>NC_141361.1:13668291-14369541 GCF_057382095.1 Aulonocara sp. 'chitande type north' Nkhata Bay
CAGAGTTCATCTGTTATATTCATCCCAAGGTCTTTCTCCCACTGTACTTTAAGGATGGAGAAAGAAGGAGATTGAAGACCTAACAATATAGCATCGATTTCTTTAATCGCCCCTCTCTTATCACTGTTTATCTTAATAATAATCCAAAGAAGTCTTCAAGTAATTCCGGAAATGAAGAAAAATAGACTCTTTACAAAGTGGCGAATTTGTAAATAGCGGAAAAAATGTTGCTGGGGAACATTAAAGTGCTTCAGGAGCTGCTTCAACTCAACAAAGCTGATAGGCACGTTTTGACACAATTGGATGACTCAATTTGGAGCCAAGCTGGAGTCTCTGTAGTAAAAATTCTCATCCAGTACAGCATATTTTGAATATTTGCTGCCAAATATGGAAAAAGTTTTTTCAGTCATCGAGACTTATTTTACAGTTTTGAAACTCTGAGTTCTTGTTTACAGTGTGTGCATGTTCTTGAAAGTGAAGGTTACCCATTAGTAACATTACTGACACATCCAGCAGTATCTTATTCCTCTGTTCCCCTCTATCTTTTCAGGGCCTGTTATCATTTCTGAGTGCTCCACTAATTGGAGCGTTGTCAGACGTATGGGGACGCAAGTCCTTCCTGCTGCTAACAGTCTTCTTCACTTGCGCGCCCATTCCGCTGATGAAGATCAGTCCATGGTGAGTGCAGTATACCGACGGCTCAGTGCTGAAGCTTTGAAACGCCAGCATGTCACTGATCAACATTAACCAAAACAATCTGTAGTTTTAGCTGTTGTGTATGCTCACAGGTGAAGCTTTTGTCTTTTATTCAGGTGGTACTTTGCAGTCATCTCGATGTCCGGTGTCTTTGCCGTCACCTTCTCTGTGATCTTTGCCTATGTGGCAGACATCACACAAGAGCATGAGAGGAGCACTGCTTATGGTTTGGTAAGGAGGCACATTTCAAAAGCTTTTCAAAGGTGTCAGTTAAGAATCTGTCAATTATTTCATCCCTCTTTCCCTCTTTCCTTCAGGTATCAGCTACCTTTGCAGCAAGCCTGGTTACCAGCCCAGCCATTGGAGCCTACCTGTCTGAGGCTTACAGTGACACCTTAGTTGTGATCCTGGCCACAGTCATCGCTCTGCTCGACATCTGCTTCATCCTGATGGCTGTACCAGAGTCGCTGCCGGAGAAGATGAGGCCAGCATCATGGGGAGCGCCCATCTCCTGGGAACAGGCAGACCCCTTCGCTGTGAGTAACACAGTAATCTTTACTGATAAATTTCAGTGTACAGGCTGGGCCAACACAACAGCAGTGTGATTTATTATCTGTTAGTCTCTGGCTTAAAGAAAAACACAAAACATTGTGTGAACACTTACTTCACGCATAATTGAATGTTTCTAATTTTAGCTAAGAGCCTTAAACTGAAAGAACACTTAACACTGTGATTCACAACCAGTGATAAATTAATTGAAATAAGTGAGAAATAATGAGAAAAGTAACTACCCTTTACGTTCAAAGCACAACACAAAAAGTACAGTTTTTTTTTAAATGAGTCATTAATAATAATCTTTAAAAATCCAAATTATGCATTTAATCATTTAGCTGCTGGTTGCGCACTTCTCAGATCTTGGTGCTGCTGACAAGAAAACAAATGATTTACCTAAAGTTGTTAAACTATTTAAAGCATAACTTCACAGTGTAGTTATGAAAGCTTAAATCCACTGTTGTGTGGCGATATGTATTCCTTGAGACTTTCGAAGTCTGGATTATTGGAATCGTGTCTCTTCCAAACTTAATCTTTTCAGTAGCAAATTTACTCTGTAAGTACTTTGCTGAGCTGCTGTGAACACATAACACTGGGAGGAATTTGTAGTAAACAAGAGCAGTCTGAGGTTTCATACCAAGGCTGATAATTCCAGCATTGACAACATGCATGAGCTGCATCCCTGGATCCAAGAGGATTATCTGGATCTCGATTAGCTTGTGATATTTTCTTGAACATCTAGGTGATGTCTCCCAGTTTTACTTTTCTCAGTTCAATATGTATTTGTGAAAATACAATGTGGATGTCCAATTTTGAGCTTTTTCATAATGCTAAAAAGACACTCTGACTTTAGTCAGTACAGTCCAATAACCGCGCCAGAGGGAGTGTTCGCCCAGGGCGCCAAACAGGCTAGGACCGCCAATGTCTGTTAGCATTTTAATGCAAATCTGTCCAATTATTCCTAGAACCTCATTCCCACCAGCAAAAACTTGCAAAGTGTCAAACTGAATGCAAACTTTGTTTTTGCTCTAAGGCACTGCGCTGTGGCGTTTTTCCTCCCATCTCTTGAGTTTTCCAGTGAAAACATGTTCAGATGAAATATTTCGATGTCCATTAAGAACAGAAGGAATACATTTCCTCTGTTTAACAGAACAATCTGTTTAAATGTGCAGATTATGGACTTCTCTCATTTTCACACAGCGTCTTCAAAAAGTCCTTTTATTACAGAGTCGTTATCATTGTTGCTGATGGTTTGCAGATTAAGATAAAGTTATGTTAGCGTATATATGTAGCACATGTGAAAGTAAAGCTTTAATTTGAACACTTCACCCTTATCGCCCTCACAGCCTTTGCAGCTTATGGCTTAATAAATAAGTATATTTGATTAAGCGAGCATGTCAGAAACCACTCCTGTTTTGAATTCTTGCTCATGTTAACTCTTCTTGTTGCTCTCTTGGTCAGTCTCTGCGTAAAGTGGGCCAGGACTCTACGGTGCTCCTCATCTGTATCACAGTGTTCCTCTCCTACCTCCCTGAGGCCGGCCAGTACTCCAGCTTCTTCCTCTATCTCAGACAGGTGAACGCCAAACTTTCTTCCTCACACATTTCCAGAAAGACCACAAATGCCTGAAATATACACCAAAGCAAAATTTAGACACATCACAACCACTTGGTGGGACTGAGCTGCTAAATAAAAATGGCATTACTGGAGCATAAAGGAGATGCTATAAAAGTGTAAAATATAGTATACTGGGGGGGGGGTGTTTTGTTTTGTTTGTTTTTTATTGAGGACAATAAAATTTATTATTTTACATTTTGGGTAATTAAAGGCTGAAAAGCTCAGGGACATGAGAAACCTGCTGACCACACACTTTCACTTCCACTGCTCCAAGACTGGCCGAACAGGTTTGCTGAGCCGCACGTTTCTTTAAAACTAGAGCAGATTCATTAGGTTTCTCCACAAAATGCTATCACAGGAAAATCATTGCTTTACACCCTAGCAGAAATAAGTGGACGGCTTCATTCATTATGCTGCAGGAGCATACGGGAGCAGCTGTGGGATTGTTTCTGTTTAACTGAAAGTTTCGAGTGGGGGTTTGTTTAGTTTGTGTAAACGGTGTCAGGTGAACCAGTTAGGCAGGTCCTTCACACGCAGGCTCATTTTGTGGGGGGAAGAAGCGACGCTGTCGTTTTGGGGCACCAGGGCTAACACACCCCTTGTCCCCTCTCTGCTGTCTGCATTGATGGAAATAAAAGGGAGCACTCCTGGTGTACTTAGCATAAATACACCAGGAATGTAAAGAACGCATTTTCTCTGAGGAAAAAGTAGTGTTACTGAAGACTCCAACCAAACCCTGTTCTTCCAATGTGCACACAATTGAAGGTTTTATGGTAAGATCTGTGCTCTATTGTTCATGTCCTAACCTGCGATAGCTCAACGCTCTCTCTCACCCTCAGGTCATAGGCTTCTCCTCAGAGACAGTGGCTGCCTTCATCGCTGTTTTGGGAATCCTCTCAATATTAGCTCAGGTACTGCTGTTTATTTACATTTACATCTGATATCAATCATTCTACTTTACTTCCATTAAGCATGACGGTGTTTTGTTTTTTGGTTGTTTTTTTTTTTTTTACTGGCTGATTTATTTTCTCAGTCAAAATGCTGTCTTTGTAAACTTTATAGACTGGCTTTTGGATCATGTTGCCCCACTTTGATTGGTCTATTTTGATCGGATTTCTTTTTCTCTCATTTATGCTTTTATTTTAATGCAGCGCTGTCTTACTATTCTTACTATCTCTTATAGTCTCTATTTTGTTGATTTGTGTTCCCGAACACAAGTTTTCCAGCATTATTTTCATGTTCCTGAACACAATCCGTCTGCGGTCTCATTTTGCTGTCGATGTCCACCAAATTATTCTTTTCCACACAAAAAAATACCTAATTTGGGGGTTGGAGGCATTTGTTGTGGCAATGATGATTTTACTCCTGAGACCCAAGTTGAAATCATAGATGGGTTAGGCATTAAAAGCCATTTGGTTAGAGTTGTTAAAACATCATTTTTGGGGTCTCTGACACTTTTTTTTTTTTTTTTTAGTTTGTTGGTTGACATGGTGACTCTGTGGACCCACATTGTCTGTACAATTTGCTCCCTACATTACTTTTAAAGCCGTGCCGTCAAGAAAAACATGGGGGAGTGTTATGTAAAAGAAGACGAAAACAAAATTTCTCTCATTTGAATTCATGCATAATTATTTCAGCTGCGTTTCAGGACTTGGATGAGAAGCTGTTTAAGTTTAATGTGGGTTTTGATTGTTGTTGATCAGTGCCTGGTATAATTTGGGTCTTTATGTTTTGTGTTCCCTTAGACGGTTGTGTTGGGGATCCTGATGCGCTCTATAGGAAATAAGAACACAATCCTGCTTGGCCTCGGCTTTCAGATCCTCCAGCTGGCCTGGTATGGCTTTGGATCTCAGCCCTGGTTAGTATTTCCTAATGCAAACACTCACATTTCTTCATTTATTCGCATCAGCAGAACTTGAGGTCACCAAGATCCTACTGGTTGAAAATTGGAACGTGTAGTTGTATTTCATATTTGTTTTCACTTCCTCCATGTGTAATGTGTGTGTTCATGGAGCCCGGGTTGAGAGTGTAGCATGGTTTCTCTGGTGACTGCGGTTAAATGTTGTAACACCATCCAGCCGCTGTAATGCTGATTGTGTGCAGAACAGCAGGGCTACAAATGCGACGGAGGAGAGTTAAAGAAATGAAGCCAACGCCTGAGTGCAAAAGCACTGCGGCTCCTCTAGTGGCCATGCTAGCTACAATGCTAGCTACAAACGCCAGTTGGTTCCCGTAGACTCCAGTGCTAAAATGTCCAACTTCATAGTGTTAAAAGCATACTTATAGCCCCTTTGTAATGAATCCATGTGGGTTGAATTTCTTTATACCTCGTAAACACGGTTGCCTCAGTTGGGCGTGGTCTTTTTTGGCAGGTGTCCTAACACAGACAGTTGGACTATAAAACAGCCACAATCTGAAAACATGCAAATACCTGGCGTACCCCTTCAACACAAAATGAAATACAATAACTGTTGTGCCTATGATTTCAAAGAATTGGGGAAGGAAGTTTATCTTGACAAATCATTTCCTGCCCTTTTTGTGACAGTGGTTCTAATCCTTCAGGATTAAAAATAAAAAATAAAAACAAGTAAGTATTAAATGTCTGAGAAAACTTAAAACATTTATTTGTCTTTATTTAACTTTAAAATAATAAGAAATCATCAGAAACACTTAATTTACTCATCAATCAGCACAATTACATTTACTATCGTTAAAACCAGCATCTGCATATCAGGACTGTTTCTCCATTAACACTAAAAGCTTTTCTTATTTTTGCAGATAAATTAGAAAAAACAACAACTTTGTACTACAGCTAGTTATCTATTGGCACTCCTATTTCACTACCCTGAGAGACCACTAGAGGGAAGCAGAGGCTTACCTAATGCTACTATTGTAACTTAAACATAAGATGTAATATTTTTTTATGTGACTCTTTGAACACATAAATGATTGATTGTGAGACGTTAAAACAAAAGTGTAGATATTTAACCCTATCAAACTTGCACTTGACTCTCAGTCAAACAATTAATCGATTTATTTTAAGTCAGATGAATGAAAAATAATATTTCAAGCTTTTCTTGCTTTAAACCTGCTGATATGAAGAACTCGATAAACGACCACCCCGACACATTGATCACGCTCTGTTTCATTTCTCTTCAAGTGTGGTCATAGCAGCTTCAGTTTCTCATGTTGTTTTGGCCTGAAGGAGAAGACGGGCGACTATAATATCTATTGATTCTGAAAGAAAACATTCAGCATGTCTCTCTGCTGCTCCTCTGAGCTTTGGTCAATACTCTTTAAATCGGGTTAAATAAAGGTTAGACTGGCTGTGTCATATATTAAGGGGAGAATCCTCATGTTGCTCACAGAAGGGTAAAAAAATCTGCCTTTAAAATCAGAATAGAAATCACATTCTGATGAAATGCACGTTGACACACTGTTGAAGTTTAGATTTTCAAATAAAACAGGAAGTGCAGCTTCATCTAAAACTAGCTTTGTCATCAGAAAAGTGCATATTTCACAATTTATTCCTTAAAGTATTAGGCAAGTAAAATCTTTGTGTTGTGTTTGGTGACTGTAGGATGATGTGGGCAGCTGGAGCCGTTGCTGCCATGTCCAGCATTACGTTCCCCGCCATCAGCGCCATTGTGTCCCGTAATGCGGACCCTGACCAGCAAGGTGAGAGTGTCATCGGAACAGAGGTCAAAGATGCACAAAAACATGCCTGTTGCCAAATATCGGCCAACTGTGGTCTTTCCTGAAGTCTGCATGTTCTCCCCGTGTCTGTGTGGGTTCTCTGTGGGCACTCAGCGTCCTCCCACAGTACAAACACATCTATTTTAGGTTAATTGGTGATTCTTTATTGGTCGTAGATGTGAATATGAGCACATATGATCGAAGGTTACAGGAAAAGACCAGTTTTAGATCTCTGTGGGAATCCTGTTCTGACCACTTGCACTTAAGTTAATGTGTGTACTGTCAAAAGTGGTGACCTTTCAACTCGCTTCTTATTTTTGAGAAGGTGTGGGGATCAAGGCAAGTGTTGAGCAAAGCAACGTATTATTATGGCCTGAAACTGCTGCCTCAGCCCACCAGAGTCCGGGTTGTTTCCACAGGATGTTCTGCCACATGGCGATACAGTAGAGCTCACCCTGTGACTGTTGTGGGGGGGGGGGAAAAAACAAAAAAACAATCATGACCCTGATCTTCTTCCTCACCTGAGGTCCTGGACACTGTAAACTGCTCAGATGCAGCTGGAGGCCCAGTTTATCACCATCACTATCATCATATTTATTGATCCTCCAGTACAATCCCAGGAGGAGATACAAATCCTGTTGGAGTTGTATCAGGAAGGGCATCCGGTGTGGAAAGTCGGCCAAATCAAACTTGCAACCCCTTGTGAATAAGGGAGCAGCTGTGTACTTGTGTTATTAGAGGGGTAGCTATGCTCCACATAGTGGCTCGTCTACAGTATATAGGTCGGTGGTTGATATTTTTCAAGGGCCAGGAGAGAACATATCATTGTAATAAATGATCAACATAATTCCTTTCATCTGTCAGTGGTTTTAATGCATTAGCTAACCCGTTCAGAACCAGAAACTTGTGTCCATTTAAATGTTATTGATTGAATGTTGTGTGTTTCGCGTTCCAATTTTTTTGTGGGGGGATCTACTGAAGGTTTTTCCATATGCGTCTTGTTCAGGTGTTGTTCAGGGCATGATCACTGGAATTCGAGGCCTCTGTAACGGTTTGGGTCCTGCTCTTTACGGCTTCATCTTCTACTTATTCCATGTGGAGCTGACCGACACGGACGGCTCTGAGAAAGGTGCCAAACCGAACATGGCCAACCCCACTGATGAGGTGAGCTTGAATCAGAGATAACATTAAAGCCATCTGCAAGGATGTGTATACAGAATTTCCTTATTCATGTGCTCCATAATGACCAAAGTGTTGTCTTCTCCTTCTTAGAGTGCCATCATCCCAGGTCCTCCCTTCCTCTTTGGTGCATGCTCAGTGCTGCTGTCTCTGCTGGTGGCGCTGTTCATCCCGGAGCACACGGGTCCCGGTATGAGGCCTGGCTCCTACAAGAAGCACAGCAACGGGGCACAGAGTCACTCCCACAGCCCGCAAGGCAGCGGGGCAGAGGGCAAGGAGCCGCTGCTGGAGGACAGCAGCGTATAACCTCAGCTCAGGGGGGGCAGACTCCCTCGCTCCACCTCAAAATGCCCTGCACACATGGACAGATACACATAATTTATCACAAGGACACACACACACCTCAGGCACACGTCACACTCGAGTGCCGCAAAGAGATGTTTGTCTGTTTTGCTGTCCACAGCACAAAGTTGGGCGCTCCTTCCTTAGCAGCCCTTTTCTTTCTAATAGCTGGGTTATTGTGAGGACTTTCTAAAGACCCTGTGTGAAGAAAGTGTGTCGAGCATTATCAGGGCTGCAGTGGAAGACCGTGTGTGTGTGTGTGTGTGTGTGTGTGTGTGTGTGTGTGTGTGTGTGTGAGAGAGACTGAGCTGGACTCCAATCTTTGGTTTGTCTGAAGTTGTAACAGTGGAGCACACAACAGCTTGTCCCCCCTCCTGGCGCGAAACAGAACTGAAGTGACTTGGGTTTAAAGTGCGAGTGGGGATATATCTCTGATACGTTACTAAATACCTGTGTGACTCTTGATTATTCCTCTTTAGTTAGCCAAGTGGCACCTTCGTTTGTCTGAGAAGAGCGTAACGAACGCCCTTTCACAAGCTAACTTCTGTTCTGATGCTTGTCTTTATGACTACAGCTCTGTTTAGGCATCCAAGAAGGAAACATAGTTCTTCTTCTAGTTGTTCTTCTGTGGGAGCGCAGCAGCTGTTAAACCTGTGAAAGGAGCCTGCAAACCAGTATTGGAGAGGCGTTGCCTAATTGCAGTCAGGGTTGGCAACCAGTTCAGATACAAAAAGCTTTGTTAGGACCAGGTTTTGTTCAAATATCAAATTTCTTACAGAGAGATGACTAGAAGAGACCACTTTATTAGCTCAAAATGGTTTTTCAATGTTTACTTGCCATTCTCTAGATTAGTAGTACAGTTTGGGTTGTATATTTTTCTCTGTTCAAACTGAAGGCTAGTTGTGCTTCAAGTTTTTATTCAAGAAACAAATGTTGCCTTGAAGTCACTTAAGATATATATGGAGACATTACGTAACCTGTATGAAGACCGAGGTCTGAGAAGGCTCTGTAATCTTGTGCTATTGCTCCCATCGGAGCCGTTACACACTTTTTATTCCTTTGTATTCATGCCCTTCCTGTTACTTTGATTCCTGACGTTTATCACCATCAAGTTGAGGCTTACAGAGACACGGTTTTATTTTTAAAAAGCCTCTGGACCATTTGGAGCTGGAGCATTGCTATCAGGATGTCGGTGTCGGCACTGACTGTTTGAATTGATATCATTAGGTTCAGCAGAATATCAGCCATGCTGCTGCAGTAGTAAATACAAAGGGTAATCAGTGTGGCGTAAAGTGGTGGATAAGAATCATAACTGTGTCATATAGTCCCTGACGTTTAACCTGACATGTGTACACTCAGAGGCAGGCCACGCTTCTCCAAATGCCTGACATGAAGCACCTCACAGACGTGTCTGGCAACTTATGTAGAAGCTCTGCAGATGCCAGCCTGCGCCACCTAAGAGGCAGAAACGAATAGCAGTAGTGGATTAGATGGCTGAAAATGTTGATGTCATCCTCAAACAGTGAAGCAAAGTAAAATCTGGAGGTTGTGTCGATGTGGAGAGTATTGAGAAATCTGCAGTCATCCCAGATTTCATTAGTTTGAAAAAAGAGAAAAGAAGAAAAAAATCCACTTAAAAGTGTAAGCCCTGAATTTTTATTATCGTCAATGCCTGCAGATGTCTCTGGGTTGGTCTGCAGGTCTGAACCGCTGCTGCCATGTTTTTGGTTTTGTTTTTTTGTTTTTTATTTTCCCCTGTCAACAGGTGGCGCTGTCTGTACCTGGCATGCCTGTGAGGTGCTTGTGTGTTTTGTTTTGTTTTTTCTTTTTTCGGTCATTTGGATCAGCAATACTGCGTTCCCTTCGTTCACATAATACATCGCCACCTTTCCACATTGTAACTTTGATTTGTGAATGCCTCTCGTAGCTAACAACTGGTTTCATGCTGTTTAACATCTGTATGAACACGTATTTAGTGCCATATCTTCTTGATTTGCTTTTTTCTTTTGTACTGTGTGTGTGTGAATGTACACTTGTGTGATTTGAGTGTTATTGTTGTTCTTTTTATTTTCTCGTCTTCATTTCTTTGACTGAAGATTTAAGTTTTAATGCTTTTTTTTTTTTTTTTTTTTTTAATAGCTTTTTAAAACTTCAGTCATTTTTTAGGATTAATTGTCAAAATTGGATGGGAAATTATCAAATGTCCATGTGTCCCCTTTGTTATGTTTGTTTTGGATTTTTTTTTCCAGCCTCTGTCTTCATTTAATAACAAGCATTTCACCATGGTTTGTTAAGCTCATATTTTTTCCCAGATTTCTCTGAATGTTTCGAATGAAACTGAACATGTTGACCACACATACCCTCAAGGGGTTTTTGTCATTTAAGAGGGGATGTTTTGTTTTTTTTGTTTTTTTTAAATCATGTAATTGGAAAAACAGAAAATCAGATCCTGCATAAATTGGTAAGATTCTGCACCAGCCCCCCACCACCACCCACGTGCACACCTACAGCCTCCAAGCAGACGACTGTAAATGTACAAAGATCACCTGTACCTAGAGAAAAATGTATATATTTATTCCTCAAGGAGATGGCCACCTCTTGGTCAATTTGGTTGTATGGTGCAATTATTATAATTACTATATATTTCTCCAGAATTACCTGCTAGCCACTCCTGTTTTTAGTACAATGTGGTTTGTGGCCTGAACCCCCCCTCTTTGTGTGCCTAAAATTAGCCAAGAAATGAGTATGGCAACCTAAGTAAGTAAAATGGTGGTTATTAATGTAAATATGGGAAACTAATGATAAACTATTTATTAAAGGTTTATTGTACAATGAAACGTTTCAGGTTGCCTCTGTTTTCTGGGTGGGTAACACAGGTGAAATCGTGTTAATGTGGCAGTGAGTGAGAGTCTGAGCAGCGATAATCACTCGGTCGTTTCGTTTAAGGCGATGATCCAATAGTTAACGGCTGCTAAATCCCAGTGAATCTCACTATAAACTGGTAGCATTCCTGTTGGGCTTTATTTGCTGTTATATTACTGCCCCCCCCTTTGTTTTGTAATGTAATGCTCTGAGTTTGCTGGCTGTTGGTTTAGTAAACCTGCCCTTTGAAGCTTAATGGTACCACTAATGCCTCCTCCACCTACATTGTGTATATAGTCGTGCATTGACCTGAGCTCATTTATGGGTGGTGGATTTGTAATTAAATCCACATGGAGGCGGTAGTTACATCTGGCAGAAACTTTAGAGTCTTCTCCCTGAGTAACAGTGAATGCAAAGCGGGATATGTAAAAAAAACAAAAAAACCCAAAATGTGATATTAATCCAAAATAAAAGAATGTGATAAAGTGGCCAGAATAATTTATTTTTGTTATCAATGTAATGTAGGGGAATTTAATGTCTTACAATTAGCAGCTAATAACTTGCCCATCATTTTGTTGAATTACTGTGTGAATGATGAAGTTTTACTGGGTCAATGCTCAAATCTTAATGTGATTAATGAGTATTTGCATAATATAAAGCAATGTTTCCTGTTTGAAGCCTTACTTGTAATTACTGTTTTCTTTTGAAAAGCGCTTGTGGATAAAATTGTTCGAAAGGAGAATTATTAGATTCATTAATTCTTCCATAAAGCCAGCCTAACTACCCCAGCTTTCTTCTGATTGGCTCTAGATTTAAACAGTATAGGTTTGAGTTGATGGAAGTACAGCCAGCGCTGCCTGCCGTATCTCACGATGTGTACTCCCGTTAACCTGTCTGAAATTGACCTTTTTGGTCACAGCCATTACTTAGACATACATTCTATTAGGCACACCTGTTTAATTGCTTGTTGATGCAAACATTTAGTTGGCCAATCAATGATAGCAAGTTGACGTAGACTGCTGAAGTTCAAACAGGCCATCAGAACAGGGAAACACAGGTAATTTTAAGCGACTTTGAATGTGGTTGTTGGTATCAGATGGGCTGATCTGCTGGGATTTTCCCATCCAACTGTCTCTCGGGTTTACATTGAAGGGTATGAAAAAGAGCTACTATCTAGTGGATAAATCCCTTGGTCTGATGGGAAGGAAACACAAACACTGGTTACACTCAAAGTATACAGAAGTGCATCTTGGAGGAAGAAAGGGCTACAGCAGCAGAAGACCACACCCAGTGCCATGAGCGCACCAAAGTTGGACAATAAATCATTGGAAAAACATTTCCTGGTCTGATAAGTCTCAATTTACGCTTTGACATTCGGATGGTAGAATCAGAATTTGGAATAAACAATATGAAAGTGTGGATCAATGTAATGATTTCACCGCACTTTGGGGGCATCATTTAAACACACCGCGATAACAGAGTATTGTGCTGGCCGTGTCCAGACCTTTATGACCTTAGTGTGCCCATTTCCTGATGGAGATATGACATGAACGACCGTACGTGACAGAAAACTTTTGTCCTGCAAAATAATAAGTCTGTGGGATTGTTAAGAGAGTGTTGACACGTGACAGCTTCCTGTCATCACACTCTTCACACATGCTGACATGTTGCTGTTTCATTAAGGCTGTTTTTTCATCACTTTTTTTCTTGCATTGGAAAGATGACAAACTGGGGGAACTTCCAGCCACTCTATGCGTAAACATTTGCACTTAAAGAGAAATCTTTGCATGTCTGTGCAGAGTTCCTCTCCAGTGTTTCCTTGTGTCAGCAGGAATATGATGATGTCCGCAAAAGTGCCCAAGTGGAGCAGCAGGTGTTACGTGGTCTTAACCTGGGATAAAAGAGATAATAATAAGGCTCTTAACCATAATCCATGCCCATTGTTTCCCGACGAGCACTCTAACAGCACTGGAAGCTTCGCTTGATTTAGTTACGACAGCTTTATCAGGACAGTGTGGACTCTATCAGTCCTCAGTAAATCACAGACACGCATACTTCAGTAAACAAATGTGCAGCGTGGGAAACAAGCACTGTGCTGCTGTGGTTACATGGCACAATGATTTTGGCTTCCTTTACATATCCCATGAACACATTTGGTTTTAAAAAAGAAACGAGAGGAGATGCTTTAACTTTGCAGCCTCCACTGCTTGTAGCGCCTCAGCAAGTCAACAAATAGCAGGTTCCAGCTTTCCGAGAATTAGGGCCACACAGTCTTGTCGGGATTAACAGCTCTCTGGCAGGGAAAGGATTGGGCATGTTTTAACAAGCAACTTTACTGAGCGCTTTGGAAAAGCTACTCAGGTGACTTCCAAGATGTAAGTGTGAGTGCAGGAGCCCATCTAGTGTTTCCCCTGTCGTTTATTTGTGCTCATGTTTTTGGATGAAACGAGGCCGTGTGACTGTTTGGAGGAGCTGCTGGAATGCATTGTGATGCAGAGTAGCTGTCATGTCGCATTTACTTTCCAGGCCTTTGTAAGGTGCACAAGAGTGAAAGAGCGCTTACATGTTTGAAAACGGGCCTCCTGCACTTGGCTGGAGGCCAGTCCACAGCACCACTGCTAAAAATGTGAGTGTCCATTAACCTCAGAGAGGCACCCATCAAAGTATTATCTTTGCAAGCAACGGAAGGAAGAAATCCTTCTCTGGAGTCGTACATCTCGTATGCCCCGAGGACGCCCTGGAAAGGGGAAACGGACCGAGTTGGTGGATGTCCTACTACGTCCTCACATACGGGAGCAGCTTTCCTGCAGTGAAAAAGTGTAGCACACTGGCGTCTAGGAAGAGCACTGAGATGAATCATATGTGAACCTTATTGTTCCCTCCAGTCAAGCAGGTGGGGTTTTCGCTAACCTCTCCCTCGCTGACTCCTTTCCCATGTTCTATAAGCAGACCACCGATGCGTTCTCACATGACTTCCTGGCACTTGTGGTTGACGATTAACTTGGGGATAGGCGTGGGCCTAAACAAGGTTTAACATCACAGCTCTGACTTTTTCCTCTAAGTCTATACTTTAAAAATATACTTTACTAACTTTAAACTGGATTTTCCTCACCGGTACTGCATCTCCAGCACCTCTCACAGATCGCACGGACTGAAAAAAGGAACCCAAGTACGTGATATTCAGAGAGAGAGTCGGCCTTATCGCTCTGAACCCTGACCCTGTTGTTTTTGCTGTCACATTCAAACAGGGTGTTACCTACATATAACCATATGTTGGAATAAGGTAAAGTGGCAGAAAGTGCAGCTTCAGCTTTTATGTAAGAGCACTTTAATCCCTCTCAGCAGTGAGCTGATCATTTCAGACAGATTTATGTCATTACTGAGAGGGAGACGGCACACACCAACGCACCTGTGCTATGAGTGGCAGCTCAAAGTACCACAGCGGTGGCTTTCGCATCTGTGAGGCTTTTAACCACATGCCTGTTGCGCTGCATCCTGCTGTTTTCCACAGCACAACAAACGATTAGACCAAGTGCCTTCATCTTTAGCTGAACATCTCCACCCGTTTTCAACCCCCAACTAAAGGTGATTAAAATGGGCCTGTTACAGTTAGCTTCATAATTTGTTGGACAAAAACGTAATTTTTCTAGTTTTGCCTCTTTACGCCCCTGCAGTTGATTTTAAGCCAAAGAATCAAGATGTGATTGAAATGCAGATTATGAGCTTTAATTTGAGAGGTTTATAAATACACGCGTTATTTTCATTCTTCTGTTGTTCTGTGACCGCCCCTCCTGTTAAACACCTGCTGTTTAAATTTTTGAGAGGGAGCCAGAAGGAGAAAGGCAGCCTTAAAGTCAGAGGACCTAAAACAGTTTGTTACAAACAGTGTATGAACTGAGGGCTCCTCCAAGGCTCTGGGGATGAATATAAGATAAATAAAGATTATTTTGAACTGCGATCCATGCAAAGTCACTCAAGCAGAGTCCAAGAATATGAATATAGAGTTTGAATCAGTCTCTGCACAATAATGGTTAAAATCTGTATGAATCAGAGACACATGATGGATGAAGAGTAAAAATCTAAAATAATACATTATATACTTCTACTGGACTTTTACATGGATTTCTGTTTACTGTTAGTGTACTCTGTACACAGTAAAAAATATATATATTTTGTGTGTTTTCTTTCATAAAAAGTTGCATTATGTTAATCTGCTGGTATTTTCAAAGTCAAATTCTGAATAATGAATTCATATGCAGCAGTTATCATTAAGACCAAGGTTAGTTCAAAGAGTCAATTGAGCAAAAGTTTAAAAAATATTTCTCGAAAAATACAATTATAATTTGGCATGCAGCTCATAAATATGTGGGCGATCCTCCATCGCTTTCGCAATTTAGCCCTATTTGGGGAAATGAAAAGTTCACACCTGGTAAAAGTGATGGAGGATTTAAAATATGGAAAAAAATAAAGGCATTCAAAAAATTAAAGACCTATATGCAGACGGCATGCTGCTCACATTTGATCAGTTATGTAAAAAGTATTTAATACCCCCAAAGCACTTTTTTAAATATTTACAATTGAAAAACTATTTGTCATCAAAACTGCAAAGGATTGCTGAACTTCCACCATTGACAAAAATAGAGGAGGCATGCATTAAGAATACAAAAGGGAAAGGTTTTCTCTCTATATATTATAATTAACTGATGCTTTCCTCCAAAGACTCAGCAGCAGATAAACTGGATGCTTGGAGAAGGGAGATCCAAGAGGACATAGATGAAAATGACTGGAACCAGGCTTGCTTAAAAGCACAAAAACAAACAATAAACACATGCTTTAAACTACTGCAATATAAATGGCTCACGATAACCTATATAACACCTGTCAAGCTTCATCATATGTCCAATGATATTCCGGACATCTGTACTAAATGTTTAGTTGAAAAAGGAACTCTTCTTCATTGTCTATGGGAGTGTCCTAAAATCCAGGAATTTTGGAAAGATGTTATCAAATATCTTTCTGAAGTGTTTAAGGTAAAAATCCCTTTAAAAGGAAAACTCTGTGTACTTGGAATATATCCAAGGGAATTTAAGCAATCGGGGAAAAAATGAAATTACTGGACTATGGACTACTTCAAGCCAGAAGAGCCATTGCGCTATGTTGGAAGAGTATGGATGCTCCCTCCATGGGACTCTGGAAGAAGGAAATTGCAGTCTCTCTAGGCCTGAAAAGACTAACATATATTGCCAAGGGCAAACAATGGGACTTTGTGAATATGTGGAATCCATATATGGATATTTTAGGGAGTGGAGGTGAAGGACATTTATGAAAAAGAAGGAAAAGAAGAAGGGAAGGAAGGGAAAATCTTGTCTCTCCTAACCCATTGTATTTTTGTATTACTGTGAGAACTGTGCTCATTTCTACATTTGAATGTGATGTAAGCAGGTTTGATGTATGGATGGGTGTGTGAATGTGAGGGTGTTCAATATTTGTTTGTATTGTACTATAAAAAATTTCAATAAAAATATATGGAAAAAAAAATATAAACAAATATAATTTAAATGTCAGTTATTTGATGTGGACAGTTTTTCTCTTTTAATGACTGATCAGACACACAGATTAACAAAATACAGACACAGCAGGAGTCACAACTTTACAAACATCACAGGAAGCAAAACAAAATGTTCAAGCACACACAGCATCGGGCTGACATAATTACATTTTAATTACTTGGGCTGTCTGTAGTCGGTTCCAATAACGGTTAATTAGGCAGAAAGAAGTCCAGTCCTGAGGGTAGTAAGTGTTTACTGTTTACTGTACGATTTAGTCCCATGTTGCAACCCCGGCATAATGAGGAAGCTCCAGCAGGTGGTTTTTATTTTAGATAATTACTTAGAGAGAACATTAAGTGTTCAGATTCTTATTGTGTTCAATCAGCAGCCTTTTTTGAAGCGTGTGCCAAACTCACCGTCCTTTCCAGTAATACGTGTTTGCTTATTGTTTTGTCTTCCGGGTCTGATTTGCAGACAATGAAAGCCTGTGAAAGCCATGCTTTTCGACAGCCAGCATGTAAATATCGGATGCTGAAGTTTCCTTAAAAGATGCCACAAAAAGAAAAGCTCCTGCCACAGTTGGGATTACCACACCGCAGTCGGGGAGTTGTTCAAAAGTCTCAGCAAAATTACTTTTATATAAATATTATTGTTAAAAAAAAATTGGAGTAAAACTCGTGTCTTCGTGAAATAATTGCAGTATCTTGATGGACTCAGTGGAGCTTTAATTAGATTTTCACATTTGAGTTTTTCCATTTTTAATGCAGCGATTTGCTTCCATTAATTTGTGAGCAGCATTATTTTAAGCTTGCTGACACTTGCTTGGTAACATAACATAACCCTAAGAAAGGAAAGGTAACCACAGGAAAAACCCATGAAAATGTTTGTGCAGGCTTGTTGGAAAGGTTCAGCATCATGCATTTTTTTTTCTTTAAGATGTCAGATCAGAGGATTTTCTTATAACTTGGAAAAGAACTGAATCACACTTTATATTTTTGGCTTTGTCTAAAAATCTGTCTGGAAAGGGTTGCAAAACCATTTCTAAGATTTTGGGACAATGAGAGTCCATAAGCGCACATGGAGAAAACTTGGAACTGTAGAGAACCTTCGAGGAGTGGCCAGCACACCAAAATTACTCCAAGAGCGCATGGACGACTCGTGCAGGAGGTCGGAAAAGAAGCCAGAACAAGATCTAAAGAACTGCAGGCCTCACTTGTCTCAGTTAAGGTCAGAGTTCATGATTCAACAATAAGAACGAGACTGGGCAAAAATGTCATCTATAGGAGAGTTTCAAGGAGAAAAGCACGAAAAACCATACACACTGAAACAGGGTGGTGGTAGCGTGATGGTCCCGGGCGGCTTTGCTGCTCCAGAACCGAGACAGCTTGTTATAATTGAGGAACTGTGAATTCTGCTCTTTACCAAAAATCCTGAAGGAGGCATTAGTTGGTGCCCTGAAGCTCAAGCTTACACAGTTTCAGGTGGACAGTGATCCAAAATACACCATCAAGTCCCCCCTAATGGCTCAGAAATTAAAATGACATAAAAATGAAGTTTTTGGAAGTGTCCGGTCAAATTTTGGACTTAAATCAGATTGAGATTCTTTGACACGACCTTAAACAGTTTATGATTGAAAACTTTCCAATGTGGCTTAAATAAAACAATTCTACAAATAAGAGAGGTCTAAAATCATCCACAGTGATGTGAAAGACTTTGTGCCAATTATTGCAAACCTTTGATTGCAGATGTTGCTGCAACATATTAGTATTCTTCTCCTTTAAGTGTTAGCATCAATCCTCAATCAGATATCAGTTCTTAAAGTCTATTTGGGTTTAAACTCTGCCCTGTTAAAAGACTGTTTCCCACCTTGACCCACTGTCTACCTGAAAGAGTTTCAGGTACACTGATCCACTCTCAGTACACTGACATGACCACAGAGGTCATGATTAAGGAGCCTGTCAGAATGCTTGGGGCACAAAAACAAACATTTTGGTCCCCAGCAGCAGCATTCAAATCATGTGCTTGCGTCATTGTTTCTTGGCCTTAATTACACATCAATAGTTCTGAGACATAATGACCCTAATCTGGTCAAAGTAGCAGAGTAGGGTACATAATCTGCTTTGATCAAAATGGTTAAACTAGAGACAAAATGCCCTACATAGAGCCTGACTAATACATCAGTGGGTGGAGATTTATTGATTTATTGGTATCGGCTGACAAATGAAAATGTAAAAAGTAAATCTACGACTAGTTGTGACAATCTTAGTAGGTAATATCTGAATAAAGATCCATACAATAACATACAATAACTGTTTAGAAAATCTATACATGGTTCATGTGTCTGAAAGGAAAAAAGTATTGTCTGCTACATCGGATTTTCAGCTCATCAAATATCAGTATTGGTCTTAAAGATCATTATTTTAATCTTTGCAGTTTATCACACTGAAATTCAAGAGACCTTCAGCAATGATGGAGATGAATAACTTTTCAACAATAAGTAACATAAGTAAGCTATAAGAACATTTATAATATATTTGTTTTTTTGCTTTTAATTTGCGATTATTATCTCCTTTTATTGTTTTGTTATTCATCCATCCATCTCTTTTCTGGTGCTTAACCAATCCAGGGTCACGGAAGGGCTGAAGACTATCCCAGCTCTCAGTCTGTTGCTGGGCTAACACGTCGAGACAACCACTCATGCTAACATTAATAACCTAACCACTACGCTTTACTGTAAGACCCTTAAAGAATTTTAAAAGATTGATAAAAGTATTTTTTAATGTTGCTTGATTTGACAAACGTTTAGGATGTGTCTTCTTCTGCCCCACTAGAAGCACAATATATGAGGAAAAGTGAAAATCTAACCTTTTCTTCCTACGTTATGAGACGTTGTGAGAGCCAAAAAATAAACCAGAGGGTAGCTCATGAATGGGAAGTGGGACACGGATTTATCCAACCACTTACTATATTTTCTAATCTCATCAGGACATCTCACTCCTACGAGCTGCACACTCCACATGGGATTAGGCTCAGGATATAAAATTCACACTGCTGCAATTCTCTTCTATTTCATTTGCAATCCTGCACATCCCTGCATTGCATAAAAGTCCTGCAGACAAATTACTGGTAAGCTTTCTCTCGCTTGTGCTTGTGGGAAGGCGACGGCGACCATCACCTCTTGACCCCGCAGCTTCGGCTTTCCTTTCGCCATTTCAGGCATGTTGTTGTGCACATGAGACACTCTGAGTTTACCTTTCATTACACGCTGTGGCAAATACCTCCTGTTTTTCCCATAAGTGGTCACTTTCCCACTGAATTGATGCCTGCATCAACAGGAGATGGTGTTGGTGGCCATTCCTACGGCCTGCAGTGATTTACAGATAAATGCCAACCAGAGGGTATTTCAGAGTAAACCGAGCGTCTGTCAGAGACATGGGACAAACAGAAATCCTGGAGGAGCAGCTCTGATTATTCCAGTAAGGTTTATTTTAGCTAGACAAACAACAGGATATGATTATCTTGCAACAAACAAGCTTTGATGGAGGATGTAAACAGGTAGTGAATTGGCGGTGACGATTAAGATGGCATTGTGGGGTTTTTTTTTAAAAAAAAGGAAAAGAATAAAAAAAGTTTTCAGGAAGAACAGCCTCGGATATTTTCAGCCCGTGAGAGTTCAGTTGTGAAGACGGTGTGAAATACGTAATCCTGGTGTTTTTGCGAGTGTGAGAACATCGCAGGATCAAAGGGAGAATCAAGTTCTGTTTTCAAACAATGGCTGGATTGCAAACAGATTTTCCTTCCTCACTGTTTCTCCCTCGGTTTCCTAAATAACAGAGAATCTTAGTCTATTTAGAGAAGAGCCAGACAGTTACCGGCAGGAAGAAAATTAAGGAAGGTTTTTTGTGATTGGCTCTTTCCTTAACAGCATGTGATCCTGGATTAAACTGGAGGGAAGGAAACAACTAAATTAATTAATGCACAAATCCTCCAAATTAGTTTCTCTCCCGTGTATAGATTATGTGAACGTGAAAATCTCGACTTTTTATCTGAAAATATTTTAATTGAGGAGCCACTGTGTGCCCCTCAATTCATATTAATCGTAACACACTGTGATTACATGACAGGTACTTTCTGCTGCTTCCTTATTTCCCAGTGACCTGCCACAGACGATAGATCTTCATGATTAGGCGCAAATTTTATTTATTTATTTTTTTTAATGCCGGATGCTCTTCCTCACACAACCCTCCCATTTACAGTGGGGCAAAAAAGTATTTAGTCAGCCACCGATTGTGCAAGTTCCCCCACTTAAAATGATGACAGAGGTCAGTAATTTGCACCAGAGGTACACTTCAACTGTGAGAGACAGAATGTGGAAAAAAAATCCATGAATTCAAATGGTAGGATTTGTAAAGAATTTATTCGTAAATTAGGGTGGAAAATAAGTATTTGGTCACCTCAAACAAGGAAAATCTCTGGCTCTCACAGACCTGTAACGTCTTCTGTAAGAAGCTTTTCTGTCCCCCACTCGTTACCTGTATGAATGGCACCTGTTTGAACTCATCATCTGTATAAAAGACACCTGTCCACAGCCTCAAACAGTCAGACTCCAAACTCCGCCATGGCCAAGACCAAAGAGCTTTCGAAGGACACCAGGAAAAGTATTGTAGACCTGCACCAGACTGGGAAGAGTGAATCTACAATAGGCAAGCAGCTTGGTGTGAAAAAATCAACTGTGGGAGCAATCATCAGAAAATGGAAGACATACAAGACCACTGATAATCTCCCTCGATCTGGGGCTCCACGCAAGATCTCATCCCGTGGGGTCAAAATGATCATGAGAACGGTGAGCAAAGATCTCAGAACCACACGGGGGGACCTGGTGAATGACCTGCAGAGAGCTGGGACCAAAGTAACAAAGGTCACCATCAGTAACACACTACAACGGCAGGGAATCAAATCCCGCGGTGCCAGACGTGTTCCGCTGCTGAAGCCAGTGCACGTCCAGGCCCGTCTGAAGTTTGCCAGAGAGCACATGGATGATACAGCAGAGGATTGGGAGAATGTCATGTGGTCAGATGAAACCAAAGTAGAACTTTTTGGTATAAACTCAACTCGTCGTGTTTGGAGGAAGAAGAATACTGAGTTGCATCCCAAGAACACCATACCTACTGTGAAGCATGGGGGCGGAAACATCATGCTATGGGGCTGTTTTTCTGCCAAGGGGACAGGACGACTGATCCGTGTTAAGGACAGAATGAATGGGGCCATGTATCGTGAGATTTTGAGCCAAAACCTCCTTCCATCAGTGAGAACTTTGAAGATGAAACGAGGCTGGGTCTTCCAACATGAGAATGATCCAAAACACACCGCCCGGGCAACAAAGGAGTGGCTCCGTAAGAAGCATTTGAAAGTCCTGGAGTGGCCTAGCCAGTCTCCAGACCTCAACCCCATAGAAAATCTGTGGCGGGAGTTGAAAGTCCGTGTTGCTCGGCGACAGCCCCAAAACATCACTGCTCTCGAGAAGATCTGCATGGAGGAATGGGCCAAAATACCAGCTACTGTGTGTGCAAACCTGGTAAAGACCTATAGTAAACGTTTGACCTCTGTTATTGCCAACAAAGGTTATGTTACAAAGTATTGAGTTGTATTTTTGTTATTGACCAAATACTTATTTTCCACCCTAATTTACGAATAAATTCTTTACAAATCCTACCATGTGGATTCATGGATTTTTTTTTTTTTCACATTCTGTGTCTCACAGTTGAAGTGTACCTCTGGTGCAAATTACTGACCTCTGTCATCATTTTAGGTGGGGGAACTTGCACAATCGGTGGCTGACTAAATACTTATTTGCCCCACTGTATCTGGGTTTGAGTGTTGTGTGTCCTTCCGGGCTCAAACCGGGGATCTGTGATTACAGACAAAGTCCACCATCCCAAATCACAGGCTCAGCTGTGAAAATGCACCCACCTTAAGATGTTGGAATGCTTATTATAATTTTAAAAGGTTCTGCAGCTCATTCTGAATACGCCCATGTCAGCTGATCTTTTTGTAAACTGTGGTTTACAGTTTGAATTAATAACTATAACAGTAAAATTGCGCAAAACAAGTTAAACAAGTTAAACTTCATGAGGGGGAAAGGAAGTCCAGATATCCTCTGTTTAACAATGTTTTTAATAACCGGATAAAAACGGTAATTAAAAAACAATAAACAAAAATTCTAAATGATGCATTTGATAAAAGTCATGGGCATTGCTTTGTTTTATGATAATCACATTACTACTCATTTATCTACCTGATAATTCGCCTCATGTTTGACTGACTTCTTTGGGTTTTTACTGGCAGCACGGTGTTTACAACTTTAGTAAATATCCATCTTATTTCACCACTAACCCATAATCACATCAGTGTCATTTTAAAGGAACACTTTGTCTGCTACTACACAACAATATTGCTTGTTCGGTTCATTAATTTACAAAGAATGTGGGTCTGTACACACAGCGTGCACCTAATATAGTCTGGTTTCAAATCAGGAGATTACAGTACTTTGTTTCACTGTATGTGATCAGTAACCTCGTGAACTGAATAATGTTTACTTCCGGAGGTTATCTGGCCTTTTTTGGAGCTCTCTGTTCCTTATTTGGGTGTTTCCTGTGTGATGTCTGTTATGGAAAACAAAATGCTCTTTGGTTTATTGTCTTTCTTTTTTTATGTGTGTGTAATAAACCCATAAAATGTGTATTCCTTCGAGTCAGAATATATATATATATATATATATATAAATATAAATAAATAAATAATATGTATAAATATAGTTAACTAGTAAATATTGCTTATTTAAATATTTTTAATTGTGAGATGCACATAAAAGTGCAAAGTGATTATGCTTACTGGCAAAACTGTTGTTTTTCCTTTAATTAATTTTCACAAGGCTCTAGTGATAATAATAATAATAATTTCTTTTTAGAATTACAAAGTACCCTGTCTACTCAAATAAAGTTAAATTGAACCTGAAAAGAAAAATATTTTAAGAGATGCTTGTTTAGATATGTATTATTACTGTTATTATTATTAGTAGTAATAGTATTAGGAGTTAGTAATAGTGATATTTAAGGAATAACTTAAATATCACTAAATGGTAAAGTAATTTATTTAGGGAGCAACTTGAATGATTATTTTTTAGCTAATCATTAATATTTAGGTCTTTAAATTTCATAAAGTGTAAATGATTATTGTTTTCAAATTCACAACAACCACAAACATGCAAAAAATAATAATTTAAAGATTAATTGGGAGTTTTTGATGAATTTTATATCGATCATTTGACCGATTATTTCGTCTGCAGTCGTACATTTAAAGTTCTAAGTACGTTTCAAATCGAGTGACACGGCAGTAAATCTAAAGCAGTTTTCGAGGTAAACTTCTCCTTGTTGCAAATTAATCGCAGGAGTAACTGTGTTACTTTCTAACGCGTTACCGGCTGACAGTAGGATCAGTTTGTTGTGTAATCCAATAAGCTCCAGTCCGTATTTCCCCTCAAGCCCATCTGGCTCACTGGCAGGGTTTGTTTACTGGCGGAGGGGCTGGGAAGAAGGGGATCCTACAGGACCAGGGAGACCTACCTCTGTGTGTGGAAGAAGAAGAAGAAAAGGAAAAAAACAACTATAAACTCCGATAAACCTACTTTCCTCTCGTTTAGATACACACTTTTGACCGTAGCGGGCCGCCGTGCAGTGCACTGAGCACAAATTGGAGCGTGTATGTGAATTTCTTTTCTTTTTTTAAATTCCCAAACAAAAACAAAAAAAGGAGAGTGGTGCTTCTGCTTCTGAGCTGCGACGAAGTCTGCGCTGTCAGCCTTTCAGAGAGCGGAGGTGTTGCTGAAATATCTACACGGACTGTGGAGGAAGTTTTCCAGCCAAGCCGACAAAATTCACAACACAAACATGAAAACTGGGCTGTTTTTTGCTCGCTGTGGGACTTGACGGGATTTTTTCTTCTTTTTTCTGTCTCTATCTCGCTCCCTCTTTTTTTCACGCTAACGTTACGCCACGCATGCCACAACCATCGAGTCAGCAGCAAACGACTCCCCTATTTTTAAAAAAATCCCTCTTAATCACACTAAAGCTCGCTTTTATTAGGATTTTTGTGCATGCATCATTTCTATTTTTTGAGGATGAAATGCATTGCAGCCGAGTTGCCACGCGTCGCATTTGGTGAAGTTAAAATTAACTGAGTGGGCTGCTGAAAAGCGGCGCAAACTTCGCTTGTGGCCTGAGCTGGAGTGGAGCAGGAGCCAGGCTAGCTAGCTCAACTGTAGCACCAGCGCTAACCAGCTTCTTCTCGGCTAGCGAGCCCGTTTTTGCACTTTTTTTTTCACCGACACTGACACACTCAGCTGGGCCAGAATAACAACCAAAAAGCACTTAAAGTCATAAAAGAGCACCCACGCCCTGTGTTGGCGTTTGTTGATGGTTGCGCCCCCCGCCCCACAGTGAGGTGGCTAACTTTAGCAGCAGCAGCACTGCTAGCTTGTGTTTGACTGAACACGTTGGAGTCGTTCCTCCGCCCATCTTCCGGGATGTCTTTTATTTATTTTTGTTTACCTGTTGGCCCACGCCGCAAAACAAAACCAGTTTCCTGAAGGTACTTCTCTCTCTCTCTCTCTCAAGTCCGAGCTGTCCTGCTCGTCGGGAGGTTTTTCTTTTTATATTTTTCTGATTTTCGACCGGGAGTAAGCGCTGCATGGTGTCAGATATGTGGCTCCGGACTTTGCTTTTGGGGTTTGTTTTGACCGCAGTCTGCTTTATGATGAGCTGTCACCAAGCGAGTGCAGAGAGTAAGTAACACCAATTTTCACATTTCATGTTAAGCTCTTTTTAAAAACTGTGTGAAACTTAGAGTAAGTAGCTGTTTGTGCTGTGCAGATGCCTGTTTTCTACCCTGAGAGAAAGCAGAAGTTTTTTTGCGAAAAAGAGCGGAAAACGCACAGATTGAAATTACGCTTGATTAAAAAATGACAGCCAAGTGCTGCGAAAATTCTCCTCAGTTGCAGTGATTGGGTTAACGAAAGCAATCAAAAAATCTTTACACATATTTTAATAGTGCCAAGATAATGGTTGATCGATTTCATAAGTGACTTATCAGGTTTTCTTTATCTACAGATATTTACACCCACGTAGTAGCTGCTGTAGTTATTATATGAACATCCAAAAACACAGTAAATCACTATTATTATTATTACGGTTTTACTCTTAAATGAAGCAAACATCCCGCTGATTAGTCGGATACCCTGCTGCAATATTGCCATACTGTTTTTTTTCTCTTGTTTTGTTAGTGATGGTGAGTTGATAAAAAGCACGCAGGCTGCAGCAGCAGTGCTGTAGACAGCCCCTGCATTGAAGGGACAAAGGTTAGCAGTTATCGGCTGTGTGAGTCTGCACTAACTGTAAACAAATTAAGTAAGTAGTCTGAGAATTTAGTAGAATTAATTGGTTGTTATTGTAGATGCTTAAGCTTGGCTTGTTGCTCTGCTCTGTGCAGGAATGTGACAATAAGCCCTCTTTAAAGCCCCTCACAATCCCTTCTACACCCTGTTGATAAGAATGAATGAACGGCATTTGCAGTGACTCTGCAAACTGACAGTTTTCCACTGTGGGAATCTTTATTATAAGGGTAATATTACTAAGAAAAGGTGTGGGACATTTTTAAAGATGTCTGCACAGCAGAGCAGTGATATGGCAGAGATCAGTCATTGCCCCATATACCAGGAAGTTCAGTTTTATCAGAGCAGATGATTCATTCCAGGTTATCTTTGATTTATAGGTCAGAAGAAAAATTTTAAAACCTTTTTTTTAATCTGCAAATAACTCTTGGGTTGTTTCCTTATTGTCCAGCCAGAATAACTTGTTGAAATAATGCTTGTCACAGCCTTTGGTGGAAGAATATTGGCTCGTGTTTGGTACATCTGTCAATACTTTTTGAGTTTTATACAGTGAAATTACTCCCGAAGTGTGCATTTTTAAAATGACTTTAATGTTAAAATCAGACTTTAAATGTGGTGTAAATGCCCTTTTTATATGATCTTCAAAAGTCTGACGTAAACTGGTAAGCTAACCAGTTTTCCTCAAGTTGTTTGTTTACAAAAATGTTTGCCTGTAGGTTCATTTGATGGTCAATTTTGTGCGCGGTTGCAAAGTAAAAACGATGTTGTACTCATCACTTTTAATCCTGTTTAGTTACTGTAATATCTAAGAGAAAATGCTCTGCTTTTTGGTACAGTTCTGTTACACAAGCACACAAACACGTTTTCAGATGAACAGATAAACAGAAGCCCCTCCCGTGTATGTACATTATGACATTTATACAGTGTGTGCACAGCCCCAGGTAGCTTTGACACTCCTACTGCTTCACTATATGGCATTGGTTTGACGTAAGAGGCAATCGGATAAAAAGAAAAAGCGCAGAGTCTCTTGCCTTTCATCAGATTTAAATGAGGAGCGTTTGGAGCGATGCCATCAAGTCAGGCTGAGCGAGAATTTTAAGATATAAATCTGAAGCGAGTTGTGTAATTGCTGTGCAGCCCCCCTCTCGCTCCTCTCAGACTTAAGGGTGAACCACAGACGGGAAGAGTGGAACCTGGGCCCCACACTGCTCGATTTCATAAGCTGCACTGACCAGTGTTGAAGTCAGAAAATCTTTTGAGCTACTTGTTTTTCGCTGCCCAGCTCAGCTTGATGGAAAAACTCACTTAATAATGGAAACTTCATATTCACCGTGAATTGATTTCATTCACTAAACATCAATTGAAAATGTTGAAGCCGTCACCATTTTTGGTAAATATTGTGTATTTTATGCTTTTAGCTGGACCCTGTAAAAAGTACCACAGATCGATTAGAAAGAGTTTTTTTTTTTTTACATTCACACTTTGAACATTTGGCACTGCAGAACTGATGTGATAAACATCAGCTTAAGTCATTTATAAGTGTCACCTTCTTTACTGATGTAACAGTGCAAGTCACCAAGAAGAGTAATTGCCAATACATACATCCAAGAAACTGGAAATATGACTTCAAGTGCCAGAAGTTTACGATTCAGAAAGCAAATAATGTAGGAAAAAAAACAAATACAGTTTTTTCTCCAAACGAGGGCAACAGAAACAGGTGCTTAGTTTGGGGTTGTGTTTTAACGTCAGGGGGGAAAAACAGACTAGTTAATTCTAATTTAAAAAAACAACCGACTTTCAGAACCTCTAATATGTGTAATCCTGCTCTGTTGTTAAATTCTGTTAGTACTTCCCCAAATTATGTACTGTCACCTTTAAAATATACTGTGTGTGCTGTCACATGACTGTTCTGTGACTCCCCCGTCTGTGACATGAAAACATCATGGAGGAAATGTCAAACACTGAGCCAACTGCGCAGTTTGTACCAAATAAAAATGGGTTGTTTTTTTTGCTGTTATTTGGACGCTACTTTGGTTTTAGTAAAGACAACATCAACCAAAGCAAAGGGAACAAAAAAAGTGTGCGAAAAAATAAGGCCATACATCAGTCTGTTCCAACACTTGGAGTACAAATAAATCAATATATAAATATTCAGGGTCTTATCACAGCAGTCTAATAGATTGGGTTAAATTTAAAAATATATTATTAAATATAAAATATATAAAAGCATGAGCTGCTTCGATCTTATGTCCCCTTACGTCGCGCTTCAAGGGCTCAGGTGGTCGAGTCGTGTTATTGTTGTGCCATGATAACATATCACCTTAAGAGCGTTAAACAGCCGGGGCTCGCCATGAAGCCACCGGCACCCTGTTGTCAAGCACCACTTTGGTCAAAAAATCAGGCAGCGATCCAGCAACCTGGCGCCCTTGATTTACGCCACCCGACAAAAAGAGCAATTGTAGGGCAATGAAACTGTCCCTTCCCCCCGCCACCTCTTCAAAAACACTACACACAAGCTGCCACTGTGCCCTCAAGTACCAAAGTCACAAGTGCAGTTGACATGTATACAATAGTGTGATTTTTGCATTTGTCATCCGAAACAATGGCTCTCTAATCCTTGTTGGCACGTTCAGGTTTGAAATTTATGCACTGCTTGAAAACGGTAATCTGACACACCTGCACTCATTCGTTTTATCCACTCATGCTGACGGTGAAACCTTGTAGTTTCTGATCTTTACCCTTGACACTGTGGCCTTGTTTAAAGAAAATATGCTTGTTAGCGTGCTGTCACACTTCAGAGGTAATAATTACCTCGGTGCTCGTGCTGTTTGTATGAACTCTGTGGGGTTTTTTTTTAAAAGGCTCTTATGAATCCCGGTGGTTAAAGCCAGTAGTGACATTAGCTGTTTTGGCTGCTACTGCACTGTGTCAGCAGTTTTGCAAAGTAACAGGCGCCCCAAATTTAAAATGAAGGACAAATAATAGGGTTGTGATTTATATTTTTACATAAAAAGGGGGTACCAGCCGAGAGAATAATGTGTGAGTGCCGCTGAGTGGGTACTAAATGATCTTTGGTCCACAGCCACAGTATACAAATCACACAATCCCAAGGGGAACTTTGTGGTGTGGTCGGGCTCTCTGTTTTACTCAGTTTCACTCTATTTAAAGACTGAGGCCTGATTTCTTTGGTTTTAACGTTTTCCTTGTTTTTTGCACTGTATTGTTAATGTGCTGTGGTTCCCAGTTGCTGACATATTTGATGATTAAACTCTCAACCCACGCCCGCTTTCTGGACTCTTGTAAGAGATTCTACACTGCGGAGGATGACTTTGACTCTTGACCAATTTCTGAAGAAAGTTGCATCTCTTCAGAGTCGTAGTAATGTCACTTTCTGGCTGTTGTAATATCTGATCTTGCACAATTCAAAAATGATAAATTTCTGAGCTGTAATTGGTGCTCAGGAGCTCTCCATAGCAGATAGTTGGATGTTTTGTTTTGGTTTTTTTTTATAAATACAACATTTAGTTGAAGTAATTCTTAGAATAGTTTTGAGCACGATGTTAGATAAATGAAACCTTATTTTTACAATTAATTTACAATTTTTCATTTTCACTTTGAGGTTTTAAAACCCGTCTTAAAGAGGATCACATCACGTGCCAGTTTGTGAATGTTCAGTTAGTTGTAGCCCTGTTTGAGAAAACAACACAACAGTGAAACTTAGAAAAGGGAAGTGTTGCAATCACTGAGTGCTTGCGCTCCTGCATGCTTATTGAGGCTCAGTGATAATATACACCATCAGCCTAACAGCCCGAACCCCCCCATCCACTTCCTTCTCTACATCAGAAGCCTTCTGTGCCTGTTGATGCTTGCAGCTGTAGTGAAAGGATTGCGGTTTTGTACGTAGTGCCACTGAGCACAAAGTGGACAGATTGTGGCGCTCAGACTGTGCAGCATTGACTCCTTTGGTTCACATATGCACACAATTTGTGTTCTGCATTAAAGCTTCAGTGAGCTATAGATTAGTGCATGTTGATTCAAATTAAAGTGCAACTTGTGACCTAGGCGGGATTTACACGAGGCATTCACAATCTGCTAACTGTGTGGATTAATTATGAGGACGGTAACATCATAACTGTGTCTGCACTTACTCATGAAATTAATTGTGTGGTCTCGTTTGCTGTATGGCTTCATTATTATATAGAATTGGGTCACACTGTTGGAGCTTGTGGGTAGATTTAGTTTTTCTCTCAAATGTGATCAACTTCTATGGATTTCCTTTTTGCCTGATTGACTTTTATTACAGACTGATTACATCGTGAAGCAGACCACCTTCAAACATCACCCAATGAATCTGAGTGCAATAATGTGCCGTAGAGCTTTTAGAGCGATTAGTCTATGAGCTGGTTAAGGGAGAATTAATCTGCTTGTGTTCTGATGTGAGATTTCTTTCACATTGTCCAACCCTTAAGTTGGATTGCGCACTCTGAAAGTCAGAAAAGCCCCACCAACCCTGACTTCTTAAACACAAGTAAAACTGTAAAACTTGTAATTTGTATTACCGCTGCTGTGTATTTGCAACTCACTAGCAGGCAGCGATCCAACACTCACTATATAAGCTATACACAAGCACGCGGATGTGCTGCAGCGATGTTTTTAAGCACAATAAAACCAGGCATTGTGCTGTATTGCTAATGATGGATGAATGGCTTTACCTTGCTAGGGAGCACAACAAAGGCTGCTTTTCCATCTGCTACTACTGGAATGCAGTCAACTTGGGAATGACGTCACTCCCAGCTCCAATATCCAGATTCTGAGGTAAAAGGGGTAAAAGGAACGCTGCATGAATCCATGTCTGGAAAACTGGGTGATATTGACATAAGGTTGAGTTCCAGACCAGTTGGCTTTAAAAAAAAAAAGTTTTATGTATAAAATTATTAAACAATGACAAATAATAATCTGCTTAATTATCAGCTTTAAAAATAATTGTTGGGCTGCAACTTCTACCTGGTGGTGCACAAGTTGTGTTGGACATTAGTACAAAGTCTGTGACGTCGGATTGCACTGGTTTATTTAGTAATAGAGTCCAGTTAATTCACAGCTAGTCACTGGAGTTGTGAGTCATATGTGCTGCCTCCTAAATGTAGGGATGTCACCAGAACCAATACATATGGTACCATTTGATTTTAAAATACTTCAAGAAATAATTCAAGTTGAGTTAGTTTCAAAAGCATCCAAAGTATTACGTTTCTTTTGTTATTCTGAAATGGACGTATTGAATTGGGTATCGAGAATTGCTTAATTCTGCCGGTATCGTTATAGACATTCCTACCTACGTGTTCCTCCTAGGCAGCACGCTCACTTAGGGCCATGTGTATATATATGGTTGCAGACACAGACAGGAAGCTGGAGATGTGTAATTTGTGCATTGTTATGTAAGTTTTCTGTCCACATGGTCACAAATAACATGCAAGCACATGGACATCGGCACGGGTCCTTGTGCTCACCATGATAAAATTGACCTCATGCGGACCCGAGCAGACTTCTGGATGTGGAAAGTACAGTCCGGGTGTAAGGGTGTTTGTATGTCATTCTTAATGAAGGGGCCAGGCACCCAGCAAGCATCTCACTTTCATCTTCTTTCCAAACTTCAGCTGGGCACCACGTCCATTTGTCAGGTTGCTTGCGTCGCCTAGGTCACAAGTGTGACTTTGTTGGTATTGTGTCTCGACCTCTGCACGTGCAACGTAAAGGATACATGGCTATTTTACACCATCTCTTGTGGTCATCTGAAATTCACAGGACATCGTTTCATGTCTGCACTGTTTAGTCGTTTAAACCGAACTCTGGTTTGTTTTCCTGCTTGGTGCGCTTCATTTCTGAAGATATAATTGCATTTGGGTGCAGACCAAAACAACTGCACCAGGACCCTTTAGAGGAGCTGGTCTCGTTTTTTTCCAGATGAACTCAAGAGTCGTTCATTTATCACGAGGTGTTCAGACCTCGAACCAACCTAACTGTTAAGTGTACACTGTAAGTTAAGTCCTTTCCAGGCGCCAGCTTTTCTTTGCATTTTGGGATTGGAGAGAGTACCGTTGACCAGCGGGCCACGGACGACGTACCGGTCCGTGAGTCGTTTGGTACCAGGCCACAAGAGTTAAGGCTCGGGTGTGAAATGTATGGTTTTTAGAGTTTTTAGAGTTTCTTTTTTAATCGTTTTAATCGTTAACTCAGTTTCCCTGGGTCTTTTCCTATGTGTTATGAATAAATCTTCTTTTTTTGGTACCAGTACTGATTTTATTTTATTGTATTTATCCACGACACCTTAAATGCCGGGCCGTAAAAATATTGGTCGGACATAAACCGGTCCGTGGCGCAAAAAAAGGAAAAATAGCCGCAATCTCCAATCGTCCTTTATATTTCTTCATCGTTTGATGTACCAAATGTTCAGAACTCAGACATATTCACCTTACAGTGAATAATTTACATTGAAAGCAGCAAATCTCCTCCAGCTCTGAGAAGCTGATTATTTGTTTAACTAACTGCTTATCAGAATGTTGTTTCAGTGCTAATGATCTGCATTTTCCCCTCATCCAGATAAGATAATCCAGACACGGTAGTATATTGTGGACGTGTAAATGGAGGCTGAGTTATTTGAGCGATAATTAATAAAATGCCCAAAGAGGCCAAAACCAACTATTTATCCTGCTGATGAATGGTGTTAAAAGACCCAGTTTTTCATAATAAAAGAATATGTTGCTCAAAACAATTCTATTTCGTCTTTTCGTGCGATTTGTTGCTCATTATAAATTTCATTTAGGGAAAACATTTACACTGTGATTATTATAGTTATTATTAATACATTTCTGCCTGCTCTTTTGTGTCTATCATAGTGCTCCTATTCGATTAATTATAAAGTAAATCTCTCTCAAAGGTGTAGGCAGCGAGAGACATGATGGCTGTGGTGAATAGAAATGTGCCCCTCTAACGACTCTAATTGATGACTCAAAGCAGTCTTTTCAGTGTCTGGTTCAGACTAAGGGATGTATGGAGAGTGGAAACCTTTGTGAAATCTCCCAGTTTCTCTGTTTCTCACAATACAGCATGTAAATTCATCAGTGGTCCCAGTTTGTCTTGTTTCAGTCATGACATGTTGTCATGAGCTAAATTTAAGCCGCCTTAGTTTTTGTCTGCCAGAGTTTTGTTTTTGAACTTGCTGTTCGCAGGTAGAGAAGAGTGCTCGGACAGTTTCTTTCTCTGCCGCTGCTCCAAAATTCCTCACTTACACACCAGGGCTGCTATGTTCCACTTTCCAATGTGAGCCACTATCGGTAGGACTGGAGTGTATTAGATTCTCTATTGGGAATGTGGTGCTAAAAATACTGGCCTGGCTGAAAGTGTACACTGATAGGAACTTGCACTCGCCGCCCTGTGATTATTCCCCTTCTCATTTTAGTCCTCTGCTTTCTGCCTTAGCTGTGACTACACAGCCACTGACCCTTCGTATTGTAAACTTCGGCTGTTGTTTGTTCTTTTTAATGGCGTTGCTCGACTGTGTGTGGGGCCTTGTATGATACAGAGAGAAGCTTGTAGTTGTAAATGTGTTTCCTAATGGATCTACAGTAGGCTGCTGGCAGTTTGTCAGTCAGTTTGATGTGAAAAGTTTAAATTTGAAGTAGATGTGCTGAAAGTAAAAGGATTGTGGCCCGTCATATGTGCTTACAAGTTAGCAGTGCCTCCAAGGAGAGCTGCTGATCTTTGTGTAGTTTAAGAAGAGAAATGTGCTTTTTAACAAACTGAGCTGCTTTTAATGGGCAGCAGCTGAAACCCTCATTTGAACATTTTACGCTCCGTTTTAAACACGCCTCCGAGTTGTAGGCTCAACTCCAGATAAGTGCTGGAGAATTAGCTTCCTGGTTAAGGTTACAAAGTGAAACGCTTGTTGTTCAGTCTCCCGGTGATTGGACTCCGTGTTTGTGCTCTGCTTGTCTTGTACTGTTATGCAACAGAAGGTGTAAAATGAGCTGCGGCCATAAAGACAAGTACACCTAGTGGTTACATTCGTCTCCACACGGCTGACCGGTTGACTGGTTGATGTCCCCGGCTCAGCGGTTGGTCCTTTGGTAAACAAATGCAGTCCACTCTCAGCAGGCCGCACACCTCCAGCATGACTAAGGCTGGGGTGACCCATATAGCACTTCCATGAGGTTAAGAGTTTGGCTCATTTGAAAAAAGGCATTTTAGGAAATTACCTTTAGTTTTCTTTATACTCAACTCCCTGTTTTTTTGTAGCTCTTGCAACACACTGGACATTCATCTAAAGCTGACGAAATCAATTTATTTATTAATATTTCTTAATTTCTGCTGCAAGTAATAAAAGTAATTTTATGTCTGCATGACTCTTACACCTGGCAGAGTCATCAAAAGTCCAAAATCTTTTAATTCATGCCTTATTTTTTAATTCTTTCTATTTCAAGCTGGGCATGTTCTGTTTACATAAATATGCAGGTCAGGAAACTTAGTTCAGGGTGAGTAAAAATGTGAGAGGATTTCAAAAAAATACCCAGAAACTGCTGTGGTTCTTAGGGTTAGCTGTAATATTGTTGAGTTTTGGACTAAACATAAGCAGTGGTGTCAAAATAACACTTGACAGACGAATGATAGTTTCTGGCTAACATTAATCTCACGTGTTGCGTCACAGCGATACAGTAGACAGAAAAACATGTAACCCGTCTGCGGGGTGGCATAGTTAAGGAATTTCTCATCGAACAGGATCATGTGTCTGGGTGAGCACTGACAAAGCCACAAATCTGCTACTGGTGCAATACATGGCCATTACCAAGGACAAATATTTTTAATGCATTAGCTAATGTTTTTTATGGTCTTGAGTTACAGAAGCAACTCCACAAATCAACTCGGCATAACCAAGGATGAGCATAGCCTCACGTTGATGACAGCGCTCCATATTTGACAGAGGCTCACAGACAGATATGTGGTTGCTAAACAAAATGTCAAGGAAGATGGTCTGGTCTTTATCAAAGTTAGGGACATAGCCACATATTTTCTTCAGGAAAGAAATATCTCCTAATTATCAAGAGATCTATTTTCCCCCCCATCTGTCACGTCTTACTTCTTCGACCTTGTTTTTCCTGTGCACAGAGCAGACATCTTGTGTAATGCACGTTCGGCACTGAGAAGAGCAGACAACACATAAGATTAATTGTCCTTAGAAATTTTTTTTGTCTTCACACCCAAGAGCCAAAACATTTTTCTGAAACGCATCACAGTTTCGTCACTCTTAATGGCGTACTGTACATTTGAACCTCTCCACCAATTTACTGTTTATTATTCTGTATGTGACACTAGAACTCGTTTCTAAAGAATATGTTTCTGTCTTTCTGATTCTCTTTTCAGTTTGTCCAAGCAAGGACATCCGCAACAATGTGACCAACCTGCGGACGCTCGAGAATTGTACTGTGATTGAAGGCCACCTGAAGATCCTACTCATGTTCAGGACCAGGCCTGAGGATTTCAGAGGCATAAGTTTCCCCAAGCTGACAGTCATCACCGACTATCTGTTGCTCTTCAGAGTTTACGGGCTAGAGAGCCTTAGCGAACTCTTCCCCAACCTGACGGTCATCAGAGGCAACAACCTCTTCTTCAACTATGCCCTGGTTGTGTTTGAGATGCTCCAGTTGCGCGAGATCGGCCTTCACAGTTTGATGAACATCACCAGAGGAGCTGTGAGAATTGAGAAGAACCCTGATCTCTGCTATCTCTCCACCCTGGACTGGTCCAAGATCCTGGACTCGGTGGAGGACAACTACATCGTGGCCAACAAGAATGACAGAGAGTGCGGCGATGTGTGTCCAGGGGCGGCAGTCGGAAAGACCACCTGCCAGACGACCACCCTCAATGGGCACTTCAGTGAACGCTGCTGGACCCACAACTACTGTCAGAGAAGTAAGCAGCTTTTTATTAAGATTATCTACTAAAACGTGTGCTATCTGTGATGCAATCACCTATTAACACATCCATTCATCCATGTCATGTCAAGTTTGTTTATATACCACATTTAAAAAGCAGCAGCTGTTGACTAAAGTGCTGTATTAAAAACAAAAAATAAATAAAATCAAATAACATAAAACAAAGGACAAAATGATAGCCTTTAAGAAAGGAAACAAAGTGAGAAAATCCGAGTAAAAACAACACAAATAAAAGGAACTCTGAACTCAAGCATTTAGAAGCCAAACATTAAAAATGGTTTTCAGGTGTCTAATGTCAGAGAAGTACCAATGTTGGCCAGTTTGATTCACAGTTTTGGTGAAAAAACTGCAAAGGTTTCTCAAAACTTGGATTGTTGTTACACACTTCTAGATTCCTTGCAAAGGATTTTTTAAAAAACATTTTTAAAGGGCTGAGGTCAAAGTCAGGAGCACCGAACACTGACCTCTGCTTTCTGTTCATTTAAGTTAAGAACATTTAAAGCCATCCATGTCCAAATATCTCCCGAAACAGCGCAGCAGGGCCTTCAGAAGAATTGATGTTTGAGTGGCACGTAAATCTTCAAGTCATCTGCATATAAGTGAAACGCAAAAATAAATAATAAGTAATAAATAATAATAAAAAATTTTTTTTTAAATGAGCAAGGGGGAGCATATGAAATAGAAAAAAGGGCATTTGAGAAGATGTATCTCGGTATTAAATGCAGCGCTGAGGTTTAAAAGTACTAAGATGGCAGAATCTCCTTAGTCAGTAATAGTTAAAAGGCATTTAACTTGAAAGTTCAATCCATCCATCCATCCATCCAGTGAAACACCATTCCACCTACCCATTCATCCTGAACTTTTCAGTGACTCAGATAGTCACAAGCCTTCTTTTATAACAAATGTTTTTTAAATACAAATTCATTGGAAATTCAAATTCACTTCTAAATCTACACTTGACAGTTTAGATATACAAAGATAAAACTTGAAAGGTCTCAAAAAAATAGTCCTGCAATAAATCTGGCCTTCACGAGGAGGATAATGTCCAGTTTTCACTAACAATGTTTGAGGTCGTGTGTATTCGGCTGTGTGATCATTCTTGAATGATGCAGTTTGACATTGACCCGTTTCTATTGTGTGCTTATACCCTTATTGATATTAATATGAACAAAAGAACATGGCTACCTGTATGGATAGCATGGCCGTGTGGATACCATGAAAGGGCATGGAGGGCACCACAGGAGCTCCTTGTGACATAGCAGGCATTAATAACAGCAGACTGATTGTAAAATGGCTTAAAGCACAGGTGGTGCAGTTAAAGTAGGTTTTTGTATGCAGGCTGAAGCATCTTAACTGGCATTGCATATGATCTTTGCCAATAGGATGTGCAGAAGGAACTCAGCTGAAGCATCGGCTGATGTGTTGTGGCACTGATTGCTGGTTGAGCTTGACTTGTGGGCTGCCAGAGCCCAAGCTGTGCTCATTTTGTTGAAAGATATTTGTTATTTCCACACAGGTGAATTGCTTTTGCTTCTGTTGTTGACCAAAGGCTCTCTTTTTGGCTCGAGCTGAGCCTAATGGGGAGTGACAGCTGAAAGGTCACCGATGTAAAGGAAAATTGTGCCCTGGATTTACAACATAGCACAACACAAAACAAGGGCTTCAGTACAAAATGTAATGCAGCAAAATCTCCTTCATAGCTTGATTTTTCAGTGTAATTGTGGATTTAAAGTCATAATAAAATGAAATTCCATCGAAACATAAAACCAAGTGAGGGCTATTGTGTTTCAATGCATTTGTTTCCTTCAACAATTTTAATCAAGGGAGTTATCGAAATGTTCAGATCTTTTTATAATGATTATTGTTAAATAATGTCCAGATTTCTCTATCTCAAGTTGAGATCTATTTACGAGCCACCATTTTTATCTGGAGATCAACTTGGCTCAGTTTTTCTCCCCTTTATGTCACCATTTAGTGTTTGCAGCAGTCAAAAAATCATGTGGTTTTTTTTTGTTTGTTTTTTCCATGATTGTATAAGAAACTGTGTCTAACATTAAAAATTAGATTTGCCTTTTAGTTTGTTATGATTTTTGCCAGCGATTAGTGGCAGCTTTGCAGAGCCCTTCTCAGCTTCTTTTCATTGGTACATCAATATTTCCATTGGCTTTTGCCACACGTCTTACCCATCCAGCTTTTACAGAGTTCAGTTCAACTTAAATAAGAGCTGATGAGGGTATTTGTTAGAAACAAAACATGTCTTTGTGTCAGAGTAAATCTCATAAATATAAAATACAGAGACATAACAAAACAAAAATGGGCATGTCGCTCCTTCTTGATGTTGAAATGTCAGACCTCTGTCATGTGCTAGGGTAAGTTAAGTAGGCCAAGCTCTGTGTCAATGTTGCCTGAACTGTACTCTAATGTGATGCAACACCTTTCCAGTTAGTCTGTGAATGTTTACTCTCAATAAACTGTAGTGTCGTCATTTCTTATGTTGTGGGGACGTTGTATAGAAGACGTTAGACATCATGAATGTTCATGATGTCTAACGTACATTGTGCCTTTTACTGTACAACAAGGAGCCCACCAATTTACACATAAAGAGTTCAAGTTCAAGTGCTGAGAAGAGTTTTACACATGGGTGTCGGCCCATATCATTACACAACGCTGCCTACATTATGTCCTGATGCATGCTCAATAATCCAGGTAAGGAAATCCCAGAAAGTTGATTCTGTTCGTCTGCATGCAGCGCTTTCAGTGGGAGAAACGTTTCATCACTCATCTGAGTGTCTTCTTCAGTCTCAGGTTTATGAACCGTAAAGTTTCAGGTGAAGCCACTGGAGATCCCATATGTGTCAAGATTATCGGTACAGCTCCAAACACAGCATCTCTGTGCCTTTCAACCCCCAAATAACACACTACACCAACAACTGAACTCAAGGGGCTTTATATTGTAAGTAAAGACCCTACGATATTAAAAAGAAACCCCCCAAATCACTTGATCTCCATAAGCAAGCACTTGGTGACACTGGGAAGGAAAAACTCCCACTTAACAGGAAGAAACCTGGGCTCGGGGAGGGGCAGCCATCTGTTGTGACTGGTTGGGAAAGAGGGGAAAGAGAAGAGAGCACAAAATACAGTAGTAGTATATAAACAACCAGAGAGAATGAAGAGTATCAGGAAAACCAAACAACCTCTAGCTAAGTTGATGGCACAACACAGAAGAGCTACCTCATTACTATACTGTCTGTTTACACCTACATGCCAGCGGTCCCTCCTTCGGTGATGAGGATGGATATCCTGGACAGGGAGTAGTGACGCTGAACTGAGGAGGTGCCTTAAGAGTGGATCCTCCACCATGCTAGAGTGCTGTAATTAGGGCTGCTCAATTAATCGAATTTTAATCACGATTACGATCTGGGCTTTCAACATAAACCAAACCAAAAATCCCTGAGCCGATTATTAGCCCCTCCCTCGTGCTTTACTCTCGTGCTGCTCCGTGTGGCAAATCGAGCGCACCTCTCTGCATTTCGAACACGTGTCACAACAATTAAGAGCAGCGGTCCCCAACCTTTTTTGCGCCACGGACCGGTTTATGCCCGACAATATTTTCACGGACCGGCCTTTAAAGTGTCGCGGATAAATACAACAAAATAAAACTAGTACCGGTACTGAAAAAAAGAAAATTTATTCATAACACACGTGAAAAGACCAAGGAAAACAGAGTAAACGATAAAAACGATAACAAAATAACACTGAAAACCGATTTAAAAACCCTGAAAACTATACATTTCACACCGGAGCCTCAACTCTCGCGGCCCGGTACCAAACGACTCACGGACCGGTACCGGTCCGAGGCCCGGGGGTTGGGGATCGCTGATTAAGAGGACCCGAGGGAAGCTCGGAAAGCTAAGCAGAAGTTATTTGGAGAGGAGAGTGACTGCCGTTGGTTGAAAAGAGAGGTAAAAAAAAAACTTCAGTGGTGTGGAAACATTATGGGTTCGCGGAGTCAGACGTGGATCAAGTAGACATAGTGTGTAAACTTTGCTACAGTGTCGTAGCTGCACCACAGAGCAACACTGCAAAGTTCACTAAACATAGATGTTTACATTTTTCATTTATTTTTTATATTGCAAACATTTGCACTGTTATCAGTATTTGCACACTATTTTATATTATTTTTTGACAATCTTTAAAGTCATTATTCAATACATTGTTATTGTTAAATAAATATCGTCAAATAATCGAGATCTCAATTTCAGTGAAAATAATCGTGATTATCATTTTTGCCATAATCGAGCAGCCCTAGCTGTAATTGTAGCCATTTCCCAAGTATCAGTGAATAATACTCATGGCCACTGATCAATGGCAGTGAAATGTGAATATTAACAGTCATGAAACTGAGGTTGTGGCTGATTGTTTGGCACTGGTGTGAGTTTCGGCTCCCACTGAAAAACTGGGACTGCCTAGATTAGTTTAACAAGTCCACTGAACCAGTGTTTGTTTGCAGCAGCGGTAGTTTCTGTTGCGCTGAGCGCGGCCCCATTATTACGCTCATCAGCGCCTTTGCCACTGAGAAGTGTGTTTATAGTTTTTCCACTAATGACTTTTTTGCTTGTGGCCACTTGGTTCACAGCCATCTGAAGTATCTGCAGAATCGGCTCAGAAGACCTGTTGTCAGTTTGCGGTGGCGGTGAATCTTAATCCGGAAGTGTTTAAATAAAAAGTCTCACTGATGATTTCCTAATCGAGACAATGAATCAAGGCCAGATGTTGGCTGGCAAGCACTGATCTCCAATCATGGGCCTGCGGTATTGTGGTCTGTGACCTGCGGTTTTTTTTTTGCCTACTTTCACTAAAGCATGAAAAAGACCTGTTAAGCTCCAGCTAGAACCACAGGGCACAGTGTTGCATTCGGTGTCCTCTTCTGATGTACTCTGTCACTGCTTTTTATAGACCTACAGGAGTGCTTCAAGTTAGAGGCTTTCCAAAAACTTGCTGCATTTATTTCCATGATGATTTACACAAAGGAACATGCATGCATGTTAAATATAAACACAGGAATACACCTGATAATAAAAGAAAAATGTAATGTAACCTCTTTCTAATGCATAATAAATAATCACTTTTACTGCTTTTTGCTTTTTTATTTTGTTGTAAAAGAAGAACTAAAATTTATCATACTGTGATACTGTTATTTTTAAAGGAAGCTTTGGATAGACAGTGGTTAAGTGCCAGGGGTGACTGTGGGTCTCTTACACACACACACACACACACACACACACACACACACACACATTCTTTCTGCAGTCTGTACAACAGCACGAAACAAAGCTGCGCAACCACGAGGCTTGGCTCGGCTCCCATGTTTGGAGTAACAACCCATTTCTCTTCCCTGCTTCTATATCAGGGGTAATTTGAGCCTCTCGGCGAGCAGCCGCTGCAGATTCCCCCTCCTTTTTACCCCAAATTGGAAGCTTCCGTTCAGCATAGTGGCAAAGCACGGTTACCGGAGATGCTCATTACCAAATTTGATTAGATTTAGCTACAGGCGCGCAAAAAAACACCATGTAAACAGCCGTAATAGTGGCAAACATGAGACACCGCCCTGCTCCCTTCTTTATATTTGCAATTTGCTCTTTGAAATGTCCAATTTCAGCTTCAATTCTGTTTGTTATGAAGTTTCATTAAAACTAAATGCCAGACAGAAAATACACATCCACGTACAGTGCACTAGTGTTTCTGTAGTTTAGTCATTCCAAGATACAAAAATGTTTTTGTTTTATTTTTTAATTTTTACAGAAAATGACACAATCACCCCCCAATTAGACAGCTAAGTTGTGGATTAATTAGTAACTGTATTTACTTAGGCCCAAAACAGACTATGCTTTGAAGTCATTATATCAAATAACCTGAATAATAACACATAAACATAAAAGGTAAATAATGTTAAATAAAAGTCAATTATATGTATTTTATTTTAGCTCTTTTTAACTAGGTCATTTACTAAAATCACACTCTCTTGTAGCCTGGATGTTGTTTGGAGGGTTAAGGCCGAACTCCATCGGTGCTCCGCTTCTGTACAGGTTAAGACATGCCACGTCACTATTCAACACCAGTAACCAAATATTCACCTAAAATTAGCCTGGGGAAATGTGCCAGGACACTGGAGCTGTATCGTCACCGCTAGACACTCGTTAGACTTGCTTACAGCATCATTCGTGACACGGTACAACAGAACTGTACTGTGAAATGAAGTCAAATGAAGTGCAATGTTTGTATTTTCCCCATTTTTCTGTAAAGTAGGTTAATATAAAAGAATAAAGGGAGTTGCAGTGTAACCGAGGGTAACCACAGGTTTATCAGCGAAGAGTGATTTATTTATTCATATAAGAGAAAACATGACATTAAACCGAAAGCAGCGCACTCCGCGGTGCATTAAAGCCAAAGTGAACAAACAGAACAGAGATGTTGTTGCAGAAAGGAATGCTGCCTAACCCCAAGTGAACAAACAAGACACAAGACATGTACTGGGCATAAACTCCCTAGAACACACACAGAACAGGAGGAGGAAAAGAAACGTACTCGACAAATACAGAAGGAATAGAAAGAGTCTGGAGGCCAGTGACAGGACCGAGATGATGATGATGATGCTGTCAGTTTCTGTCAGCACCAGAGTTACAAGGCTTTAAACAGTAAGCTGTTACAAAACAATCCATCAGGAGCAGACACTTCAACAGGCAAGCCAACCAGTCAGGTCATTCAGAAACAAACCTGCAGGCCTTATTTAAAAAGGCATGTTTTGGCTACGGGACAGGCTTAATGCACTATTATAGACAAATATTAAGCTTATAGAATGTAGTTTAAAAATGTGATCATTGTTAATTGATCCACAGACGCACATATTTTTCTTTCTGTGACCAGGAAAGTAATTTACAGAACAGTTTCCTTCAAATCTGCAACAAGTGACCCTGAAATAAATGAAGCCAGTTGAATAATGGTGCAATAAGTGTACTGTCCTCTCACCTTATCGTTTGGTGTCATTGTTAGGTTATGTGAATGGCACTACGTATGGTTCGTGTGTAGGCTGTAATTTAGCTGTAAAATCTCTTATTAAATGCAACTGCTTTGTCCTGTACTTAAACCATCCATGCACACTGAGATCAGCTGAACCTCACAAGGGTCAGTGTGAACGTGCTTCTATGGCCACATGGTCTCCACAAGCTGAATACGTGCACGTCTTTTTAAAGAGACATCTAATGTGGCGCAAACCAAATCAGCGCCTTTATGCCAAAGAAAATATCGACACCCACTTTGAAAGACGTGGTCGCCACTAACAGTCGATGGTTACAATGCTCCTTCCTCTGTGCATATTTCTGTTAATATCTGAAGTCTTCTGGCTTTTTGTCTGAGAGGCGAAACAAACCAGGCCTTTATTTTCCTTTTAAAAACTGAAATTGTGAGCTGGCACGAGGGGGAATGTTGTACTTGAGTCTGTTTTCTTTTTAATGAAGTGCTGTTTCTTGCCAACGCTCAACTGAAGATAATGGGCATTTGATTATGGTTTGGTAATGGCTGTTATGTGGCACGGCTCGTTTGGCTGTTAAGTCAGCTAAGCCTGAGTCCTTAAAGGGGCTGGCAGCTGAAAATATTGGATGTGCTTCAATAAGAAATCCGGGACTTCCACTGATGATCCTAATATTTTCCACTGTTTAACGCTGCTGACAGACATTTCTCCAATGTGTCTGTCAGATTTGTCCTTTTATACATGAGAGAGAGGGATGAGGAATTAAATGCAGCGTTGCTTCTTCGCTGTCCCCTAGTCTTTCTTATCTAGTAGTCTTTTAATTTGTAAGGCGAATGTGCCTGAAGAAATAACAAACAAATTGGATTAGTGCGCAGTGTTTCACTTACCAGCTAACAGTTTAGCTCTGATTTGAGGAACATATGAAGAATCACATTTACTGAAATGAAGGTTTATTGAGGCATTATCTGTCATTGAGAGGCTAAAAAGTCATAAAAAGTAGACCTATAATGCTCATTTAGCATTTTTCAGGATTCATAGTTCAAAATAATCCTTATTTCTCTTACACTGGGCTCGGCGTCTTTTGTCTGAAACAAGCTGTTTTAGTGCCTCAGTCTTTTTCCTTCTGATTGGCTGGCTCTTACAAACAAAATGCTGAGCTCATCATACAGAGCCGAGAAAAAAAAGCTGTCTCAACTCTTGCTCACGTGCAGACTTCAGTATGCGCATCCACTGTTTTATCAGTGATATAAAAGAGAAACAGAGCTGGGCGGGCTTTAAGTGTGTCTTTCGCCGCACAAACGCAGCCGCACTGGCTACAAAAATGTGTGAATATACTCGTGCAGGCTGCTTGGCGCAAACGGAAAGTGTGATTGCCAGTCAGTTGACAGTTTCAAAGCTTTGAGATTTGAAACTAACACTGTCACCACTGCTCCCTGCAGAGGCTCATAAAGGGCAAAAAATTAAATTGTCATTGGATATTCCACCCATCTGTGTTCTACAGGGTATCTGGGTACTGTTTAATTAATTGATTACATAAAAAGTTGTCAGACTTATTGCAAAGTCTCAACAGAAATGTGATATAGCTTTCCATCATACACTACTTAGGCGAGCATTAAATTGCTGTGTTTGGTATCAGAGATCTTTATATTAGACTGCTAAATACTGCTTGAAGGACGCTGGAGAAACAGTGTTTTAGGAGTTCATAGTCTCTGCCAGAGATGCGACACTCAGCGGGTACCATCCTCATCCTCCTCCTCCCCTGCCACCACAGCAACTTTCACCTGTGTCTGCTACATAATTAATAAGCATCCATGAGGTGGAGTACAGCTCTCTGCAGAGACACAGCCTGCCTCAAATTCAACGTGTGTGCAGGCTGATTCTCTGACAATCGGGGAATTGTTGCGAAACAGCCCGAGCGGGTCAGGTGACGATCGTGTGCCGGACCTCGCTTGAAATGGAGCGCCCAAAATAACCCTGGGCTCATGCCATGTATATCTGCGCTCCAATCATGAGATGAACTGGGAGATTTGTCAGGGTCAGTGTGTCTGTGTAACAGACGGACTATAAATCACACGGGGACATAACCTCTGCCAGTGTGTGTGTGTGCAGACAGAGCGGGCGGCCATTGTTTAGTCTTGCTGCTAGGAAACACGGGAGTAACATTGTGGTGTAATCGTGGATATGAACGCATCAGTTATTCATGCAGGCCGTATCGGAAGGAAAAGCAAAGCCACCATGGGGGTAAGGGAATGGGGCCCCACCTCGCCATTGACCTCAAGCCAGTCCTCTGTGTCGACCTTGTCGCAGGTCCATCACGCAGCAGTCAGCGCTGGCGCCATAATCCCTTTCCATTCTAAACAATGGTGGTTGTAGAAGTTCACGGAGTGTTCTTCCCAATTGTTTCCTGTCTTTGTGGTCCGCTTCCTCTCCGAGGTTATGAATGGACGTTGAGGCCTAGAGTGTCGCCTCGGTAGCGGCAGACACTTTTATGAGACCAAAATACTGAAGGCTGACCTGTGGAGAGTTTAGCTCGCAGAAAAAAAGACAAACTTCGCTGCTCGTAAAGCTGTTTGTAGGGAAATGAAGGATTTTCTAACCAAGTTTTATTATTTGGGAAAATTGAGTCACCTCTGAGAAAATCTTTTAAAAAAGCTTCATCAAAGTGTCTTAAATGACTCATCGCTAATATTTTTATTTTAAACTATGACTCCGCAGGTGTCTCCATCTTTGTCATGAAACTTGAGAGCTAAACTGGTATTTTTCCTTCCACTCATCCCATGAATCTTTTTTTCTCACACACGGCACTCGTTCACGCTGATTTCCTATGATTTATATAATATTAATCCTGAAAGCTTAAATCTGTAGCTTTCTGCACACCCCAGCTGCAAGACGTAAATTAAATGGTATTTAAACTAAAACAAAGGTAGAAAATCCAGATCCGTGTGTGAAAGACGGCGTGTCCTTGATGAGCCTAAACAGCTTTTCTACCTTTAAACACACGCTAACACAAGCTGACTCACTTACACTGTGCACAATGTATCACACCTCCTTAATACAGGCTGCTGTGGTTTTATTAAAGGATTGAAACTGCTGTTTAGTGACGTCACAAATTTGGACCAGAAGCTGTTTTTTTTTTTTCCATCCAAAAGAAGCAGCACAACCCCAATTTTATGTCTGAATTCCCTTTCTTTTATTTATGTTTCCGCTGTGCTTCTTTGCCAGTGTGCATCTCATCTGTGAGCTATTTGGTTTTCTTTCTTTCTTTCTTTTTTATCGCACCACAGATGGAGTTGTCTTTTTACTTAGAAATAACCAAAACTACATTTAAGAAGCGCCTTTCAGAACCAGTGCAACAAAGCGGTGCATTTTGGAAAAGTTATGCAAGAACGAGAGCACATCTATCAGAGGAAGGATCGATAAAATGCTCAAAGTTGCTTTGAAGTAAAATAAGTGAGCAAAGCTGCTGAACTGAGGTTGCTGTTTATTTGAGTTGGCCATGGCAAACACCAGCTCGGTTCACAATACAGTAGTTGAGCTGTGCAGTGATGTATGAGGACCTTAAAACCCAGTTAGCTGATAAATTGTGTATAAATTCTGACTCCTTTGACCTTATTGGTATCACAGAAGTTCAATTTGGAATTGGGCAGGAAGTGGGGAGGGAGGGCAGAAAAGATGGGACAAATGCGCCAGTCATTAAAACTTGTTCCTCTTTTTTTCTTCCCCCCTCAGCTACAACTATGCTCTTCATGGTCGCAGAGTACTATTTCACCAGCATAAAGCTAGCCTCAGAACCCCCAATACACGCACCACAAGTCTATTTCTTTGAGCTGACTTAAGTGCTCTGGCACTCAGTGTTGTGGAGCTGCACCCTGCAAACCCTCTCCGTTCAGCTACTGGAGCCTTTCCCATGGAATCCCAGACATCTCAGGCATCTGTTAAAGCAGGGCCGACAGGCGTTTCTTCAGCGGCGTGCACGCTCACCATCGCCATAGTGGATTTGAAACATCTCGCCACAGTTTTACAGCTTATTGAATAATATGTTAAGAGGAGATAAAAAGAAACAAGTTACATGCAGCTTCGATCCAGATGTTTTAGCAGTTCCTTGTCGTTCAAGTGCCACGTGATCAGGGTGGATAACATTTGCGTTGCAGTGGTGATATTTTTTTCCTGTGCCAGATTGTTTTTGTTCTTGAGCCGAGTGTGAGGTATGCGTGTGATCTTCAATGAGCGGTGGAGCAAAAAATATCACTGTTGTATAAATCCATAACACCTCACTCCATAAAATGGCACTGATGCGTCAGAGCCGAGCCCTGTTATGTTTTGTTTTGTACCCAGGGCTACAAATAAATCACAAAATAACAAAATGCCACGTAAAGAGTGCTCTTGAAAACGGTCTTCGGTGAAAGGAAGCAGATTTAGAGACTCGGTTATAATTAATTTTGGCATCCTGGTGCCTTAAAGGTGGTGAATAAGTAAAGCTTCTCATTTGCTTGAATAATGGCTGCTCCTTGCGAAATAATAACTCCTTGAGATGGCTGCTTTTGTTTTATCTTCCTTTGTGATATCGGGTGTTTTTCCAAGCAGATGTTCATTATTTGCGTGCTCAGAAAATCCCTAACTCTCTTTATGGTTTTCAGAGATTTTCTTTTCATTCCACAAAGTCTGTTCTTGGTTCTGCTAGAAACCTAAAACATATGCACTTTCAAAGATTTAGGAATCATAAGTAAAAAAGAATTTTATATAACAGCAACAGTAACCTTGGTTTTCCTTTCTAAACAAGTCAAATAAGATGTTATCTGCTTAAAAAAGAAAGGAAAAAACTGATGGTGATTGGTTTGGATGCCCTTTGACAGCGTTAATCACGAGTAAGAAGATTATTAAAGACGTTGTGACGTTGCATTAATAACATACATGCTTTTGATGTCATAACAGGTAGTCGTTATTTGACCCTGGCATTGAACCCTGGCGGGAAATTAAGATTCAAGGCTGTGGCGTGCGTCATTTGCCTGTCCAGCAGGAAGCGCAATTACCCATCAATGAGCGCGCTGTTTATCATTTCTATTCCAGTCACGGACAGAGTGGATATCCTGCCTTCAGATGACAGAGATGGCGGCGCAACATTAAAAACAAAAAGTGCTTTTCCATGTTGTTTATGTGTTTTTGTTCTATTAACTGAGGCCGGAGGCAGTTAATGAAATTGTTTACGGTTCCTGTTGCTCTCGTAGTCGTCTTAACCGAGCCCTGCTGCTGCTGCTGCTGAGTCAGATCAGCTGACAAGTTTTTAAACGAGACAAATAAACCTGGCTCGTTAACCGTTGCTCTTTGAAAAGTCCCAATGACACAACAGCTCTTTTTTTTGTCTCCTGTGGCATAAGTGGCTTTAGTTTGAATAAGATTGGATGCAGGTAGTTTTAATAAATTCAAGACACATTATTGACTACTTTGAGTTCTTTCTGTTCGGCAAGACTAAATCATTGAAATAAATTCAAGCTCAGAAGAAGACTCAAGTTCAGAATAGCTGACACTCAGATTCTGCTGTCTTTTTGTTTGAGGATTTTTTAAATTATTAATAGTGTTTATTTTGGGTTTTTTTGTTTTTTTTGGGGTTTTTTTTTTGGTTTACATTTTTTGGCTGAAAAAAAAAAAACAACACCCGACGGTTATGTTGGAGTGTAAAATATCCAGATCCTAACTTAAATGACATCCTCAAAATAAAGCTGGAGATCATGACATTTGTAGGAGGGACATGAATATGAAAATGGAAAAAATTGGGATTTGTAATAAATGTTTTAAAAAATAATAATCGCTGTTTGCTTGACGATGTTTGTGTAAAGTTTTGATTAGATCGGCCCAGATACGATACATGCATACATATGCTTTGATCGTTACAGCAACACATTATGTCAAACCCATCAGAGTTTTGGTTTTGTCTAATCTATAGCTTTCACAATATCAGATTCTTTCTAGATGATTACAGTGGCCACAGTAATTTGAAATAAGTTTATTAGAACAATGTTTATTGATCAGAGCTACCACTCATCTAATTTACTGTGTTTTGTCTTTTATTTGGAAATTGAAAAAGTGAATTAAACTCTGTGTTTGGAGGTGGTGAGAGCGTTTGGAACCACATGTGCACAAAAGCATAAAATAAAATTGAATACAAATGATAAATAACATATCAGCATTCTTAATGATCGTGGTTATTCTTAATACTAGCATTTCACAGTACCATTACTCTGTCTGACGGTTATAGAAAAGCAGCAAATATGGCCACCTAACTATAAAATGAATGTTGACAAAAAAAAAAAACTATTGAATTAAATGGGAAAAACACAAACGAGTTCACCTTATTGCACCTACCCTTTTTATTCAAAATGTCGACATTTTTATAACCAGATTTCACCAAAACAAAGACCAGAGAAAATAACACAAACTGATGCCTCATTCATGACACTTGTACTTTGAGTTTATATTTGTTCACTGTCTGACTATATCACACTTGTTTCAGAAGTTTTCCTCTCTGACAGATACAGATTTTATTTTAAATATTTTTTAAATGTATCTACCCCTCAACCTTTCAGTTAACTAGTCCAGACAAAATAATTTTTAAGCAAAATTTCAACGTTTCAAATAAATAAATACACATAAAAGAAGAAATGTGAGATGTTATTAGCAGTGGTGTCGCTGGTCATCACCAGTGGATTGTTGTTGTTTTTTTTTTAAATTTTCCTTTCTCTGTAAGACTTTGGTCAAATCAGCATCAGGTCTTAAATGTCACCCACTTGATTAATTGCCACCTTTGCACTTTCATTTGTCATGTATAGAGGGGAGGGGTAGGGACTAATATCACATCTGTTCCCGACAGGCAGTGCTATGGTAGTAAAATGAGTTTGTGTCAGGTAGTGCAATGTGTCTTTACTGCTTTAGATGAGCTGAAATCATGAATTCAGTGATGGAAAGGATAAAATCCTGGATAACTCTGTAAATATTATGTCTTGCAAAAATAACTGTAGAAAATGACTCAGCCACTCTGTCTTCTGAAATTACTCTTTCAGCATATTGGCAGAAAAAAACAGACCAGTGTATATCAACTTCAAGTCTTCATCAGAGTGTGTCACCAACACACAATCAGTCAGAATGAAACACCAGCCCTGGGTGGCAAACAGCTAACGCCTGTGTCAGACACAGGCATAAGTCTTGAGTCACCCCTTATTTCTTTTATATGCTGCAGGAAAACGGGATATAGGTGTAGTGATTTATTGATGCATTTCAAGCATGCATAGAAACAGAAGTTTATAAGGCAAATGCAGGTTTGTACAGAAAGAAATTTGCAGATTGTTCTTTGGACTTTTACCTGTCTCACTGAAGAACACCTGTCAGATCAGTCATCAGAGCCATATATCAGGCAGCTCGCATGTGATTCTCTGTCAACACAGCTGATGTTATTAACAGCGGTGTCCAGAGTAACATCAGATCAGCCAGTAACAAGTTGGAGTTTAGAAGAAGCTGGAGTCAGAGACTGGATATACTGCTGTGAAAGAGTAACGGAAAATAAACGGTTAGCAAAAATATCCCAACCTTTCGTACACAATGCTGCACTTTCTCTGAGTCCACCTTCCCACGGTTGTTGTGCAAAGCAAACGCACCCAAACTCGTACTCCCACATTAAAGTTCAATCTGTCTTTAATCTGTTACATTAGGGCAGATTATTCTTTACTCTAGGTCTTTCTCTGCTAGCCTTTTTTTTCAGCACGATCCTTGAGTTTAGCATCTACAAACAGAAATGTATTTTTTTCTTCATTTTTCTTCTTCTGGGCCTTCAGCAAAAACCTTCTTTCATAGAAACTAAATACTACCCTTGTCATAGCTGTGGAATTTTAATTGCCAGCCACTGCACCACCACGTTCCTGTTTGGCATTTTCTCAACTCTCATGTGATCTCAATGCAAAAAAGGTTTGAATAGGTCGTCGTTTCATCACCACCAAAAGAGGAAAAAGCTAAAAAAAATAAAAAATAAATCACTAAATTATTTCAGGGAGGATTGTGGTTAATGAAAACATGTAGAAACTCTTTACAGTTTATAGCGCTTTAACTGCTTGAAACAACACAATAAGAACCTCTTTATGCAGTTTGTGTTTTAATTGCTCAGCGGTCCAGAACAGTGGACCTGTTGAAAACTTGAGTGCGTCACTTTTTCTGTCTTTCTGACACCCCACATTGCTGCAGCCGGGCAATGCAAATCTTTTTTTCTTCACCCCCTTTTTCCAAGTTGGCACTGACTTGATAGGCTGACGGAGACCTGATGCGGTGTTGGTTGTTGCTGTCCCTTTTGGGCCGCGGGAGATTGAGCGCCTTATTGTGCCGCGCTGCCGCCTCATTCAAATGAAACCTCAGCTTATGAGATAACGTGCCAGACATTTCTGCAGGCTTATTCCCCAGCCTTCATGCAATCCTGCTGTACTTTGCACGGAAAAGACAGAAATTGACCAAAGTGTCAGTGGAATAAAGCAATAAGAACCAGGAGACTTTTTTTTTTTTTTTGCACGCATCTGTAAAGAGAAAAGACAGAGAGGGAAAGAGAAGTGTTGATATATCGATATAATGTGACCAGGTGATTGTACAAACAGAAGATTAGAGATGGAGAACTCAAGCTCAGTGTGTCTAATTGGTACAGATCAAACTGAGAAAGAACCTCTGCTCGTCAAAAACTGCCAGCGTCGGTGTTGACAACAAAAAGAAGAAGAAAGAAAGCAGCCATGTATTTAGGGATTTGCATGTTTTAAGGAAAGAATAGCAAACCCCTCCAAACAGCCTCCTCGGGATCCTTCCCCGCTCTGGAAGATCAAAGGTAGCTTGGTGTGGCCTCGCTCTCACAGGTCATCACGGTCTCCACCTTGAAACATTTCTGACAACCGCACAAGAAATGAGTATCTCCTTCAGTGTGGTCGCTCGTTATTATTATTTAAGCCTGCATGGATTGCGATAGGGGATACTTGTGATAATGATCATTTAGGATCATTGAGCAGCTTCGCAGATATGGCAGAGTGTGGAGTAAGTCATTTGGACAGTGAACAAGTGACTTTCGATTTGTAAATTTGCTCACTTACAAAGAAATGGACCGTCTCACTTTTATGGTAGTTTCATGTTAATGGAGAGAGACAGAATATCAAAAAACAAAAGTTATAAATTGATTTGCACATCGTTGAGTGATACAAGTGTTCATTCCACAAGCATTGAATTGTTACTTGGTGGAGGAACTCAAACCTTCAGCTCACTGGAGGCTGGCTAGACCACTCCATGACCTTAATGTGCTTCTTCTTTAGCCACTCCTTTGTTTCCTTGGCAATATATTTTAGGTCATTGTCATGCTGGAAGACCCATCCATGACCCAATAATCACACCAACAGTGTCATCTTCTTCTTTGTCAGCTTCTTGCTCATGTTTCTTGATGTCCTGTCCTTTGACAGCTCTTTGGTAGAGGTTGAAATGGAAGAAATTGAATCTTTTGTCAGCTGTGCTTTAAACATATAAAGAGTTGAGATAAGGAGTATCTGTAATTGATTGATTGTAATCTGTGCCACATGGAAGCCATAATCTGGATGGTTAACGGGATAAAATAGTTATTTCACTCAGTGCAAATCAATTTAGAACTTTCATGTAAAGTGTTTGGTTTCTGGATTTTTGGTTAATATTCTGTCACCATTAAAATGAAACTACCATAAAAATGAGAAAATGTTCATTACTTTGTGAGTAAACTTACAAATTCAACGGGGATACGACGGATTTGTCTGAGACTGTCATTCAGGAAAATACTTTAGCGAGCCTGAGCATGAGTATAAATGGTGACATTGCTGGTGACATTTATGTGTATATTGGGCTGGACAGTGTAATTTATTTCCTTTCTGATAACTTTCAAACTGTAATTATATGAGGCTATCCTGCAAAAAGTGGCAGTTTTTCGCATTTTCAAAATCTCTCATTTATATTGAGATAGTAGCTTTATATTCTAGTGGTTTACACCATCATCAAACAAATTAGAGAGCTGCAGTTTAATCCTGAGAGGGGCGAGAAATCCCTTTGGGATAGTGTCAGGAAGTGTATCCGTTTCCACAGAAGTGACTGCTTGTAAAAAAGGGAGCAGCTAAACATAACTTTTAATTTGTATTGCAATAAGTAGCAGTGTATGGCATCAACTAAAATTTAATTTGTGTTATTTATTATTGTATGTGAAAAAGGCCTACATGATGTTCTGAGTGGACAAAATGAATCTTTTAACAAAGTATTTCTTAGACCAGCAGTCCAAAACCTGAAATGAAAAGACTTTATTGGGAGTTAATGGCAAAACTGACTAAATATTATTATTTTTTTTAACTTTCTGTAAAGTATTACTTCAGCTTTGTTTGTTGCTCAGTTTAAAATCTTAGCACATCCGTGTGGTTTTGCTGCATAGGAGGTTGTAATCGGTTCTTTAATTATAATGGTTCCGCATTTAAAAATTCTCACTGAAAGCATAACGAAGGAAAAACATCATCGCCATCTTTCACCACATTTATGGATTTCCTTGGACTTTAACATTTAACTAACTGCAGTTGCAGCTGAGGGAGGAGCTGTCAGTTGCTGAAAGCGATATTTCAGTCTGGGTGGAAAAGTTTCCAAAGCTGTTGAAATCTGTAAGAACTCGTAACAGGTTGTAGACATGATGAGGCACGATCATCGTCCTGAGGCGCTGAGCTGTTCAGTGCACAATCAAGATTGTCTTAGCATGAGTTTGTAGCAGAAGGAAACCATGTTTTTCTCAACTGGCACTTTTCTTTTGAATGTCAGAGATGCATATGCATGCTAAAATATACTCCAGGCGCTCTTAATGGGAGCAGCTTGTGGTTTATATCAGCGTAAAGGCAGCTGATTCATAGCAGTGAGGAGATGGAAAGAGTGGAGCCACGCTCCTTGCTTTCCCTCAGCTTGAGCCTGTTTCTGTGTGGCTCTCGTGTTGGTTTGCGTATGACTGTTTGAGTAGGACACAAAGGGTTAAACCGTCTGCTTGTCTTCCTTGGAAAGGGGAGAGGCTACTTGAATGGCTAGCTTCTACAGCCAGCCAACACATTGGCTAAAGCTGAGGGTGGATCTGTTGGGTCTGTGCTGCGACATGGAGCACACTGGAGGATCAGGAGTCAGTCAGTACACACAGTAAAGCTTTTGTGTATGTGTGTCTCTTTGTGTTTGTATGTGAGTGGGGAGAAAAAGCAGAAATTCAGCTTTTAAATGAACTTTGGTGATGGAGGCAAAAGGTCAAAGCAAGAAGCAGTTTATTTTATTTTTCTACTGTCTGTAAATCCTGACTGACTGACGTTGATAAGGGGCAATTATATCATTTGTTTTTCTAGCTCGGTGCCCCCCTTTAGCTTCCCTCTCACATTCTCATATTGCTGCTGCCCTCACCAAGCACACTCCTCGTGTGCCTCAGCAGCTTACCTCTGTTAATAAAAGAGGACAGGGGGGTACATGTTGTTTTGTTCATTTAATGGCAGACCTCGTGACACTAATGAAGACAAGCCGTTTCAACACATGCACACTGAATCCGAATGGTGCTCAGCGATCGCTGCCCAGCAGAGGAAACTGCTACAACAACTGCTGCACGTTACTCAGATTCATTGTTTCCTTTCGCACACATTCCCCTTGCATTTAATGTCAGTTCAGCCTCATAAAGACGCACATGCTCACATCTATACGGCCTCACCTGTAACGTACCCTCATTATCAGCCCTGCTGCTGAGCGGTTTTAATCTGACTATCGTGGATGAGGAGCTAATCTCAGCGGGAAGGTCAGTCTGCTGTATTTACCTCTGAGAGTCCTACATCTCCCCTTGGACTCATCGACAACACAGTGTGGCACATTCACACACCTGCCAATCCACACAGCCTCCTGTTACCTAATGACTGATTTACACGCATGCACACAAGCAAACATGTGTAAACAGCCGATCTGCAGACTTGAGTCTTTAGTTGAGCTTGTTTACGCCCAGGAGACATTTAGTCGCATATTTTTTGTAACCGTCAGGACGCTGCGATCTTTCAGTGTTTTCATTTCTCTTGCAGAGCTCTCTATTCTCCCAAAGAGAGGCCCGTGGATACATTTTCTGCAGCCGCTTTAGATCATTTGTTTATTCCGTGGCTGTTTCGGCCAAGAGCTTAGAAATACATGGATATTAAACACAGGCCATAATTAATAATATGTTTTTAGGTTATATCATATCATACATTCCAACACTTTGTGGTGTGTGGCAGTTTTATCAACATTAAGGCTTCAGCTAAATATTGTTTTCATTGAAACAGGACAAGGTTTCTCACAGCCTGAGGAGGATAAAGCTGCAGCAACACAAGCATAAAAATGCCTTTACAAAACATCCCAGACCCAAATGACGAGCTAAACTAGTAACTGACATTTAGATTAAAACATAATTACTTATTATTGACCTTCATAAATAAACTCTGAAATAATTCTCTCAGCATTAATTAAAAAGACACGTTGGTATGTTCTAATGAGCCAGACAGTTTGATTTATTATTTGCCACATCTTAAAGATGGATTGTTTGCATTTTATATTAGTTTCTTTTAAAACCGTTTTGGAGGTGCACAAAATTATGACACACACTGGTCTGTAACACTGAGATCAGAGATGTGGGAGAAGAAATCTTCATAAAGGGCTGCTGAGATTTTAAAACATTTGGACAGAAGTTTGGAGCTCTATCACTGATTTCCAGTCTTTGTCAGACGAGCTCCAGTACTTCTTAATCAACAGCAGGTTTCATTTGATTTTACTGCCTTGCAAGCCGTTCAGATAAATTTTAAACATGTGAAGTCAGCATTTAGGTCTGTTTGGTAAATCCTAAATTCATACTAACTATATGAGGTGGACATTTAAGTATTTTTAAGCATAATTGTATTGCAAATAAATAGCAGATATTGCTATTGAAATGTATTAATTAGTAAAAAAACAAAACAAATCTTTTTAACCCTTTAATCCATCATTTTCAGCTTCTTTGTTATTTTTCCAATAACTTACAGACTATTTAATCTTCTCAGCTGTTTGCTAATTAGTTTTCATTAGCCACCGCTGCCCTTTTCATTATAACAACTATTACAGTCGCATATTAAACGTTTTTTATATAGCACCTTTAAAAAAACAGTCCTTTTAACGTACAGGCATGAGAACAACAGTAAAAGATTAGATTTAATCAGAGAGCAAACATAAAAGTTCACAAAAAACATGAAAATGTTCCTTGACTGATTAACTTAATCTTTCCATGTACTGCTTGGAAAACAAGATAAATACCACCCAGGGTACAAGTATCCCTGGTTACTTGTGGTCTTGTGGAGATTATCATATCATGTCTCCCAAGCACTTCAGTTGCTTAGTCATTGTTTTCTTACTTAACTTCATGAGCTTGGATAGTGCAAAGCTTAAATGACAATAAAAGGGATTGCAAATAAACTCATTTTTAACCAGCCCTCACGTGCAAAATACTTGCATACTTTAAATGCCAGTTTCTCCCCTTTGTCTCACTTTCACCAAGCCTTCTGGAGAAGTATTTTTCTTTGGTCGACTTGGTATTGGATCCCTGCTATTTGTATTTAGTATGCTCCTTGGCCAATGGCAGATGGTCCTCGGGGCTGCTGGCTTGCAGAATAGGGAGGGATTTCACTCCTTCTGACAGAGATCTGATCACATGAGGTTTCTCCAAGAGGTAAAAGTTCAGTGTCAGTGGGGACTAATCAGAACATGTAGGTGTTTGATTTTTGATAAGCTCCTTTTCCTGTCCTTTCTTTAACTCGTGTCATCTTCGTTTCACCTGCAGCACACTCTTTCTAACCTCATCCTCCTTCTCCAATCCTCAGTGTGTCCTGTTCAGTGCAAACATCGGGCCTGCACCAAAGATGACCAGTGCTGCCACAGCCAGTGCCTGGGCGGCTGCCTGGAGCCCAACTCAGCCAGTCACTGTGTGGCCTGCCGCGGCCTCCAGCACGAAGGTACCTGCGTGCAGCGCTGCCCAGAAAACCACTTCACCTACAAGGGCTGGCGCTGTGTCTCATTCGAATTCTGTCAGAATCTGCACAACACATGCAAGCGGGAGAAGGAGCGCAGCAAGAGCACGGACTGCCGCGAATACGTCATCCACAACGGCGCCTGCATCCCCGAGTGTCCCTCTGGCTACACGACCGTCAACTCCTCCTCGTAAGTGCACACGCCGTCAGGCTGAGAGGCTCTTAATGGCCCATAGAAGAGCCACTGGATCAATGAGGCTGCAAACATAAACACACAGACCCCAACGATATACATTTACCTACTCAATGGTTTTGTTACACGATGCATAATTTTCCCTACAAACACGTCTAAATTTGTCTAAATTGGGTTGCATGTTGCTAAAAATGCTGCGATACTTTCATTTATCAGTGCATTTATAATAACTGCAGGCTGACTATTGTTAGTGAGCAGACATCGCAGGAATTTTGTTATGATGGTTTTTTTTGGCACAAAATGCGAGATTGCTTCAGGGCGCTTTTTTTTTTCTTTTTAGTTAGAGGCAATCAATCAGAAAGATCTTTCATCCTGCAGTAACATGAAAAAACAAAAACAGAAAATATTCAACAAATTCAATGTGGAATTAAAAATAGTCGGTCGTGTTGCTGCCACTGTGTGTGTTTGTAGCACACCATGACGGTGCAGGAATTGGTCTTCTTGCTGAGCTCAGACGTTGCTCTGTGTGTGTACACAGACACAGAGCAACGTGCACACACAGACACAGAGACCTCTTTTTCTTTCTGTGTGTATATTTGTGTGTTTGTCAGACACCGCAGACAGCTAGGTCAAAGTGGTACGGCACAGCAGGGAGCCGGGCACGTCTGCATTTCTGAATTTGACTCAGTATCCTACATTTCTGTGTTGCTCACTCGCTCGCTGTGTACCAGCCAGACGCTTGTGTCTGCACTGCAGCGTGCGATCTTTATGTAAATGCAGACACTTGTGAGTGAACTGTGTTTTCCCTTTTCTCTAGCTCTGCAGTTACCTCAAATAGGTGTTGTTCTTGTGCTGACCTGCCAGTGACCTTCGCTGTGTCCCTCTGACACCTCCGCTTACTGTGACTGGGCTGTCCACAAGGGTGGGTGTGCCTGTAAGCACAAACACTCCAGACAGCCGAAGTCTTTCTGCTTGGGCAAAGGCTGAAAATGCAGCTCGGTCTTTCAGGACACGTAGTCGTCTGTTACAGAACCACTGGCCAGTGGTGAAACATCAGGGGACAGGCTGTCAGCACCCCGGGTGCTTGGCCTTGACTCCCCTGGCTGGCTGCGGAGAGATAGAGGGCGTGTCTGGCAAGCAACACGCAGCAACAAAGTCCATGCAGTCTGTCAGTGATGACAGGAAAGGTGGCAGTGCCACTGCTGCCAGGTGTACGGCGTTACGTGTATTTCACCTTTATTAATCCACAGATGATTTGCCAAGCACATAATCTCTGTTTGAACCACATGCAGCTTCACATTCATGGAGTTGCATGCGGTACATTCACACCTGACAGGTCATCTGAAAGCAGATCCATCTCCAGTGGAGCAGATGAGGTGCTTTGTTTGAAAACACCAGTGTTACAGCCTCGGGCTTCAGACAGCTTTAAGCTTTCATTTTCAGGCAGTTTTCTATTCTTTGCTTTATATTATGTGAGTTAGTGTCATCTCACACACACATCATCCCATCTCTGGCTCTAAGCACAGAAGCCCGACCTACATGCTGTTCAAAGGTCATGCCAATCAAATGAAAGTGGGCTTAATTGGTGGTCTGCCTTAAATGCAGAGGAGCTAAGCAGCTTCTTCCAGACGAAAAAGGAACCAAGGCACTGCACTTTTGCTCATCACAAGATAAGCAGCGATTATTTTGATATGCAAATCATACAAAGACACCCTAAAATCTAGGGATTAAAAACTTGGAGCTGGAAATATGAATAATAGGTCCCCTTGAAGTCAGAAAAAGGGTGAGTGTGTAAGTATATGGATGATAATTTATATTATTATCACCAAAAACCTTTAGCAAAAATACTGAATATAATATTTAATATACCTTTAGTTTTGTGTATAAAGGTTTTAAAGAGACGGCGCATTTTCCAGCTGCAGCTGATTTGTGGCGATTCAGCTGTACTCCCATTTCATCCTTTTCACTTTGACTTCCTTTCTGTTCCCTTTTTTGGTTCCTCCTTCTCAATGGCGTCCTCCTGCTGTTGTTGGCTTTAAACTAAGCTGTGGAAATGAAAGTGCTTTGAAGGATAAGCAGTGTACTCAAAGGTGTGATGAGTGTCTGGGCTGAAAGTGCAGATGTGGCACTCGGGAGGGAAAAGGGTCAAGGGTAGTTCAAGGCGGGTTTTGAGCCAGATTAGATAATAAAAGAGAACAAACCTTCCTTTACTCACCGGCATGAGTAAACTTCTATTTTATTTGTTTTTTTAGTCATTCTGGCTTTTAAACTGTTGTCATGTGGCTGGTTTGTTTTGTTGAAAGCTGTTGTTAATTTCATATACAACTATATCAGTGCCAAAGCTCACAGTGTATACTTCATTTTTGAAATATTAAGTATTTATAGTCTGTAAATGAGTGATTACCATTAAAAGCGTACCAGAAGAATCCATTATTTGCCATTTTTCTCTAATTGTCCTGCCTGCTTAATCAGCTGTTACTAAACAAAGGCCATTCTCACCTCATAAACCAGGACAATGACCTGGAGCAAACAGACCGCCATCTTCTAATCCTCCACTTTAATCCCTTCAATTTGAAACATTTTCCACAGCAAATGTGTGCCGGCTGTAGGATGTCTGTTCAGTAAGCTGAGAGGGAGAGAAAAACGTGCACAGATGTACTCTGTTTGTGTTTACCTATCAAATATGTTTTGGCCTTTTTCCACTGAAGAAAGAAAGAGGGACAGAAAAACGGTAAAGTAACAGATTCTGTGCCTTGACTGTATTTGGATCAGTCATGCTTACGTGCATAGCCTCACAACAAAAGGCTGATTTTGAGCCAGGAGAAACCTTTGCCAATGCCACTCCTCCTCTACTGGATGTGTAAATAGACATGTTTACTAGCAGGGTTGTCATATCACCTTGAAATATGACGTCAGAGTTGATTTTGAGACGTTTGTCTGCTGTCCAAAAATCACTCATCGCAGGTTTAAGGTTTTAGTATTTCCGTGTGTGTGTGTGTGTGTGTGTGTGTGTGTGTGTGTGTGTGTGTGTGTGTGTGTGTGTGTGAGAGAGAGAGAGAGAGAGAGAGACAGAGAGAGAGAGCAGAATATAATTCAAAACTCATCTTGTTCCTTCCTGTTCTTTAGGCTCAACTGCACTCCCTGCGCAGGGCTGTGCCCCAAGGTGTGTCTGGGTCTGAAAGTCGTGGACTCGGTCACTGCTGCCCAGGAGTTAAGAGGCTGCACCATCCTCAATGGGAGCCTGGTCATCAACCTGCGTGGAGGAAGTGAGTGTGTGCGGTTTGTTTGGCTGAATCAGATTACATCGTGCAGCAGATCAGCACAGCAGAACAACAAACACAGAGATGTTGACATTGCAGGAAACCAGGAAGATACTCCAGAATGTACAATCAAACAACCAGCAACGTTAATTAAAGAGAAAATAAAAGCTATGGGAACTCTGGAAAACATAGATGTGTGATGATTTTTGAACATTTTAAAAGCTAAAATAAATTTTAATAGGAACAAACAGCAAGCTCATAGTTTCATTTAGATTTGATGTACAGTGGTGCAGAAGTTCCTCTTCATTTGAAAGTTAATGGATGTGAATATTTAATGCAGTCATTAAAATATAAACGCTGTGCTGAAATCAATCCAGTTATATTATTTACAAAGTAAGCCTGCGATTTAATGGGAAAAAGATGAAAAGAAAATGGGAATCACAAATGAATGAAAACAGTTTGTTGTGTGTCTTTTATGAGTCATGCTGCAGAATCGGTAGTCAGTTTTTAAAGCTCATGTTTTTTTTTGTTTTTTGGGGGATTTCTGTAGACAACATAGCTGCTGAACTGGAGGCCAGTCTGGGCCAGCTGGAGGAGGTCACTGGCTACCTGACAGTGCGACGTTCCTACGCCCTCGTCTCCCTTTCGTTTTTCCGTAAACTCCGTGTTATTCGTGGAGAGGAGCAGGAAATCGGGTGAGACTCTTTCTTCTTAGCTGTTCTCATCCTTGCCATGTCCTGTAATTATGAGTTAAAAGCGGAAGGACTGACCTTTTCAAAATGTCTTTTTGTGGTAGCCGTTTCTGGTTAGACTTTCCCAAATCATACACGAGGCTTCGTTGAGACGAAGTGGAAGACGCCTGCAGCACAATGAGCTGCACTTACAGAAGAAGTAGCAAAGGACAGACATGATATAAATTGAAGACTAGCCATGCTCAGATAACCTCCTGCTCATGTTACTCAAAGGAGCTTTTTGTACCCTCAGCCAAATGTCATGTATCATTAAAGTATGTTCATGCTGTCTTCACTCTTCTTTTCCAGGAATTATTCCTTCTATGCACTGGACAACCAGAACCTGCGGCAGCTCTGGGACTGGTCCAAACACAAGCTGACCATCCAGCAGGGGCGCATGTTTTTCCACTACAACTCCAAACTCTGCATGTCTGAGATCCGCAAGATGGAGGAGGTGACGGGAACCAAAGATCGTCAGGTCAAGAACGACATCGCCTCTAAGACCAACGGAGACCAGGCTTCATGTAAGACCCTCGGCCCTCGAGTCGGCTTTTGCAGGATGTTATTATAGCAACGAAAAACACCGAGTCGGGCTTGGTACATGCAAACATACTCATAGTTATTGTTATGATGGTCATTTCCTGTCCTGTGTTTGCAGAAGTCTTCCTGCAGACCTTTTACCGACATTGTGTAACTTGTGTAGGAACAACCAACAAAGCAAAGCATTCATAACCGCTATGCATGGTAACTTGGTGATCTAGGCGTTGCTCTGATTGTGACCTTTCCATCCTAATTCATATGTGTACGAGCTGGTTAACAGGATGTTATAAAACCTGGCACCAGCATGGTGCCTCGACATTGCTGGACCAAAGGTTTGACTGAAGAAATTCATGATTTCTCATCAACCTGGGAATTTTATCTCAGTTTCGTCAAAAAAATAAATAAAAATCTCCATAGTCACTTTTCAAGTTTTACATTTCCCAAGTGGGGTCCATTCTGTACCCACAGATCTTCAGTCTGTGTAACTTGGACTTGTGTTTATATAGTTGGGATCTTGATGATCAGCTTCTGATTGGCCCTGAGTCTCTTTTTTACCCCTCAGCTGTAAAAGGCTGATGGAGTGTTGTGTCACCCTCACTTTGTGAATACAATATTTCTACAAATAGACAATGTGAGACTTTCAAATTGACGTCATAGGTGGATCTAATAGGAGGGTGATGGGGGTAAGACTGGCGGCCATCAGGGTTTTTGATAACTCTGAGTTCAGGTAGATTTCCTGTCATCCGTGTTTTACTTCTGCTGCAAAGGCCACAGAAAACATTTGAATGCCAGAGCAGTGCGTCTTCATAAATTGAGCCACAGAGATGCACAAGGCCAAGGTCGTCTTTCTTTACTGACATGTTAAAAGCCTTCGTTTTTTCTTTATCAAAGACCTTGATAAATTTGGTAAACATGTAGGAGTGAAGCTGCAGACAGCGGCGCTGAGGAGACCTTTGTTGTTGTTGTTGTGTGCTGGAAGACTTTAATTGTATGTCTGCTGTGCTTTTGAATTGTTAACCCAGTTTTGTTAGTTCTTTGTAAGCAAGAGATGTGCTTTTACACATGTTCAGCAAAGCAAATGAAAAAGGATTTAGTTTGTAAGCTGAAGAAGAATTTAAGTTTAGAAAAGTACAATTGGCTGAACAAGTGGAGTTCATGAAGATCTTCTCACAAATGAACAAAAGCAGATATGATTCCTTAGTTTTCTCCAGTCAACAGAGATTTAAAAACCTGCATAATTACTCATTATCTTTAACCTTCACTATTTCTGTCTTATGTGCTCTCAGGTGAGAACCACGTGCTCAATTTTACCCAGATTCGAACCATGAGCGATAAGATAATGATCAAGTGGCAACCTTTCTGGCCGAAAGACTTCAGAGACCTGCTGGGCTTCATGGTGCTGTACAAAGAAGCGTGAGTTCATCTCGAGTCATCAGTCAGCCACTCTCACAATCAGACTCAGAATCTGACTCGGCTCTTTGCCAAACCAATATTGTTCTAAGCTGCTCAGATACTCTGCAGAGGACAGCAGAGATACAGTAACTTCTGAAAAGTATGTTTTAAAGCGACCAGATCAGTTTTAAAGAACGTTATTGTTTGTCTGTACTCACACATCTGATACATGCTCACCAGTGTTTACTGGCCCCTCAAAAGTTTCCTATAATTAAAAGTGATCCCTATAGACCGATAAAATCTTAAGATAACATCCTGGAATACCCTCCTTTCTAACCAGAAGCGCTGTGAGCGTCACTCTAACATCAGTAATCTTATATGAGCAGATTTTCCTCTGTAGGCTGTTGAAATAAATCGATAAATTATTTTTCTTACAACAGACCGTTTCAGAACGTAACGGAGTTTGATGGGCAGGACGCTTGCGGCTCCAACAGCTGGGTGATTGCCGACGTGGACCCTCCGCGCCGAGCCACAGACGGAGAAAAAGAACAGATTGAACCGGGTCATCTAATCTTCCCCCTAAAGCCGTGGACACAATACGCCATTATGGTGAAAACCCAGCTCTCGGCCTCTGACGAGAACCAGGTCCACGGAGCCAAGAGCGAGATCATCTACGTCCGCACCAATGCCACAAGTAAGTGTGATGAGTGGATCGCAGCTTCTTCCACCTGAGTATTGCCTTGATGTAGTTGAATTGTGAAGTATATTTTGATTGAAGACTGTGGAGTTGATTTAGGAGACTTTGTCCTCATGCAGGAACTTTACTACCTGCGACTGTTTTCCACTAGTTTGTTTTTTTAATACCAAAAATGTTTTGTGACTCTACCTTAACATTATAACAGAAGCAACTTGTCAGGGTATTATTACCAACCACAGCACTACTCAGACATCAATGATGTTGCATTGTCAAGCCTGTTCTGGACCTGAATCTAAGGACTGTCCTACCAAACCAGGCATAAAAATTGCTCTGTGTAATCTAAACATGGAAACCACTGCAAACCTAAAGCTAAAGATGTATCAGCTTCTTCAAAAGCAGGTCATCGGCTGTGAAATTCTCACAGTGGAAAAGGTCAATATCTTGTCCTGTACTAGAATTCAGCTATTTTTAGGCTCATCCCGCGGTGTTACTATCATTGACTGGTGGAGTCAGTGTTGTGTGTGTTGCTGTTGCCAAAATGTCCTTGGCACAAGAACAAGGAGGAGCAAGACAGACGGCATGATTTGCTTACAGTGCCACAGACCTGCAGGGCCTTACCGCGTGCAAGGTGTCCGTATCAGTCACTCAAGCAGCCATCACCGTGCTCTTCCCCACTGCTTAATTGTACCTTGCCACCCACAGATCTCGCTGTGTGCACCATGGTGATGGCCTGTCTAGCTAGCTTCCTTTTAGACAATATACGTTTCCTTCCAGATGAACCGCATGAAACATGACATCTCTCTCTCACATGAAATAGGCTTCCAGCAGAGGCGCATCACTCACACAGACAGCCATGTCAAGCAGGGTTTTGGGGTTTTTTTGTTTTGTTTTTTTTACCCGTCTGGCAGGCGCTCCGGGTTCCTGGCCTGTGTCAAATCTAACCAACAGGGCAAAGCTGTCATTACAAATAAGCTGTTGCTGGTGAATCTTTGTCAGACAATGTGGTCTGACCAGTGTGTGGCAAGAAACAAGGACAACATAATCACAGTGTGACAACAGAGCTCAGGTCTCTGCAGCTCCCAAGGGTTCTGTCTGGCGCCCCACTTTTCTCACGTACACTCTCCTGATCAAACACTGGAAGCTCGGCAGCGTCATAACGATACTCCATCTCAGGCCAGAACACTTTTGAGATCTGAAGTGTCTCTTGTTCTTCCTCCTACTCGAAAAATCTACGTCACACTCAGAAAGAAGGCCATGTGTCAGCGATCAAATACAGGGCGATGCCAGTCACTGATCAACCCACAAGCTAGCAACCTATTTTTTCTGATCTGCAGGGCTTTTTGTTATCAGCTGACCACAACTGATACAGATTCCAGACCAGATGTTAAAGAAAAACAAACTTGCAAAGCTGTCAGATTTTTCCCCCCCACATATTTACTAAACCTCACCAACAACACACACTTGTATAAATTACACACACACCCCCAGCAGTTAACTCAGTGTCAACATCAGTGCATGTGACACCACAAAATAATCACCGGGGTAATTACAGTAAACTAGAAGCAAAGCAATAGCTAGTTGTTTCAGTAAAACTGTCATCAAATTGCAGCTGAATGAAAAAGTTAAAGCTACTGCCGAAAGCACCCATGAAAAGTTCGATCTTCATTCCCCGTAACCTGAAACGCTGGGCTCTGTGAGAGTTGCACGTTACAAGCATCAAACTGTAATAACAAATAACAAAACTGACGGGGAATACCCTGAGCAGGCAGCTGCTGGTCACAGAGCCAAACTGTGCCAGTAAGCGTGTTTCAGTATGAAATGCAAATTGGATAGAAAGAGGACTCCTCGTCCTGCAATAACAACAAATGCAGATGATCAAACCGCAGCCCGATCTGTGGAACAGTGCAAGTTTTCATCTCAAAGAGAGTAGAGAGTCTCAATATAGACTCATAGAGAGAGTCATAAAATAGACTCGTAGAGAGTCTATTTTATGTAAATTCAGATTCCTGGTGCTTTTAATATGTGTACATTGAAGCGAGATGTTCCTAGTTCATTAAATGTGAGTGAGGGGGAAAAATGAATAATCAGTAGAAAATTACAGTGAAAATAGTCAAAACTGAGTTTAGACATTAACCAGACGGTCCTTTGCAGCAGATAACCACAATCTTCAATAACTTCGAAACTGTTTTAATCTGCTGAAACGGCAGCTGCTGTTTGGGATGCAACAGGCCTGTGTTGAGCAGAGTGTACAGGGTGCAGAAAAGCCAAATGTAATGTCCCCATAAGTATGCAGGTTCTCAGGAGCTTAAACTTAGCTGAGTTATGGTCCTGCAGATAGCAGTGCTAGGTGGTGACACGGCCTGGATCCAGCTCATTAATTTATGCACCAATATATGGAAGAACATGGTGTATGTTGTCTGTCTTATTTATTCATTCTATTATGCATCTATGTGATGGTAAAATAGTGGAAAGACTCATTTCCTCCTGGCAAATTTCAGAGAATTCACAAATACAGGAAGAAAGTAAATATAGAAAAGTAATTTTTTTTGGCAGCAATTCTGGTAACAGGTCATAGTATTCACGTCCCGCAAACAGCCATCCATGTGTTGATAAAACACTCTGGGCAAAAAACAAAGATTTCCCAAATTTGGGAGTCTGACTATCTAGGGAGATCATGAATGACTAATTGAACACATCACTAACAATGAGTAACAATCTCATTATTGTTCTTTTAATGTAAAGTCATAATTTAAGTATTTATTAAGTCTTCTGTGTATTTCTGAACTGCACTCTTGGGATAAATAAGGCGATTTATTACTCGGTGTGCTTAATATACGTGTTGCTTCATTTTAATCGGCTACTTCTGTGATTTTCCCCCCAGAACCGTCGGTACCGCTGGACCCCATTTCTTCCTCCAACTCCTCCTCCCAGATCATCCTCAAGTGGAAACCTCCCAATGACCCCAACGGCAACATCACTCACTACCTGGTCTTTTGCCAGCGTCAGCCCGAGGCCAGCGAGCTTTACAAGTTTGACTACTGCCAGAAGGGTTAGCCACATTGTTTGTGGTCATTTTGTGTTTGTGCGTCTGCTTCTGTGTCCGACACGCTGAATGCTTTTCATTAGCTCGGGAGCTCGTCTCAGTTTAAGGCTCTTGACTACTACAGGCTGCTGCAGTCTACTCGTATGACACAGTAAATATTTTGTGATGTAATTCTTCTTGATGGCTTTTGTTACCTTGAAGAAAGGAAAGTGCTGTGATAGTTTTATTTAACCTAAAGTGTATTTATTATGGCAGGGCAATTAACTGAATTTTATCTATAGTTGTTGTTTTGCTTTTCAGTTAATTTGAGAACAGATATCTATCTTGTCACCATCTTAACTGGCAGGTTCCTCTTTGTTTTATTGTGCCGGTCTCTACAGATAACTCCTGTGCAAGTAGCCCGACCAGTGAGAACACAATGGCTTCACTTTCAGCACCTGAAAACAAATAACTAATAGATTTGCTGAATCTATTTTCAGAATAATGCTTTTGTTTTGTCTCATTAGCCAAAGGACCAGTGACCTTGGGTCATGGTGAAACGTATATCCACATTTCACTAGAATCACTAATTCCCCTACAGTTTTGGTAAGAATTTGATCAGACTTGCACATAATAATAGGTCTCCACGATAGGTTCAAAGTTCAGGTTAAATATGTCCAATAACCTCTGAATTTGAATGCACTCTGCCCCAGATGAGCTACTACGTCATTGCTGTTCTGGTATTGAAAATCCAGCTTTTGTCTTTACAGCCGTGTGAGGGAGTCTTAACAAGTTTCCGTAGGTGAACCTGCACAAACATCATTAATGGTTGTTGTACTACCCTTTCATTTTTTGTCTGACACTTGGGGTCTCTCCCTCAGTCCAGTGCAGGCTCTATGCACCAGAGCTGTTTGTTAGCTGATGACTTGGGACTCATTCCCTCTCCACGGGTTCATTATCTCAGGAAGCCACTGTTTCCTCCATCGGCACCTTTGGACCTCCTGTGGTGAAGGCAAAGGATGGAGGAGACCAGTGGATGAAAGACAAACTGAATAATCAAAAAGAAAACACACTGTTTAAAATATATTTTAAATGATGTTCCCAAAGGAAATGAGTCACCCAAACCAAAACACTGGCCTGTTTTTTCTAAAAGTCACTAAACAAGGAAATGAAATTGAGTAAAGTTGTGTCTTTTGTTAGGGCTGCAGTGCATAACTGAAACTAAATGAAACGTGGTACTAAAACAGCCATATTCTTCATCCACTTTAACTCCAATTCAGGAAGACTTCATATCTTAGTTGATTTATTTTGGTCGTAGCCCAGCCTGCATGTGTGCCTTTCCATCACTGCCCGTCTGTGTCAACGCAATCGCTCCTTTTTTAAACTCCCATAACGCTCGCTCATACAGAGATGGGAGTCTGCAGGGAGGTCGTGTCACTCATAATTTATCTCCAGCAGAGAGAATGAGGACCTGGGGATGACAGTGACAGACATGCCACCGGGGCATGGGGGGTGCGAGGGGTTGTGCATAAGACTGTGTTGTGTATCCGTGTTTATCGCACCTGTCATCCCAAACTGCCTGGCTGAAATGCATTTTTATTCTCTCCTGACTACGTGTCACTAGGGATGAAGGTGCCATCACGACTGCCCACTCAGGTGGACAGTGACGAGGAGCAGAAGTGGAACCAGACAGAGGAGCAGGGCCAGGGGACACGATGTTGCGCCTGCCCCAAAACCGAAAAGGAGCTCAAGAAGGAAAAAGAGGACTCAGAGTACCGCAAAACCTTTGAGAATTACCTACACAATGAAGTCTTTGAGATCAAGTAAGACTCCTGACAACAAACCTGCACAGGAACAATAACAGTCACTAAAAATGTCCTATGTTTGTTTGTTTGTTTGTTTTATTGGCCTGACTTTTTAAATCATTTTTAAAGGGTTGGATGCACATAACAAGTAATGTGGTTTCTGTGTTTGAATAACTTTAAATTTGACCTCTGTCATCTAGACGCTCGAGAGACCGGCGTGATCTGAATGGCATCGCCAACCGAACGTTTTCCTTCCTAACCACCGCACCAAGCCCTCGCGCGGGTACGAGCATCCCCGAGGATGAGGAAGCCTTTGAAAGCACCAAGACCGTGGTCACCGTCCATGCCAAGGAGTCCACCATTATCTCCGGCCTGCGCCACTTCACCAGCTACCAGATCGAGGTCCATGCCTGTAACCACCCAACCGACCCGGCGCGCTGCAGCATGGCGGCGTATGTCAGCGCACGCACAATGCCTGAAGGTAAAGAGGCATTGCTAACGTTACCAAGGAACTTGGTTATGTAGGTCTGTGTAATAAACCCGGATCTCTTTTAGCTAACCTTCTTCTGACTCGCTCCTTGTTGCAAATAGAAAGTTTGAAAAGAAATGACCATATTTGGGATTTCCCCTCTCTGGGACATCATACAGAGCCAAAAGTAGTAAAAACCTGTGTATAACAGAGTGTTTAGCACAGAATGAACCCCTGAGCTTTTGTCTGTGAAGGTTCTCAGTCATCCAGGTCATCGTAGTCAAAGGAGCTTGCAAAGAAAAGCGCCTGGACTTCTTTAAGTTGCTTGAAGACGGATGAGAGGTGAAACGTCTTCAAGCAACTTAAAGAAGTCCAGGCGCTTTTCTTTGCATGCTCCTTTGACCCCTGAGCTTTTGGCTCACAGGAAACAGTTTTTAATATGAGCAGCTCATCTTTTATTTACTCCAAACACGCCCAACTCTTCACACAAATATGACTCATGTCGTTTTGTTCGCCACAGACAAAGCCGATGACATCTTGGGTCTCATCAAATGCGAGGTGACAGAGAAAACAGTACACATCACCTGGATGGAACCGCAAGCCCCGAATGGGATGATCATCCTGTATGAGATCAACTACAAGAAGCTGGGTGACTCTGAGGTGAACATGTCCACAGGCTTCCACATCTGCATGCACATTTGTCATGGCTTTACTGCCTTAGTATATGTAATAGTTTGAATCTTGGATGGCAGAGTTCATTGCAAGTTCATGCCAATGCAAATGGTTCTTACACCAAGCAATTTTTATATTCCTCTTTCTCATTAAACATAATGACTTTGGCTTTCAATGGAAAACAATATAGAAGAAACAAATTGTTCAGCTTAAAGCTCACCACGCAGCACAGACGGCTAAAAGCAACGCTTATTATTTGGTCTGTTGGTCTCACTAATGTCATTTGGGAGATAACCTTAATGGAGGAGTAATTTTAACGATGCACCATGTTTTAGTTGCTATAGAGATCAGTTAGTCAGAACATCTTGTTGATGCTGGTGATTTTATTTGTAGTGCAAAACAAACCAAAAGAGTAACAAACTTGTTTTTAACGCACAGATATGAAACAAAATGAGTCTAAATTAAGTTTTAAACTTTCCAAACCTGAACGGCCGCGTTGTTCCTCCGCAGGAGCTGCACTACTGCGTGTCGAGGAACATGTACAAAGCGAGTCGCGGCTGCAGACTGAAAGTGATGCATCCTGGGAATTACACGGTGAGAATCCGGGCCACCTCACTGGCTGGGAACGGATCATGGACCGAGCCCACGTACTTCTACGTCGAGGATCCAAGTAAGTAGACAGAATGAGTTCAGACATGGTTTGTCTACGGACACCTTCTGTTTTCTGAAGGCATGTGTAGACGGGTTTGTCCATTTATTACAGTCTGATCTATATCACGTTCTTTGTAAAACATGATGAAAATGTATGTTTTCTTCTTGGCTATCAGTATATTTTGATTTATGCACTAATAAGAAAAAAAGTAATCTCTCTTCTATAAACCTTGGCACTCTAATGTGCCAGCAAAATTAAAACAAAGATTTTGAACTTAGCTTTATGGAGTGTTTGGATATTAATTTACAAATATAAGTAAATATAAGTTTCAGCATGGTGACTTTGCTCTAGTCTTGCCTGATCTGACCAAATCCTGCTAAATCAGTTGTCTATTTTAGACACATAAAAATAATCTAATTGGCCTGCTGTGCACACAAAATTATAAAAGCTTTCAAAACCGTGTTTAATAAAGCACCTCCTGAGGTCCTACCTAAGAAACCAAGGTGCTTATATTAAATTTTATACAGTTTGATGTTCTTATTTTGACCTGCTGCTGAAAAAACCCCTCTGAGTACAGCTCAGAAATGAGTGTAAATACAAATAAATGCAGAATTTTAACTTGAAAACACGCAGACAGACACCTGGCATGACTCAGTCTTCTTAAACCAAATCAAAAGCTTGTACTTGAAGCAGATTAGGATCACAGAGCAGCATATTGATCCCAGCTTAGCAGGTTTATTGTGTGCAGCTTGTTTTTGTTTTTCACCTGAAATTTGACTCACTGTCCGGGCGGACTTGTTGAACAGGCGATCCTCTGCATGTCGTCAAGATCGTCATCGGGCCCGTCATCTGCTTTGTCCTGGTGCTGTTTGTGGCTTTGGTAGGCTTCGTCATGTTCAAGAAAAGGTAAATATCTTTCACATCCGGCTCATTAGTCATTCTCTTATTATTCGACGTGTTACCAGTGTTCTTATTAAGCTTGTTTTATTTTTTTCTCCTTTTAGTCAAACCCAAGGACCCAGCGGGCCCATCTATGCCTCTTCAAATCCCGAGTATCTCAGCACTGATGGTAAACAGGGTTTGGGTCTCCTGTCAACAACAGAATAGTTAATGATTTTAGCTAATTTAAGGGATTTTGACAACTTAGTAGCAATTACACATCAGCGTTATCAGCGATTGGATCCCCTGGTTTGTGATTGGCTGGTGAAATTGTTCCTGGTGGATCAACTATTAAACTAACTGTTGCACCACGACATCTCTGCAGGATCTCATTAAATTAGTTTTGTTAGCATGAATTTAATTGCTGCTGCATTTTCTACTCTCACTTGCAAAGATTTAATCCAATAAGATCTACTATTGCATTAGTTGATAAACATTATTTTTGGGGTTTCAGCAGTACAACTAATGAAATTTGGATTTAATTTCATAATGTTATTCACATAGTTTATTTTATTTTATTATTAGTAATGATGGGCATGCCTGTTTTCCTATGCATTTAAATGTTTTTTTCTTTCCCTTTTTCTTTTTGCAGTGTATGAGGAAGATGAGTGGGAGGTGCCCAGGGAGAAGATCACCATTTTGCGGGAACTGGGTCAAGGCTCCTTTGGCATGGTCTATGAGGGCATTGCCAAGGACATTGTCAAAGGCGAGGGTGAAACACGAGTAGCGGTGAAGACGGTGAACGAGTCGGCCAGCCTGCGGGAGAGAATCGAGTTCCTGAACGAGGCCTCCGTCATGAAAGCCTTCAGCTGCCACCACGTGGTAAAGAGAAGCAACATGTTTTTCTCATGTTGTTCATGAGCAGAGGACATTGATGGTTTTGGTTACTGGCGATGTGTAAAAGTTTAAGGTGGGGTTGGAAGCAGTGGGCCGTAGCTGTGTGTGTGTGTTAGCTGTTATTTTTGAGTATTTAGAACAGAAAGTACTAAATGTACTAAAATCAGAGCTGTGTGAAAGGCAAGCACCTGCTTCACCTGCTGACTTCTAATTCCCGTTTTTGAAAAAACTAAACTACATTAAGATGAAAATCCCCATGTTTCTATCTGCCAGGTGCGTCTGCTGGGTGTGGTGTCTAAGGGGCAGCCCACCCTGGTGGTTATGGAGCTGATGACCCACGGAGACCTGAAGAGCTTCCTGCGCTCTCTGCGACCCGACGCTGAGGTAAAACATTAGTTTGAATTCTGTTTATTCTTCTTTTAGTTCAGACTGTACTTCTGGTTTCTTTTCTTCTTTTCACTTCTGCATTTTGTGAGTATAATAGGCAAACTAGGCTTAGGTTGCATTTTCTTGACTTTATGCAAAACAATCTTTTATAACTGGATGCGGAAATTATTTTTACACTGAGCAGCATAAAAGCTTTTAAAGCGTCATGTTTTAACTGGGCTAATTCTGCTCAGTCGAGGAGCTATTGCTGCTCTTACTGACACATTAGGCTCTACTTTGGTTCTTAGTGAGGTCTTATCTAGAGAGGTGCTTTAAAGATACATTCAGTTTACTGCAAAAGTGCAGATAAACAACACTTTAAATCCATCAGTGTTTAAAGTAAGCAGCTGTTAACAAAGTTGGAGTCATAGGGTATTTTTCCTGGTGAAACATCTGCTATTTTGTTTCCAGTCAGATTGTTTTGGACTAAATCACATCTACAGAATAATAGTGTGTTACATCAGAGACTGTGTGCACAAATATGGATCAGTTTATGTGGCATTAACACTGAAGCCTTCAATATCAAAATCTGCATTTTCTTTTAATACATGTTGAGGGGGCTTCTGTGTACAAAGCGATGCGGCGCCTTTTTAAGTAAACATGCAGATGGCGTTTTTGTTAGAGCAGAAGCAGGGCTGAGCTGCAGGATGCTGACAGAAGGTTTTTAGCAGTAAAGCCAACTGAAAACATGGCAGCTGCCTTGAAACGGGTGGCTGGTGTGTTGGGAGCAAGGTTATAATAATTCACTAATCTAAAAACTAAAATGACTTAATATTGATTTTCTTGTTTTACTACGGTGACCTGACCAGACCTCAGAAAGAGAACAAGTCCAGAAATTTACTTTTTATTTTTCTAATTTTCATAAGATTAAAACACATCTCATTGATCCATCTTTGTTTATTTTCTTTCAGTTTTTAACTTGAAGATGTTAAACTGTGTCCGTTCTCTGAACTATTGTACTTTAGTTTTTGCATTTTTTTTAACTGAAAAGAACATCATTGATCAATCACAGAGTTAACAATACAGTATGGTAACAAAAAATGTATGTGTGTTCAGTGTGCGCACTTTTGCCTTTTTAGCTGAGACGTGTGCTGGATGAGGATTTGGGACATAAAAGTGTGTTTGGGGGTTTTTTTTAATCAGAAACTGTTCAGTTGGCTACATTTTTCAGGCATAGTTTTGAGAAACAGTGTAGTTAACACAACAAACAGTGGAAATCTGAAATCTGCTGTATGGCTAGATAATGAGTCAAGTGTTTGTACAATATTTTGCTTGGTTGATCTTCAGTCTGATATCATGAAAAACTACTACTTAAACTGAAATTGAACATCTTTAAGATTAAAAATGTAATTTGCAATGAGTAAAACTCACTCTGGAAATTAAACTGGAACTAAATTGATTAAACTAAATTGAATTCAAAACTAAGAAAACTGCAAAAGTGTTTCTGAACTGACATGCTATGTTTGTTGACATCTGCACAAACCTCATTATTTTTCTGATAAGTTCTGAGTGTTCAAACTGAAAGTCGAGCCTGTGTCGGGGTGTTATGTTGTGTAACCGTGTACGATGTGTTATCTTGTCAATAATTTACCTAAAGTGTAATAATATAATGACTGTGCCTAGGGCTGCTCGATTATGGCAAAAATGATAATCATGATTATTTTCACTGAAATTGAGATCTCGATTATTTTACGATATTTATTTAACAATAACAATGTATTGAATAATGACTTTAAAGATTGTTAAAAAATAATATAAAATAGTGTGCAAATACTGATAACAGTGCAAATGTCTGCAATATAAAAAATAAATGAAAAATGTAAACATCTATGTTTAGTGAACTTTGCAGTGTTGCTCTGTGGTGCAGCTACGACACTGTAGCAAAGTTTACACACTATGTCTACTTGATCCACGTCTGACTCCGCGAACCCATAATGTTTCCACACCACTGCAGTTTTTTGTTTTTTTACCTCTCTTTTCAACCAACGGCAGTCACTCTCCTCTCCAAATAACTTCTGCTTAGCTTTCCGAGCTTCCCTCGGGTCCTCTTAATCAGCGATCCCCAACCCCCGGGCCTCGGACCGGTACCGGTCCGTGAGTCGTTTGGTACCAGGCCGCGAGAGTTGAGGCTCCGGTGTGAAATGTATAGTTTTCAGGGTTTTTAAATCGGTATTCAGAGTTATTTTGTTATCGTTTTTATCGTTTACTCGGTTTTCCTTGGTCTTTTCACGTGTGTTATGAATAAATTTTCTTTTTTTCAGTACCGGTACTAGTTTTACTTTGTTGTATTTATCCGCGACACCTTAAAGGCGGGTCCATGAAAATATTGTCGGGCATAAACCGGACCGTGGCGCAAAAAAGGTTGGAGACCGCTGCTCTTAATTGTTGTGACACGTGTTCGAAATGCAGAGAGGTGCGCTCGATTTGCCACATGGAGCAGCGTGAGAGTAAAGCACAAGGGAGGGGCTAATAATCTACTCAGTCACTTTAATGATCGTTGAAAGCCCAGATCGTAATCGTGATTAAAATTCAATTAATTGAGCAGCCCTAACTGTGCCAAACCTTTTGTTGGTAGATCAGAATTTCAAAGTCTGTCTCATGTTCCTCAGAATAACCCTGGCCGTCCACCACCCACTCTGAAGGAGATGATCCAGATGGCTGCTGAGATTGCGGATGGCATGGCTTACCTCAACGCCAAGAAGTTTGTTCACAGAGACTTGGCAGCCAGAAACTGCATGGTAGCTCACGATCTTACAGTCAAAATAGGAGGTAAGAATTCATAAAGTAAATGGGCACAAAAAACTGCTTAGATTTTGGTGCCTCATAGTGGAAGCATGAAAAGCCAACAATGCACGGTCACACTGATGGGTGTTTATATTCAGTCATCAGACATTACTAAGACAGTATTCAAATCCACAGCTTTAGGTGCCATGTATTGACTGAACAGGTGTGAGCAGAAGCAATGGTAATGGCACCCTTATAATTAAGATAAATTAGATATATCCTGAATACAAAAGGGAACTTCACAAGGTTACACAAGCTGATATCACAGCAGATAGTGAATGTAAAATAACAACCACCAGATCTTTCTGATAATTGGTGCAGGTTTGGCTGTAATTTGGAGTCTGATTTATGTTTTCCTTCCAGACTTTGGTATGACCAGAGACATCTATGAGACCGACTACTACAGGAAAGGAGGGAAGGGTCTGCTGCCCGTCAGGTGGATGGCACCTGAGTCTTTGAAGGACGGCGTCTTCACTGCACATTCAGACTGCTGGTTAGTGACACGTGTGAATTTTAGACTCCTTCTCCTCCTTCATCCTTTACTTCTCACTTTTGAAACCATCCATGTGGAAGTTTTAAATATATGACAGATATTTAGGCGACATGGGAGCAGACAGCATTGTTTATCAGTATCACCTGCACCTGTCTGCACTCTGTCTATCTGTTAACAGCATCAATCATGTTTGCAGGCAGATTTATTCTAGGGTCTAATTGCTGCGTTTTCATTCTCCTCATGTCGTTCCCTCTTCTTCGCTTGTTTACCAGGTCATTTGGGGTGGTGCTGTGGGAGGTAAGCACGCTGGCTGAGCAGCCGTACCAGGGCATGTCCAACGAACAGGTCCTCAAGTTTGTCATGGAAGGAGGCTTCCTGGACCGGCCGGACAACTGCGCTGACAGACTGTGAGTATGATCACGGGGATTTGGTGGCTACGCACTGAGAAAAACAACTTCTCCTGCTTAAACTACAAACTGTGTCAAAACACTTTTAAGCAGTTATTTCACAAGTCCACAGTCAAAAGTTGAACTTTATTCAATTTAGATCACTGAGATTGGAAGTGAAGCATAGGATTTCATGATGTTCATAAATAACTATTAACGATGTGCTAAAATACATTATAAAATGGAATGTGCAGGGTGCTAAATCTGAACTCAGCTGTGGGAGCAAATATGTAAATATTTTTTTAAAGAAAAAAAAAAGAAGCTGCTAACAGATGTACAGTTTACTTTTTAGTTTCCTAAAACAGCTGGGCAGAGCAGTTTTTAGCAGGTGTTGCTTAAAGTGTGCTCTCAGGGTGGCCATATTTTTAGCTGTTGATGTCTGAGCATTTGCTGCAGCAGGACAGTGACTCAAAATAATCAGTGCACATGCACAACAGAGGTGAGGGGAAGGGAATAATATAAATCAGGGAGTTGGTTTTGTTTTTAATGTTGTTTATTAAAAGGATAATATCGTATCTATGAAGCCTGATCAGGTGAAGTTGATTTGACTGAAATATTCTTAACAGAACAACCATAAGTACATTATAAAAATAAAGATGTAGACAGTTCAGCTCCTAATCTCCCCGTCTCATCCTGCAGACACAACCTGATGCAGATGTGCTGGCAGTACAACCCCAAGATGCGTCCCACCTTCCAGGAGATCATCGAGATGCTGCGGGAGGACCTGCATCCAACCTTCCAGGAGGTCTCCTTCTTCTACAGCGAGGAGAACAAGCCGCCAGAGAGCGAGGATTTCGACCTGGACATGGAAAACATGGAGAGCATACCACTGGACCCCTCGTCGTACTCGCAGAGGGAGCAGTGTTTGGACAGGGACGAGGCCTCCTCCATGGGCCTGAGGGGCAGTTACGAGGAGCATCACATCCCGTTCACACACATGAACGGGGGAAAGACCAACGGACGAATACTGGCCCTACCACGGTCCAGCCCCTCCTAACATACTGTACACATCCCACACAAACTCATTGATGCTATAGATTTAAATATATTTTTGTTGTTTTTGTTGTTTTATATAGCTCACACTCAAACACTCTCCTCAGCAGCCCCTCAGTGCATATCTCAGGACCTTATTTTTCTCTTCAGATGCCACAAACACACACTACAGCAAGTCCAAGCTCGGACGCCAGAAGACACTTTTTGTATTTAAGGATGAATCTCCTGTGTCTCTCTTGTTCATGATTGTAGGTTATATACTGTATATAAATATATATATATTGCCAAGTTTGTGCTAGTCTGGGTGGATATTCGATTCAACTGTGAAACAAACTCTTGACAAACAAGAAGGCTGCTAACCCCACTGACCCCCCACCCCTAATTCTAGACTCCGTCTCCTCTCCCTTATTTCATCACAAGAGTTCATCCTGAGTTTTTGGGGAAAAGAGAAAAAAAAGTGCCCTTCTATTTTGTCTGTGGCCTACATCACACATCATGGAGCTGCGTCTGAATCTTTGCACGCACACGAAGACGAACTGAAAAGGAAAGCTTCGGGAGCTCCCTGCTGGATGGTCAGAAGCGGCCCATCCTCGAACAAACTCTTATTCACTGGAGAAGCTGGCTGAAGCAGCCTACCTCCTCACACTCTGCAGTATTCCAAAAAAGGCACACGGGATACACACAGGACGTTTGTCGGGTTCTGTTTTTTAATTTATATAATGGTCTTTCTTTTTTGTTTTCTCCTTTTTCCCTACTTATTTTTGTTTTGGAGTTTTCACACTTATAGCTGAAGGATATTTAAACTGTTTTCAAAAACACGTTGCCGAACGAGTTCCTCAGATTGACCAATAGCTGCTTCGTTGGTATATTTTAGTGGGTATAGAAGATAAAAAAATATATATATATATATAAATGTTATATTGATGTTTTTGTACATAGTTGATGTCAATTTTGAGGTATTTCCGGTCATAGAAAATGTTTTTACATGTTAGTCTATTACCTTTATTTTTTCTAATCCAGAAAATCATACTAATTAGCTTTTTTGGACTCATGATCAACCAACAGCACTTGGTCTTTTTACTATGTGATCTATGTGATGCCCGGGGGAAGGAGTGTGTGGCGTCTTCGGCTTAAGATGTTTGCCCGTCATATCAAGATCAAATAAAATAGTGCTGTAAATAATGCAGCGAGATGCATTTGTGAGTAGGCTCTGCCACTGCTTGTCTTATTTTTCCAGCATGTTTGTGTTCACAAAATGGTTATGTGTAAATTTGATGTTTGTGTTTTTCCCCAGTGAGTACAACACATCTGAAGCATTTTGTTTACCTAAAAAATATCATATACATACACAGAAGTTAGTTTACATACAAAGTGGCGGCTCTGCGTTACTTCAACACTTGATGCCGTGATGTTTCTGGGTGTCTTTGCCATAGCAACAAACACCTGTCACTTACAAAGCAACCTAGCCAAGCTTTGGTTAGGAGTTGGCTATCTGTCTGTTACTAAACAACATGGTGATGATTAAACTCTCCTTCACTTTGATGCTGAACTCCACAGCCGGCTACCTCACGCTCTACTGATATATTTCTAACGGGATTTGATTGGCTGAATCCGGCTCTTTTACCAGGAGTGAAGAAACAAATCTACAATTCAGCAGCATACGACTTCACCCCATTCAAAGTAGAGATGGACCGATCCGATATTAAGTATCTGTCCGATACTGGCCTAAATTACTGGATCGGATATCGGAGAGAAATAAAAAATGTAATCCGATCCATTAAATATCAAAAAAGCACCTCACAAAACTTGCGACATGGCGTAACTCGGCTCATAACCGTAGCGTGTTGGAGCAGTATGCATCACGTGATAGAGCGGCTGTGGCGTGCGAGATCTGTTGTCTGGTTCAGCATTTGGAGCTTCGCTACCAAAGTGGCATTTCATCTCCGAGAAAGTTATCCCAGAGAGAAGTAAAGCAAGTGTGTAAGTTCATCTCTGAATGTTTGTAAAGCATTCCAGCATTAAGCTCAACAACCTGAACAGCCTCTTCTCTCTCCTGCTGCCACTTCAATCGTGAAACTGATCAATGATCAGCTGATCAGCTTTTCTGTCGCGAGTGTATGTCTCTCATGTTTGTTTATCTGCCACTTCGCGCCAGAAAGAGGAAACCAGCGGCTGAACAACAGCAGCACGTTTAAGCTTGATAAGCTGTTGTTAGAATTTATTTAATATTACTTTGTACACCACGATCTTTTTCTACTTAGCTGACAGCTGGTAACTGTGCAGGGGCGGATCTAGCAAAGTTTAGCCAGGGGGGGGCGATAGGGCATTAACAGGGAGAAGGGGGCACAAAGAAATACTTTTCCTTCTTATTCTCATTTAAAATGTCTAGTTTTTAATAATTATCTGAATCTTACACCCAAAGTTTTAATCTGATGTAAAATGTATAGAAGTCCATTACTGTATATAGTAACTGTTAAGTCTAATATACCTTAATATACACTTTTTCCTTTGGGAAGATACCATCTGTGCAGTCTGCACTTCTGTTGAAGAAAGATGTTGAATCTATTTAATTATTCTTGAAAAATAATGGATTTCTGTGCATTTTCTTTCACACTGAATCAAATTAAAGTTGATTACATCGATTAAGCATCATGAGGTGGAGGGTGGTTCCCAATTTCTTTTTTTTGCTGGGAGCTTGCAACCCTATTAATTAGGTTGCTTATGATATCACTATGAAATATTTTGGGTACATTGTATTTTTTTGCATACAGGTATAACAGAATAGCTTTAGTGTTTGTTTGTTTGTTTTTAACTTGAATTTGAACTTGTACAAAATGCAGCAAGATATTACAAAAACAGTTTTAATTAAAAAACACTATATCAGATTCATATCGGTATCGGCCGATATCCAAATTTATGATATCGTATCGGACATAAAAAAGTGGTATCATGCCATCTCTAATTCAAAGCAAATGACAGTAGAGAGCTGTGAATTCTCATTACATGTAAGATCAACCAAATCTGAAAAAAGTTGCCACCTTACATCATCAAAATCAAATTGTTTGTGTGGTTACTGAAGCAATTCAACAGTTTTTCCCTCAAAATATGAAAATCTGCAGTTAGAATTATTTTGTACAGCATTTTTGCTGGTACTAAGTAATTACTGTAGTTAGCCAGATGGAGTTTTCAGGACTCTTTCCCCATTGTACACCCACCAGGGTAATCCTTGTTTCTTTTCTGAACTGAGCGGTTTATGATATTTCAGGCCTGTTTCTAGAACAAAATGATTAGGTATGGATCAGAAATTTTTGAGGATAATCTCTCCCTGTATAGCCTACTTCTCTTTCCTTGGGAGAATGGCTGCCAAACTATGTCTTTAATGTTATATATTAATATGTCGAAACATACTTCATTAGGGCTACAAGTGAGTTTGTCAAATACTAAAAAATGTTGATGGGGGAACAGTTAACGCTTAAGTAAAAACTAACCAAATCCACTTTACACTTTTTCCAAGTGTCACTATTATGGAATATATCATTTTTACAGTAGTAAAAAAGGCACCAGTCTATGGTCTGTGACTTCTTTCTACCTACATTTTGATACCAAGATTCATAGCTGGAAGGTAAAATTTTGCATCAAGTGTACATGAGTTAGTGCTGTGTAGCTGACCTGGCACTTCTACTCCATGTCTGCGTGGGTTCTCTCCAGGTACTTCAGCTTCCTCTCACACAGTCCTCAGACATCGAATTAGGTTGTATGGTGATTCTGTTAGGCCTGTGGCATATTGGCAACCTGTCCAGAGTGCACCCTGCCTCTCACAGCTTATGCTGTGACCCTGAGTTGGATGAATGGATGGATCGATCTGCTAAATAATGTAAAACTGTACTTGAGACTGAATTGTGTTTTGTTGTTTACTGGATATTGTTGTTTGTTTTGTTATATCTGGGCCTGCAGGATAGGATCAATTAAGCTGAACTTCCACACAGTTGATAGTGAAATGGCGCCCCCTAGTGCATATCACTGTATATATGTCACAGGATTCTCCACAGCATTACATATACAAACATTTCAGATGCAGTGCATGATGTGACTAAATTAGCTTTCAGTGTGTACTGTTTTAAAAGTTTAACAGCTAAGCTGAGGTTACATGCACTAGTGAAACAATCTGTAACTCTGTGGTGTCTCACTCACTCAGAATATATCCCTTAAAACAGCTTCTAAATGGAAATGAAGAGAGTCACATTTAAGTCTTGCTTGCTTATACACTCAAATCCCTCTGAAGCTACTATGATAATTTCCTGAGGTAGTGCTGCTGGACAAAACCCAAACTGATTTTTCTCTTATGATACCTTAGCATTCTGAAACTGATGGAAATCATTCAAAGTTAGTTTAAGGAGCTTAGAAAGAAAGCAACTGGACTTCTTTAAGTTTCTTGAAAACGTTTCACCTCTCATCCATGAAGCTTCTTCAGTTTTAAAACCAAAATGTGGAGAGTCCCAAGTATTTAATCCCTGGTGGGAGTTGTCCCTTAAGAGTTGTCACTATTGATCATCTGGCTCACCACATGAGCCACGGTGTGAAAAAAGGCGTCGGTCATTATCAACAGAAGTTTCAGGTGAGGGATCTCAAAACTGCATTATAGGTGGCAGACAGTTGGTGTTGCAAAGTCTGTTCAAAGATTTTTCATTCAGTGGACACAGATGGCCCCTTTCGCTTCTCTTTCAAACCATCTGTCTTCTCTGTCCAAAGTGTGAACATCAGCATCCTTAAAAGTGTGACCTTTATCCTTTAGATGATGCAGCTAAGTCTTGTTGCTCTCCATAAAATCAGCTCAGCTCTATGTCCCGACTGTGGATCCAAGGCACAAACTCTTGGGAACAAGTCGGCTTTGTCTGCATCTTAGGTTAAAGTGGAGGTAGTTTCTATAGTCCGTTGGTTTTCTTGATTCCCTTTCATATTAAAGCAACAGTTGCAGTTTTTTCCTCCCAAAGTACAAGGCAATATTTCTGTGTAAGTTCTCAGTCATCCAGGTCATTGTAGTCCAAAGAGCTTAGAAAGAAGGTGTGTGGACTTTCTTGAAGACATTTCACACCTTGGTTGTGGTGAGGCACATGTGGGTCAACAACCCTCTTCAAAGGACAACTCTCACTAGAGATTAAATAGTTGGGATTCTCTTTTTTTTTTCTTTTAGAACTAAAGAAGCCGCTGAAGAAGCTGCCCAGGTAAGAAGTGAAACGTCTTCTAGAAACTTAGGTAGAAGAAGAAACCAGTCACTATCTTTCTAAGCTCCTTAGGCTACATAACCTGGATGACTGAGAATTTACACAGACATTCAAAATTTGTTATTTTAGAGTTTTCCTCATTATGCTTCACTGGATTGTGACAGAATAAGAAATAGGAAATTTAGTACTAAAAAGTATAACTCTGAGAAACTTTAACACCTTCTAATAATATACTAGCTGATTATAAAAATCATTAGAGTTAGGATTTTCCCATCCAATCATCCATTTTTATTTAACCATTTGGGAGTCCATCTCAGGTCCCACAGAGAGAGAGGCAGGGTCCACCCTGGATAGGTTGATGGCCCATGAAAGTGTTGACAAATAGATGTGAATGATGTCTGTCTCTATGTCCAATTCAGAATCACCAGTTAAGCTAAAATATATGTTTGGACTAAAACTATTAAAAAAAAATTAACTAAAAGATTCACTCTGGAAACTAAGTTTAGGTAACCTGAACTGAAAATAAAATAAAAACCAAGAAGAAAAGATGAAACTAAACTCTGGACCAAATCTTCTGGGATACGAGATGATAGGAGCAGCAGAGCGATGTGTTGGGGAATTCTTAGAACTCTGCTTTCACTTGCTCAGTGCAGTTCAAGGATGTTCAAAACCTCAACTTTCTGCCGCTGCTATGTTATCATCATTGGGACGACACAGTGGCGCAGAGGTTAACACAGTGGCCTCACATCTGATCATCTAAAAAATTATTATTATTATTATCATGAATTGGTGGATTTGTATGAAAAGTTTACTAACACAGGGCTTGGCCCAGCATAGTGATTAACTTGTGGAGTTGGTGTGGATTCAAAAGTTTTGGAAGAACTTTATCAACATAAAACAGACCAATGTTAAAAATACACTGGGAAAAATGAGAGATAGCAAGAAAATATTACAAACTGATCCTGATACAGATATGCTTCTGGATCCAGGAACTCAATTTGAGCATCCAGGGGACTTCTCTTGTATTGTTTCTTTCTATTCTTTTGGACCAACAGCGGTCACTAAATACACTATAAACTGAAGTATGAACCCGTTGAATACATCTCTGTGCAGGTTAACTTTTAAGGTTTAGCTTAATTATTTTCTTTCAAGACCCGAGCTGTCAGTGTTTATACCAAAGGCAGGTTCTTAAAAGTATAGTGATGATATTTTGCAAAACAAGCCTTTAATTTTGATTTTCCTTAATACTTCAAGGCCCAATTGTCAACATCGAATTAAAGTCTTGACACTCAAAAGTCTGACTAAAAGGCACATTTTTTTCTTCCACTATAAAATGACTGAATGTTTTTCCTTTCTTTTGGGCTTTTTAGCCTTTATTTGATACACTCAAAAGAAGTCAGAAAAGCTTGGGGGAAGAGTAGGGGAGAGACATACAGTAAATTAACTTGGGCACATTCATACCCAGCCCTCACCAATAGCCTGACAGCACAGGACAGATATTTTTTTAGAGCCTGGCTTTTATCCTGTAGTTTGCTTGAAAACAACAACAACAACAAACCCCAACCCATTGCAACTCAATTTTATTAATAGTACCAACTGATGATGATAGCCACCTCAAGGACCTTTATATTTTAATTACAGATCCTGCAGTATTAGAACAAGAATACCTACAATCAATCAATGTGAGACAGAGTAGACAAAAGTTAGTAATATGTAGTAGGGACATATGGAACAAGTGGAGAAGAAATGCTCAGTCCATCATGGATTAACACTTCTGTTAGAGATTGGTCACATGATCAAGTCCTTTATCATAAAGGGAAATAATATACAGGTCTTCAGATGCAGGTTAACCTGCCAACACCACACCCTGATGTAAACACTTCCACAAAACATAATACAAAATACTAAATCCAGCTACAATACCACAGTTGCCTCTGAGTGTGGTACAATCTTCTTCTTCCAGCTGCTCCCTATACACACAGCAGATTATCTACCTCCACCTCATCTTGTCCCTAGCATCCTCCTCTGTTACACCAACCCTCTGAATGTTCTCCATCACTAGACCCATCTTCTCTGTGGTCTTCCTCTTTTCCTTCTTCCTGGGAGCTCCATCTACAACATCCTTTGTCTAATAAATTCACTATCCCTCCTCTGTCATGTACCTCTACATACCTTTTTGTCTCCAAACCGCTCAACCTGAGCTGCCTCTCTTATGTACTCATTATTAATCCTGACTATCGTGGTGACTCCCAATGAAAATCTCCAATTTTACCAACTCCAGTTTGGCATCCTGGTTCTCTGTCAGTGCCATCGTCTCCAAACCATAAATCATAGCAGGTCTCACTATCATCTCATAAACCTTAGTTTTACTTTTGTTGTTATCTCCACCATCTCCACCCAGCCTGCACTCTCTTGTACACGGTTTGTTGCTTTGGATGGTCAACCCCAAATTTAAACTTATCTGCCTTCACTATTTCTCCTTCTTGCAGCTTCACTGTTACTCCTGTCTCCTTCTCATTCACATATGTATTGTGTCTTGCTTCTACTGTCTTTCATTCTTCTCTCCAGAGAATATCTCCACCTTTCCAGGCTCTCGTCCACCTGCTCCCTACTCTCACCACAGATCACTCATCTGCAAACATCATAGGTAATTCCTAGGAGACTCCTGTCTGACCTCATCTGTCAGTCTGTCCATAACCACTGTAGCGCTTGCTTCCTCTATACTAATTCTTTGCACATCACTAACTTTCTTCCTTCTCTCCTCCTCTCTCATTTTTATCATTCATCAGCTTCTCGAAGTGCTCCTTCCATCTTCTCAGCACACTCTCTTCACTCCTTAGTACACTTCCATCTCCATCCAATCATCCTAACCAGCTGCACATCCTTTCAGCTCGATCTCTGCCTTTTCTCCTTCCTTAGTGTCCAGGCTCACATTAAACTCATTATATGCCTTTTCCTTTGCCACCACCCCTGTCTACTCCCTTCATCTCATTTTGTCTTTGCTGAGCTCTTCCTTTGAAAACTTTACTGAATTTCCTTGTTCTACCACCAAATCTCCTTGTCCTCTGTCCAAAATACCTTCTAGACACTGAGTGTAGTATAACTTCTGTTAGTATTAGCTTACCAAAAACGCACAGACACACACCCTCAAGACAGTTGCTTTAGCAAGCAAAATAAATTAAAGAAATGCTGTCTCATTTATGCTAGCTGAGCTCCTACCTGCAACACCTGATTGAACCTACACAAAGGACAAGTGCTTGTTTTTGCCAAAATAAAAGCATGTAACTATTCACAGCAGTTGTTTTTCACTAAAAATGGCTACCAGAGTTTCTTACTGGGAAGGTGAACTGCAGCAGATGCCAGCTGTCTGTATTAATTTAAGGATTGAGAGAAGAGGTAGTTGCTGTATGAAGATCAGGTATTACTGAAGCAGCACATTCCCACAATGCTTAGAGGAGGAAGGAGGGTTTACACAAAAGAGGCTGGGATTTGTTTTAAAACACTCCCTCCCTCATCAGCTCCATTTTTTTCCTTCTTATTTGTGCACTTGTTCCTTCGGAGACATCCTCTCTGTTTGTTGTTTTTAGCGGGCGCTGCTGACAGATAAGATTGATCTCGCTTACCTTTACCTGGAAATAACAGAAAACCTGTCTTCTCGTTCTTTCGGCTTCATTTCAATAGCAGGTAAGATGAAACCGTTCTCGGAGTTAACTATTATTGTTTAGCATATGAGCATCAAGTGGATAGAAGTAGTTAACAAGCATGAAGGGATTGCGTTAGCAAGCTAAATTAGCTTACTAACCCCGTAAAACGCAACGCTGCGTCGCGAACGCAGAAAGTTTTAAGAAGACGTGAGCAGGAAAACTGACTCGACTTGACTGTCTTGAATTTGGTCGCTAAATTAGCATAACTTCAGCTCCGTATGCCAAGTAGTGGGAAAAACAGGAGTCATAAACTTTATAAACAAGGTTGGGATACGTGTTCAGTCACCTGTTGGCGCTCCCTTCTCTCTCGACTCTCCTGGCTTTACACCTGTTTCTGTTCCTTTCGGTGAAAGCAGATTCACTATGTCAGGTTCTTCAATAACATACGCACTGAATTAAAGTTACCTTGTCATACCTCACATTCACATTAGAATGTAGTCGGAGTTTAGTTCGAGAGTTTATAATTATCATGTGTAACTATCCTATGAAATTAAGAGTATTCTCTGAACTTTCCTTTTGGGGTGTCAAGTAACTAGCTACGCAGTGACATTAATCCATAACCGTTAAAAACGTACAAAAATAGGGTTATTCCATACGCGGAGTGATATTCATATACAACGTCGAACCAATAAAACGCACAGGAATGGAACGTTTTTCCTTTGGCGGAGTGATACGTAGAGCTCTGCCAGCTGCACATATATTAAAATTAGGACGTGTCGACCAAAATAACATAAAATAAAAATAAGTAAATTTTAATAAGAAATGTATCTGAAATCCATAAATGTAATCATATACAACTGAAAAACCTCAAGTGTCAGCTAAATTACAATTGCTGATAAATCTTGGTGTCCGCTGAAATGTAGGCTAGTCATAAAAGTTTTTAAACCTTGGCTGATTAAAAAAAGAAAACAAAAAAATACAGAGCATTAAGAAGCTAGTTGTATATGTAAGCATATAACTTGTAACAGTAAAAATAAAAACAATGTATGTGTGGTTTTTAAATAATGCCTCTGAAAAATATTTCTGATAGACGTGTTTATGCAGGTCTGAAACCATTAAAACTTTAGATGTAAGTTTGAACTAAGAATTTTAGACAAACCAAACATAATCAGAAAAGGAAAAATCTAAATCTGCTTAACAAAGCTTAACAGTTCTAGTTGGAAGTATAGACTGTATACGAAAGATGGAAGTAGCCATTGCAACGTCATTACACCATTTGTTTTGGTATTCGCAGCCTCAGGTCTAGTGTTTTATTGGCTACCATTTTGGGGGTTTTGAAGCCAGAAGTGGCCATATTTAGATCATATTAAGATCTGAAAGAGTTCAGGTGTAGCAGGAAAATTATAGAAGTGGCATATTAAGTTTATTATCTGAGTAAAAATTGAAGCATTTGAAATTGGATTAAATGATAGAAGTCACAAATTTACCCGCAAGTTTAAGTTCACTGAAAGGTTAATCTTTCAAAGTTTTTGTGTACATAAAGCTTAGAGCTGAAGACAATTTTTGCTGGTTTTAAAAGTGAAGATTTGAGAATTTGGAGGACTGGGCTGTAGTTACGTGCTGCAGATAATTAGTGGTATTAAAAGCCCAGAGAGGCAGACAGTAATCACTGACTTTTTAAGGGCTTGTTCAGATTAAGTAGAACAAGATACAAAGCATTAAAATATGTTAAAAACACAACAGCCTTAATAAAAACAGAGTAGTTTGGGCCTGGAAGCAGGGTTCATACGTCATCACTTGACAACCGGATGGATGTCTGTGCAGGATGTGATTATTATTTATTTAGGTTTTAAAGAGGACGTGAAACATTAATCATATAAAGGCAAATTTAGATCATGGAGCCCTGCTCTTGAACACTGACATAGATGTAACACTGTGAAGCTGGATTTAAGAAATAAATACTTAAAGTTTAAGTTTTAAAAACATGTTTATCGCCATTTCTGTCAATATTGAACTACGTCATGTGGTTGGTTGTGACTAATAGACTTAGTTTATGTTGGCTAACTAGTGACAGAATCGGTAACTCAGAGGAAAATAAGGACAATAAGACCATTTTTGATCTGCACCTGGCTGCAACAATGAGTTTTATGTTAAATAACCAAAGTTATACTGTCCACTTTCACTCTGTATTGTTTGGCTAGCTGCACTCAAACTGAAAAATGCAGCTGTTAGCGGCCATGTTTGGGTTTGTAAAGCACTTTTCATGGTTGAATCAGAAGAAAAAATATCCTGGGTATGTTAACGTGCTTTTTAACCCTTTAAGACCTACCATAGAACCAAGTCCGCCAGAGCTTATATTATATTTTTACATGCTGTGGAGCCATTTTTGGGAGCATTTCAAGTTGCTATACATCAATACAACCATTATAGCCCAGATTTTAATAATATGTATTCATTAAGTGCATAGTAATTACATAAATTGCAAAAAAGTGCAATAAACTACAAAAAAATTGAAAATCGTTTTTGATTTTTTAACATATATTTGTAGTTAGAGAAATTTAAGAGTCTTATCCCTCAAAACTGTAAATACAAAAAAGTTGCACAAAATAGTTTCCCACCACAGGAAATTTATTTTGAGTGTCTTCATAGTTTTATTTTTGAAATACACCAATTTTTATACACTGCAGGAAAAATGAAAATAAATATTATACTGCAAATTTGCAAAAAAGCAGCATATGCATCAAAATAAACTATTTCCAGCAGTGCAATATGAGTCCTAAGAATCCCAGAAACGACACAGAAAGTCATAAAGTCAAAGATAACTTTTAAAAAGAGCAGTATAGGCCCTGAGGCCCTGATCGCAAAAAAGACTACATTTCCGCGAAAATGACGTCACTTCCGGTTTCGGGCAGGTAATGGCGGAAATGCAAAAGTTCGCGCTGACGTCTATTCCAACGTAGGAAGTGTTTTGAACAGCTGATCAGATCGGTAAAGCCTGTTTCTGGAATATTATGTTTTTGTTCCTGCAAGCGCTTTTTATGCAGTTTTTGCAAAGCTTTATGTGGAAGGAAACCGTGACCGAGGACAAGCTGATGGCATCAGATGTAAGTACAACTCCTCCGGTTTCATATGCAAAAAAAATTTTTGCGCTAGCTTACGTGGTTGCAGTGCTACTGGGATTTAAAAATAGTTACGCATAACAGAGCGTTCCCGCTCTGATCGGCTCTAAAGGGTTAAGGGCTTTGTACCGTATCATTAATACATCTTTACGTGATATAAAGCTCACATCATCATGTGTTTATATATCCCAGTATGCACTGTAGGTAGGTAGATAGAGCCAAATATTGATATTATCAAATTAATATCGGCACGATAAGATCAATACTTTGTTTCTATCCTCTACCTTTAGTATGTAGTCCACTGAATTGTGTTAACAAATTATCATTATTATTATTATTATTATTTAATGAAAATATATACCTCAAATTGTGGAAAGTAAAAAACTGATTTAGTTGTCATGAAAATGTTTTCAAAATTTGCAAACTGATGATTCATCTCATAAATCATGACACACTGCTCTCGCCTACATAAGCTGACTTTATAAGATATAAGTATTGGTATAGGCAGTACTAGCCATTGTATCAGATAACTGCCTAAATTTACAGTATTGCACAACAATGAAAAAAGCTCAGGCGTGTCTGATAGCAAGAGTTGTGTGTTGCCCTGCGATGACGTTTTAGTATCTAAAAAGGGAGCTACTTCAGCAATTTCCGATAAAGCACAGAATTTTGCAAAGTATGTAAGAAATCCACTCCTGATGAAGACTGGAAACAACAAACTTGTTGGGCAAAAACACACCGTACACCGAGGCTACAAAGGAGGCGATACTATCAGCTGGTGATGTGTGGCCTAAATGTAAACAAATGAATCTGCTGAGCATTACAAGCTGCATTCAGCTAGCTGCACTTCATAATGACAGGAAGTGCAAACAGTGGATGATGCGCTTACATGTTGGAAAAGCAGGGCTTTAAGCAGCTGGTTTAAAAGATAAAATAAAATAATAATCCAAGGAAGCGAATATTTTTTCAATCTTATTGTGTGACATCAAGCAGCACATTTTGTCATGTTTACAGCCGTATTCCAAAATGGAATAAATTAAATGGACCTTTTATTGAATTACAGCATCAAGTCTTTTTGAGTGGGATGCTACAAGTTTTTTTGTGAAGTTTTTCCCATTCTTTTTGGCAGAACCTCTAAAGGTCCATTTTCAGATCTCTCCAGAGATGTTCAGTCTGGGTCAAGTTTGGGTTCTGGCTGGGCGACCCGGGGGTATTTAGAGTGGTCCTGAAGCCACTCCTTACTGGTGCGCCTAACTTTTTTTTCTTAGGTCCGCTAGCCGTAATGCTCCAACAATAAGGTACACTTTTGAGGAAATGAAAGGATTTTAAGTGCGCCTTATAGTCCGAAAAATACGGTACTGAAAAAGTTCTTGTGCTTAAAGTGTTTCACTGAGCTGAAATTTAAACTCAAAATATCTCAAGATGTATAAAATAAAAAGAAAGTCAAAATTAAAAGTGCCTCAAAGGCTTCGAACTGAACATCTCAGTATCTGAACATCTTACCTTGGGCATGGGCATCTGAGAGGTTCTGCCCTTGATTATCTCTGATTGGTTTAGACCAAGATATGGGCATAATGTGTGTCTGTTGTTGACCACACAGAGACATTCAGAGTTGCGGCTGGTCGTACCAACCTAGGATTTTTTTTGGCGGAACATTAGCACATTGGTGGAATGTGCAGGTGTCGCCGTGCACTATTGGATTATCTTGGGAATTCTCTACGTTATTTCCCCTTTCTGCGCATCTATGCAGAGATGCGCGTGACACACAAATCGATCGAACAGCAGCAGCACGGAGTCAGTGCTGCGATGCTTCAGCGGCGTGTTCAGCTACTCTAAGCAGCACCTTCATGATTGGTTTAGGCCACGATATGGGCATAATGTTGTCTGCTGTTGGCCACATAGACTTTCAGAGTTGCGGAGACTGTTTTATATACTGTTGGAAGATGAACAGGTTTTCGTCAAGGACGTCTCTGTATATTGCTACATAAATCTTTCTTTTGAAAAACATCCCCCCCCCAACATGATGCTGCCACCACCATGCTTCACTGTAGAGATGGCATAGACCAGGTGACGAGCACTGCCTGGTTTCCTCCGCACATGAATTGAAGGTCAAATTGAATTGACCTACTGTTGCATTGTAATGCTGCTGCTATTTCAGTAGGTTCACACCTAAAATTAGGTATTAGGTGAGTCATCAATGACAGTAGCTCATTGAAGAATAGAAAAGGCCTTTCATTTACTTACACTTATAAATGCTGTGAGCACTGATAATGTTGAGTATTTTTGTTTCTATATCGTCAATCTTATCTTTATCACAGATTTTCTTGAAATATGATGGGATGATTAGCGGCTGTATTGCCCACCAGTCATTTGTACTACAGGTCCCACTACAGGCTCGAGATTTAGTGAAGGAAGGGCACCCGGAGTAAAGTCTATTCAATCAATTATAGTAATCCATCTGTTATAGAAAATAATGGAGCGGCTAAAAGGGCCTTTTGTTGACATTTAAGGGAGCTGCAGATGAGTGTTGGAAAGGCGTTAAAGCAGCATAATCGGTCTACTGTTTTTTATATTGTTTTACAGTATATTTAAGTATTAAAAATTGCACATAATATACTTTAAGGTTTCTAAGGTTTATTAATTAGTCTCACACACTTTAATGAATTCAGGTGAACCAATAGCAGCTTGAAATGGTGAGAAAATACAGTAAACGTCTGTAATCTTATAAATTCAGACCACAAATGGAGCTGAAGGCCTTGAGGTTGGTGTAACATTTAAAGGTTTAGCCGTGCTCTGGGTTATCCGGGACTCTAACTCCACGATGCAGACACATGCTCTTGCTCCAGCCTCACATTGAGGACTCAGTAAAGGTCAGATTCACCTCTTCATACTGACAGAAACACATTGGCATGCGATTACAGCACACTGCAGTGGAGTTAAAAACACCCTGTTTCTAGTCAATAAGTAAACTGTGTGTCAAGGCTGCACAAGAGAGCAAGCACTGCAGTATTTCTCTCTCTGATCATATTTTCTACTGTAGTTATGTGTGAAATGTACGTTGTTTGGGTTTTATGAGGGCCAAGAGCAAATGGATCACTGGATTTGTGGCCTCTTCTGGCTCTGAGCTGTGGGTGGCCTTGCTGGGGCTGTCTTGCCAGGAGAAGTCCTCCTGTTGCTATGCTGCTGTAAGTCTGAGTAAAGCTACTCTTCAAACACGTCATTCACCAGTATTTTCCCGTCTCTGTCCTCTGCAGAATACTCGGCAGACTTGCCAGTCTTGTTTTTTGTTTTTATTTCCTTGCAGAGAACGACCTGTATTTCATGCTGCTCTGCTCCCTCTCCGCCCCATGTGGGTGAATCATTTGAGGTGTGGCTTCTGTCTTCAACGAGCTGTTGAATGATACAGCCACTACATGGATAACCATATGCCATGCAGCTTAAAAGCTGGTTTTTAAAGAAAGTGCTGTAACATGATACAGTAAGGCATGATGCTGTCTTTGTATTCTCACTTTGGTTTATTTTGTAACCGTTTTGATTTATGTGGACATCATAAAAGATATCTCGCCCTTATCTGGTCTTGAGTAAATTGAGTAAATACAACTTCAGATGAACAACAACTGATTACATCTTATGTACATCCAATTTATTAATCAAAAAATAAACAAATATGCAGATGCAGTGTGTGATTCAGTTGCTGGTAGAGCCACCTTCAGCAGCAGTAACCTGAAGTAATGGTATCAGCCTCTCACATCGCTGCAGAGGAATTTTGGCCCACTCCTCTTTATAATGTTGCTTCAGTTCATTGAGGTTTGCAGACATTCGTTTATGCACAGCTCTCTTAAAGTTCCACCACAGCATTTCAATAAGGTTGAGCTCTGGATTCTGAAAATAAAACCTAAGAATCAGTGTGACTGACTCTGTCAGTCATTCATGACCCACTTTCAGTCAGGCTTTAGCTGTCCGGTTGTTCAGTCTGACGTCACTAGCCGTGTCTGGACCTAAACTCCGCTGCAGGTCCATATATCAAACGATCACTATGGCATTACTGAGAGTTGAAAAACTGTCTAAAGTCTTTCATCTTTAATAAAATGATCAGCGTTCTGCTCTACCAGGTGCAACAATTGAGTTTAACATCCAGGCATCCATGAAAACGGAATTTATGACATTTAACGGAGTTAGAAGTTAGCAGGGAGTTAGCTCGCTAGCTTCTATCTAAATACAATATAGCATGTCCTGACTGCGGGGTTTTGGAAACAAATTAAAACGTACAGCTCTGTTATCACTTCCAACATAAATGAAGACAGAAAACTAAACAGCAGTGACATTTGTAGGGTTACTGAAGTTGGGCTAGCTGGTATATAATGATGTGCTACGTGACCGCTAGCGACACAGCTATGTTAGCATAATATAAACAAGCTAACTTTTTTTCCACTCGATAAAAGTTACCGTGAGTGTTCTCGGTGGTCAGGAACAAATGTAATCGCATGGCAGGATGCTGTAAAAGGACCAAACTTCAGCCAGGAGAACAACTGAGATAATCCATCCACAATACGAGGTTAGTCAACTGCTGCATGGGACGGGCTGTAGTTACATCCTAAGGTTTTAAAAACTGAGCTTAAATAAATGATTAGTGGTAAAAGCAGAGGGAGGTCAACAGTGATCACTGACTGTTTTAGGAGCTTTTTGAGATTAAATAGAAGGAAATACAAAACATTAAACATGTTAACAACACAAAAGCCATATTAAATGCAGACTACTTTAGACCCGGAAGTAGGATTCGTCGCGTCATCACTGAACAACCGGGTTGGGCAGATGTCCTCACTCTTTGACGCTAAAATACTTTGGTATACATCATGGTGCACTCAGTGACTGCAAGGTGCCCAAATCCTCAGCTCTCTACTGATGTGCTGTGTTTGGTTTTTTGTTTTTTTACAGCCAAACATCTCTGCTGTCCAAAGGACATCTGTTCAGATGCAGTTTTGCAAACCTTAGCTGTGCACTCACTCTCTTGGCATACCTGACAAACAAGCCAAGTGTATTCAGTCTTTTTTTCAATTACTCTGTCATGAACTTTTATGAACTTTAACATTTAACATGCTAACTGAGACTTCCAGAGTCTGAGAGAGAGCTCTTGGATTTTTTTTGCGGTTTCTCTGAGCATTGCACTGTCTGACCTTAAGATTATTATTATTATTCACATTATTACATGTGAATAATCTTTTGCAGTACAGAAAGATGCAGTTCGATTGTTTGGAAATGTCCTTATAGCCTTTCCCAGATTGATGGGCAGCAGCAATTGGTTCTTTAAGATTGCTAGCAAAAACATCTTTTTAGAGGTGCTAACACCTGCTTATTATCAATGAGTTGCTTTTTATTAGCAGACCTACGTCTCGCACTCTTAATTTCTGTGGAAGCAGTAACGGGTTACTGAGTTTTTCCACACAATGCTTCTGTATTTTGACTTTTTGTGAATTAAGTGCAATATGCCCCATTTTGTAGTTCATCCTAGATTGTATTTCCAGATTATTTTTGTTAAATATACTTATCTCCTGATATATAAAATGTTAGAGACAGTCAAAGTAAATAGGTAGGTACACCGCCTTTAACTTCTAACTTGCTTGGCTCATGCTGTAGCTCTGTATCCTAAAGATCACTTCTGGTTCTACAAATAAATAACATGATGGCAGCCAAAAGAATAATGTTGAGGCGCCGAAACTGCTTCTTTGAAGAGTGTGCTGCAAGTATAAGTTTAGATTTCTTCTTGTTTTACCAAAAAAAAAAAAAAGACATAAGTTTGCAGGCGAGAGCTATGTGTGTTTATGAGTTGTGTCATAGTAACGTGTGTGTGTGTGCTTTAGGTGTGTCTGGCTTTGAACAGCTGCTGCCTTTCCTCCTTAAACTGTGGGGTGAAATGATGAAGCTTTGAGCTTGGGTGTGGTGGGAAACCAGTAAAATACAGATCTTTGCTGCTAAAGTTGTGACTGTTTTTGACGTTTACTCCCATCATCATTTTCTTCATTGCGTTGTTCATTCTTTTGTCAGACCTCCAGCAGGCTTTGCTGCTGCTGATTAAACACATGTAGGTGTGTGCAAAGACCAGTAGATTGTTGTCGCTGACACTTAAGCACCCATTAGCATGCGCACACTGCCAGCCAGCAGGCCCCCATATACTTTTTTTCCTCCTTTTGTTTCTGTGCACTAATTTAAGTGTCTTTTCTCTGTTGCACCCCCCTCCCTTCCCCCGCCCCTTGTCTCAGGGAAACGGTGACACGCTTAAGTTGGAAAACAAGCGAGGCAGAAGTGTTAGAAGCAGATGAGTCACTCGGGGTCACAGAAAAGAATATGATAAAAAGTCATTTGAGGGACGAGGAAAAGCTGAGTGTAAAAGGATGTGTCCGTAGTCATCTCCCTGCAGAGATGCAGATCTCTGAGTCAGGAGGAAAATGCTGAGCGAAATGACCCTTCAAAGAATAAAAGGAAATGTTGATCTGTGTTTGTGCAAGCAGCTGCTGTACCTGTGTTAATTGAATAAATGACATCACTTGTGCAGCTCCACTTGTCTTGCATAATTTTTTCTTCTTTTAGTTAGCCTGAAAGCTGGTCTGACTTGAGCTGTGTTGTCACAGTTTGCTAAACCAGTTCCCTCTACACAAGACTAGATTAGTTTTGTAACCACTTGTCTGCCAATATTGTTCTTTTTCTTTGGTAGGAAGTCTTTTTGTGTAACTGTCTGAGGACAGAGAGATTTCAGAGCCGAATAATAAAGTTATATTTTACTTTATTTGAAATTACTGGCCGAGAATTACCACTACATCGAAAGCCTCCTTCCATTGGGTTATCTGCAATGAAGAATAGAGTGAATGGAGTAAATGAAGAATGTTTGCCTTCAGTTGCACACTTCTACTTTGAGGCAGCTCAGAGAGTAGTTGGCGACTGTTTGCAGACAGGAATGAAGTCTTCCAAACAAGTTGTGGGTAACAGCAGCAATCCGCTAGTGACGAAGCAGCAGCAGGGGGACATTTGCGATGTAGCAAATTTGCTAGAGATTCAGTGTTTTAACCACCTGACACTTTAGTCTGTTAGCAGTCCTCATCTTTCTGCTCATGTTTCTCACAGACTGTTTTTTGCTCTCTCACACAGCCCTGGGGAGAGTATTTCTCCCCCAGCCCACAATGGCCTTTCAGCCAACTTCCTCGGTCCACGCATGACTGCCCCCCACCCCACCCAAAAACACCAAAATCAACCCCTCTCTTCTTACAGCAACACAAGCCCCAGGTGTGTACGTCCCCAGGTTTAGTTTTACTCCTGATACAATAAATAGGCTGTTTTCTAGTGAAGAAACTCAAACCTAACCACACATTCCAAGTTGTGTGATGTTTGTGTTATTCTTTGTGACGTTGTTCCTTTGTGGGGGTTTTTTCTTTCTTTTCACTCAGTAGAAATTGACAAATTAGCACAGATGGAGGAGACCGATAGCTGGAGAGATCGGTTGAAGCTCTCCAGTGAGGACTTGACTGATCCCATCAACCTCGAAGGTCAGTCGGTCAAGCACGACCTGGAGCTGCTCACAGCTCCTCACTTCTGTCACAGTCGGAAAATAATGGTGGAAACTTCCTGGGTGAAAATACCTTTTTATAGTCTTTGTTGTTCTTGTCCATAAATATATTTAACACAGTCCAGTGCTGCTTAGTTTTACTCACTTTTAATATTTTTGTATGCAGTTGTATATAAATAAGGAAAAGACCTAAATCTGTTGCTATATAAAGAAAAGTTATTAAAAGCAGATTCAAAAAAACCTGTGTAACCAGCAGTGAATCACTGACACGCACTCATATGACCACAAAGCACAAGCCTTGTTTCATGTAACGTGTGTGTGTGTGTGTGTGTGTGTGTGTGTGTGTGTGTGTGTGTGTGTGTGTGTGTCATCCAGACTCCCATTATACCCTGCTGCAACTCGAGCTTGAAGCCGATGCCCAGAATTTGGAGGCAGACTCCTGGAGTCTGACTGTGGATCAGAACTACCTAAAGAACCTGAGCAAAGAGGAAATAAAAAGACAAGACATCATCTATGGTACGCTGAGCTATACTGAATCAAGTTGAGGCCTAAATGTTGAATGCTGTTTTGCTCTTTATGGGTATTTTTCTATAACCTGTCAAAATATATCCGCGCATAAATTCCTGTGTTTGTCAGCGTGTCAGAATCTTATGTCAATCACCCATTGAATTGAGAGCTCTTTCTAATGCCTATAATTATGATTACAACAGCGGTGGTGGATTCTCTCTTTACCTCATAGGACCTTTTGCTGAGACACACTTCTGCTGTGATAATAAGTACGATGACATTAGTAATTCTCTTGTCTGCCTTTGAACGCTGCTTTGACCTGCTGACCCTGTCTTTTACGCTGCATTGGGGAAACATTTAGAGTCACAGTGGTTGGTGCTGAGAAAGAAGAATATTTTATCAAGAGTTTTTCTCTTCATGTACTTCCTAGAATTGATCAAGACCGAGGTGCACCTCGTGCACACCTTAAAAATCCTTCTCGGGGTCTTCATGCACGAGCTGAGGCAGTCCCAGCTGATAGAAGAGGGTCGGCTGAAGAGGCTCTTCCCGGGCATCGAATCCCTACTCGTCATCCACGAGCACTTCCTCAAATGCCTCAAAATGTGCCGAAACCAGAGTCAGGAGGAAGGAAACCCGATTAACTACCAAATATCACAGATAACAGATGTCCTCATCTCTCAGGTAAGCTGGGAAAGCAGTGCGCCGTATCTGCTTACATGTTTATTATTTACTCATCCTGAGGGTAAAATGCTTTAAGAGTTTTTATGGTAACACAACGCAAAGTGATGCGTTAAGGTCAGCTTCCACAAAATACTTTCAGGAATCTGGAAGCCATTAGAGGTCCAAATGGGGGAAAAAGGTCCTGAAATTGGAGAATAAACAGGTTGTTCAACATCCTGAAGGATCACTTTTCCTGATTGAAATTCCAATTCCAAAAATAAGCCTATCAGAGGAGTGGCTAAACCAACAGTCTGGTTCATTCTTGAAAAAGGAATGCACTGACCAGCTCAGCTACTGAAAAAGGCCCTAACAACCACAGACCACAGACAGACCTTGATAGTCACAGTAGGAGTGATTATCAAGGTCTACAAACAAGAGAAGGCTTCATGAATGGAGGTAAAAAGGGATTATAACAAGGTAAAAACCACAAGAACAGGAAGGCCAGATTAGACTTTTACTTTAACGAGAGCGTGCACAGTTCTGAAATAGATTTTTTATTTTTTATTTTTGGACAGGTGACAGAAGCAGCAGGATGAATTGTGAAGCGCGCAGGGCTCTTCACTCTGCCCAGATTTAGCCCGATTCTGCAAAACTGAATGGATGTTCACCCAATATTTTCTTAAGGCAAAGAAATAAGATATTCTTCAGTGCGCAAATGAGTCAAATGAGTCTGACCTCAACCCAACAGGGCAGTTTTTCAGTGACTCAAGACAAAACTGAAGGCACAGACCCACAAACAAAGAGCAGGAAATACGTGCAGGAACGATGCAATGCCACTGACGTCATATTCCCACACACACTTTTTTTTCATGCTCCCCATTTATCAACACATTTCCTGAGTGAGAAATGAGAATCCACACAGTGCCACACTGTTATAGGCCCTCAAAGTAGTTTGGGAGTGGGTCAAAAATGCTCAAATGCTCATGTGGGATAAGTAATCTTCTTATATGCCTGATCTCAACTGGCTGTCATCAGTGTGGAGGACTAGCTGCTCTTCTCCCAAATGACAGAGCTCCTCACCCTGTCTTTAAATGAGGTGTCATTTAGAGGAAGCTCAGTTCTGCTGCTCATATTACTCAGTCTTATTCTTTAGGTCAATACCCAAAGGTGAGCCGGAGGTGAGAGCAGGTAGACCTGCTGTCCCTGGAGCCAGGCTGGGAGCTCACTGACCTTGAGCTCACTGGCCTTAACCTGTAGAGCCCGTCTAAGTGCATCCCTCTGTGAGCTGAATTTGTTGTTGGGCAAATCCAGACACCTCTGATGATTTTTACAGTCATTGGTCAGCTGGGAAGCAAGAAGGAAAGCTCGGATCTGAATTTTTCTGTTTCATATTCATTTTTCACACAAGTAGAAATGTTAGTCTTCGTTCTCTAACCTCTGCTTCTGACACAGTGTATGGAAAACTTTTTCCAGTGTAACTCGATGCTAACACAGAGGGTTCATGTTTATTAAAACGCCTACACCTGTTGTTGTTTTCTAGGTAAACTCACAGATCTGTGAAATCTTAACGCAAGTCAGCACATCAGCATATATCAATGTCCTTTTTAAAAAAAAAAAATCTCTTATTTCCAGCATCCACACACCAGGAAAATGTTGTTGCGTGAATTCAGCACATCATTGTTAGTATTAACGCCTTCATATCCCTTTTTTTTTTTTTTTTTTTTTTTTTTCCCCCCCCCTGAATTATTTCAGTTTTCAGGTTCAAAAGGAGATCAGATGGTGGCTTATTACGGGATGTTTTGCGGCCATCACTTAGAAGCCGACCGCATCTACAAAGATCTGATCCAGAACAACAAGCGGCTGCAGGCCCTCGACAGAGTAAGAAATCCACACTCGCTGTTCGCATCAAGTCAAATTTTAGCTGAAGAACAAGAGCAGGTCCGCTTTGTTTATCCTTGTTTATTCTTATTGTATTCTAATTTTTGCCTCATAACTTTTGCACTGTCCACTTCCTGCTGTGACAAAACAAATTTCCCACGTGTGGGACTAATAAAGGTTATCTTATCTTATCTTATCTTAAATTTAGATCAAGTGTTTACAGTATCAGGTCACAGGAACCATTGTGTCAGCTGCGTTCTTTAATACAAATTACTAAGTACGAGTTTTCAGGTACTGCAATGGAACTTTGCTTTTTCAGGCTGTCTTTGAATTCAGCCCCTCTGCAGGTTGATCATTTTCATTCCTATCAAACGATGCGGCATAGATATCCAGTACGATTATTTATTTATTTATTTTTCTCATTGACATCTGATGTATTTTCAGCGTTTTTGACCAGTGTATTTCTTTGTAACCACACAAAGCGGCTTGTTTTTTCTTATTCTTCAACATGTTGTGTGTATCACTTTCTCTGTCTTGCTGTCTACTGTCAAACAGTGTTTGAGACTTTCTCTTTAAATGGCAGTCACACATCTGGTACTCTAATGTAATCTCTTGAACAAGCAAATACAGTAACAAATTTGATCAAGTTTCTAAAATGTATGAAACTTCTTTGTTTTTATTTTATTTTTTTTATAAATAAGAAAATAGGTCAGCTGCCTCTGGTGCGGAGGTTGGGAATCTCCGACTGCTTACTGTTGGTGACTCAGCGCATCACAAAGTATCCCGTGCTGGTGGAGCGACTCCTACAAAACATCGACGGTAAAATCTCAACAGCCACCTTAACGAGACTTTCAGTGTTTAACTAAGCAACATGTCTACAAGCTGAAATTAGTGAAATCTGCTCACCTTGCTGGCTGCAGGGTTTTAAAAAGAAATAAATGTGGTTGGATCGTTTATTTCTCGCTCTTACAGCCGACACAGACGACCACAGGTCTCTCAGCAAAGCCTTGGAGTGCATCAAAAACACCATCGCCCAGGTGAACGCTCAGGTCAAAGACTATGAGAAAGCCGCTCGTGTGAGAGAGATCGGTTATCGTCTGGATCCAAAATCTGTGGGGCGGCTGAACGGAGGCGAGGTCATCCGCAGGGAGGATCTGATTCAGGGCAACAGGAAGCTGGTGCATGAAGGCGCGGTCACCTGGAAGTCATCTGGTAAACAGAAAGGTGTGTGACGAGCTCTAATGACTGTGGACGTGCGTCTGTGTATGTCTGCGTTTTACTAAATATCCAAAGTAAACAGTGACTGACGGTCCGGTCAGTTTTCCTGAGTCCCGACCTGAAAAGGATAAAAGTTCTCAATGAAAATGTTAGTTTTCAATGTTGATTTGTTGTGATAAATTCTTCATTTTTATTTTTCTTAGTTATACATTTATATGTTATAAATTTCTGTTTTATATTTTGTAGACTGTGCAGAGAGACAATAGTTTATTAAGACATTTTGATCTTCGAGCCGAGCTGCTGAGCTTGTAATGAGATCACAAACCAGCAGGTCTCATGTTAAACAAGCCTGAAACCTGAGCTTTTGGCTTTTTTCCTCATTTTTATTCTTTCCGCTTCTCTTGGTTCAGCATGATATTCGTGTTTATGTATATATAAATAAGATTTAGCCACACAGATTCATTTTCAACTGCAGTCCTCAGCAAGTTGATGGTATTTAAATGAATGAACAAAACCAAATGCACAGAAGCGCATGAAAATTTAAACGCAGGAGCATATGTTAAATAAAACACACATGCATGTAATATATCAAAGATCAAACTTAAACTCAAACAGTCAAAAGGTGTCACAATCAAACACTTTGATCTAGTAATGGCTGTTTTATCTGTGTTCTGTCTTAAGCACATTTAATTATATGTAAACTCAACGTGCTTAAGACGGAACCTGTGTAGGTTTTTACAAGGCCTTGAGCCATTGAGAGCAGCAAAATAAAACAAACCCAAAAAAAACGAACGTAAATGCTCAATATAAGAGGATTGTTTTGAACTGTGAGTCATGCAAAGCTGCTCTGAGCATAATAGAGACTTTAAAGCCTGCTGCTTACAGTTCAGAGTGTGTCCTGCTTTGTGAATGCAGTGGTGACTGTGAAGCGATCAGCAGAGGTCAGACGGTAAACTGAGGTGAGCGTGTGTGTACTCTGGTGTGATTTTTAATGAAACTTTGAGGATTGAGTGCTCAGTGGATTACCACTTTGACTTCTCAGTGCGGCTTTTGTCAAAATCCGAAACAATCCGACAACCGGCAAAACTACTTTTTTGTCATTAAGCGATGATGAGCAGTCCTGTTGAGTCACAGCATTAAGTGCTTGTGTTGTTTTGATGCTGAGCAGCTTTAATCTCCCCCTGCAGACGTCCATGCTGTGCTGCTGTCAGATGTGCTGCTCCTCTTACAAGAGAAAGACCAGAAGTTTGTATTTGCTGCTGTTGTGAGTTCTTCTCAAACGTTAACGGCTGACACCGTTTACACACCATTTACTGTATCATTTATACATAAAAGGTTTCACTGCATTTAATAATAAGATCAGTGTTTATGATTGCGCCTCGTGCAGGATAACAAACCTCCAGTCATCTCCCTTGAAAGACTGATAGTCAGAGAAGTGGCCATGGAGGAGAAGGCTATTTTCCTCATTTGTGCACGCACCGTCGGCTTGCCGGAGATGTATGAGATCCACATGGGCTCTCGAGAGGAGCGCATCACGTGGGAGGCCATCATACGAGAAGCGTTGGAACGGTAAGCCGAGTGCTTCTAGGAAAAACGTTCAAATCGGACGTAGTTTCTGGAAAAAGGAAGCCAGTGCAGTCTTTGGTATGAGGTCATCTCACTAAAATGACCATAGTGTAGTATCAATAGTTCTCTATGTACCCCAGGTCCTCCTTGATGGGTGGACCAGTCTGAACTAAAGTTTGCATCATCAAATGTACAGCAAAAACATTTATTATAAATTTTGATTTTATCATCTGCCTGCGAATGCACCGTTGCGTTCTCTGTTTGCTTCTGTTCACATGTGTCGCATTCAACATATGTCACCATGTGTAAATGTGTAACCAAATTTAGTCTCTGGGACTGAGTTTTGCTCGAGTCACCTCTAAATATTAGAATGAAGATTTAGAAAAGTTGTTGCAGGCTCAGTATCAATGTGTTCAATTAAAGATCAATTCTACTTTGGTTATTGGAGTCACACAGGGAAGCTTATCCAGGGGAAGCTCATTGGCTAATGATTAGTGTTGGGATTAAATAATTTGCAGTGCCTTAATAATGCTATGCTTTTTATTAATAAGTGCTATAAAGTTGTATAGTATAGTATTAAGTGGACCCAGCCCTGAAAAATAAAAGCATTAGACCATGTGTCCTTGGGGATTCACCCTTCGCTCCACCCATCGATCCTTTCTGGCTTCCTTCCAGTTAGCAAGTTAGTCAGTATAAATGTTACATTTCATTCAGAATTTGGTAACATCACTGATTAAATAGCCTCCTAAGGGAGATGTTTTGGGCGGGTCCTTCCAGGAGATCAGGATGGAATCATTGCTGGAGACAGTGATTCAGTTTAATTCACTTTTATTTATATATAGCTCCAAATTACAACTGTCACCTAAAGGCGCTTTATAGCGTAAATACCCTACAGTAATACACAGAACACCCCAACAATCACACAATCCCCTTTGAGATGGCTCTTGGCGGCTGTGGGAAGAAAAGAAACCCTAACAGGAAGAAATCTCCAGTTTCTCCAGGGAGAAGTTGATCTCTGTTTAGACTGACCCTGACCAGGATAAGGTATAGATGGATTTTATTTGATGCATTTTATTTCTAAATAAAACAAATTCCTTTTCTTAAATCATGGTGAGTGAAAGCCTTCCTATTAAATTAAAAACAAGTCAATTATTTAAATTGTTTTTAAATCTGGCCATTGGTTAACATCTCCCTGATCAAAGTGTGATGTCTCTTTACTAAAGACTTGAACGTTAAAGCATTAAAGCAGCCAACAGCCAGCTTTTGTTGTCTTTGTGAGATCATACCCATTTATTTCTTAGTGTTTATATTTATTTTACAGATTATTTCTTATTGACACTTGTGCATGTGTTAAAGTGGCACGTTTCACGTCATATTCTCGTCCCTGTACAAATAAAAATGTATAAATTCTAATTAAAAATGATACATAAAAGTGGATACTGAGTAGGTTGTCTGTGTTTTTCAGTCATCAGCAAGAGGTGCAGTACAATGAAATGATCACTACTCTGCAAAGGTTTCAAGGTAAGCCGGCCGAGAACATCGGCCACTTTTGTGCTCGGCAAATCCTCCGGTGTGACATTTTTGCAGTAATTAATTTGAGGGAAACTTTACCTGATTTTACTGCATACATCTTCATAAAGGAAAGGGATTTAAAAGATTTAAAAATTGCATTTTTGGAAATTGTTTTGGAGATTTGCCAGTTTTTAACTGATTTTGGGTTTGTGCTCACCCACCTTCTTTACTTAAGATTTTTTTTTTTTTTTTTTTTAAATGCATTTTCAACCTGTCCCAGCCGGAAGATCAAAGAGTGTGGAAAACGACCTTCTTCCTTTCTCTTCTTGTTATAATGTTAGGTGTACAAAGCGAGAGTCACTGTGTGCTAAGCAGTGTTGGGCGAGTTACAATATTCTAAAAGTAATTAATTACTTGAAAAGTAACTATTGCGTTACTTTAAAAAGAAAAAAGAAAAAAAAAACGTTTAACCCTCTGGGTATAATTGACCATTTTTAACTACTTTTGATGTTTCCTCTACATTTCACCTTTAAAATCGATTTACTTTGCCGTGTTTGGTATCATTGTTTTCAGCACAACCTCACGTGTCTGAATTTACAGTTATGTTTTCATTTTGACATACTGTATTAACACAATTGATCTAAAATCAGACAAAAAACATAAAATCGGAGTAGAAAAAGTTATATTTTTTTTACTGTAACAACCACAAACATGTTTAATGAATCATATTTCATAACTTTAAATGCAAATATAAATTGTCAATTTTAAAGTTAAAGTTTTGCAAATAAAGTTATTTGCATCCATTTACCTTTTACCTCGATTTTTTAAATAACCATTTCAAACCATTTCATTTATCTCCAATCTACCATTCCTCTCAAAAATTCTTGAAAAAATAGTTGCTTCACAAGTCCATCTACACCTAACTGATAATAACCTTTACGAACAGTTCCAGTCTGGCTTCCGTCCTCTGCATAGCACCGAAACTGCTCTTATAAAAATAACAAACGACCTTCTTATGGCAGCTGATTCTGGTCTCCTCTCCATCCTTATTCTCCTTGATCTGAGTGCAGCCTTTGACACCATCTCTCATCCCATTCTTCTTAGCAGATTAGCTTCTATTGGTCTCTCTCATACTCCACTAGCCTGGTTTAAATCATACCTGTCTGACCGCACTCAGTTCATTCAATTAAAATCCTTCACTTCTCAGCCTTCTCCTCTATCTACTGGGGTGCCCCAGGGATCTGTCCTCGGGCCCCTTCTTTTCATCATTTACCTTCTTCCACTCGGACATATTTTTCGTAAATATAATATTCAGTTCCACTGCTATGCCGATGACACCCAGCTTTACCTCTCTACCAAACCCGATTCTACTCTTCCTCCATCCTCCCTTATCCTCTGCTTAGCTGAACTCAATTCCTGGTTCTCCTCCAACTTCCTTAAACTCAACAGCAATAAATCAGAACTTCTCCTGGTCGGCACTAAACGACTGCTATCCAGAATTAACAATTTCTCTCTCACCATCAATAACTCACTGGTCCCTATCTCTCCCTCTGTGAAAAGCTTGGGTGTCATTCTTGATAGCACATTATCCTTTAATTCACATATCAATAATGTCACACGTGCAGCATATTTCCAACTCCGTAATATCAATCGCCTCCGCCCTTTCCTCACTCCTCATGCCACTGCCATTCTCGTCCATAATCTTGTTATCTCTCGAATTGACTACTGTAACTCACTATTATTTGGCCTTACACAAAAATCTATTAACAAGCTCCAACGTGTCCAGAACTCTGCTGCCCGTATTATTACTAGAACTTCCTCTACCCACCACATCTCCCCAATCCTGAAGCAGCTTCACTGGCTCCCGGTTAAATTTCGCATCCATTTTAAAATAATCCTCTATACATTTAAGGCTATTCATTCTCTCTCTCCACCATACCTCTCCGATTTAGTACAGATGAACTTCCCATCCCGGTGCCTCAGATCTTCATCTTCTCTTTCTCTCTCTGTTCCTTCCGCTCGTCTGATTACAATGGGGGGGCAGGGCTTTTAGTTCCTGACCTCAGAAATATTAGTTCATTCCCTCTTTTTAAGTCCACCCTCAAAACTCATCTGTTTAAAATTGCTTATGTTTAAACCTCTGTATGCTCTAACTTTTATCTGTTATTCTTATTATTGTGTATATTTCCAGTTTCTGTGTTTTTATCTGTTGTACAGTGTCCTTGGGTGCTTTGAAAGGCGCTATTTTTAAATAAAATGTATTATTATTATTTATTATTAAACTATTTACAGAACAATCAGCTGTTCTGCATTCAATAAGACACACACACACACACACACACACACACACACACACACACACACACACACACACACACACACACACACACACACACACAAATTATTTGTGCCACTCCAAAAAAATTATTTCTGTCCACTATAAAGGAGAACATCACAGCCTGATACCTGCAGGTCTGACAGCAGCAGGAGTATCACTCCTGTTTCTACCTGGAGACAGCAGTCGCCTCATTGTTCTGACACACAACACAAAACTATCCACAACACTACACACTAACTACACAAGACAACACATTAACTACACACTCCAAACAAGCTAAACGTCACAAATCTCTCACATCTCAAAACGATTAGTTATGTCTATAACTTCTGTTCCCTGAAGGAGAGGAACGAGGTACAACACATAAGTATGGGATATCACGCCCTCGCGTGTCCTGGCTGAAGAAACCTTTATTCACGCCTTTACGGCAGATGACGTGTGATGACACGCGCAAGGCCCCGCCCGCACATATAGCCGCTGCCATCACCGTCATCCCTCAGTTCGATAGCCGCTCTTCACCGAGCCAACTGCTCAGTGGGGCCACCCTGTGTTGTACCTCGTTCCTCTCCTTCAGGGAACAGAAGTTATAGACATAACTAATCGTTCCCTTTCAGTCGATTCACTCGGTACAACACATAAGTATGGGACCTATATACACGCCCCGCAGAGCAGCCACCGAACCGGAACGGGACCACCACATCCTTAGTGAGTGGTAGACCCAGCAGAAAGGACAGCATGAGCCACCGAAGGGGCTGTAACGTCCAACCGATAAAACCGCACAAAAGTGTGCGGCGACGCCCAATTAGCCGCTGCACAAATATCAGCCACAGGCACCCCTCTAAAAAGAGCCCATGAGGTCGCCATCCCCCTGGTGGAATGAGCTCCCACCCCGTGGGGCAACGCAAAACCTCCGGTGCTGTATGCCAGCGAGATAGCTTCTACAATCCAGTGGGACAGCCTCTGTCTGGACAGAGCTCTACCTCTATTCGGATTAGCGAAGCAGACAAACAACTGGTCACACAAACGCACATCCCGAGTGCGCTCAATGTAGGTGCGTAGCGCACGCACCGGACAAAGAGAATGCACCCTCCTCTGCTCCTCAGATTCAAAAGGAGGGGAGCAAAAGCTCAGCAACTCAAACTCCATTGAACTATAAGATGCAGGCATGACCTTGGGAAGATAGGCGGCATTCGGACGCAATACGACCTTGCGGCCATCAGGAGAAAACTGTGTGCAGGCAGGATGCACAGACAGCGCATGAAGGTCCCCCACTCGCTTCGCCGAGGCCAAAGCGAGAAGTAATGCGGTCTTATACGAAAGAAGTTTCATATCTACCGACTCAACGGGTTCAAACGGAGGGCCACAAAGGGCCTCCAGCACCAAAGACAAGTCCCAAGCCGGGACACTGGACTTAAGCACGGGCCTCAGCCGGCGAACCCCTTTCAGAAAACGCACGGCGAGGGGATGCGCACCTGGTGTCACCCCGTCAAAACCGATATGACAAGCAGATATAGCCGCTAAATAAACCTTGATCGTCGAAAACGAAAGGCCTTTATCCAACAGCTCCTGCAGGAATGTCAAAACATCCACAATAGAGCACTGAAATGGGAGAGTGTGGCGGTCCTGGCACCATCGCTCGAAGGCTCGCCATTTGTAAGCGTACAAGCCTCTAGTAGACGAGGCCCTGGCGCTCTGAATCGTCGCTACCACACTAGGTGGCAGACCCTTAGCAACCAAGTTTAACCTCTCAGCAGGTAAGCATGAAGGTGCCACAGATCCGGGCGCGGATGAAACACTTCCCCCCCCGCCTGAGAGAGGAGATCCCTGCGGAGAGGAAGCTGCCAAGGACTTGCTGCAAGCAGGCTGATTATTTCTGCATACCACGACTTCGCGGGCCACCAAGGGGCCACCAGGATCAGAGAGAGGGAATGCCGACGCACCCTCTCCAGAATTGGAGATATCATTTCCACTGGGGGAAATGCATACAGGAGCACGTCTGGCCATTGGTGCGCTAGCGCGTCCAAGCCCAAGGGTGCATCGTGGTCGATTATGGAGAAGTACAGGGGGCAGTGAGCATTCACCCTGGAAGCAAAAAGATCTATTTGCGCCTCGCCAAATAGATCCCAAATCTGAGCCACTATTGAAGGGTGTAACCTCCATTCTCTCACCAGAGGACCCCCCCTGGAGAGAAGGTCCGGCCCCAGGTTCAGGTGGCCCGGGACATGGGTGGCTCTTAGAGTCAGAAAATGAACACTGCACCATAACAGCAGAGAGCGAGACAGCTGCAACAGGGGAAGAGAGCGTGTTCCTCCCTGCCTGTTTATATAAGACACCACTGTTGAATTGTCCGTCCTGACTAAGACATGCTGGCCCTGCAGGACTGGACGGAAACGCTTTAGAGCTAAGAACACTGCTAACAGCTCTAAGTGGTTGATGTGCAGCTGGCGCTGAGCCGCGGACCAGATCCCTCTCACTGACGCACCCTCGCACAGCGCTCCCCACCCACTTAGGGAAGCATCTGTGGACACCACCTTGCGAAACAACACCCTCCCAATCCGAGAGCCCTGGTGCAGTAGCCCGGGCTCCCTCCAAGGACGGAGAGCTAGCATGCAAGACGCAGTTACCGGCAGCCTCCTCCGGAGGTGACGCGAAGCACACAAACGGTGAGAGAGAGTCCAGCGTTGAAACGCTCTCATTTTCAACAGCCCAAGCGGCACTACGGCGATCATGGATGCCATCATGCCCAACAAGCGCAATATCGTCTGGAAACGCAGTCTGCGTCCCAGCTGAAATTGAGCGAGGCAGCGATGAAACGCGGCCACTCTGTGCTCTGACAACCGTGCGCGGCTGGAAAGAGAGCATATTTCCAGACCGAGAAAAGCGATCTGTTGACCTGGGATTAGCGAGCTCTTCTGAAAGTTCACAGAGAACCCCAGTGTCTGAATGTGTGACAGAACCCGCGACAGCTGCGTCTCCGCCTGTTCTCTGGAGCAAGCCCCGAGAGCCCAGTCGTCCAGGTAGGCCAAGATGCGGATGCCCCTCTTCCTGAGGGGCGCTAGCGCTGCCTCGGCACATTCCGTAAAGGTGCGGGGAGCGAGCGACAGCCCGAACGGCAGCACTAGGTATTCGTAGGCTACGCCCTCGAATGCAAACCTCAGAAACTGCCTGTGTTTCGGGTGTATAGCGACATGAAAATAAGCATCTGTTAGATCGATTGTCGCAAACCAATCTCCCGGGCCGACTGCACTCAGGAGCTGTCTGAGTGTTAGCATCTTGAACCTGTACGTTCGCAGGTACGTGTTCAAGACTCGCAGGTCGAGGATGGGACGAAGCCCTCCCCCTTTCTTCGGAATGACAAAATAACGGCTGTACCAACCTTTGTCCGTCTCCGAAGCGGGGACCACCCGTATTGCTCTCTTCTGTAATAGCGCTTGTATTTCCTCTCTGAGTACCAAGGCTGCCTCGGGGTTGACAATCGTGTTCACGACTCTTTGGAAACGAGGCGGCTTGACCCGGAACTGCAACCGGTAACCCATGGCAACGGTTTGCAGCACCCACGGAGAGGGGGCGCAAGCGCGCCACTGAGGGAAGTGAGCAGCCAGCCGGCTGGCCTGCAGCACTGACGGCGGGGCGCCGTCGCCCCCCAGTGTGTCTGCAGGGGACTGCATCCCCTGCCTGACCTGGCTCATTTCGCCTGCAGGTTGAGCATTTGAGATTGTTTGAGAGTAAACAACACTCTTTATTGATTGTAACATGGGAACATGTACATTTATACATTTTGTTAGGTGCACCTTTTCCGGGGCATAACAATGAAAAACAGCGGGAACACTCGATGTGGTCGCTTGAACATTCAACACATCTGAACCGTGTGCAGGGGTTATGTGCTTGGGAGACCGCGATAGGGAAGTGCAGCGCCTTCTGGGGCTGACAACCTGAACAGAACTTAAGCGGCACCTCTTGTGCGGCAACAGAGGGGTAAGAGCAGCGTCTCCCTGCTGCCGGATCCCTTCCCCACTCGCAATCACAGCTAGGAGGGCTGAGGCTTCTTCCTCCTGGGCGTCGGGTCCCGTCGGGGGCCCGGGGGAGGGCCTTTGCCCCAGGCCGACTGGCGTGGAGCTCGGGCCGGAGTACGTGCTCTCGCCGGCGGCCCTCCCACTCCAGCAGTGGGCGCCGGTCTCTTGCCAGCTGTCAGAGGAGCGGCGGGCCTGTGAGAGCTAGCAGTGGGCTTGGGCTGGGGCTGGCGTCTGGGGATGATGTCGCGCAGAGCTTCCGTCTGCTTCTTCCTCAGATCGAATCTAGCCTGAATGGCTTCAAGTGAATGTCCGAATAACCCAGCCGCAGACACTGGTGCGTCCAGATACACAGCTCTGTCTCTATCAGGGACGTCGGAGAGGGTCAGCCACAGGTGCCTCTGCGCCACCACTGTCGAAGCCATCCCTCTGCCCAGGGAGAGCGCTGCACAGCGAGACGCACGGAGGATGTAATCCGTGGTGACTCTAACCTCGTTAAGAAGAGGTGACAGCGGGCTGTCCTCCGGAACCAGCGATCCAAGCTCCGCCAGGCACATTGCTTGGTACGTCTGGAGCATGGTGACGGAGCTCATGGCTCGAGCGGTGCCGGCCTGAGCCCGATAAATCTTCTCCAGCTGCGAGGCCGAGAATCTGCAGTGCTTGGACGGCAGAGTTGCGGGGCCACCGACACCATGGTTATGGGACGGGGCCAGATAAGCAGCCAGAGACGGCTCCATAGGGGGTGGGTTAGCTAAACCAGCTCCCTCGGCGCCGTCCAATTCCATGTACTGTCCATAGCCGGGCACAGTGACGCGGGTAGACAGAGGTTTGTCCCATGACGCTGTTAGCTCGCAGAGAAAGTCTGGGAACATGGGGAGGCAGTTTTTGGCCGTTGCGGGCTCCGGTGGAAGGAAAAAACCCGCAAACCGCGACGGCTTCCGAGCTGGTGGAGGAGAGGGCCAGTCCACCTGCAGCTTCTCAGCGGCACGGCGAAACAGGGAGAAAAGAGAGGTGTCATCGTGGCCGACCGGCGCAGCAGCGGCGGCATATTGGGTCGACAATGAGCTCTCCTGCTCATCCTCCGACAAACCATGGATGTCCAGGCCGATGTCCAGCACGTCATCGTCTTCCTGGGGAGCGCTGGCGGGCTTCAACCCAGGCTGAAGCCCGTCAGCGCTCCTGCATGGTTCCGGTCCGTCATCGGCTAACCCGTCAACGTATTCCATGTGGTCAGCCCAGCTAATCGCGGGGACATCGACCTGAAAATTTTCGTCTTCGGACTCGGACGAAGCCGGGGCTCCAGACTCGGAAAGAAGAGGGTCATGCCGTGCGACAGCCGAGCGTCCCAGCACTCTTTCCACAAACGTCACCCGTCTTTCCAGGGTCGAGCGTCGGAGCTGGCGACAAAACGCACAAGCTTCGGGCTCCGTCAACGCTCTCCTAGCGTGGACGATCCCCAGGCAGACAGGGCAGGCATCGTGCTGGTCGCTGTCGTGCAAAGAGAAACCACATCCCTGAGGACAGGGGCGAACAGAAGATTTCTGCTTTGCTCGCTTCGGTTTGGAGTCCATTCCCAAAACGCAAAGCGAAACGCTGCACAAGAAAAACTTGAAAATAGCGCTCCGCGGGCAGCCTACGCACCAGCTGGGCGGTGGAGGCTAACACCAACAGGGGCAGTTAAGCTAGGTTCAAGTTGGCAGACAACGGAGCTAACTAGCAGTAGCTAGCTAGCCCAACTCAGCAGAGGTGTTCTCAGCGAGGTGAAGAGCGTAAGAACTGAGGGATGACGGTGATGGCAGCGGCTATATGTGCGGGCGGGGCCTTGCGCGTGTCATCACACGTCATCTGCCGTAAAGGCGTGAATAAAGGTTTCTTCAGCCAGGACACGCGAGGGCGTGATATCCCATACTTATGTGTTGTACCGAGTGAATCGACTGAAAGGGAACTCGCTCTCTCTTTTTCTGCTCTCGCTCTCTCACTCCTGAAACTTCCCCTGTGGTTTGTTTGTTTTTTTTTTTTTGTTTTTTTTTTTGTCATAAGCAGAGAGTGCTTGCTAGCGTGACGAAACTATTGAGGAAAAAACGCCGCGTATATATTGTTTATCATGACTCTGGTGTTACGTGGCCTATCAACACAATTTAAAAACTGGTATCTATCAACTTGTTGCTTTGTCTTTAAGTGGTCATGTGATTGGCTTACCACGAATACTTTATTCTTCCTCAGTCAAACACCAGCACTCATGCGATCGTTTTGCCCCCTTAGCTCCAGGTGTTGTGCTAGACAGTGATCGTGATTACCGTCCGCGGGAGCGCGCGCAGCTGCTTAAAGCTGTAGCGTCCAGATTACTTACGTAGGCAGATACTTCCGTGCAACTGATATAAGATGCCGTAAGCTGAACACAGCTTCAACCGTCTGTTTGTTGAAAAATAGTAACGGACCGCGTTTTCTTGTTAGTAACTGTAACGGCGTTGTAACGATAGGAATAGTAATTGGATTACTCGTTACTGAAAAAAAGTAACGCCGTTACTAGTAACGCCGTTATTCCCATCGCTGGTGCTAAGTCTATTTTTCTCTGAATAAAAGATTTCCACTGATTTATTTATTTATTTTCATGGCGCAAAAAAAGTGCTTTTGTTGTGTTCTGCTGCTCTTTAGTTCATCTTAAGGAGAGGGACGACCGCATAAAGGAAAGTCTGACAGAGAAGCAGCAGCTCTTTGCTGCTCTCTATAAACATGTGACTGGACAGGAAACCCCCTGTGATGGACTGCATCTCGTAGGAAGCGCCAACGACCTCCAGCAGCGGGAGATGCTGTTGAACACAGCCATCGACGAAGGTGAGGGAGCGACTGAGATGGAGGTGGACTCAGTTTTGTTGTAGTTTCCGGTTGTTTTGTGTGATGTTGCTGGAAAACAGCCGCGTTTTTAAGGTAGAAGACGTATGCTGAAGGAAAAGTGAAATTCACGTCTCACACTGTTGAATCATGAGTCAGCATCTTATCTTTTAAGGAAGAGATTAAAGAATTGTTTCTTTTTCTTTTGTCAGTGGAAATCCTGCAGAACCTGCTTGCCTTGAAGACAAGCAACACAAACGCTCCCGTGGATGAGAGTAACGCACGGGGAGGAGTGGCAGATAGTAAATCTGCAGCTAGCACTTGGAAATGTAAGACTGATGTGCTGTCCTGCTTTGTGTGTGGCTCTTATAGGACACATGTATACTAAAGTAACACAGCTAATGCAGAATCAAAGCTGTGACATGTTTAACTTGTGGTGACATCAGTGAATGGAAAGCTGCCTTGTAATTTTCTCAGTTACCTGATGGAGGTATCGGTGGAAGTGTGTGGTGCCCTCTTTAATCTGTCGGCTCCCTGCTACATAGTTTTTGATTGTACCGATTAGAGCTGATGTGAGCATGACACAACTGGTCTCACATCCAAAGATCGGCAATACGCTTCTTTCAAACGTACCACAACCACTACCCATGATCTGCTAAAAACAAAGACATCCAAAACCTGCAGTGACATCGAATATGAATGATGAGGGGATTTGTTTTTCTCAGATGGCGAAGAAGCTGATGACCTTGAAAATTTCAGTCCCCCGACTATGAGCCACAGCTTTAGTGACCAGCTGCAGCAGCACCACTCCTCCGAAGGCCCAGAACAGTCTGTGAGTGATGTGAGACGATGTGAGAACCTGACGTCCATCCTGTGGTGAAACATGAACATTTACACCATTTGTGCTTTTTCTTTTTTTACTTCCAGGCTGATGAAGAACCCCACGATGCCTCGCTGCTACATTTAACCGAGGCTGAGGTCAAAATCTCATATCTATCGTCTTAGTTACTGCAATCGTTTCCTCTGTTTTATTCATGAATAAATGTTACTTTTTTGCCCCCCCTCTTTTTTTTTCTCTTTACAGGTTTATGACAGGGTGATAATGCTCGGGCAGATGCTCTATAGCTTAAAAGTAAAGCAGCTTATCTTAAATTCGGATGTTTCTCTATTTGGTATCAGCCGGCTAAATTAAACTTTCCATCGTGCAGGCAATCGTTGCTCAACAGGACAGCCAGAACGCGCTGCAGCACGCTTTCCAGTCACAGAACCAGCGGGCTGCTACCTTCAGCAACGCTTTGTATGAGTACGAGAAGCAGCGCAGCTTGGAAAAGCAGAGGGAGGAACTCAACAGCTTGAGCAAGCAGCAGGCGCAGCTTCGAGAGGAGCAGCAGCACTGGGAGAAGGAGAAGGAGCGGCTCAGGCGCCAGATGGAGGTTCAGGAGGCTCAGCTGAAGCAGAAGGAGGAGGAGTGCAGGAAGTTTGAGGAGAAGCTCAGCGAGGAGAAGACCGAACTCGACGTGCTGAAAAAAGAATACCAGCAGGACCTGGAGAGACTGAGGGAGACCACAAGATCACTGGAAAAAGAAAAGGAGCGGCTGGAACAAGACAAGGAGCGCTTAGATAAATTTAAGAAGAAGTTCATGCCAAGCTACGACGATCCCACACAGGTGAGGAATGGGATTGGAATTAGATGAATGCAACATTTATCACCATTAACGGTGTGATTGTGTATTCATGTGGCCATTTTTTTGTGTCCACTGAGCTAAACAAAAGGAAATACAATCTCCAAGTACGATCTAGTGAGGAAACATTACACCAAGGCAAATTCAAATGTGAAAGAAAATTTAAATTGCGTATTTATTTTTTATTTTTTTTCCCCTCCGAAGTGTTTGATGTACTCGTCATTCAGGGGAAGCACAGTGAACGGAGGCCCTCTGACCTCAACGCTACAACTCTACACAAAACCGTTCGATTCTCTGGAAATCCCCCCAAAAGTTCCACCGCGCAGGGAGAGCATCTGCATACACCCGGCCAAACCCAGTCTGCTCCCCAACCTGGTCAGCACCACCAACCAGGCGCTCAAACCTGTACCCGTGCAGCAGAAGATCCCCACAAAACTGGCCAAGGAGAAGGACAAAGTCTCCAAGAAGAAAACCCACAAGAGGGCCCAGAGCGCAGGTCAGGAAATAGGTTAACGTTTAAAACCTGAAGTTTGAAAAATATTTATCAACACTTAATCTGAAGCCAGCTGTTACACCACATGGCTGTGAACTGAAACCATTTCTCACTGTGTTTCTAATTCCAGCCTCTATAGACCTGAGCGAGGTGGCGCCCATCCAGGTGACGGTGAAAGAAGGAGGAAGTCTGAGGTTCCAGAGAAAAACCAGTCCTCAAAGGATCATAAATACAGGTACGACCGGAGAAAAATGTAAAAAATGTTTTTACTTGGTTGGCTAAGAAATAAGTAAAATAGATCTCAGTATGTGCTAAACGTGCACAGTCATGGCTGGGAAAAGCTGCAGGAGACACAATGAGCAAATCAGACTCGAATCCCAGAGAGTATAAACAAGTTTTAAGTTTAGATTTAAAAGACTGGATGGAGGGAGCAGATTTGACTCTTCAGTATTTCACTTGTCAGTATTTTTTTAACTAGAATTATTGTGACTGTGTGCACGGAACTTGTGAACTCGTTGCCTTTGAAATGTGACTGAGACCAGGTCTACGACCGCTAGCAGTCAGTTGCCATCTTCCAAGCAACTTTTTTTTTGTGTTAACACGGCAGTAAAATTGCAATAAGACAGGAGACATGTTCATTTTGTGTGTGTGCTCAGTTTGGCAGTTACTCCTGTAACTTCTGTAATCTGGTTGTGATGCGAATAACTGTGAAGAATCAGCCATCCACATCACATTAAGTAGTTGTATTCAGAGTCCAGCCAAAAGCGCAAAACTTCCTCCACAAATAGTGATGTAGTTCCTGCAGGACAGCAGTTTACCTGCAATATGATGTGGGCCACCTTGCATTTATACAGAAATGGATCCAGAGTAAAAGCAACGAGTGGCAACGCCCGTGATCGTATTTGTAGTGTTCATCCTTAGTTCACGAATGACTGAGCAGCACCCTCTTGTGGAGAGTTTGTACCTTTTCAGTTTGGTGGCACAGAACGGACGTGACTGAGGTCCTAATAATGAGATCCTGCTCTCATGTCTCATAAACAGGAGGGACATAAAATTAGAAATGTGGTCATTGCAGTGGGTTGCACTGCTACACCTGTACAAACTGCCGCCTCAGTGATAAACACCACTGAATTTGAGCTTTTATTTCCCTGGAGTGCTGGATTTGTCTTCTTTCTTCCTTCAGATACTTTCAGTCCTCCAGCATTTGTCCAGAACGTGAAGACGCCTCAGAACCTCAACAGACGGAGGAGCAGCGACACTACTCCACCAGCTCCACCTCCTTTCCCCAAGGACATTGCCAAACAGAAAAAAGAGAAGGAAATCTTTCTTTAACCCTAAACTTCAGACCATCGGGCGAGTCTGGAATTATAGACGGAGCTTCAGGGTGTGTGTGTGTGTGTGTGTGTGTGTGTGTGTGTGTGTGTGTGTGTGTGTGTGTGTGTGTGTGTGTGTGTGTGTGTGTGTGTGTGTGTGTGTGTGTGTGTGTGTGTGTGTGTGTGTGTGTGAAGAAATAATTGTAAACAAAGCAGATGTTTGATGAATGTATACACCGTCCTGCTAGAGCATGTTGAAAGAGTGAAGACGTTTGGCCACGTTTGTACATTTGAGAAAGATCTTGGCCAAAAAAAGGTGTTCTTTTTTTTTTTAGTCATTTTTGTTTTAAAGTACGATCTGTAGCCACGTAGCACTCGTGTCTTAAGCTCTTGCTTTTATATAGTCAACGATGGTGTGTGAGTAAGTGAGCAGTACATCTGACAGATTTACCTATTTAAAACTGAACTGTAAAGCATTTTATTTTACTTTTGTTTGAGTGAATCAGATATCAATGATTTTAAATTTTTTCTTTTTTTTTAACCTGCTGAGCATGTGTACAAATTTAAAGTGTGTGTGGAAGTAGTGTGAGCGCATCGTTAAATGAACATGAACAAAGGCTCAGCAGATTGCATCCACAACACTTACAACTCTATTAAAATAATGTTCTGGGGATGTGAAATATTTAACCTCATGTACCTAATTTTCTCTGGCAGAAACACTCTCGCTCCTCTTTGTTCCATGTAAAATATTTGACATGTCGTGGAATAAAAGCAGGCTGATTTTACAGTCGTGTAAATTTTTTGTTGTTGTTTGTTTAATGACTTTTGCTGAGGGTTGAGCCTCTGAAAATAAAACTAGATGTGAAAATCATTTTAGGCAGGTGGAAGTTATAATTACTTCACTTTTTACTTGGGTAAAGAGTACAAAGAACACAAACACTCATCACACAATCCACTACGAGCAAGCAATGGGTGATGGTGGGGAGGAAGAACTGCTTTCTAACAGGAAGATGCCTAAAAATTGATTATCTTAAAATTCAGTTTTTCTCTTTGGTAATTTTAAGTTAAAATGTGGACTTTTTTCAGCGAGGGAGAAAAGCTAAAACAACCAAGGATCAGTAAAAGTTAGAGGATTATTTTGAACAGCAAAGCATGAGTTAGACTCCAAGAATAAAAGTTATCTTTGGGGTGCAAGATGAGGTGATTAAAAACACCAACCTGGCTCCAGAGTTTGAGGGTGCTATTAAAATATATAGCAGCACATACGTCACTAAAGGGCCTTTTGCAAAACCACTAATAGTCTGCTGGTTGATCAGATAAGTGACCCAGAGTAAATGGACACTCTCCATCCTCCACTGATGAGGTGACAGAGGCTCTTTGTGCTTGCTGTTAATCTCTGCAGGGACTTCTCACAGCTGGAAGGCCACAAAGAAAAGACTCATTCAGAGTCTGGAAGGAAATGTGAACATAAATCACCCCGAGATCAGCTCCTGGGGCGGGGGTCCAGCTAAGCCGAGAAGGTTCCTGGCTCAAGTCTGCTGGTCCTGGCTTTCTCCTACAGCCCAAAGGCCAATTTAGACCATAACAAAAGCAGAGTCCCACCTGTCCAGCAACAACACATGGGAGGTGTGGCGGGGCGTACAAGACTTTATAATCCACAGAGGCTCTGAAAACAGAAAACTTGAGTGCTCACAGAGGAGATAAATTGCCTCTTCGCCCACTTGGAAACACCACAACAGCAGCCCTCATCTGCTTCAGGCCTGCTCCCATCCACCTCATTCCTGCACCGCTCCACTCACTTTACGGAATATGATGTCAGACGTGTATTCTTAGCAGTGAACCCCAGGAAGGCTGCCAGTCCAGACAGAGTACCTGGCAAGACGCTAACAGCGTGTGGCCACCAGCTCACCTTCATCTTTACCAGAATATTCAACCTCTCACTAGACTGGGCACCCTGTCTAAAATCAGCCACAATCATCCCAGTGCCGAAGAAGTCTCCCGTCACTAACCTGAACAACTACCACCCTGTGGCCCTCACTCTGGTAATCATGAAATGCTTCGAGAGACTAGTCCTTCAGCACATCAAGGACTACCTCCCCCGAGACCTCGACCCCTACCAGTTTGCATATCATGCGAACAGATCCACAGAAGACAGCATCACCATAGCCCTGAGCGCTGAGCCCCCTCCTGTATTGTGTCTACACCCACGACTGCAGTTCCACCCACCACAACTTCATCATCAAGTTTGCTGATGACACCACGGTAGTCAGATTCATCTCAAAGGGAGACGAGGCAGACTACTGAGAGGAAGTCCTGAAATTGGCAGCATAGTGTTCAGAGAACAACCTGGCACTGAACACCAACTTGTGGACTTCAGGAGGCACAGCACTGACTTAGCCCCCCTGTACATCAAAGGGGAGTGTGTGGAGAGGGTCCACACCTTCGGGTTTCTCAGTGTCCTCATCTCCGCTGACATCTCCTGGACAGACAACCTCACAGCAGTCGTCAAGAAGGCCAGCAGCGGCTGCACTTCCTGAGGCTGCTGCTGAACTTCTACCGCTCATCCATTGAGAGCCTGTTGACATATTGCATCACAGTATGGTACGGGAGATAAAGTGAGGCTTCAGAGAGAAGTCAAAGCAGCACAGAAGATCATCGGCTGCCCTCTCTCCTCCATGATGGACATTTAGTCCTCCCGCTGCCTCAGCAGAGCAACAAAAATGCGCTACAGGTGCATCAGCATAAAGACTGACAGACTCAAAAATAGTTTCTTCCCAAAAGCCATAACCACCCTGAACTCACACATGCACTGACAATACAGTCCCACCCCGATTCCAAGGCCTTCCCTCTATAAACAGACTACACAACTATCATTACTGTGCAATAGTTTACGTGCAATAACCCTGTAACACTGTAAATATATCACACTAATTATTAATTCCCCCCATATGTATATTTTATATATTCTTTTGAATACTGCTCATATGTATATAGTGCAGCAGAACTGAGCACCTCACACCCGTTTCTTTTACCACGTTTGCACTGCGTAGGAGATGCTCTGTATCTCATTGTACATGTGTATAGTGACAAAAGGCATTCTATTCTATTCTATTCTATTTGAGATGCAGCAGTGTGTGGATATAGAGTATAGATAAAGTGTATAGAGTAGATCAGTCTTGAAAAGTGTGATATAAGAAACACAGCAGGCCTAATATTAAATACAATGGTTCTTTATTATACATATGCCTCTGTGGAGGCATTAAAAACCACTGGGTGACACCAAACTATCCTGGTGAATGAATAACGTCGTCCAGAAAACTGTTCAATCACATTCGGACACCGAGGCCGGACTCACTCGCAGCACGCTGCTGTCCAACATGATGCCCTCGGGTCAGACAAACAAAAGCAGAACAAATATGGGACAAGTAGGTCGTTACCATGGTTTCCGTATCTTTAAACCCTTATAATTATGCATAAACATACACGTACACACACATGAGCTGACAACAGGCCGTTTCATGAGTTAAAATGCTGTGCAAATGTTTCAATACAAACTAAAAACAACCAGAACCACATACTCTCCAGTTCACACATGAAACTGCAGCACTTTGAGTCCAGCACACGGTTTTCAGAGAGCCTCCCCCCACCCCCCCACTCCAGACGTGGACACGGTAAGGCCAAAAACCCAACTCTTAATATAACACGAGCGCCTCCCGGGTGATGCAGACTGCAGCGCTCAGCAACATTTACAAAGTCTGGGTCATATATCTGGGCTAAAATCAAAATAAAAGCATGCAAACACAAAATGTAACAAAAGCTTGATGAGAAAATAACAAAAGTGCTTTGGCTCAGTCAACAACCAGGTTAGCACCACATTTTAAGGGGTATGAAAGTTTTCAGCGGCTTCATGCTCTGACTCTGGGACACACGCTTCAAAAAGGGCTTTTTAAGGGGATTTAAGTCTCAGTGCGTTTCAAATTAAGTGCTTGAAAATTGATGGGCTTGCAGAGCTGCTGCCATCGCTTTCTCGTGTTATGACCCAAGTCATTTTGCTGTATGTTGTTTGTGCTTATGTAAGTTCCAGGTGGAGGCAGATAATTGGCTAAGCATGGAATGAGGCTGGCTGCCCCGCCCACTTTCTATTTCCAAACAAGCTGTGCATTTAGCCATGGGTCTTGTGTTTAGTGGTGAGCTGTGTGACCAAGTTACTGTGATGAGAAGAGCTTGGTTGTCTTGTATTGATTGTAAACCTTGGTGATCTGGTTGCTGTTGGGGTTTTCTTTTAAAACCTTTTTCTCCTGTTTAGCTTAGTGAAATTTTCTTTTGGGTTTCTCGTCATAGGTAAATCAGTTCTGTTTCATTTCTGGAGTGTTTTGTTTGTTGTTTTGGCCATTCCCTCCCTGCTGCTTGCTATCTTTGGAGATTAATAAAATATCTGGTTGTTGTGAAACCGCAATCCTGTGGTAGCGTTGGTCTTTCCTTGGGAGCAGGCAGTGTGGGCATTACGTTTCCTTTTCTTTTTTTTGTGTTGCGCTCCGGTTTCCCCTTGGCTGGGTTGTAGCCAGGACCTTTAAAGCCCGGTCACACCAGAAAGACGAACAGCTAAATATTTGGGTCCGAGGCTTGGTGACTGTGGCAACAAACTGGATCAGAGTATCTTTCCACACCTCTCTGTCATCAGAGAAGTTTTAGCACTTTATTCTGAAGACTGAGAAAAATTTTATATTCGTTCGCTAACAGGAGCACCTTGAGGTCAAACACATCTGAGTCTGCTCTTCACTCGCATAGTAATTGTTCGATTTAGGATCCACTGTGGTGCAGAGAGGCAAAAACTACAAAATAAATGTGCCTTTCTCCAACAAATTATGAACCTGGCACTACCTTTAACTGCTAGATAAAAAAAACTGACTGCTATTTAGAATTTTTTTCTTTTGTCCAAAAGCAGAAAACAATGTTCGAGATGCCTTATTTTACAAGTTTTGTTTGTGTGATCAACATTTCAAAACCCAAATACTCTGTTTCTTATACATAAATGAGAAGCTGGAGCAAGAATGAATATTTAAATCTTTAATTTTCTGTTTGCCACCTAATATTTTACCATTTCTCTTTTTTCGCTCCATCAGGTTAGTTGGATCCTGGAGTTATTTGTATGAGACTGATCAGGCACTAAATACATTTTTTGATTGCTCAAAGTTCATTAAAGTTGGTTTTCAGGGGTGCAAAACATGCAGCTCACGGCTCACTAATTAATTCATTACCACGATTCCTTTAATAGCGATGCCAGTATTTCTACACAGCAACTACTACTATCGCTTATTTTTTTCTGCTCTAGACATGCCGTTTGAATTGTGAAGCACTAAAACCTCCACATGTGAAGTTTTTTCCCCTTTTCTCTGATCTGTAACACGTCAGGGTGCTCATTATAATTTATTACGATAATACGATTTATTAAACAATAGGTCAAAAACATTTTTTACTCAGGTTTAGATCTCAGCTTTTAAAAGGTCTTTTTTTCACCATAAACCACTTCTTAAATGTAAAGAAAACCAAAAATCAGGAGGGGTATTTTTTTTTAATCTGCCATTTAGCTCTGGTGTTACTGGTCAAGTTATACATTGCACTGTTATTTGCTGGCGTGACGGGGTCTTTAGGTTGGCACAGAGCTGAGAGGAGTGGAAATATTTATTGTTTTCTCAATGGAGTAGTGTAGATTGACTTTTCACTCCCCTTTCGGGTGGTGCAAATTGTATGTTAGTAGGAGGTGGTGATGGGACTGCTTCTGTTTGTCTGTGCCCGGCTGAGCCCGACATTCAGAAAACACAGATTCGTACTTGGCACCGAGTGCAAACAAGCATGAGTATGTGAAATGTCCACTGACTCGGACACACTGTAGAAAGAAGAAAATGAACAAAGTAAACACGGTGAAATGGAAAAGTGCCGTACTAGACGTTATTTCAGTTGGGTTTTTTTCCCTCTTCATTGCTCTCCACCGGGGGAGTTTTCTGAGGCGGGTCCTGGGGGGAGTCTTCACTCTGACTGGCTTGCTCCTCTGCGGTTGGTGACTCTGGTTTAGCTGAGGCCTCCTTGGTCGGCGGCGCGGCGGTTTGTGTGCAGTTGATAGGTGCGAGCACTATGGCAGGCTGCAAGGGACAGAAAACAAAAGCCTGCATGAGTGAAGGGCGCCAGGCTGAACACAAAATTTAATGACAGGAGCTACAGGAGAGCAGAAGGCAAACAGAACCAAACGCTACACAGGCACAAATTTAACCCCAGCTAAAGAAGCTTTGTGCCCTCAGAGGTATTCGCAGGGATAGAAACGTCCCACTGAGGTTTTTAGCCCCATCAAGCTACGCAGAAATAATCTACATCAACATCAGCCCCACTAATGGGAGTCAGAGTTTCCCATGTGATCACTACTTTATCATCAATGCAGAAATGAAGCAAGGTTAAGAGAGCAGAGGGAGGTACTACGAAGCAAGTTCATAAAGCCAGGCTTACTTTGTGTTAGCTGGCTCAACAACACCTAAAACCCCAGTCAGAGGTAACAGGCATCTCAACAGTGGTTTTCAGCTTCCTGTGTTAGCTCAGGTTTTCTGCTTCAGGCTCTGAGCATGCTCACAATAAAGAGCAGGCATCTGATGAAAGTTATTTTACAGATTTAATATTCTTGTTTGTAGTCCTGATAAATGGACAACAAACAAACAGACCGACTTTCTAATCTGTGTTTTTTAAGCTAGAATTTCAGCAGGCTTGGCAGCAGATTTAAATAAAATACAAAAACAATCGTTTTCTGCATTAGAAAATAAATGCTAACATATTCCTGCCTCTCTTTCGGTGGTTATAGTGAAACACAGCTCTACCATGTATGTAATCACTTATGTATATACAAAATTTTTTATTCCTGTGCTAATTTTATTCTTTTTATACAGCTGCTGTAACAATAATTTCCCTTGTGGGAACATGAATGTATATATCTGCACATGGCATGTATAAAACCTATTGCTCCAGCAGAGAATCTGAATCTATCTAGAATCAGTGAAAACGTGGCACTTTTTAAATAGCTTCAGTTACCATGGTGATCAAGAAAGCCACCCCCGGGACACTGAAAACTCTGACTTAAGGCTCGACGTAGCTCACTAAGCCATTGATTTCGCTTCGTAGTACGCCCGTCGGGGTGTTTGATGGTAGAATGAAGCCCGGTTTGAATACCTGCAGTGACATTCACAGACAGCTGAACCCTCAGCAGCAGACTAGAGCACACCCACAGTAAAATAAAGGGTGAGGAGTAGCGATGGAGGGGGACATTGAAAACAGAAAGAAGCAGTTGGAATGGATGGAATTATTTAAAGGGGTTACTCAACTTGAAATTCTACTTTAGTCTGCATGTTATTTAAACCTAGATTTTTTTTTCTCCTTTTTTTTTTGTTAAGTCTTTTTGTTCTTCCGTAGTAGGCAGTCATATCAAACTGGTATTCACCACAAATCCACTTCCAGTCCAGAACTGGGGCAACTCCCTGCGCCATAGCGCAATACTGAGGCTGGTGAGCAGAGTGCAAGGCACCAGGTAGAGTAACGCCGGTTGACCCATCTGCATCACGGCCAGCGCCACGAAGGTGATCAGCAGGCCGATGCCATAAGCTGACGGGAGAGAGACAAAGACAGACGTCACTTTAGCTCCTGCAGGTGTTCTGCAAGCTGGTGTGCTGCTATATTCTTATTTACAGGTCGTCCTTGGCCTGCTTCTACCTTACTGAGCTACAACCATCAGAAAAGTTACTGAAGTCTTTTGTTCCTAGACTTGTTCCTAAAGCTTGTACCAGATCTGGCAGGAAAATGAAATCCTCTCTTTTTTGCTCTAAAACTGAAGTCCTCAGGAGAGGAAGTGCTGATGTTTTCTACTGGCTAGTCTTAACAATCTGTTTATTACATTACAAGCACCACGGTCATTTTTCTCGGGGTAAAACGATGAGTTGAACTACAGAGCAGAACCTCCCCTTATCAATGTCATTCCCACCTGAATGAGGCTCATCATAACATCAGCATTTCACAGAGTACAGCCCACCTCCATCCCCTCCTCCAGCCCACGTACGTACCAACTGTACAGGCCATGAAGTAGATCCTGTAGGATTGTGTTAAAATGTCAAATCTGTGACAGTACACAACCAGCAGACCTGAGAAAAGAAAACCAAAGAGGCATTCAGAACAAAGGGAACGACTAACAGCAGTTTCACAAAGCTTTCTTAGCAGACTTCCAGTTTTAGTATTTGTTTTAAATTCTTTGATGAAAATCTCTCATCCGTGACAGACTTACTGTTGGACAAGCCCTTGCTCTTATTTTCAAAGCATGTGAACTGTGTCATCATAAAACATTTGATTTGCATACCTGGTACTAAGATATCTCCGAAGCCAAGCAGGGAGAAGGGGCGGTCACAAAGAGCCAGGGGGGAGGAGTTTAACCGTGGCACTTTAAGCACCATGGGAAGCTGGGGAAAACACAAAAATTAACATTACCATCAACTACTGAGCTGAGAGGGGTGTTTGGAGGACTTAACCGAGGTGTACCACGTAGGCTCACCTTTTCATGTGTGGAGGAGTCAGAGGGACCAGCTGCTACCTCCACCATTATACTTTGCCCACTCTGGAGAAAAGGTAAGGAGTAAAAACACAAAGAACACAGCAAACAACAACTAAACTAAAGAGACGTGTGTGACAACCTGACATACCTTTGTGAAGGAAGGTGTAATAAATACGAAGAAAACATCATAGACGAACAGGACGGTCATTAGTAAAGTGCAAGCCTGCATCAGGGAGCAAAAGAAAACAGTTTATGATCAAACTTTTATTAAAACAATCAAACACAGTTAAAAACCTTTCAAAAAAAAAAAAAAAAAAAAAAAAAAAAAAAAAAAAAAAAAAAATCGCGTTGTGGTTCAGATCTGTCACCTTAAATGTGGGCAGCCTGACTGTTTTGAGCATGTAGAGACAGAAGGCGATCCCCAGGGCGTCCTGTAACACCCACGCCCACCTGGAAGACACATAACACATTAGTCAGCCAGCACCATCACCATATCATGTACCTCAAAGGCGTCATTACACACAGACTTTACGCCACCCGACACACACACCCACAATAATTCTGCCCTCAAACCAAAATTCTTGGGTGCTGGAAGAAAGTGTGCAGCACAGCCTGTAGGAAACCAACAGCTTCAGCTCTTTTGATACTTCAGCAAAAGCATCTTTCCAAGTGAAAGTGAAAAATTTCCCCCCAAATATAGCACCTACGGGGTCACTCTGAATTTTAAACCAGAAGATATGCACTTCTGGAGAAGCCCACAATAATAATTCCTTTCTCAAAAAGCTGAAATAGCCCGAGTGGTGACACTTCTGGATTATGTGATAAGGTATCTACTATTAGGGCTGGGCCATATCATACCGTTCACTGTAATACCGGTATAATGTTAGGAAATGATAAGAAAATTAAATATCGCAATAGAAAATGGGTAAAACGCGCATGCGCAGTGCCTTTGTTTTCATACGCACATGGTGGAAAAAAGCATGGCGGCGACAGAGAATGAGAAGGGCGAAAGCGGATCGCTGAATAAAACTGATGAAGCAGAATTGGTTTGTAAAAATGCTGCAACTTCAGTGGTGTGGAACTGGTTTGGCTTTCGTGCCCTCAGATACACACCAAATCACATTTTTTGGTAGAGCATGCAAGCGGGCCGTCGTTATTACCGAACCGAGTTTATGTGGTACATGCCGCTCAAAAATCTGTCAAAAAATGTTTTAGTACGACTTTGCTAAGTTACGAAGCCGCACCGCTTGATGGATTGTCGGAGCATTATGGTTACCGTAGTCGGGAGCCTCGCCGAGTGATACGTACTGTGCTTGAACATAATATTACCGTACTGAGTGTGTATAACCTCTTTTTAAGTTTTGTGGATATTATACATGGTTATGCTGAGGACATGTCGGCCAATTTCCTGGAAATGCCTTTTGGTTAAACTGTCAGCAAGGAATTTTCATTTGCACTGTTAAATTTTTATATGCACATAAAAAACAGCTGCTTGTTTAAGTGAAATTGTAAATGGTCTGTATTTGTATAGCGCTTTACTAGTCCCTAAGGACCCCAAAGCGCTTCACACATTCAGTCATCCACCCATTCACACACACATTCACACACTGGTGATGGCAAGCTACATTGTAGCCACAGCCACCCTGGGGCTCACTGACAGAGGCGAGGCTGCCGGACACTGGCGCCACCAGGCCCTCTGACCACCACCAGTAGGCAACGGGTGCTGGGTGAAGTGACATTATTAGTACAAAAAAACCCCATCAAAGTTGTGGAGTTGTAAAGTATTTTGTCTCGCATCAGTTATATTGTTATGGCAAATTTTCAAATCTATATCGTGATAAATATTTTTGGACATATTGCCCTGCCCTATCTACTATGAAACATTTAGTCACAGGTTATGGTTAAAAGTTTACTTTCTAATGTGAGCCAATTCTGATCTAAGTTGAAAGGGCCGCCTACATATAAGGCTTAGACCATGGCTATTCAACTAAGAAGTTAGTTGGGCCAGATTTTCAAACAGAGGAGTTTATCTGGGCCAGATATTTTTTTGCAGCCAGCATGATCAATTTCAAACCCACACAACTGTATTGAAAAACAAGTAATTTCTTTTATTCCTTTTCCCCTGTAAATCTGGTGACCTCTCAAAAATGCACATCGAAAGGTTCATTTATTTAAAAAAAAAAAAAAAAAAAAGGAAAAAAAAAGGGAGGTATAACTAGCTTTTTTTTTTTTGCACATTTGAAATAATAATAATAATAATAATAATAATAATAATAATAATAATACTACTACATTTGGACATTTCCCTTTCAAATTAAAATAAATATTTTGCTGACCACTCACTTTTCCTGCCATGGATGGAGCCCCATCTGTCACAAGTATACAGACACGCTTCATATCCAGACCATTTTCCTCAAAAAGAGCTGAAATCTTCTCAAACATTATTTCGCCAGCTGTGTGTCCCTCTAACGGTAGTAAGCCGAGCAATTTTCCATCCAAAAAACAGACATATACGCATAACTGTGCATTATCAGTTCTGTCTGTGAACCCATCTCCTACTATAGACATTAAATCAGTTTTCTTCAGGTCATCTGACAACATTTCAAACTCGTCTGACGCCAAAACTTCACAGAACTTCAACTCGATGAATATTTGAACTGTCTGACAGGGGTACGTTTTTAATAGCAGATGTCACACTTACTTTAATTTTTTTTGTCACTTATTACCGCATCCACCACGGCCAGCATGCAGTATTTCACTGTTTCAGAATCTTCGGCAAGAAGCAAACACGAAGGGAAGCTGCTGCAGCTCTCTCTCGGGCTGTACAGGACCCTCACCATGGTAGTACAATTCCAGTTGTAAGATTATTAAACTCGCAATTAAACTGTACTTGCTGTTGTCACATCATACATTACAATGATAGTTTAATATATTTACATTACGGTGCATTGTGGGTTAAATATTGCTAGGCTACTAGGAGTGTTGCATTCACAGTCTACACTACGCTGTAGGAATTTTTAATTTTTTAAAATTAATTAATTAATTTTTTGCGTTTTCTGTGTTTCTGCCAGGACCACAGGCAGGGCCACTCGCAGGTTGCTTCTGGGCCACATGTGGCCCGCGGGCCGCCATTTGAATAGGCTTGGATTAGACCCAGACAGAGGTCTAGGTTTTTATTTTTTTTATTTTTTAAAGCTATCGCAGTTATTACTATCGGTATATCCTGGTTATTTCCCACCGCTGCACATGTCAATCAATAGTATTCCTTACTCCCATTCACCTCAAGTTAAACTTCGTACCTGACCTCATTTTTCGCCTCTCATGATTATTCCCCCTTTAATCGCTACAAGCTGGTGAATTTGACCTTTTCTTCTATGACTGTGAAGCCCTGCAGCGCCTTTGTCTGTAGCTGTAGTGGAATGAATTCAATTGTTTTTTAAATTTTGTGTTGTGCACTCACTGGTCTTCGTTGCGAAACACCATCCAGATGATGCTGACACCAATGCAGAGGGCCGACAGCAGCAGCATGCGGATCTGCGGCCGCTTGTGCAGGTACGGCAGGTTGTTCTCCGGGATCCTATTTTTCCAAAACATAGGTCAGATGTCAGCCACTACACCACAGCACTTTCTCTCAGAGAAATACAGTCACTGTTAAGCATGAAATGCAACTAAAAAGTGTTTTTATTAGCATTAATCTGCAGATAATCATGTTAACCATGTATCATTTGGTCTACAAACAAAAGAAAAAAGGGTGTACAGAAGAAACAGGAAACAACTGCTCAATCCGCATTGCTGAAAAAAATATAAAAAAAAGGTTCCTAAACTGTTCATCATGCTGTAAGTATAATGAGTATTTAAGTATTTATATGAGCTTTTCTGTTTCCAGGGTGGAGTGATTGTACAGCAGGCATCTTTATTGAATTTAATAAATAAGAACTGGGCGAACAAGTTTGAATTTATTTTAGATTTGAGAAGCTCAAACATATATATACCTTGACTAATATTTGGTTGAATCATCAAGTTGCACCTCGACCAGACATAGAAAACATACATGAATGGAGAGAAAAAAAACCCCAAATGTCATGCTGTTTAAAGCATCATCGCACCTGCTAATATGACCTGAAGACTCACCTGCACTTGCAGAAAGGAAGTCTCCTGACGAACGGCCACAGGCAGCTGTACAGGCCGACAGAGGAGGCCAAACAGAAGATCCTGATGACCCAAATGGCTAAACGGTGAAGAAACAGCAGACAGAAGCTGAGTAGATATTATCGTGTGAGGAAACCCGCTTCTTTGGCATCCCCCCTCCTTAAACGCCTGAATAGTGGTATTGCTTTCCCTTTTGTACACTATTGCCATCCGCAGCTTTCAGCAGCTTTTTAATCTGTTTAAAGGCGAAATGTTATCTCAGCCATTGAGCTCTTTATCAGTGCAGCCATTCTTTACACTCAGCAGGGTTTGACTCTGCTGCAGCTTAATGCTGGACAACAGGTAGCTCTGCGAGAGGAAATGATCTCTGAAGAATCTCAGTTTACCCTGGAGCTAAATGGAGAGGGGATTATTAATTTAATAAGATTAGTTTAGAAGCTTGGACTTTTTAACCAGAAATCCTGTTTTATTCATTTTGTGTATTTTCTTGTTGCACCTGTGTGTGATGTGCATTTTTTTAAATTTCTTCACCCTTCTTCTTTTTTTTTAATTTTTTTTTATTCACAACCTATTCTACTGTATTGCATTTTAATCTTTACTTATTTTGCTCATTTAATTGGTTTTATTTAATTGAGCTCCTTTCTATTATTTGGTTTTTACTTTAAGTGAAACTTGCTTTGTCGTATTGTCTTTTTATTTTGTTAGCAAAATATTTATTCTACTTATTTAAGCTAGTTTTTAAAGGAGGAAAGAGGCAGCAATGTTAAAGGCTTAAGACACTGATGGTGAGCCTTCTATCATCGTGGACAAAGTGAGACTGCACAACAACAGGATTAACAAGCCAGCGGACTTTATGAGTTCAGTGCCAGTGATTCCTCCTGTGCATTTCTGTCTAATTTTTCCTGGGGATTCTGGGGAATGGAGTCTAATAGACTAAGTTTCATCATCCGAGCGACATACAATGTGCTACCTTCCATAAATGTTAAAGAGGTACATATTTCTCAGCTGCAGTGAATAGATAGAATAAACTGTAGAAAACTAAACAGGAGAAAGAAGAAAACAATTTTAACATAAACCATTGACACACTCCGGGGCCTGATCAACCCTGGCAGGGCCTCCTTGGATGAGGGTGTCTAGTGATAATGGCCGAAACAACCGATGAATTCAAGGTCCACCACTGACGATGTGTCTAAATTTTAATGATTTAGATCAGATCTCTAACCCCTAAACCTAACCAAGGAAAAATGGCAGATTAGCTTGTGTAAAAGAACAAAAGTTGAGACACATAACGATGTGTGCCACTGGTAAAGTTTCTGGGATGCTTTTCCTCATAACACCCATCCCTCAAGATTTTCTCCATTAAAAGCAATGCATTGTCAGGAATTGTGACATCTAGTCCTTTACCAAATCAACTTGGCTTTTAAATTTATCAGCAAGAGAGCAACAATATAGGAAATAATAACCGTATTCTTAATATAAGGACCTTCAAATATCAGTAAATTCCTGGAGGGAGATAGCTGAAAGTATCAGAAGTGAGATTCAGAAACGTGTAAATAAGTTGTTGTTTTTTTTTTTTAAAAACGTGAGCGATAGTTATGTTTACCTCTAAAGAAAACTGACCACAACAAGTAACATGGACCCCGGAGGGGAAAAAGTGCCAGCATTTTACTTGTTTCTATCTGCTGGCTCTGCATATAAAACACTGAGACACAACGAAACTCAGCTGCCGAAAACTATGCTGCACAAACATGTAAATGAGCTGTTATCAAGGATGTACTCAGGATGGGCCTGAGTGTGTTTAAGCATTAAAGTCCAGCTTGTTTGACTAACATAATTAACGTGCTGTGCCCGGGTGCGGTTCAGTTAGACTCGGTACAGTGTGCATGTATCGCATTCCCCTGCACTTCCCTCTTTAAATATAACTCTGAAAGGAAAGCGTTCCACCGCTTTCATAATAAAGTCCCAAAATCCACAAACTCATAAAACTCATCAGGCTCTGCAACAGTGTTTAAGTAAATCAGAGAGTGACTGTGAGAGAGGAGCTGCTGCCAAGATAAATTTAAGCATCCTCTGGCACAGTGTGAGCACTGGGCAGCAGGAGGACAAGTGTCCCTAATCTGAGTAAGCTACTGCATACTGTAGATAAAAAGAATATAAACTTGCCAAGTGGTGAGGAGAAATTTGACGTTTAAATTAGTTAACAAATTTGACAATGAATGCCTAGTAAGTCCAGGAATTATCCATACAGGTGTTTCAGTCAAGAAAAACAAGGAAACCTGTAAGATCCAGTTAAAAGCTGCAGGCTTGAACTAAATCAGCTGCTCTGGAACCATTTTTTTGATTCTGACAGACTGTAAAAATAAGCATATCCTAAATTATCACTTCATTTGATTCTAAACTACAAAGACTTATTGCAAAAGCACCATTCTGTGTTTCTTTGCACTTCTGGAGGTTTTTTTTCAAATATGTTTTGCTCTGTTTTTTTTTGCACATAGCAAATGCTGGGTTTTTTTAGGTTTTGTCACATCTTTTGCACAACCTCAATCCAGAGAAAATCCCTACTGAGTGATGCCAAGCCACAGTGAGTAAGGACAAATTAAAAGCTTTGAGAGGCTAACCGCCCCCAACACACTAATGAATACTGGGCAGAAGGAACTGAAACCACCATCATTTACTGTTCCCATAAACGTGCTTCTGATCGAACGGATTTACTTATCTTTTAAATGTTTCCTTCAGCGCGACTAGTAAAGCAGCGGTTATATTCTGTGTACGCTTCGTGAGTATCTGCATCGTACCCAAGTGGTCGTAGAAAAAGTATAGTAGCACCAGCATGTTGCAGCACATGACGACGAACACACAAATCATGATTGGGGTTACGTCTACGGTCTCCTCCTCTTGCTTCTCGGCACTGTCGTCCCGCTTGTGCTTCATGTACCGTCTGCAGGAGGACAAGCAACAGTGAGTAACTCTAAAGACAAAGAGTATATATGCACACATGTTTGCTCTGAGGTTTTGTCTTTCACATTTTAAAATTGCAGATTATGGTCCAATTTTTGGTGATTTACCAAAACACACGGGATAACCATATTGCCATTAAAAGTCTATATTTATAGTCATTTGGTCAGCTGGCTGGCATTCACTTCCATCCTGAGTTGAAAACACGCACTCATGATTCCAAATGTTTTTTTCTCTGCGGTGCTGTGCGTCAGCGACCCCATCTCACTCTGCCCTCCTTCACCTCAGAAAACTCCAAAAAGATGGACTCAGATTGGCTTAAGCCAATGAGTCACCCATACTCAAATAAACAGTGCTGCCCTTTACTGGAGTCGCAGCGGTAAGATGCAGATTGCTTGGTTTGAAAAGAAGAGAAGCACTCATAGTCACCCAAAAGGAAAGTCTTTTGCAATCATGCACTTGTATTTTGTTGCCAGGAAAACTCTGACCAATGTTCTCTGGAGCCTCTCCTGATGAAATATCTCTAATGTAAATTTAGCAGCTGTGACTAAATGCATCGTTTGCACTCACTGAAGGAATTTTTTTGATACCCAATACTTGCATCATTGTATTTTTGTATCACTTAATGCAGTTTTGTTCAACCCAGACTAAAATCACTTTTTAACTTTAATTTTTTCAAAAAGTCTGAAAACTCTGGCTGTCATACTGCAGTACAGCTGAAACTCTGGCACTATGGGATTTTCCACTGAATCGCTTCCACAGAAGCACTTTTACAGGACCAGTAAACTTACTTCTTGCTGTCTCTGCTGCCGGCCCAGTAGCCTCCAATAGCCACCGTTCCTACTGCCATCAAGAAGATGATCACCATGTTATAGTCTAACACTGGCTCATTGGGTGCGTACATGGCAACCAGCTGTCCTTTACCAAAGGTCTGCAGAAGTAAGAAACAGCATTAGATTTGCCAGATGTAAACCTTCAAAACTAAATAAAACATGCCAAAATAAGGAAGTGCTACTTAATTTATATTAAATAAACCCTAATTTAGCCTACTTCAAAGTAAATTAACTCTGATGTTGTGATTATTAAGCCCAATTCAGTGCATAACACTGGACTGAAGTCATGAATTGCAACAAGAGTCTCCGTCATGGTGCTCAGTTTTAGATACACTTTTCCACTTAGATACATTTTCCACTCCACTGGAAAAACAAATCTGTCTGAAAAGGAGCATTTAACCAGTTGCTTCCAGCTGGATAGACGTGCCATGTGCCGTTTAACGTGTATCAAAGCTTAAACCATCTCTAAGTAGTTCCCTGAACATGTCAATCAGTTCACTGTACTCAAATGGACTCTGCAGTCACCAGATCTCAATCCAGCACAGCACCTTTAGGATGTGGTACAATGAGAGATTCTCATTGTGGACATGGAGTTAACAAATCTGCAGGAACTGTGTGACACCATCATGTCAATAGGGAGCAAAATCTCTGAGAAATACTTCCAGCACTTTCTTGAATCTGTACCATGAAGAATTACAGATGAAAGGTAGTTTACCCTGCTACAAACAAGGTACACATATTAAAGCATCCAGTGACACAAAATTAGAAAAGGGATAATAAGGCTAGGTGTAGAGCTTCTAAAGTGAGAAGAGAAATATCGGTTGGTAGCTGACTTCTCACCTTGCTTATATCCAACATATCAGAGTAGCTGAGCAGTGCCACAGGAATGTCAATCTCTTCATACTGAGTCTTGTTTCCTGCTGGTGGCGTCTGTAGGAAAAAAACAAAAACAAAGCACATTTCTGATTTGTCATGAACCAAAAGACCTGTTTAATTCTGACACAGAATAGCTGTGAACAGCTGTCTTACCAGTCTGTCCTTGCTGACGATGAGCAGGCCCTTGGCACCATTAATCTGGGCCAGGCGAACTTTTTCATAGAAAGTGCAGTTCCCCCTCATCACCATGGGGATGCGGTTCGGGAAGCCTCCCTCTGGGACCTCAGAGGGTGAGCACAGGACCGATGTTGTCAAGTCATGGATCTGGAGACGTGACTTTGAAACAAAAGGTTTGGAAATACTCTCAGAGGTTTCAAAATACAGTAATTAGAGATGTTGTTTGTTTTAATTAATTACTCATTATGTACTGTTTATTATTCTTTAATGGAACAAAGAAGCGTCCTCATTTAGTGTAAAAAGGGGCAGCCTTGTCATAAAAATCCTTGTACTTCTAAAAGACTAGTTTGTTTCTCATTATTGCCTTGAAGCAATTTGAAATTTTACAATGTTTGGTTAACCCCCTTTGTTAGTGACTTACTGCCTTATTGAGATCCTGAGGTAAACGTGCCCACTGGGAGTTGAAGAATATGCAGTAATCCTTTCCTTTGCTCTTGCCCTTGTCACTGAAATGGGCCATGCCGTACTCTCCCACCACCTGTCAACATAAAAACAATGGCTGGATCATCTCACATGTCCAAGAAAAAGTAAATTTTTATATCACAGAGTTGAGCTTTAATTCTAGCAGCCCTATAAATGTTGATGTTTCGCTGTCTGCATCAATTTGAGACGGCATAAAAATTCCCAAAAGCCTTTTTGAAGCTATGATTAAACTATTCGTACCCCTTTTAGTTGGTTTTTGTATACCCTTCTTCATATAAACGGGGTGCACACAATATGATAAACCCTTGAATGTATAATAAAGCTCAGCAGCACTACAAACTACAGCCTTCAGTGTATAAAAAGGCTCAGTAACAGCTCCTACAATCAGGGTTCCTGCAATGTACTTGAAGTTAGATTTAAGGCTTTTAAACACATTTCTCAAATACCTCTTCTTTCTTTCTCTTTCCACATGACAATCTTTAGCTAGATTAATAGTTTTTTCACTGCACACAAAACAGAAAAACCTGTTCAAATTTTAGTTGGCTCACTCAGTTATATTGTTTCTGGCAGTGACTTGAAATATTTCACTCTTAAACTCTAATTTCAGACGCGTTCCATATTTTACAGCACTACCGCAGTCCAAGTTGTCAGTGGTTAACATCATATTCGCTGTCTCGTAATCACTGTGAAGATAAACCCAGTGTCGGTTTCAGGTGAGGTGAATCGATCGGCAATAATCCCCCTTCATTAATGCTGCATCAAAAGGTGAGTAATGTGTGGGTTTCCAGGGCCCACAGAAATCTCCGCAAGCTAACAGACATAGCATCTATGCTAACGTTCCCGGAAAACCGCAGGGAAATAAAAACCCAAATCCTTGTTTGTTAACCGCAGGCTGCTACCCGACAAAGACGCACAGAGGGACAGTTTTCGAAGAAACAGACGTGGTGTCTCTCACCTTCTGGATGAGAAAAGCGACCCAAATCAGTGTTTCGGGGACCCTCATGATGTCTAGCTTGTTGTTGTCTCCCCCATCGACCAACCAACCAAACGTTTGGCTCGAACTCCCTGCACGAGAGCCCCCAACGCCGGCTCTAACAGGCCGCGCCCATTTCGTTCGGCTAGGCTTTTTAATTGGATGATATTGTCATGTGCCACTTTGCTGTTTGGATAAAAACAGACTGCCAAAAAACTATAAAAATAGTAGCGGTCACTGACAGCACGAAAAGCCTAACATGCTTTACAGTTAAACATAAGTTTTAAAAACCCCCAACAACAAATAAAAGAGGAGTTATAGAGTTTGGTTAAAAGTTTTTCAATTCATTAGCATGAATACATAAATCAATCAATCAATCAATAAATAAAGGGAAACTATTTTTCTTCATTTTCTTCAAAAATGCAAAACTCTTAGAATGTTTAACCCAAAATTTCTAAAAAAAAAAGAAAAAAAAAGAAGAAGAAATAAAAATACAAAAGAAAATTACAAACAAATACAAAAAAAACAACCCAAAAAACAAAAAACCCACTTGTATGCAGGTGATTAATTCCAATATCTTGGAGGTAAGTGGAGCGGCTGCTCCTGGTACAGCTTCTGCCCCTGCTGAGCTCATCACTGGACCAACCTGCTGTGGCACCGGAGTGGATGACCGTCATTCACCTCCTACATCGTTCAAAAATCATTTTCACTGAGTTATCCAGTGCCTCTAGAACCATTCTTCCCACAGTTCTGAAGGACAAGCTGGAGAACATAGAAGTGGACCATCACCTCACAACATAGATACTGGACTATCTGACCGACCACAGTATGTGAGAACTCAGGCTGTGTCGGACAGGGTCATCTGTAGTACGGGGGCCTCACATGGAACAGTTCTGACTCCGTTCCTCTTCACCATCTACAATGCAGGCCTCTCCCACAACTCCACCCAGTGCTTCCTGCAGAAGGACGGACAGTGTAGTTTGCTGGGGCAGCAGCATCACTGCTGGGGACAGAACGAGCCTGAACAGGCTGATCCAAAGGACCAGCTCTGTTCTAGGATGCCATCTGGACCCAGTGGAGGTGATCAGTGACATGATGGCTAAGCTGTCATCCCTACTGAACAACAAGATAAGATAAACTAGGTTTATCTTATCTTATCTTACTTCAGTCACTTTAATTTTAAAACTGTGTAATTTTAAAACTGTATATACTGTATATTCTGTGTATTTATTATTTCAATCTTATTGCCTGTTCTTATTGTCCTTATCTTCAACGTTATGCTGCTCTGTTGTTTGTTAATTGTCCCTTGGGGATAAACAAAGTCTTCTGATTCTGATTCTCCTATCTTTGATAAAACAATTATCATATACATCCCCACTCAGGTGAGGGATCTCCAGCCACTTACCGTCCCTGGTGGTCTAGTGGTTAGGATTCGGCGCTCTCACCGCCCCGGCCCGGGTTCGATTCCCGGTCAGGGAACTAATTTTTTCAAACAATGTCAACTCTGCGCACATTTGAGCACATATCAAAGTCTAACTATGAACTCCTTGGCTCTTTTAACCGGATTTACGCACAAAACTAAATATCCTACTCTCAAAACTCTAGTATCATAAGATATGGTCCTTACTTAAACTTCAATCATAATTTCCAAGAGCAGAGTGTGGAGGACTGCATGGGAAGATCCGAGAAGACATGAGGGTCTACTCGGATGTTTGCATACTGTATATTTTTTATGATCAATACATGTGCACAGAAACAAATACATGTTGTTATTAGAGCATGTTTCTACCAGCAATTCCTTACATTTTTTATCTTTTAACCAGGTACACTCTCAGAACAGCATTCAGGTCAGATGACCAGATGCGTCTGGTCGGACAGAGTAGCAGATTAAAGCACTGATGAGATCTTATCTCTGCTGTACCAGCACCTAAACTTTGGAACAAACCAGAAGCTCATAGTCAAGCTCATATTCAACACATGTTCAAAACATGTTCACTCTCAACCTCCACTCAGCCTCCATCTGACGATATCAACATTATATGCAGGATTCTGAAGGCGCAAAAACCGATGCCCACAGTCCCTGGTGGTCTAGTGGTTAGGATTCGGCGCTCTCACCGCCGCGGCCCGGGTTCGATTCCCGGTCAGGGAACTAATTTTGAAAATGTAAGGTCGATGAAAGTTCTGTTCATTCCTACCCTGCGTCAACCCCCCTGCTAAAATCCCGACCTATTACACTAGCCAGATGTTAATTTCCAGAAATGTCTCTCTGTCATAGCTTTGAAAACATGCTCGTATTGTGTCTAATTACAGTATTTTAATAAATTAGTCGTTATTAGCAAAACCCGTTGTTATACGTTCACTGTCTAATAGTGCGCCTCTTCCCTGCTCTGGCCTCTCTTTAATCTTCGCTGCTGCATGCTCGGTCTTGTTGCTCACTGACGTACTGCAGCAGGCTGATTCACTCAACATGATGTCATTCCATATGTCCTCCCTTCTGTCCGGTGTTTACCTGCGTCAAGATGCGCAACGACAGCGGAACTTAAACTACTTCAACTTTCACAATAAAGGTTTTCTTACAAAATCAAGGCTAAATATTTCTATTTGCCTGATAAGATCTTAACTTAAACTTAATACAGTGCTGCCACATAGTGTGAAATGATTCTTATTAGTTTTTATGGCTGGTTGATATTGTAAACAAAAAAAAGATTGCTAAAGAAAAAGAACTGTGAAGCCAAACGAGAGCCTAGCTATGGTTTTGTGGGGCCTTAAATAGAATTTGACATCACCCAAGCTGACCACATCTTGATTGAATTGAAGGTTTGTTTGATGATTCTGTTGATCTTATATTACTGATAAGTATTTATGGAAACATTACTTCACGCTTCTCTCTTTTCTTTTTAGCCCCAGAGGGATAAATCCTTTTGGTAATAGAATAGAATAAAATAGATCTTTGTAGTCACTGTTACAAGAAAAATGAAACATAGTTTGGCATTCTCTGTTGGCACATGTAGATTTACATTCAGATTGTTTTAGCATAGGAGAAGAGATAAAAATAGACATAAGTTTAAGGGCACCTTCTCAGGGAATGTGTGTGACACACAATAACGTTAGTATCTACACAGTAACACAGGCATTTACACACACACACACACACACACACACACACACACACACACACACACACACACACACACACACACACACACACACAAATCTACTTGCAAGTACAGTGTGCATGAATGTGATTCCAGGTCTGACAGTGAAAATGATAACATCAGTAGCATTAAGTTGTCGGTCTATTAACACACTTATGATTAATATTTTGAAAATATTTAATAATATGCTGACAAAAACACAGGCGCTGGAGGTGGTGGAATTGAAGATGTTAACACGTCAATTGGGCGTGACCAGGACGGACAAGATTATAAATGAGTACATCAGAGGGAGACTTTGAAGTGAGTGGTTTGGAGACTGCATTGATTGGCGCCGAAGGTTAATGCTTTTACTTTTGAAGGACACCGGAAGCTATGTGTTCCGCCGCAGTTAGCCTGATGTTTTCTCAGTCGGGGAGTTCACACACAACTACTTGGCAGAGGAATGCAGCACTCGTAGCCAGCCGTACTGTAAGTATCTGTAGTAGAAATCCCTTCACTTTTGTGTGACTAAATATATGCGTTGTTGTCAGTATTTGAGTTACTATGAATCCTTTTCTTTGTCTTTATTAAGCGCTGTGTTTCTACGGGACGCTAATGTTAGCTTCACAGCTAAGCTAGCTGGTTTCCGTCGTCGGGATTCCCTTTATTTCTTTCCTTAAATTCTTTAATCAGTGTTCAGATTGTAATAAGTTAACACGACGATCCCGTTTCACGAGTTTACCTTTGTGTTTGCTTTAAATAGGTCTTCCTTTGTGCCGTTTTTCTTTTATGATGGAAAAGTGCAATATAAACGTCGCAATTTAGCATCTTTTTAAAGTCATTATCTGTGTATTGTCAGTTAAACATTGATTCATTTGGCTCGTAGTTTGTTATCTAGCCAGTGAAAGGTAACATAGTTGGTTGTGTAGTCCCTTTAATTGAGTCGGAGAGCTGATCCTGGGAAGGACATGATGTAGTAGGACTGGTATGCAGAGGTCTGACATCAGCTAAAAAGTCTCCAAAGCAGCGTTGACTCCAAATAAGGATGAAGAAGCCCTAAAGTGCTAACACTGTCTTATCACTTCCTCCATACTCTGTACTCTGTGGTGTCTGTGGCCTCTGTGTCACATATCCACGTTTAAGTTATTTTTTTATTTTTTGGCTGCAGGAAATCTGAAGGCGTTACTCCCATCATCATCATCGTAAGAGTCAGCACACCATGGCTGGCTTCAGGCAAGAGGATGTTGAGTTGTACTACGAGATGGGAGAGGAGCTGGGGAGGTAAGCTTTGTGGGCCTGTTTTAAAACGTTTAATTGAAAGCATTATATGTGAAAACCCTGCTTTCTTCTTCATTGCTGTCCTATCCAGCCGTTGTGCTGTGTGCTTCAGTTCATCTGAAAGTGTAAGAACACTTTTTTTGCATTTGTAAGACACATTTTTTAAGTTGTGTAAGCGATGAGTTTTCAGCTTATCAATGCTTTCCATAATTAAAAACAGATCTAAATGTGAAATGCTGCTTGAGATGGATTTTAATGCCAGGTTGGGACTGATCTGAACAGGGCTAGATATTTAATATGTGTGAGCAGCACTGTATTAAATGTCATCTTTAATTCTTTTCTGCTGTGCTGGATAGTTTGTGAATGAGTCATCACATTTTTGGAGATGAAACACAACTTTCTGGCTTACCTTTTTTTTTTCTGCAGTAATGCAGCAAAAGTGTGACGTCACTGCCTCTCAATGTGCCCTTGCACCTCTGCTGTAGTGTAAGAGAGGGGATGGTGTGTGTGTGTGTGTGTGTGCAGATACTAAATGGATCTAAACCACACTGTTTTATTTACAAATGTCTGTTTTATTCTATGTGGAATAAAACAGAATTTTCTTGTTTTTAGTTGTGTTAATGATTGTTTTGTTGTGCTGACAACACACTGTTTTGCTTTCTTGAGCTTCAGTCAGAGATTTTAACTTCTGTTTGGATAACAGACATTTAATTTAATTCTGGATGGAGCACTTTCAGTGGCAGAAACTTTTTGTCACTCATCCAAGTAACTTCTTCAGTTCAGTCTCTGCTGACTGCAGATTGCAGTACCACTGATTAACAATGGGCTGTGAGGTCAGTTTCATGATCATTGATCAATGCCCAAGAGTACCTTTGTTAGGACGGTGTTCTCTCTGTGTTGTAGTGTCCTGATGACACATTTGTGCTCTAGTGGATGATGAGAGTCAAAACCTTAAATGCTGATCCGTGTGCGTTGGTTTACGGTACACGTCGACTTTTAACTGTGCCCCATTACTGATGGAAATTTCACAGTCTAAGAAGGCTAGCACAGCACAGTTGGATCAGGCTTAAGCAGTATTTACACTTGTAGGCCAGTGGCCAGTGACTCTTTCAATGATGAGGATGTACACATCCTGGACAGGGAACATTTATGTGAAAATGGAAAGACCATCTCGGAATTGAGGAAGGAGCTCAGGGTACATCTTTCACCATGTTACAATGCTGTGATTGCAGGCCATTGATCAGTGGCCATGATAATATGCACATCAATGATCATGAAACAATTGTTAATCAGTGGTGCTAGTTTTGATCATCATCATGTGCGGTTTGTTGGTGAATTTTGGCTCATGCTTCTTCACTATGTTGCTTTAGTTTATTGAGACATTGGACATTCATTTATCACAGCTGTCTTGAGGTCTTTTCACAGCATTTCAGTCTGGTTGAGATGTCAGTTTTAATTTACTGTGGCAACACCTTCATTTTTTTTTTCAGTCATTCTGTTGGAGATTTGTTGCTGTGCTTGGGGCCATGTCCTGCTCCATGACCCAGTTTCAGCCAAGCTTTAGCTGTTGGACAGATGGCCTCACATTTGACTCTAGAATACGTTGGTATACAGAAGAGTTTGTGGTTAAGTCAGTGACTGCAAGGTGCCCGTGTCCTGTGGCTGCATTACAAGGCTGGATCATCACCCCTCCACCACAGTGTCTGACAGTTGATGTGTTGTGTTTGATTTTGCTATATGTTGGTGTGCATTATGGCCAGATATCTCCACTTTGGTCTTGTATGTCCAAAGCAGATTGTTTCTGAAGTCCTGTGGTTTGTTCAGATGCAATTTTGCAAACCTAAGTTTTGCTGCCATGTTTTTGGTTTTTTTTCCCAAAAATTTAACAAACTTTAACATTTAACATGTTAACTGAGCTCTCTAGAGTCTGAGATGTAGTTCTTGGGTGTGTTTTGCAGTTTACTTGAGCGTTGAATGGTCTGATGTTAGGGTGAATTTGCTAGGATCTAAACTTCTGGGATGACTTAATCCTAAAGATCAGCAAACTCCCAAAACGTCTGCTTTTATAGAGGTCCTCACACTTACTGTTGATTGGTTGATCAAGTACATTTGATGACCCTCTTAATTCCTATGGAAGCAGAAAGGGTGTGCTTTGTTTGCCATAGGACTAGGGCTGCCACGATTAGTCGACTAGTCACGATTACGTCGACTATTAAAATCGTCGCTGACTAATTTAATAGTCGACGCGTCGTTTGAAGCTTTGTAAGATCCCAAAAGACGCAGGAATAAGTAGTAGGATTTAAGAGCCACCATTCTCCCGAATTTCCACCCGGACAACAAAATTGAAAAACCATATCGCAGAATTCATAGCGCGACCCAGCCAATTCCAGTTTTCAACAATGGCGGCAGCTACTTAGTTTTAATATCACTCTTATTTCTCTTTTAACATATTTTCAGGTGAGAATGTAGCCGTGTAAACTTCAAATATCTGAGCCGACCGACACATCGTTTTCAAACCCCCGCGGTCTTTCACTACTCGGGTTAAACATGATATACAAGTCACTTTGATAACTTAAAAATGTTATTTTTTGGCTTTTTCAGTGTTTTATTTGTTCGTGAGTAAATCGGTTTGACTGAGATTAAAGTTATTAGATTAAATTAAATTTACCTTTATTAATCCCTCGGGAGGGTTCCTCCGGGGTTTTCACACAGCTGAATAAACATCAAGCAGAAAACTAATTAAAGAAAGTGTGAGACGGTCGAGAGTTTACGCCAGAGCCCGGTTATATTCTAGATAGCAAGGAGCAGACGGCAGAGTTTCACTCCACCGAGGGAGCTCGTGCCATACTACCCGGCTTTCTTTAGACCGTGAAGGCCGGGTCCTCAGGTGGAAGCAGCCTCTGAATTTGGACACCCCCGCTGTTTCCGGGCCGGTGTTCTGGGAATCCATCCTACCCGACAAACCATCCTACCCGTTGTTTCTGCGCATGCGCACAACACGAAATTAAGTGGCGAACCATCCTACCTTTGTGAATGTGACCTACAACCATAATTTAACAGCTAAATTTAGTGGAAAATTGTCCTACCTTTGTGAATATGAGCCAGAAGCATACTTTAACGGCTAAAATTAAGTGGCAAATCATCCTACCTTTGTGAATGTTACCTATAAGCATACTTTAACGGGTAAAATGAAGTGGCAAACCACCCTGGCTTTAAGAATATAAGCTACAAGCATACTCTGATGGGCAACATTAAGTGGCAAACCGTCATACCTACTTAAATTTGTGCTGGAATTACTCTGTGACTGCAGAAATGTGCATAAACTACCTACGGTAGGACGTTTTGCCAAAGTAGGATGGTTTGTCAGAACACGGGTCAATAATAACGGTGACATTTAACGTATTTTATCCGATAAATAAACACTGTAAACTGTATTTATCACCCCCCCCCCCCCAAACAGCCCTTTTGAATGTCTCTCTAAATCTGAGGTCTCAAGGTTGGCAAGTATGGCCACAACACCTCACTCTTGGAGCACTTTTTTGCCACATGTATCACAAACCACGTCTCAGCTGTTTGTGGAAGTAAAATACATCCGCACAATTACGCTCAGCCATTGTTGTGAGTGCGCACACCAAGGGGCTGCGAGACATTTATACAGCCGTATTTCGCACATGACTATGAAAGGCGGAAGAGGAAGTAGTTCCTTTGAATGTAGACGATCTGAATGTTATAGTTTCTTTCCACTGTGTTCCTGTTAATGATAAACTATAAATTTACTCTAAATTACTAAAATATCGATATTTTAATGTGAGAATCGATTCTAGAACATAAATGATTGGTATCGGAGGAATCGATATTTCAGGATCGATCCGCACATCACTACTGCTCAGTTGTCAACAATGGTGGCAGCTAGTTAGTGTTAATATTACTCTTATTATTCTTTCTGGGTCACAAAATAAACGTTTAACATATTTTCAGGCGAAAATATCTGCTCAGTTTATCAAGACATCACATATTTTCAAAAGCGCTCCGACGTTTTGTGCTCCGACGTGGGTAACGGACGTCTCACCAACTCGATAGCTAGCCGGAGTTCAAGGCTCACTAGAGCCGTGAGAACACCGGACTCCCGGCAAATCGTTTTCAAACCCACCGCTGTCTTTCACTACTCAGGTTAAATATATATAAGTCACTTAGACAACTTAAATATGTTATTGTTTGGCTTTTTTTTTGTATTTTATTTGTTCCTGAGTAAATCGGTTTGGCTGAGATTGAAGTTATAGTTTTTACACAGCTGAATAAATGTCAAGCAGACAGCTGATTATCAGCTGTCTGCTCTGTGTAACACTAGATACAACTGAGGTTATTAGCTAACAGCATTTAGAGGTCTTTGCTGATAAATATCTATGATGATAGACAGACATGCAGTGCCTTCTGCTTAAGAAACATCTTTTTTTTTTTTCCCCCATCACAACATGAGGTAGGAGAACATTGCGTTGACATCTCTCTGATCTTTCCTCTCTGCAGCGGACAGTTTGCCATCGTCCGTAAGTGCAAGGAGAAGAGCACAGGCATCGAGTACGCAGCCAAGTTTATCAAGAAGCGGCGGCTGTCGTCCAGCCGGCGGGGGGTGAGCCGCGAAGAGATCGAGCGCGAGGTCAACATCCTGCGCGAGATCCAGCACAGCAACATCATCACCCTGCATGACATCTTTGAAAACAAGACGGATGTGATCCTGATCCTGGAGCTGGTGTCTGGAGGAGAGCTGTTCGACTTCCTGGCAGAGAAAGAATCTCTGACTGAGGAGGAGGCCACGCAGTTTCTCAAGCAGATCTTGGATGGCGTTCAGTATCTCCACTCCAAACGCATCGCTCACTTCGACCTCAAGGTCAGCACTGAGGGGAAACTTGAGGGGCTCTTATACAGCGGTGGTAGATGACATGTTGGTGAGAGCAGACAAACACGGCTGCCCTGATTCTTTTGGGCTAAAAACATGGTAAAATATATTTTGGGCTAAATATCTTAACATTAATGAAATCATATTTTCAGGGAGGACTACTCTCAATGGGGTTAATGTACTAATCTCATTTTTGATAGCTAAAAGTTAGACATAAGCTTCTAATAAAGGAAAAGACTACTAATCTTTATCAATAAAGATACGGTGACCAAAGCCTTTAAACTGTACTGCAACATTTAACTTCACGAGGATAGAATAAAAATCGTATAATAGGATTATTTCTGTATTATTTTAGTTGGTGGATGATGGCATGTACAGGAGCAAAGCTTATTTTTATGGACTTGTATGCAAGCTGCTGACAGTGGTGATAAAATGCAAGTGTCACGGTTCAAAAGCTCAAGTAGAAAATGCTGCTTTGTCAGTGTCTAATGTCATCGACTCGCCCTCCTCCTCCTTTCAGTGATATAGTTGTTTTGTTTTTTTCTCCATTTTTTTTTATCTTTCAGCCTGAGAATATCATGCTGCTGGACAAGAATGTCCCCAACCCCAGGATCAAGCTAATAGATTTTGGGATCGCTCATCAGATCAAAGCAGGAAACGAGTTCAAGAACATCTTTGGAACACCAGAGTTTGTTGGTGAGAGCCCGTGGCCTCCTAAATATTCACTTCCAGCCTTGTGCCAGATTGTTTCCATGCAGTGAGTCAGACCCTGTGAGAGGGTGATCGTGGCTTCAGATTACATCTGCTTTGAATTAAAGGGCTCATTCCTGTGTTTTACAGCACCAGAAATAGTCAACTATGAGCCACTTGGACTGGAGGCAGACATGTGGTAAGATACCAACCTGTTTTTTTTTTTTTGTTTGTTTTTGTTTTTTTTTTGTTTCCCCCCCCACTTTCTGAAGCTGTGGTTTAACCTAACAGTTTTTACTGATCTTTATTTATCCTCTCGTCTCTGCAGGAGCATTGGTGTCATCACGTATATTCTGTGAGTGAAGCTTATAGTTTGTAAAAAAACAGAAACCACCTGATTCTTCAAAACGGGCTCTAAAGTAAAGTTTCTGACTGGTTACAGGTTGAGCGGTGCCTCGCCGTTTCTGGGCGAGACCAAACAAGAGACGCTGACCAACATCTCAGCTGTCAACTACGACTTCGATGAGGAGTATTTCAGCAACACCAGCGAGCTGGCGAAGGACTTCATACGCCGTTTGCTAGTAAAGGATCCTAAGTAAGAATATCTTTATGATTTTTATCCAATGCTTGTTGATGTCACAATTCCAGAAATGTATTAGCTATAGCACATTGTTGTCGTCTGCTGTGATGAGCTTTTTTCTAGACTTGCAGAATTTTAACTTTTGCTTATTTACCTTGATCAATCAATCAATCAGCGGTCGCTCAGCTGCAGCGGGAAGATAAAAAATTCTTAAATACGTAGTGTAATGATTGTAGAACATGCAGAAACTGAAAAAATGCAGCACACTAAATCAACAAACACGCGCATGGTGAATCTCTCTCTCTCTATATATATATATATATATATGAATGTACAATTTGCATAGAATATTTGTATACTTCATGCAGATGCTGGCACTCACAGTGCCCTGGTCTTCAGCATTTAACCACCACTAATGGATTTTCTTTTGCAGGAAAAGAATGACCATTGATGACAGTCTTGAGCACCCCTGGATTAAGGTTTGCAGTTTAAGTCTTTGTTTACATCTTTATAGATTAAACATTCAGTGAAGTGGGAAAAAAATTGAAGAACTTCATGTGAAATTTCACATCTGATAATCAGGCCAACTGAAAATATGACTCTTTTTACTCCCATCTTTTGGTTCTTGTCATCAAATTCTTGCTCGTTTTTCAGACCTGTACCTTTTTACCTCTTCAGGTCATTAAGAGGCGGAACGTACGCCAGGAGGACAGAGATCACAAGACTGAGCGCCGGCGCCTGAAGACTACTCGTCTCAAGGAGTATACCATCAAGTCCCACTCCAGCATGCCTCCGAACAACACCTACGCCAACTTTGAGCGCTTCTCCCAGGTGCTCGAGGAGATTGCGGCGGCTGAGGAAGGCCTGAAGGAGTTGGAGCGCAACCAGCGCTCTTGCCGCGAGGACGTGGCAGCGCTGCTATCGATATATGAGGAGAAGGAGGGGTGGTACAAGGAAGAGAACCAGAGCATCTCTGGCAACCTGAACCACATCCGCCAAGAGCTGCAGCGCACGCAGACGCAGCGCAAGAAGTGCCAGGAGGACGCGCGGGTCACTATGCAGTCGGCCAACATCCTCAAGCGCAAGTTTGGGCGCCTGGAGAACCGCTACGAGGTCCTGGCCGAGCAGGTGGCCTCCGAGGTCCGCTGGGTGGAGGAGCTGGTGAAGTCAATATCGGCAGAGAAGGACGGCCTCAGCTCTGGCAGCACGCCGTGAGCGGCGCTGACATCCAGCAGTGAGGGTTTCATCATCAAGCTTTCATCTTGCCTGTCGTCTCTGCTCGTGCACTACACAGCGGAGTTTGAGAGGGTCAGTCGTCATCATAAGCTACGCCGCCGCTGTCGCCCATCAGAAAGGGAAAAAATAAATAAATAAAAATCCTACTTTTATGTCACGTTTGAGAGAACAAGAAGCAGAGAGGCAACATGTGGAAGCCATTCCTCTTTGAAAAATCATTCCTGTGTCAATGAATTTATTTAGATTTTTACTAATTTCATGTACTGTAATTCAGCTGTTTGCTTGTTTTGGGGTTGTTTTTGTTTGTTTGTTTTTTGTTTTGTTTTGTTTTTTACACAGAAATGAATTCATTTGTTTACTTGGTTATTATTATACCTGGTTATTATTTTAAAAATTGGTCTTAACTTCCTGTTGCTTTAAAAGCCTTCACTCTCCAATCATCTGTTCCCGCCTCAGGTCACATGAGAAAGCTTCACAATATTCGGTGTATAGTTTCAGGTTTGAGGCATTAGGTGGTATTTATTTTTTGCCTTTTTACATTTCAAATGACTTTAAAATTCATATTTGGGACGTGTAACTATAAATTATGCAAACCCTCAGCACAAAATAAAAGTTTTAGGGCTTTATTTTAATGTCTGATTATTATTTTTTTAAGTTTATTGAACATTTCTGGGAAAAATAAACAGATTACATATCAAACAGAGGCAGTTTTTAGACTTTAGGGTTAGTTTTTCACAAGTTACATTAACAAAGGTTTTGGGGTTTGTTTTTTTTGTGCACCTCAGACATTTTAATGCAAAAGAAATCACCAGCAAAGTAGAGCAATAATTATTTTAATCAGTTTTATTTCAATCAGAGACTTTGCAAATGTTATTTCTTATCTTTTCCTTTGTTTTGCTCAAAGTCAAAATAGTCTGGAAGAGAGTCTCTGTTTTACCTGTAATTGGTATCAAATTACATGTTTTTTCCCCAGTAAGTGTCCCAGGAAACAATTTGTAAGTTGTTGTTTCTTGAATGAAATGGAGCAGTGGGAAAACCAGATCTGGGAATGTATATACTCGTCTTTGCAGTGCCTGTAATCTCATTGACCTTATTGCCTCTGTGAGCACTCATCCGTCACCCAGTGAACATCATCTGCTCAGTGTCTTAAAACGCAGTGACTTTTGCACAAGCAGCCTTGTAAACCAAATAGTGTGCATGGAAACTCCGTACGTATGCTCTAAATCCCTGCGCACCTTAAATGCTCCATCGATGAGTTCCACATTCAGCCGACACATTCCACATGTACAGCATAGAAGGCATTGTTGTATAATCTGTAGTATTTTTCTGTAGAGAAATGTATCCATTTGCACCTATGAGTGTAGAGGAATTTTAATGTATTTTAATCTGTCTGTTGATGTAAGAAAGAGCTGTAAAGCATCTGTCCAGACTCGTTTCAAGCAAATAAAAGTGACACTTCAACCAAAGCTTACCTGTGTGTAGATTATTATTCATTTTATCACGCTAGCACAACACCATGATGCATTCAACATTACAGGAGTTAAATCGCTTAAAGTGAATACCTTTTTTTTAAAAATGTCTTTTCTTTTTGAGAAACTTAAAAATTACAGTGGGGCAAAAAAGTATTTAGTCAGCCACCGATTGTGCAAGTTCCCCCACCTAAAATGATGACAGAGGTCAGTAATTTGCACCAGAGGTACACTTCAACTGTGAGAGACAGAATGTGAAAAAAAAAAATCCATGAATCCACATGGTAGGATTTGTAAAGAATTTATTCGTAAATCAGGGTGGAAAATAAGTATTTGGTCAATAACAAAAATACAACTCAATACTTCTTAACATAACCTTTGTTGGCAATAACAGAGGTCAAACGTTTACTATAGGTCTTTACCAGGTTTGCACACACAGTAGCTGGTATTTTGGCCCATTCCTCCATGCAGATCTTCTCGAGAGCAGTGATGTTTTGGGGCTGTCGCCGAGCAACACGGACTTTCAACTCCCGCCACAGATTTTCTATGGGGTTGAGGTCTGGAGACTGGCTAGGCCACTCCAGGACTTTCAAATGCTTCTTACGGAGCCACTCCTTTGTTGCCCGGGCGGTGTGTTTTGGATCATTGTCATGTTGGAAGACCCAGCCTCGTTTCATCTTCAAAGTTCTCACTGATGGAAGGAGGTTTTGGCTCAAAATCTCACGATACATGGCCCCATTCATTCTGTCCTTAACACGGATCAGTCGTCCTGTCCCCTTGGCAGAAAAACAGCCCCATAGCATGATGTTTCCACCCCCATGCTTCACAGTAGGTATGGTGTTCTTGGGATGCAACTCAGTATTCTTCTTCCTCCAAACACGACGAGTTGAGTTTATACCAAAAAGTTCTACTTTGGTTTCATCTGACCACATGACATTCTCCCAATCCTCTGCTGTATCATCCATGTGCTCTCTGGCAAACTTCAGACGGGCCTGGACATGCACTGGCTTCAGCAGCGGAACACGTCTGGCACTGCGGGATTTGATTCCCTGCCGTTGTAGTGTGTTACTGATGGTGACCTTTGTTACTTTGGTCCCAGCTCTCTGCAGGTCTTTCACCAGGTCCCCCCGTGTGGTTCTGGGATCTTTGCTCACCGTTCTCATGATCATTTTGACCCCACGGGACGAGATCTTGCGTGGAGCCCCAGATCGAGGGAGATTATCATGGATTTCTAGTGTGGTTCCCCAGCTGCACCAAGGCCGATCAGCAAGCACTCCAGCGGGTGGTGAAAGAAGCTGGCAGAATTATTGGAACAAGTCTGCCAGAGATCAGTAATATCTTCCCCACTCGCTGTCTGAGGAGGGTGCACAGTATCCTGCGGGACCAACATCACCCTGCGCGCCACCTTTTCCATCTGCTGCCCTCAGGGAGAAGGTACAGGTCTATACAGGCCAGAACATCCAGACTGGCCAACAGCCTGTATCCACAGGCTGTGAGGCTCCTGAACTCTCTGCCCCCCTCTCACGGACAATAACCATATCCAACTTCTTAATTGCAATGAACTGGTCTGCATTGGTGCATCATATCTTTATTCTCTTCCCCCTCCTGCCCCCCCCCCCCCTTTCTTAAATAGATAACTATCATATCTGATATCATATCTCACAGTACAATAATATTGAATGGGTTGCATTGTTGTATTTTGTCATGTTTCTCAGGTCTTTGTCTGAATTTCTACGAACATTATTGCTAAGGATTGTCTTATTGCATTGGAGTCACACTGGGTTAAATATGTACACTTGGGTTTTAAGGGGTATTTATTATTTTCTTCTTTTTTTTGGGTTGTATGGAAGCCCCAAACACAATTTCATTGTTCTTGACAATGACAATAAATAAATAAATACTAAATTATCAGTGGTCTTGTATGTCTTCCATTTTCTGATGATTGCTCCCACAGTTGATTTTTTCACACCAAGCTGCTTTGCCTATTGTAGATTCACTCTTCCCAGTCTGGTGCAGGTCTACAATACTTTTCCTGGTGTCCTTCGAAAGCTCTTTGGTCTTGGCCATGGCGGAGTTTGGAGTCTGACTGTTTGAGGCTGTGGACAGGTGTCTTTTATACAGATGATGAGTTCAAACAGGTGCCATTCATACAGGTAACGAGTGGGGGACAGAAAAGCTTCTTACAGAAGACGTTACAGGTCTGTGAGAGCCAGAGATTTTCCTTGTTTGAGGTGACCAAATACTTATTTTCCACCCTAATTTACGAATAAATTCTTTACAAATCCTACCATCTGAATTTTTTCCCACATTCTGTCTCTCACAGTTGAAGTGTACCTCTGGTGCAAATTACTGACCTCTGTCATCATTTTAAGTGGGGGAACTTGCACAATCGGTGGCTGACTAAATACTTTTTTGCCCCACTGTATGTCCATAATTATCTGGACTATGACAAATTAGGTTTTGTCTCTGCCTTCAGCTTTGCATTTGATAACTGAAAATCATGCTGTGTTGGGCTGAAGTCATCGACCCATCATCAATATAAACACCAGCAGTCATGCATGCCCATACCATAATACCGCCTCCACCATCGCTGAAACTTGTCTGAGCCCCTCTCTGTTTATGCTCCAGGAAAAACCATGAGGTCTAGCTCAAACTTAATGCTATCCATCCCATGGACTCATCTCAAATCTCGTGGTGATAGAGCCTTCTCTGTGGCAGGTCCCAGACTTTGGAATAGTCTTCCCCTAAATATTATATTAATATAAAATAGATCTGCACAAATAGTTGATCCATTTAAATCACTACTAACAACACATTTTTATGCCCTGGCTTTTAACACACAAGCATTTGTCTTATTTAATAGTCTTAGTTATAGTTTTAATTCTTTTATTGTCCTATCATTGCTTTATATTGTTATTGTTTTACATCGTTTCTTTTTAATGGCATTTTTATATTGTTAAACACTTTGTGCAGCATCGTCTGTCTGGAAATGTGTTACATAAATAAATTTCACCTTAAATCAAATTTCCTGTTCTCCAGTGTAACCGGTGGCTTGCACCTTGTTGTAAGCACTCTGTATTTACATCTGTGAAGTCATCTTTTGATTGTAGACCTTAACGGTAATACTAATACCTCCTAAAGAAGTTAGGTGTTGGAAGGCTGCTTTTGTTAACAGTGAAACAATTCTGTCATCATCCACTTTAGCCGTCTCCTGTGGTCTTTGCATTCCTTCATTTAAAAAAAAAAAAAAAAAAAAAAAAAAAAAAAAAAATGAACCAGATGGTTGTTTTGGCCACTTTAAGGTTTTGTTGTCTCTCTGATTGGTTTATTTTAGCCCAATCATGACATAAACATTTCTTTGGCTCTCACATTGAGAGTTTGGGTGACTTCAGATCTTTTATGTGCTTAATTTGTTCACAAAGTGTCTATTTATTTGTCGTGAGGTTCAATAAACACTATCGCTTTAAAAAAAAAAAAAAAAAAAAAATTCTGATACTTATTTCATTGTTTAGGCTTTACAGGTTTAAACTAGTGTCAGCGTTAATCTCGTTAAAATGATGTTGCATTAACGCAGCAAATATCAGTTAGCGAGTAAGCACAGATCGCTCTGTGCGTGGGGCAGCCCCTCGCAGTTATGCCGTTAACGTCATTTTGACGAGATTAAACGCTGACAACACCAGTTTAAGCAAAAAAAGGGAAAAGACAAAGAATGAATTTTAGATAAAGAAGGACCCTAAATCTCAGTAAAAAAATAAATAAATAAAACATTACACAAAGAAAACACTGTTTTCTAACTGTTTTATTTGTATATTAATTATGACAACAATAAATAACAATAAATAACCTTGTAGTCAGTAAAACTTTCATAAGTCAGCACAACCGTTTGCTGATGGTGAACGTATCAAATTCCATCTTGAAGACAGGAGGCAATAATCTGCTTTGTAAACAGTGAGATTGTACCGCGTTTGTCGAATGTAATGATGATCATTTGTTCTCTTTGTCTACAAATGATACAAACAAAACAAAAAAAAAACAAAAAAACAACATTTAAAAACCATTTTGAAACAAATGGATAACTCGAGTCAGAACTGCTACGATCACTACAGCGAAATGACAAGCGGTGAGAGAAAGAACTGCTCATCTTTGTTGCTTTGGCTCACTTCTCATCTCAAAAATAAATGAAATCTGACCGTCTCAGCATCTGTTAACATCTTTAACTATTTTAGGACATTTAGGGAAATCACTCCTGTTTATCAGAACTAAATGAAACTCCAGTTTTAGCTGTTTTTTGCTGTTCTACAGCAGCTCATAGTTTGTTTTAGAACAGATTTTATGGATGACTTTTAGGGCCCTTCATGGCCTTGTCCCAGGCTATATCTCTATCCTCTGAGCACCATATGCACCAGCATGCACCCGGGGTCCTTGGGCAAAGGCGCCAACCTTGCCTGAGGAAATCATGTCAGTAGAGTCAGCCACTTCCTTTAAACCTATTTTTATGGGAAGGCTTTTTTATATGAATTTCCTTTGAGACGTCTTTTTATCTCCCACAGTTCACAATCCCTGACATTTTTACTACAATTTATTGGTCTTGGAGTTTGTTTTATTCTGTCTAATGTCAAAATCTCACTGATCTCACAGGTGTAGCGTGAGTACTGAACATACTGGAAGATATGCACAGAAAATGAGCGCCATGTCAGTGCAGAGGAAGATATCGGACCACGTGAAAGTCAGACTACAGAAAGATGCAGAGGAGTTTTTCACCTTTGATATTGCAAATCAAAGCATTTGATGCAGCAGGCAAAATTTGATTGCTGTAACTGAAAAATTGTACTCAGTAGTTTGTTTCTATGGCAAATGTCACTTGGGCTCCATGGAGCCAGGCAGCGAAGAAAGGACCCATTAGAGCACGTCAGTATTCATGTTTGGATTTCTTCATGTTCTATTGTGAGTTTGATCCTTTGTTATATTTTTGAATCTGTTTTTGGTGCTCATTTGATTCCTGTCCCAGGTGAGAACTTTCAGGTTGTGTGTGTCCCTGTGTTATTTTCTCTTCATTATTCTAAACTCTTGTGTTCCTTTTGTGTAACAAATGAGTTTTCTGGTGTCTGTGTTAAGTTGGGGTGAAAAATAAAGTGAAAAAAAAACAAAAAATTTTTAAAATCACCTGTAGGTCAGAATTTCAACTTATCAACTCAAACTTCTGAGAAAATAATTTTCAATAAGATAATATCCCAAATTTTGACTTATTGACAGCAAAAAAAATAAAAGTTTTTGGTAGCATAAATAAACTTTCATAGATTGTGGTCTCCTGTGTGTTGCTTTGAGTTTTACCTCCTCCCCAGTGATTACCTAGTTTCTCTGCACCTGTGTATCATATCCCCAGCTGTCTCCACTTCCCTTATTACCCTGTGTGTATAAATAGTCCTTCCCCTGTTGCCTGGTTTGCTGCGAAGAGTTGGATTTTTATATGGTACCTTTTTGGTTTAAGTATTTAAATGTAATAAAATGTTGCATTTTAATCCTTCAATATACAAAAGATGGCAAATATAGCCTTTTGCAGTTTAACTGGTTTTGAGTGATTATGGGAAACTTAAATATGCACTGCTGAGACTTGTAAACGTGAAACTATCAGGAGAAACGAGCCAGAGCAGCTGAGGTAAAACTGTAAAATCATCTGAGAGCAAGTCGACTTTGAGTCCTTGGGTAATGGAAAGCTAAAACCCGGAAAAATAGTTGGCAGTGGTCTTTAAAAAAAAAAAAAAACTGCAGTCAGTTCAACTCAGCGAGCTCTGCTCTCTTTTGTGACAGTGTTTAAAAATAGGCAGTTTAAAGATGAGCAGCACTTCCTCATTGTCTCTGCAGAGGTGAGCAGATCCTTGCTTTTCTTTACATTCACTAAGAGGAGGAATGTTACGTGTTTATGCATCTTTGAGGGAGTTGATGTGCGCGCAAAGCTTCAGTGCGGGTCCCAGTTTAAGGTTCATGGTGCTGACCAGGTGATCCTCTGTGAGAAGCAGCAGAGCCTGCCCATCTATTTCCTGGGAGCGAAACTCCTCGGCTACATCAGCACCACCTGATGGAAAGAGAACCGGAGTGGTCATTCTGTGTGACCTATAGCCTCGTTTTCCAGTTCTTAGCTGATAGATGTAGCACCCAGTGTGGTATTCTGCTGCCGAAGCCCATCTCCTTCAGTTTCAATGTGCCAACAGTGCCAAATTTAAAGTAAATCACATTTTTTGCTCAATCTGATGCTCAGCTTGAATTCAAGCAGGTCGCTGAAGATATTTGTGCTAACGAGCAATTGAACAGGTGTACCTAATGAAGTGGCTGGTGGGTGTACACTATGTGCAGTCACCCTTAACCAGCACATGTCCACATGAAACTTTCATGCCTGCAAATCATATTTAACCTGTCAAAAACTGCGAGAGAGAAGCAAAACTTACCTTAAAGCAAACCCAACACACCAAACTACAAACCGACACAGACGTGCTGCGAGGTCAGAGGTCGTACTGTTAATGTTTGCCATTTCTTTAGCAATAAAAGCTGTGCCTCAGGAGTGTGAAAAACCGCATTACCTGGCAGGGTGCTGATGTAGGAAAACACTTGCTCCACGTTCCACTGAGACGGACAGCCGACGTCGTCTTCTGCGTCTGAAACGATGATCGTTTCTACGGTCCTCTGCTCCCTCACCCTCTCTTGCGCTCTCTCAGCCTGTTTTCGAAGCCTGGTCGTCATGGGAACGGGAGGTTCTTCCTCCTCTTCCTCCTCCTCCTCGTGATGCTCATCTTCCTCTCTCGGTGAACTCTGTTGGGTCTCTTTGGAGCCAAATGACCTGTGGGCCTGAGAAGCACAAAGACACAAAAATTCACAGTATATTTCAGAGCTGGACTTCATACAGTAACAAACAGAAAGCAGGTGTTAGACCGTGTCTCAGGTGAGGTTTAATTCTTACCAGTCTGAAATAAATTTTAGTTACAGCTCATTGTAAGTATTGACTTTGAGCTGCAAACTCATTTAAATGTTCATCTCCTTTATTTAAAGGATCTTTTAGCCTCTTTTAACAATGCTATTAGAGATGCAAGGGCTGCTTACTTTTCTCAGTTGGTTGCAAAGAGCAGAGGTAATCCTAAGGTCTTATTTGATACTATTACTGATATCATTACTCCTGCTCCACCTGCTGCCATTATTTCTTCTGCTGAAGACTGTGAAACATTTCTTGCTTTCTTTTTAGAAAAAAATTAGCAATATAAGGAAAAAATTGTCCCCATCAGCATCTGCACTGTCAGTTCCCACGCCAGTTCGGCCTGTTGTTTTAGAAAGATTTTTACCTGTTTCACTATCCGAGCTGGGAAAAATAGTTAGTGCAACAAAAGTATCCTCTTGTTCACTCGACATTTTACCCGCATCGTTATTCAAAAATGTCTTTTACTCTATTGGTCCCTGTATGCTCACTATAAGTAACACCTCTTTGGGATCTGGCAAAGTCCCTGCTTATTTTAAAACTGCTGTTATATACCCCCTGTTAAAAAAGCCTATGCTGGACCCATCTCTCACTAGCAACTACAGACCGATCTCAAAAATACCGTTAATTGCTAAGATTTTAGAGAAGATTGTGGCTAAGCAGCTTACAGCAGTTTTAGACAAATATAATATCTTTGACAAATTTCAGTCTGGCTTTCGTAAAGCTCATTCTACTGAAACAGCCCTTCTTAGAGTTTCCAATGACATTCTGATGCAAAGCGATGCAGGTAAGTGTTCTGTTCTCTTAATGTTGGATCTCACGTCGGCCTTTGACACCGTTGACCATTATATTTTGCTTGATAGGCTGAAATACTGGGTCGGTGTATCTGGGTCTGCCTTAGAGTGGTTCTCCTCGTATCTTTGTGAACGATACTCTTCTGTGGCAGTTTCTAAGTACAGGTCATCTTCTACGTCCCTGTCCTTTGGTGTGCCACAAGGCTCTGTGCTGGGGCCATTATTGTTTTTAATTTATTTACTTCCTCTCCAGCATATTTTGAGCCCTTTTGAGGATATTTGTTACCACTGCTACGCAGACGACATCCAACTATATATATCTTTTAAACCTGAAGATGCTTCTAAGCTGCGGATTTTAAATGTGTATTTGGAAACCATCAAAGGTTGGATGGCCGACAATTGTCTCCAACTAAATGAAAATAAAACTGAAGTCCTTTTATGTGCTCCAGACAGACATGTACCCAGCATAATGAATGCTCTTGGTCCCCTTTCAACATTTGTGAAACCATCTATCAGGAACCTAGGGAAACCTTCGATCCTGCTCTTACATTGGATATTCACGTCAAATCTCTGGTTCGGTCTTGCTTCTATCATTTAAGAAATATTTCTAAATTGAGCCCCATAATATCTCATACTGAACTGGAGATTGTTATTCATGCTTTTATTTCATCATGACTGGACTATTGCAATTCACTGTTCACATGTCTAAACAAAAGTTCCCTGGAGCGTCTGCAGACTGTCCAAAATGCTGCAGCAAGGCTTCTGACGAAAACATCGAAATACTCACATATAGCACCGTTGCTTATACAGTTACACTGGCTCCCTGTCGAATTCAGAGTCCACTTTAAGATTCTGGTTCTGACATTTAAGGCTCTTCAAGAACAAGCACCATCATACATCATTGAACTTTTACAGCCCTATGCCCCTAGTAGGTCTCTGAGGTCTTGTGGTCAGGGATTACTTGTTATTCAGTATACGAGACTGAAAACTAGGGGTGATCGAGCTTTTGCTACTGTGGCCGCCAGACTGTGGAATTCTCTTCCTCAGAACTTAAGATCTGCTGATTCACTGATTACTTTTAAAAAACAGCTAAAAACATCTTTTTAAAATTGCATTTTGTTAACTTTTGACTGTACTTTGTCTTTTTAATCTGTTCCTATACCTTGTAAAGCACTTTGTGATCTTTTATCTAGAAATGTGCTATATAAATAAAATTTTACTTACTTACAAACCTCGTGGTTCGAGCTCCGTGGAATGTTTGAAGCATCAAATAAACATTTAAATGTCTTTTTAGAAATATTTCCAATCCACCAGAGAAAAAACATGTATGCATAACCACCTCTGGAGTCTATCAGCCTTCAAAAATCCATTTTTGTTACACCTAACTGTAATAATCATCAGCCTGTAAGTCTGTTCTTCATATTTTTGAATGAAGAGTGATTTAAAACAGCATATAACAGGGCAACATGCTTGAAAGCTCTGCAGCCTTAACATATTTTTGCATGAGTCATTTTAATGTCTGTTTCCAGAGCTGATAGACATCTAAGAATCTGGCCACCGGCAAAGCCCATTCGGCTGTTTTCATTAGAGATCCCCATCTGCCAGCTGACCCGATCACCCCCAATATTCTGTCCAACATGCTGGTTTGCTTACAAATGTGAAGCTGCAGATCGTTTTGTGTCTGCAGTGTGTTTGTGTTGAAAAGAAGTTGCAAAAGAGATGACATATGTTTTTCTTTTTGGATTGTGAGAATAAATTGACAAGATGCATACGATGTCGTTTTTACTCACAGCAAAGAGAGGCAAACCCAACACAACTACCAATAAAGTCCTTCTGGTAGATAAGTGCTATTAGTAAAACCTCCAAAGCTGTTCTTCTTTAAACAAACAGGCTTGCCTTTGTTTGTCATGTGAACATGTAGTTAGTCATTTACTTTACTCATTTCTGTTAACACCAGCAAAATAGTTGCATGTTTAATCATCTGGGAATTTACCCAGATTTATTTATTTAGAGAGACCGAGATCCTGACCCCCCTAATGTTCAGCACAAAGTTACGCCCATGAGGAAAGCTGCAGAAAGCGCGATATATGTCGTTTTAACCCTAGAACATTAACGTGGAGTTTTAGTGACTGCAGAGCTCCAAACCTCCTCTGATTAACATCAGGATAAAAACTGTTCACAGGGAGCTTCATGCCATCCATTTCAGTGGCTGAGCAGCTCCTGCAGGTAACCCAGTATCTTTTTCGTCCATACAGTTTATACACGCATGCATCAGGCCGACGATACTACTGACCTGCATCACAAAGTGCTCTCTGGAGGCTCCGTTGACTCGGCTGGGGGGTCGTCCTCTCCTTCCCAAGGGCCTGTGAGCCATGCGACCTGCATGCAGCACCGCGATACGCTTGGTGCAGCTTACACTGAACCTGAACAAAAACAGCCGTGAAATGTTTGATTAACCCTTAGAGCACAGGTGTGTGTCCTTGATCCAACACAGCTGATTTAAATGGCTAAACGACCTCCTTCAGGTGTCTTGACCCAGGTTGATATCTAAAACCTGCAGGACACCAGCACTCGAGGCCTGGAGTTCGACACCCCTGCCTTAGAGGATCCTGGGGACATGTTGGGCCATTCCATTTTTTTAAATGGTATTTTTGGCGGTGCTGATATTAATTTTATCCTCAGGTCAAACAATGTCCAATTGAAAATCACTGAAAATACAACTTTTGATGTTTTCTGCAAAAGTGCCTTGCTGCTGAAATGATAAGTGTGTGTCCTACTGATGTTGGATGATGGTGTGCATGTGTGTGCATGTGTGCGATATCCACCTTCAAGTCTGTTCTCTTAGAAGGCCACACTCGGTGTTATGAACTAATTCGATAACAGTGAATGATGAGAACCCTTTCAGAGCTTCAACAATATCTCAGCAGCAGGAACCAAAACAAAATTGGACTTTATTTTGGTTCTCACTCAAGTAGTTTATGCATCTGCACGGCAGCCACAGTTAGAAGTATGCGCAGTAGTGCAGGAGCAGTCATTTTGGAGATGGCAAGACTTTACAGCACACACAGGCTCTGGAAGTGATCGTGAACCATGAGTGTTAAGATGGCATCCTCCTCCTCCGAGGACTCTGAGGCTGACATGGAGGAGGCCTCAGAGGTAGAAATGGACCAGCTGGAGTCCAGCTCTGACTCATCTGAAGGTGAGAGTGGAAAGGTTTGGTTGAAGCAGTGACAGGATAGACTCCTCAATCTCTTCTCCATCTTGGTCAACCCCATATTTTGGTCCCCCACAAAAACTGCAACGCTCTGCAACGCCCCAGCAGCCAGAGGTTTGATCCCTGGAACTACACACTATCCCACCAGCTATGCACTGCTGCTGGATGAAATCCTGCAGCAAACTGTGGCCCTGACAAACCTCTTTTCCTTAGGGTAAAAAGAGTGAGGATTTTTAAGGGTTATTTGAGAGTAAATAAATGCTCTAAGAGCTTGGAAGGAAATGCGTCTGGACTTCTTTAGGTTTTTTGAAAACTATGATGACCTGGATGACGGATAACCTTCACAGATGGTTAATAAGTGCATTCGTCCCTAATGTTATTATATCACATCATCCTTGAAGTCTGTGAATAAGTTGGGAAAGGTAGCATCGGGACTCTGAGCTGTCCTCTTTTTGTTGCTTTGATGGAGACTCATGGGGAAACCTGGGAGTGATTATCTACTTGCGTCAGCGGGCTGCAGATGTCAGATGATGTAATTCAACTTTACTGACACAGACTGTAATTTTCTGTAGTTTCTGCGGAAGAAAAAAGTGCTTTGTTGTTAAAGCAGACAGTTCGTGAGTGTTGCTCATGTTTTCCACAGACTCTAAGACAGTGTGGTGAACCTCAGCCGAATGACACACACCAACACTGAAAACAACAAAATAAAAAGATTCAAAATAATGAATCATCATTGTTCTCACGGACAAAGATCAACTTTTCATAACAAACCATAAAATATTACAATTTACACAGACTTTGTATTATGCATCGGCCCTGTGTTGTGAAACGCTGATTCTTGGATTTTTCTTGCCATCATAAATTCTTGTTTTGTGTTTCTTTTTAACACACCCCTTGTGTTCCTCTTGTGAGTGCTTCTTCCAGCGTACTTCCTGTTTTATTTTGAAGGTGGGATCCTAATATGGTTTTCCACTACTACTACTACTACTATGTCCTTTTACTTCCCATCTTTGTTCTTTTAATTTCTGATTTAGGTTACCTGTTCCCTAAGTCTGCATGTCTTAACCCCTTTTTATTTCATAGTTTGCAAGTGCCCAATGCATCTGCTCCATCGCTTCACATTATTTTCTCCCATCGGTGATGGGAGAGGAGGAGGTGAGGAAGAGACATGAGAACAAATGAGCTGAGGGAACAGGCACTTAGAAAATTGAGTCATCCTCACAAATGTCACACCTCATTTTAAAGTGATGCCAATGAAATGTGTCATTTTTGTTCTAGCAGACCCACAGCTGGATTTTATGACATCAGACATAACTGTGCTCATGACAATTTCTAATAAATAAATAAATAGAATTACTTTAATTTAACACATGGTGCTTTTTTGTGCAGGGCAGAAACTTTGATCATGTTAAATAACGTGAAAAAAGGATGACTTGTTTAAAAAGAATCCTCCTCCCACTATGACTTGTATATTCCAGCAGTTTCCCACAACTCTTTTATATGCTAAAGGTAAATAAATGCATCCACAGTGGACACGCATTTGCATTCTCAATTATAGCTAAAGCCTCCTCTCTCCTCAGTCCTCCTGATATATTTTAGGAATTGAGATTTCCTTCAACATGGTGAACTGAGATTGATTTCATGGTCACGGGCAGCAGGATGGAGGTGATGAAGCGCCTGTTTTTTCATGCTGGAGGACCACTGAGCTTACGTGATGGTGAGGTGTCTGCATTCAGGTCACAAAAATTGGTCTGATTTTAGTGAAAGTCACACACGATGACCATAATGATGGGTCTTCGTCTGAGCTGTGCTCAGGTTGCTCATATTGGTCGTTTTACTGCCACTTTTCCGTTCTGCACTTCCCAGATTACAATAACCTGTGAGTTGTGATTTCAGTCCCTGCTGAGTATTTACTGTATGATGTACACTCACATAGCACATATATTTGTGCTAACTGGTCGTTAGCACAAATATTTAATCAGCCTATCACACTGCAGAATGACCAGACTGTTTCAAGTTGATAGCAAGGCTACAACTCAGATAGCCATTCACAACTCATTATAACCAAGGTATGCAGACGTAAAACCTTGAATCAGATGGGCTACAGTAGCAGGAGACCACAGTGGATACCGCAGTGGATACCACTCCTGTCAGCTAAGAACAAAACACTAAGGCTCTAGTTCACAGGAGCTCACCAAAACTTGCAATAGATGATTGTAAAACTATTGCTTGTCCTCGATTTTCTTGGTACACTTTGGGCCTCTTGTACCGACTGAGCACCATTAAAACACCACAGCCTACCCGAGCTGCAGACTATGTCTATCCCTTTATGACTATAGTGTAACAATCTAATAATAGCTTCTTTCAGCAGGATAACACCAAAACCCCAAAGCTCAAATCATCTCAAACTGGTTTCTTTAACATGACAATGACTTCACTGTAAATGCCCTCCACAGTCACCAGATCTCAGTCTAGTAGAGCACCTTTGAGATGTGGTGCAATAAGCAAAGCTTATGAGCTTATGGCTGATGAGCGTCTCGTAATAACCTACAGTTTGTTCATGTTAATAGGGTGAATCACTGAAACTATGTTTCTTTGGTAATAAATAATTACACTAGAGGACAAAACTTAGTACGTTGTGTAAATGTTTTATTTACCTTCTGACACACGACATGGAGCAGAAGCGTTTGGAGCGCAGAAACGTGCGAGCGTAGCCGCTGCTTCCACAGTACTCACACTGCAACACGTCTGGCACACTCTCCCCGAGTTCTGCAACTTCAGAGGACCAGCTGTTAATCATGCATGTTCACACACACACACACACACACACACACACACACACACGCACACCTCTCTCACCTTCTCCTGTAGGGCCGTCATTTTCCATCTCAGAGTCAGATGAATCTGACTGGTCAGCATCCAGAGGACTGTCGTCTGCTGCATCCCCATTGGTCGGTACGTCCTGGGGTTCTGGAAGGGAAGCCTGCTGCTCCGATAGCAGTGATGACCGACCCACCTGCATTGAGTAGCACATTCAAAAATTGAAAACCTTACACCAATTTTTTTTAACCCAAATGGCAGAAAAAAAAGAAAAAGAAAAAAGTTTTAATTCACTGAAACAAGGTTTCACACAACTAACGTCCTGCACAACGATAACACTGCATGCTGACAGATTGCAAGTTGGCACTGACCAGTTCCTCTCACTATAGCCTTAACTAGTTGCATCAAGCTTCCTTGTAAAAAGACACCTTCTGCATAAATGAGCCATGCCAGCAGCTTTGATAAAGTGACAGACATCATTTGTTGACTGTAGAGCATCACCAGTGTTACAATGTAAAGACAGTGATGCAATGTCATATTTCAATTGTCATATTTACATCTGTTTATAATATTAAAATGAGACATTTACTTAAGTTTTAAATGCCTGGAAAAGTTTTATTCCACCTTCCTCTCCTCACCTGCTCCAGAAATATTTTCATTTTGTTTATACACACATAATTAAATAATTGATTAAAGCTGATTTTAAGTGCTTTTGTAGTGCTTCCCATTAATCAGCAGTAAACTTTCTGCACAGGGCACGTCCACATACCGGGAACGGCTCCAGGCCCTCTTTGATGACAAAGCCCTCCACGAGGTGTGTGAGGACGTGGGTTGACCTCTTGGGGCTTCCTGGGAGACTTGCAGGGGCAGAAGGAGGCTGGCTGGGGACTTTTGCTGAAGCAGGGAGGAGGGGAGGAGGTAAAGGAGAAGGTGGTGGAGGAGGAGGGTTGTTGGTGCCACTATTGCTGCTATTGTCAGTGGTCGTGAGCTGGGAGGACTCCTCCACTGGAGGACTCCTCCAGTGGCTGGGGGTGATGGAGGATGAACCCGTCACTGCTACACAATAAAAAGCATAAAGAGTGAGGGGTGAGGGGGTCTCATGGAGGCAGGTTATCCTGTTAACTGAATAATTCTGTACCTGAACCATTTTGATTGGGTGGTGTAGCGGTCCCGTCTTGTTCTGAACTTGGAGGATCTTTCCTTTCCTCTGAGCTCAGACTGTTCACGTTGCACTTTTGCCCCAACTGAAAATCAAAACAAAACAAAACCTCATTCAAACCAACTCATAATCTACTCAGGAGCTCTTCAAAGCAGGACGTGCTGACTCACGGGTGCAGTTTCGTTGTGTTTGACTGGATGCACTTTCAGATCAACAGCCACCGTTTGAGGAGGTGGCAGGTTCTGGTAGGGCATCTGGACCAGAGCCTCCGCCACAGGCAGTTCCCGCTCCGTTAGCAGTACCTGTCCTGACTGGACAGCCAAAGCCCGGACTGAGTGCAGGGACACCCTGTGAAGGGAGGCCGGGGGGTTCTGGGGCAGCCTGGGGAGAATGAGAGGAGGAGGAGGAGGTGGAGGCTGCTGGCTCTGTGGGAATGAGGTCCGACGCTGTGGCGCAGCCACCAGAGGAGGTGGCTGAGGCTGAACGGCAGCAGCTGGGACTGAAGTCTGAGGTGATGATGCAAGCATGCTGGTGACTAATGGGGAGGAAGAAGAAGACAGGGCTGGGGGCTCGTTTCGTAGTTGTGAGTGGGTGCTGGAGGCGGTTAGTCTTTTAACCGACAGAGGAAGAGGATTGGAGTGGGTATCTCGGGGTGCTACTCTGAGGGCAATTGGTTGCAACTGTCTGCTGCTGGGAGCCCCTCCTGTGGCCTGCTGGACGATGAGCTGGTGGTGCGCCACCTGCTGGCCTACTGGACAGGACAGCTGCTGCTTGACTAGAGTGTGGGTTTGCACTGGAGGGTAGGCTGCAGAGGGAGCACGAGGAACATAATAACCAGCAGGTGAGCTGTCATTAAAAACTTAACCTGACAAAAAAAGCAAACATCTGCATTACATGAACATCAGTATGCTTGCTGCATGGCTTGTATCAAACCAAAACCAAGTGTCCACCCTAAGTTTGTCTCTGGCCTCTTACACTTGCAGTTATCTCAAACCGTGGAAGACACAAACTCACCTGGGGTTATAATCTGGGGTCCTGACACCAACGAGGTGGCATCAGATGGCGCTGTTTCTGTTGAGCCATCAGTCAGTTGGGTGCTCTTCAGCCCACAGACTGGATTCTTGGACAAAGAGGTAGCTGCAGGCAGGGCCTGGGACTCGGTGGAAGGTTTTAAGATGACGCTGTGGGCTGTAGCCAGAGCTCCCGGCAAATGGGTACGCAGAGCCAGATTCTGCAGCGAGTATTAGAGGTTAACAGTTAGTCTTCGCAGTTATTAAAAGTTTCTGGTCATGGAGTAAAGAGCCAGTGCTGTACCTTGTCCTAACACACTGACATCACGTAAATAAATACAGAAATAGTGGACCTATTCTGCTGTTCCTTATATTATGATCTAAAGCAGCGAGCGAGAGTTGAGGCTCGGGTGTGAAATGTATGGTTTTCAGGGTTTTAACGGTTTTCAGCGTTATTTTGTTATCGTTTTTATAGCTAACTCTGTTTTCCTGGGTCTTTTCACGTGTGTTATGAATAAATCTTCTTTTTTTCGGTACCGGTACTAGTTTTATTTTGTTGTATTTATCCGCGACACCTTAAAGGCCGGTCTGTGAAAATATTGTCGGGCATAAACCGGTCCGTGGCGCAAAAAAGGTTGGAGGACCGTTGGTCTAAATAATGTATGCAATGTTGAAACAAAACAAAAAACACAACCCGCTTTGCTCTTTATGATGTCAAAGAGGGGAGGGATATCCTTAATGATGAGATCAAGAGGGGCAGCAAATCAGAAGAAAGTAACTTTAAAGCTGTGGGCAGTGAGCAAAGCTACTGCAAGAGAGTCCAAGGACAATAACATGGAGCCTGAAATGAGCATAATAGGTCCACTGTATGTTCTGTAACAGCCTGAGGCACATAATTGTGCAGCACTGTGGCAGGATTGTACCTGAGAGGAGGTAGGTAATGAGGAGCAGGAGGTCACAGTGGGGAGGTCTGACTGAATTGCAGCTACTGTGGCTGCAGGAGTTAGAATCAGCTGGCAAGGATAGAAGCAACAGGGAAGCTCAGACGCCACGTTGGTTAAAAATCAGCCATAAAAAGTTGCTCATGCACTCAAAATGGCAACACAGTAAAGCAGCATGAATGCAGCTCGAGATCAAAGATGAAAAGGTTTCTACCATCTGAGTTCGAAGGTACATCTGAGCTTGGTTACAGCTGGCAGGTCTGTTTCCTAGAAGCATGGCCTGCTGAGATATTGTGGCTGCGCTGGCAGTGGATGTCTGAGTTCGACCAATCAGCCTTGCGGTCACTGGAGATGCTGGTAAAGTTATCTGGATGAGGGGCGGCATGATGAGAGCTGTGACAAAAACTAAATATGCTCAGGTGTGTATTTGTGCTCAGAGTGAGAACACACTTAAGCACTTACCGAGTTTTGGGAAACACCCGCAGCCTGAACCAAACTGCCTGTAGAAGAAGAAGGTGACCTCTGACAGACTGAAGCCTGAAAAGCAGTGAGAACACGTTTTACTTTCTATTCTTGATCCTCACACAGACACACAGCACATAGACAGACACCACCCGACCTGCTGGATGGCGGCCAGACTCTGCAGATGTGCGGGATGCTGGTGCTGCTGCAGGGCTGCTGTCTGCAGCATGAAGTGCTGCTGCTGGGCTGCGTACATCTGATGCAAGTACTGGGCCGCCATGCTCTGAGGTCTGTTCATGGCATGTTGGATCACCTGTTGGATCACACGATGTACATTTTCTTCAGACTGGCTAAAAGCCTTACAAGGCTATTTATCTACTTTAACAACAAAATCTAATCACCTGTTCAAATACACTATATTGCCAAATGTATTCACCCGTCTGCCTTCACACACATATGAACTTTAGTGACTCCCATTCTAAATCTATAGGGTTTATTATGATGGGGAATTTTTGGTGATTTTTCCTGAAATGTAGTTGTGAGGTCAGACACTAATGCTGGACAGTCAGATTGCCAGAAGAAGGCTTCTCCACTGCTTCAGAGTCCAGTGGTGGCGTGCTTTACACCACCACATAAGACGCTTTGCATTGTACGTGGTGATGTAAGACTTGAATGCAGCTGCCATGGAAACCCATTCAATGAAACTCTCTACACACTGCTACTGAGCTGCTCTGAAGGCCGCATGAATTTTGTGGCCTTCAGATTTTACTGAAGGTCACAAACTTTGTACTATAACCACTAACCACTAACGGTTGAGTGAGGAATATTTAGTGACGAGGAAATTTCATGAGCGGACTGGGGCTACCTGATCTTGCACAAATGTTTGTAGAAGTAGTCTGGATGCCAGGTGTTGGATTTTATACACCTGTGGCCATGAAAGTGATTAGAACAGGTGAATTCAATGATTTGAATGGGTGAGTGAATATTTTTGACAATATAGTGTATATACTATGATGCATAATTACTACTATTGTTTATTCTTTGGACTGTCTCGTAAAAGTAATACCTGATAGCTTGACAAACGACAGTCAATAGACAATTAATATTCAGTATATCAATATGATAAATGCATACTGAGGTCAGTGGTACTGTTCATTACTTGGATCACCTTTAAATCAAGTCCTCTGTGTGCACTTTACAGAAATAGCTTGGACTTTTTGCCTGTCAAGCACACCGTGCGTAGGGACTGTAAGCAGCTTCCTGTCTATTACCCCGACTCTTTACCTGTGAAGTGAAACTAAGACTAAACGAGCCACACACATATCGGTCGCAGGTGCAGTTTATTACCTGGACTGCTTGTCTGTCTGGTGGGATGATGCTGAGGGAGGTAGAGGGCGGCTGGGTGCTGGAACTGGGTGTTGCCATGGTGACGACAGATGATGACGATGCAGTGGTTACTGTCTTACTGGTGTCTGCCTGTCTGTCTCCTGGGCTCCGTCTGTCCATGTCCCAGATTACACACAGAATCAATATCAGGAAATCTGTGGAGATAAAAACAAAAAAAGGACATGCATTAACATGTGCAACTTTCTCTGATTCATGTGTAAATGCTTTCAGTTAAGATGCTTTCACTCCAGGCAAAAAAAAACCCTAACAGACAGGTGCTGGTGTAGAAAAATCATTTTCTATGTGAAAATATTCCCACAATTTTCAGGTTTCTTCCTGTTAAAAGGGACTGTTTCCTTCCCACTGTTGCAAAGTGCTTGCTTTGACAGGTTGCTTGTTTTTTTTTGTATTTATTTATTGTTTTTTGTTTTGTTTTAAATACTGTTGTGTTTTTTCCTTATAGCACCAGCGCTTTGAGGTGACTGTTCAGGGTGCGGGACTAGAAAATAAGCCTGAACTGAATATATTTTAACGTGTCAAAACTGAACCCTTCCCTCTTGTCTTTATTTTTTTATGACTTGCAGTGGAGTGTCAGGTTTTAAATGACTCCACTTTCTTTTAAGAAAGCCAAATATAATTTTAAATCATTTATGGCAGTTTTACTTCAAGAAACCTTTTAATTAAATTAAAAAAAAAAAACCTCACACAAATAATAGACACCCTACCTCACAGGGAGCTTTGATCTTCTTGAATTAAAAATGAAATAGAATAAAATAAAACCAGGTGAACAAAACTAAACTTGGACTTTTGAAATAGAAACATAGAACCCTGACACTTATTAAATTAAGTGAATTTACAATAACAGAACAATAATAACAGTAATATTTAACATTATCACCAAGAAATACTTTTAAGTTTTTAAAATCTTGTGTGAGGTGGGGTGGCACGCACACCTCTGTAATAATTTAAGAGAATTTTATCAACAACAACAACAATAATATTAATAATAATACAGTAGCGTGGGTTGTATAAATCACGCCTGTAGCTGCAGAATATTGATTCTTTTTTTTCTGATTGATCTTCGCTGTAGATTAGTAAATGCAGGATTTCCTCGACAAAAACCCTGAACCATCGGATAATCCTGATATTTAATGTCCAGTCTGTGAACCTTCACAGACTACATCCAGCACATCTGGATGACACCCCCCGCCGCTCTGCCCCTCACCGCTCACACTGCGCATTATGCATGCACAACCATCCACCTCTTGTCGGCGATACTTGCCTGGTTTTGGAAGACATGGGCCATCAGGAGCTGACCATACCCCGACACACTGTCCCAGTCATGAAGCCCTCTGATGCGTCAGCGCTGCTTAAAATGGTGATTTGAAAAAAATCGTGCGGTGTGCTGCGAAGCAGGCAGCATATGATGATAAATAAAAAAAAAGCTTCGGCACAGCACCGCTCGCAGTGCGGGAGGACCCTCCACAGCCACAGAAGAGAGGAGAGGCGATGTCTGACGATCAAACGCTTTTTGTTTTAGAATGAATGAATTTAAATTGTAGGCTCGTGATAAGATGTGTTGTCCCCCTGTTTATCACTAATATCGCTGTCATGTCACATGACCACGTGGTCTCGTGAATTCATTGTTCTGTCACTCAATAATATATGATGTTCAGATGAGTATGTGCTGCAAATTCGTGTCCCGTGAGTACAACAAAGTCAGTTTTCTTCTTTTTAAGTACAGTTGGTTCACTTTTTTTTAATGAAGACAAGCGGGGACCATGACCGCTGGATGTTGTATTTTTCTTTTTTAAGCTTGTTCTCGCTGCATTTAAGTCCTAGTTTATTGTTTGATTTCTCGTGTTATTTGTCACTCCTCCCTCCAGTCCTCCATATCTGTTGTTTCATCATTTGAGTCTTGTATTTTAAAATTGCTTGAAAGCTATATATTCGTAGTAGGTTCTTGCTTTATTAGTTGAAGAATTGTTACCAGCTGACGAACATGAACATTTCTCTGGACTGTACAAGTCTAACAACCTTGAAAGACTGACATGTTATAATAACATGTCAGTCTTTAAGAGCACAGGCTGAAGATACAATTATCTTAGTTCAGTTTTTCAGACACGGTGAAGTGAAACGTTTGAAGTTTGAGGGGTAAACATAAAACAACAACAAAACAAACTATGACTAAATCTCCTGACAGAGGACATGGCCAATTTCAAATCCCCAGGATCAAAGAGGAGCAAAAATGGCAGCTCTCGCTTGTTCCTGGTCCATTTTTCGATCCTGCAAAAGTCATTGAGCTTTTGAAAGCTTGAAAATAAGAAAGGAGGCAACTGGACTTTTTTGGGTTCGCAAAGGTGTTTCGCCTCTCACCCAAGAGGCTTCTTCACGTTTTGCAGGAGGTTTCTTCCTGGTAAGAATGGAGGTTTTCCTTCCCACTGTCGCCAAGTGCTTACTAGGCGGTCATCTGTCTCTTGGGGTCTTTAAAGCCCCTTGAGGCGACTGTTATTGTGAATTGGCGCTATATGAATAAAACGGAACTGAATTAAAAACAAATTGTGGAGTCCCATCATCCGTATTCTTCAGTCCTGTCATCTTTGTCAAAGTAGCTTCATTTCCTGTAATGACTGACCCTCTCCCAGGACCCAAAATCATCCCGGAACTCCATTTAACTGAACAAGCTAATCATCCCAGCTTTTTAAAGAAATCCAAAGCTCAGTTTCAGGGAGTTCGTGAACCCGACCTCCAGTCTACATATGTAGGCCTACTGATGTGTACCACGTGTGTGAAAGGAGCATACTACTAATAATGACACACACACTCGGAGGTTGGTGCAAATCGTGGCTCACATAGAGACGTCACGGTTTTTCCCAAACTTTATCTGTATTTATTAAAGATTACTTTGTTATGGTTAGGATATTTAAAATAAAATCAAGTTCACTTTGTTACAAGCAGAGGGTGGTTTGGGTTAAAATAAGTATCCTTTTAAAGCTCCGTTTTACACGGTTGCTATGGTGACGAGCAGAGGTGGGACCAAGTCATTGTTTTGCAAGTCTCAAGTAAGTCTCAAGTCTTTATCCTCAAGTCTCAAGTCAAGTCTCAAGTAATGTCAGGCAAGTCAGAGTCGAGTCTCAAGTCACTGGTGTAAAAGTCCGAGTCAAGTCACAAGTCTGAAATTTTGAATTTCAAGTCCTTTCGAGTCTTTAAAAAAAAAAAAACAACGAAAAAATAATGTTGCAGTTATATGCTAAATGTAAATATTAGACCATGTAATTTTAAAATCTGTGTTTTTCTCAACACATGACAAAATAGTGAACTTAGAAAATATACACAAATTGTGAAATTGCACCTCTTTAAAATGCAGCTCAATTAAACCTAGCTCCAAGAATAATTTTCACCGACAGTTCTGAGATAAGCTGCATGTTATTCTTGGATGCGGTTGTAGGACCGGCTTTAAAACCGCCAATGGCGTGTCCAGCGGGGTGGCCTGGGGGGGCACAGGCCACCCCCCAAACCAGACTGGCCACCCCAGGTGCCACCCCAAAGGCAAAACGATAAAATTCAATCAAATATCAAATGTCCGATTATGTTTTCACGGTGACGCTCAGATATCCGAGTGTAAGTGAATGCAGCATCGCTTCTGCGCTATGCGCATCACGTTAGCAAAGGTAGGAGAGCCAAGCGCGAAAGACGGCACTGCAGGAAACAATTTTTCGGTGAAAGAAAATGAGGACAGAATAAATGTCCCGGTAAGTAATATCAAGTTTGTTGAGTTTAGTAAACTTCGGTGAAATTAGAATACCAAGGAAAAAAAATAACACTTAAAGAATTATTGCAGCTGTGGAATATTTCAGACAGTATGCTACTGAGGGCAGCTAACATAAGAGTTATGCGTTATAAGATATAATCTAAGTCGTAACATTGCTGTATGGAGCTGCAGATTTGGTTGCAGGTTAACATAGCTGGACTGGCCATCGGGCTTATTTGACTTATTTTTTATTTTTTTTGTAACGGCATGAACAATGAGAGGTGGTGGATTGGCCAGATGCAGGTCGATGTGTAGAAATAACTCCGTTGTTTGGTGGTGGCTATGACGGGGCTTCCACAGAGGCAACAGGTGGACGAGGGAAGGGGAGGCAGGAGGAGAGCCCCGAAGCAGCCGCCAGTCCGAGTGTCAGGTGAACTGAACTTCAGGTAAGAAGTTATGACCTGCAGTCTATCTGGGTCAGATATAAACCAAGTTTAGGTGGAGTTTATTTTCATGTTGCTGACTTTTTACTGTCAGTTGCAATAACTCATACTGCGTTCTAGCCAGTTTGACGGAGTTTTTATACAGCTGGGTGGGTGCTATGATGTTACTGATAGTGAACTTTATTTTATTCATAAGGTTAGTAGAGTTGCCAACGGCTCCTTAAAAAAATGGAATGGTCCCTCATTCAGAGAAAATATTACGCGTTTCGTATTGAGCTGAAAAGAGACGCAGTTTGTCCCGGACTTTAGCTAGAATGGAAAAAAGACACAAAACTGGATTTATTCTGTCTTTACGCTGCACAGCTGCCTCTTCTCTCATCCTCCCTCTCCTGTTGCTACTTCAATCATGAAACTGATCAATGATCAGCTGATCGGCTTTTCTCTCTTGTTTGTTTATCGCCCACTTTGCGCCAGAAAGAGGAAACCAGCAGATATTGCGCTAAACAACAGCAGCACGTTTAAGCTTGATCAGCTGTTGTTAGAATGTATTTAATATTAATTTCTAGTATCAGCTGATGTTTGCTGGAGCCACAGCTGTAAAGCTGCTGGTCATGATGTCTGTTTAGATATGTGGTGAGAGGGAAACATGAAGATGAAACCAGGAGATGTCCTTACTGAATCATCAGAGCTGAACAGGTGATGGAGAAACAGGTTTACCTTTTAGGTGACATGAATGAGTTGAAGTTATCAACTGTTTCTGAGAGATAAATAACACCAGGATCCTTTTTTATGTAGCTGACAGCTGGTAACTGTGCAGGGGCGGGTCTAGCAAAGTTTTGCCAGGGGGCCAGGTAGGGCATTAACAGGGAAAGGGGGGCACAAAGAAATACTTTTCTTTCTTATTCTCATTTAAAATACCTAGTTTTTATTAAATAATTATCTAAATCTTACAACCAAAGTTTTTATCTGACGTAAAATGTATAGAAATCATACATATACCAACAAGACAGTGTACATCACTGTCACAACAGCGTTTGTTTTCAGTCAAAGTCTTTATGGCTTTACTACCTGGTGGGTCGGCCTGTAGTGAAAATGCCCAATTTTTCTGTCCCAGTCCAGCCCTGCAGGTTAATACTGGCAGTGTCACCATGCCAGCTGACTGTATTTCATCATCAGCCAGTGCTGTTCTTTATCAATATTACCAAAGTTTATCATAAGGCAGCATAGAAAGTATTTACTTGCTTTCAGGTTTTATTCAAATGTTAGTCTTTTCAGTTGTTTCTCCACTTTTTTCCTGTTTCAAAATCAAACACCAGTTTGTGAGAAGATTATCTTCTTTTTTTAACAGGCAGATAAAGTTTTGCATTGGAACTGGCTAATTTGTCAATTGTTTGTTACAAATGTTCGTATTTTAATTTTCAAAAATGTTTTTGCCCAAAACATATGTGCACTATATGTCAGTAAAAATACTATGCAAATATTGATGTCCTTGAATGCTGAGTAAACACTGACAAAGCACTGATTGTATCTCTTGTACTTTATCAACGCAGTATCTAAAAACTTTGCACCGTAGTGGTTAAAATCTCATTCTAATAAGAGTTAAAAGTGCATTTGGTTATTAGGTTTATAGGATTATTGAATTATGGTTAAGGGTTGGTAGAATTTTTTTTTAAACATTATCTGCCAATTAAATCTGCCACCCTTCTCCAAATCTGTGCCCCTACCTGGCCCCCCCAACAAAAATTTTCTAGACACGCCACTGAAAACCGCATGACAAAAATATCATACACATTAAAAAAAACTGTATCACCAACGTAGCCTGGACAACATTTGCTAGTTAGATGAAGTCAGCTATCTCATCTTAGCATATTTATATGCATATTTATAATCATACGGTTCTTGGAGTGAGTGCATACACTCATGAAGTTTAGTAACTTCAGGTCACTGCAACAAGCCCAGGTACAGTTTACCGACGGATGGGTGCAGGACCTTGAAATGCACCGTGTAGAACGAAAGACCATCGTACGTATCATAAGTTTACCAGTCTCACAAATCGTCATCATAAATACACATTCGTTAACCGTTTATTAATAGGACCTTTGAGCTCAACGGTAATTAATTAGTAGTGGAAATAATTTCTGGTAGCATCACAGAAATGTAGCAGTGACAATAATATTGTATGCTGTAATCGTACTGGGCAATTAGTGATACAAAAAACCTGTTTTATCCTGTGAATAAAAGTATATGTTTTTGTCAATGTACCATAATAACAGAAGCGAAACGCAATATTGTGTCAGGACAATTCACTATTTATGCAATTTCTCTTCAACGACGTAATCCGATAACAACCGATCTCTTTACCCGTCGGCTTCCCGTGGCTGTCATTGACATTTTTGTGTTTCTTTTTATCGCTGTGATTTCAATTGAAAGCCTGCGTGCGCTAGTACCTCTTGCCACGAGTTCCCAGAATCCTTTGCGGTTCTACCCGTGAATGACGTCACATTTTCAATCTCTATAATATGCGTGTTAAATTTTATATTTGGGGTAAAATATCAAGTCTTTTCAAGTAAACCGGTTCAAGTCCAATTCAAGTCCCAAGTCATTGGTGTAAAAGTCCAAGTCAAGTCACAAGTCTTAGAACATTTTTTCAAGTCAAGTCTAAAGTCATAAAATTAATGACTCGAGTCTGACTCGAGTCCAAGTCATGTGACTCGAGTCCACACCTCTGGTGACGAGTCCCGTAATACTGTGTTGGGAGGAAACACGAAATTTAAACACTTAACACTTAAACACCTAAAAATGTGATATTTTGCGTCAGAATAAAGTTTATTTTACTGTGATTAGATTTGGTCACGGCCGGCTCTCGTACGGTGACTATATCTCAAACTCAGGAGAGACAAAAATGATGCGAAACTTTATGCTGATTTCATGTTTGTTAACAAGATTATAGAAAAGCTCAAGTTAGCTCTTATATTATAATCTTGTCATAGCCTACGTCTCCTTTTTTGCTTTATCCGCATAAGATTTAAAGATTTTTATCTTCTGTTTTTGTCTTTTGTCTGAAAAAGGACTGAGCGTCCATCAGCTGGCACATGTTTTGAGCTACAGCTACTCCTTCACCACATCCATATCTGTGTGCTTCCTCGTTTCCTCCTGCCTGACAGCTCCACATATTCAGCATCCTTTGTCCAATATTTCTCTTTATAAATCGGGAGACAGACATAGTTTTAATAATTATAGACCAGTATCATTGCTATCACAGTTTTCTAAAGTGCTTGAAAACCTCTTTGCACAAAGATTTGATAGTTTCATTGAAAAACATCAACTGCTAAGCAAAAGTCAGTACGGATTTCGACGGAACAGATCAACAGCAATAGCATTAAAGCAGGATTGAAGACATTTCATCAGCAACACATCATAATAAATATACTATAGGGGTATTCATTGATTTAAGAAAAGCTTTTGACACTCTGCAACACTCCATCTTGATTTCTAAGTTAAGAACTTATGGTGTGAGAGGAATAGTATTGAACTGGTTAAGCAGCTATTTAGATAATAGGTTTCAGTATGTGCAGTGTTTAGGCAATTCATCTGCTAGAATGAAAATAGAATGTGGGGTCCCTCAAGGTTCTGTTTTAGGACCAAAACTTTTTAATTTATATATAAATGACATTTGCGATGTGTCAAAAAGGTTGAATTTTGTTTTGTTTGCAGACGATACAAATTGTTATTGTTCCAGAGAGAACTTGAAAGAATTGGCTAAAATTATGGTTATTGAAATGAAAAAAATTAAAAAATGGTTTGATGTAAATGAGTTTTCACTGAATTTGGAAAAACTAAGTTTATGATATTCGGAAACTGTGTAAAGGAGGAAGAGATAGTATTATCTATAGAGGGAGTATTAATTGAAAGAGTGACAGAATTCCGTTTTCTGGGTGTAATAGTGGATGACAAGTTAACATGGAAATCACATATTGAACATGTTAAAAAAAAGTTGGCTAAAAGTATTTATATCCTGGGTAATGTTAGATATATATTAGATTACAAGACAATGAGAATATTATATTTTTCATTGTTTCTACCCTATCTGAGCTATTGTGTTGAAGTATGGGGGAATACATACGTGACTAATATGAAACCATTATACTTATTACAGAAGAGAGCGCTTCGAATTATGCATAATGTTAAATATAGAGAACACACTAATAATTTGTTTATAAAATCGAAATTGTTAAAACTAGACGATATAGTGAAATTACAGACTTTAACTATTATGTTTAGGGCGAAAAATAAAACACTACCTCTTAAGTTACAAAGTTTATTTGTATTGTGTTCAGAAAATGGGGACAGCAGAAGGAAGTTTTATTTTAAGCACCGCTTTGCTTGAACCACACAAAGGCAAATGTGTCCAACAGTCATAGGCATAAGAAACTGGAATTCTCTCAGTGATCATCTTAAGTGTTGTATAAATGTTTCTCAATTTAAAATCTGCTACAAGAATAAAATGATAAACCGATATGAAGAAGTTGAAAAGAATAGAATTTAATTGCAGAAAAATGATCCTTTTAGTTTGATTTTTAGTGGTATTGCTCATTGTTGAGTATATTGTTCTGTTTGCTTTGTTTTGTTTTATTATGTGCAGAAAATTGTCATAGTGTAATTTTGGTTGCCTACTTGTATTATCACAGATAGGGGGCAGGTATCAATAAGAATTTATTCTTCTTCCTGCTCCTTTTCATGCATGGAAACCAGTGTTGGTCAAGTTACTTGAAAAAAGTAATCAGTAACTAATTACTGATTACTCCCCCAAAAAAGTAATCCCGTTACTTTACTGATTACTTATTTTCAAAAGTAATTAATTACTTAGTTACTTAGTTACTTTTTAAAAACACGATTTACAACATGAAGAGGTGATAAAGTGATAGATCTTTCAGCCCAATTCTACTTTTTCTACATAATCCATCATACAAAATGTAATCAAATGGAAAAGTCTCTTTTTTAAACTTGTTTTATCAGTTTTAATCTTTTAACTTTATGCATCAAGCAAAACATTTAATTATATGCAACATTCTCTGACTTGAATAAATTAGTTTAACATTTAAACCTATTTTCTACACATTCCAGCACATAAAATAAAATATTTTTTGTGTTTTTACTCACTCTTTCAAACAGATGCAAGTAAAACACAGCAGAAAATAAATAAAGTCAAAGACTCAGCGGTCCTTTTGCTCTATTTTCACCTGTAAAGCAGGAGCAGGGTAGGCGGAGGGTTACCCTGGTGCAGGTGTGCTGCGGTCAGTTGAAGAATCCGCGCGAGTGTCTCTGTGAGTTTCCCATCACGTCGTAGCTACTCGGTGCTTGCTCGGAAGTTTAGGGTTTTTTTTCGCTGTAAAAAGAAGTTTTCTTCCCACGCACGATGGACGCTAATGTTTTTGTCACTTTTTATGGAATCAAACTCAAAGTAAGGTCAGTACTTCCACACTTTAAACGCTGCACGCTCATACTCTCTCCCGCACTCGATATATTATCCATTGTTGATCTGCACACAGCTGCTGTCACCAACGTCGCACTTGCTTACGTCACTGTCATGAGACATTCTCGCAAAAAAAATCACGGTTTTAGTAACGCAGTAACGCAGCGTTCCTACGGGAAAGTAACGGTAATCTAATTACTGATTTTGCAATAGTAATCCCTTACTTTACTCGTTACTTGAAAAAAGTAATCAGATTGCAGTAACGCGTTACAAGTAACGCGTTACTGCCCATCTCTGATGGAAACAGTGTTACTTTAATTGAAAGGAAGGTTGTGTATGGGAATGCATTACTGCTGTACCATGTGTGAAACAAAAAAATAAAATAAAATAAAATAAAAATATCCACTATTCTTCTGCACATCCACAAACCATCTCAGCCTTAGCTCTTTGACTTTGTCTCCAGACTGCTCGACCTGAGCCGTCCCTCTGATGTACTCCTTTCTAGTCCTGTCACTCCCAGTGAAAAGCTTAAAATCTTCATCTCTGCATCCTGTCTTTGTCAGTGCTACAATCTTCAAACCAGACATCATAGCAGTTCTCTCGTTCACATTGCAAACCCTTCCTTCTGTCACAAATCAACCCTGACACTCGATGTTCCTCTGCTCTCCAGAACATACCTCCACCTCTCCAAGCTCTCTTCCACCTGCTCCCTACTCTCACTACAGATCACAAACACATTTCACAGAAACTACCATCAACCTGTCATCAGCATCAACCTAATCCCTGATGCAGGCCTTGTCAGGCCTGATAGGCGAGCAAAACTAGTGAACTCAAAAGCAAAACCAAGAGAGACCGTCCTAAACTTTTTTCATAAAGACTTATTTCACACAAAAAGGAATTCAGACAATAGAAGACTTGTCTAGAACTCTGGGGAAATGCACAGGTCTGATGAGGCACAGCCAGGTGGTCCTACTGGCTGAGGAGCGAGAAATCCAGAACTCCGCCCCAGGAGGGGCGCATGAACCGGATCTTGACAACCCTAACCTTGAACTCATCTGTCACACTGCATACCTCATACATGCCCTTATACGTAGATTATGAGGAACAACTTTGAAAGAAAATACAAAAAACCAAAACAAAACCCAACCATCCCCCCAATAATTGTACTCAGTCTGTTTGTAAATATAGTAAACATCTAAGTTGAATTAAAAAGAATATTCTATATTTAAAAGAAGACAAAGCATTTCACGTTATTTTAACCCCCACCCCTTCCTTTTATCACAGCAGCTAACTCGTTTCTAAAATTAGATTTTTATCTTTTTTTAGTACATGTTTTTGTCACCGGTCAATTTTGTTGTTCTTTCCAAACCAATGCGCTTGAATGCGCGACATGTCTCGAGGGTCTTTCCTTTCCGAGCTTAAATGTTTGAACACGAATGCAGCACTTACCTACATAAAAGGCCTGAGTTGGTACAGGCCAGTGATGCCAAAAGTTATATTTGACGTTTCAGAGTTTTTGACAGTATCCCACTGGTTTGTTATACTCGATAAATAATAAATCAATGTGAAATTGTGTTTTTTTGTGTTTTAACAAGACACAATTCAGGATGGAACGAATATACCAAGTTGTACACTGCCCCTGTTACATTCCGATAATGGACTGGCCCGTGGTTAGGCCTTTGCAGTGGGGAGTTGTTTGACGGACCCCGCAAGTTTTTCTATACTTTACCTGTTATTTTTGTTTGTCTAAAGAAGGGCAAATACTCAGCTTTTGGCATCACTTGCTTCGTTATTCATTTGGTTTGTCGACGGACCGTAAAGATTAACAGTTTAGGGCGTGGTACCGGGCCAAAGTAGGAAACAAGGTAGATAGGAAGGACGATATCGTTGAGTCGGACTGTCCACGGCTGAGCTTATGATGCCGACGTTGCGGGATAGCACCATGTCCCACCCCGGCGAGAATTCCCACCAAGTCCGGGTGAAAGCTTACTACAAAGGGTAAGAAATAACCATGTATTTTAGTATTTAATATATCCAATTGGGAATAACTTACTAGCACCAGTTGGAAAGACGGCTAGTAAGCTGGCTAACACTAGCTCAGTCAGCTAACGGCTGGCTAATGTTGGGAACCACCGGGTTTCGGTAAACTTGGGCAGGCGGACAGGTGACACTGTCCAGGCGCTCCGCCTGCGAAAAGTCAGTCTCGGTGGTATCTGAGAAATTTTTCAGCTACACGGCGAAATTGTCATGTGGTTTAAATTAGTTAAATCTGTCTCAGCATGAAAGCTTTGGAGCTAGTCTCTCAGCAGCGGGCTAACAGTTGCTATCTAAGTTGATAAGGATTTGGCGTCTTGTTATTGATCGTCTTTACATTTATTTTGTCCTATCTCTGGCAGCACAACATGTCCTAAAATACCGCTTTTGTGTCACATCGGGAGGCACAATGTGATAGCAGGAAATCCTAATAATTGTTGAGCTTTCACAATAACTGAGGAGCTTTGAAAATCCAAATTAAGTAGTGATGTTCATGCCTTTTCAGTTAGACAATGTAATGTAGACCTATTATTTTCAGCCTCTGTTATCCAGTACTTACGTGATATTAGTTACAACAACGAAACCATGTACCACTTTTATATGCAGATATGATGAGCTCATTATAAATAAAAGTAATTAAATCTAAAGATTTGTTTTTTATTTTGTTTCAAAAAATTATCAAGCTGTAATCAGGTTATAACTGTGTCACATACAGTAAAGGACACATGAGCTGGCAGTGGGAAATCTTTTGGTTTACAATTCTGCTTCCTCAAAAACAGCAGCAACCATCATAAATGTTTCTGACTAGTTTAGGAGCAGTTTATCAACTTTTGATGTTCACACTGTAGCCAGAACTGTAATATCAGGGTTTTGCCTGGCTCAAAAAGGGGTAAAGAGACTGTGTTATTGAACTTTCCAGCATTTTGTTTCTATTTGTGGCCACTTGCTGAACAAAAATCAATTTTAAGCTTAGTGCAAAGATGCTGTTTGAACGTATTCTTATCACAGTTTCTGTGATTTTTCCTTTGTGGAATGTCAGAAGCTCTCTGATAGGCGCCAACGTGTTTTCTATAGAGGAAAACCCCGGATAATCTAATATTTACATAAAGGAAAGCCTAAACCAAGTCAGTTAGCAAACAGACTTCAGCACAAGACCTGAACAATAGACATCTATGTATTGTCCATTAATGTATGACATATCCAGGTGGACGGCATTGTCTTTGAGTTTCTGTCATGCTAAATAAGCATTTCGTTTCACAGTTGATTGTCATGATAGAAATAATTGATTACTCGGTTGTTTCAATTATACTTTGCCTCTGTTTGATGGAGTCAAGAGATTAGAGATCAGTCAAGACTTGAAAAGCGTGTAGTGCAAGTCATCTCAGCCATACCCGTGTGACACACCTCAGTACCTCTGTGATGTGTGTTGATTATTGGGTGGCATCTCGCAGAGAGAGGCATGTGAAATATTTCTGACGCGACGGCTGAGGAATCTCAGCTATGCTGCCAAAGAGAGATTGCAGTGTAATGGTCTCATGATTCTGCTATCGGGATGCATTAAGCCAGGATGCCATCTGAGTTGTTTTCTTTCGCTGCAGAAGTTAAGACTGAAAGATGTTAGAGCTAGTAATGCACCAAATCAATATAGTAGATTAGGCAGTAGTGTCATGTCGAAGCTGTTTACCGACTGTTTTTATAAGGCCACAACAACACATCTTTATACACCTTATTGTATGAATCATCGCACAGTGTGACATATGGACTTTGAGAACGGCAATACTTCCTGTGACAAAAGACCAGAGATGGGGAATGGAGCTTTTTGTAGAGCATAAATTTTCAACATTTTCCCCTGTGGACTTAAACACCATGTAACTTGGAAAATTTTCATAATATGAAGATAAAATTTTAAATGATGTCATTTAATATGTTCACATTATTGTTTAAAGAGAATCAAAAGAACAGCTTCTTCTGAGGGAGTGAGGTGGGAGGCACTGATTTTATTTTGTTTTTTTAACTTCAGATCACCCTCTTGGGTTTTGGGCATTGTGACTTGCATTTTCCCGTAAATTCGTGACATTGGTACTGACACAATTCCATTAATTCTGACTGAACCGATTGCAGCTAATTAATCCGAAATGAAAATAGACGGTGGCAGTGTGGCTGCTTGAAAACAAGAGCCTCTTTCATGTGACATAAAAGCGTTAAGACTTAGCAGGTTGTTCAAACACTACAACAGCTGATTTCACAGATTAATTCCATATCCGGTGCTAAAATCATTATATCTGAAGTCATATGCTATAAAACGCCCACCTCTGTGACTTTATCAATGAGCTTACTCTCTTATCTGCTCTTAGTGTGGGGTGTTTTCTGGGTCTTTTCTTCACTGTTTGCATGTTTGCTGTCAGTCAGTGCCAGCAGCAGATTGGTGTCAGCCTGTAGCAGTCACCAACGCGTCTTTATTTTTCTCTCATTCGGGCTGCAAACGCACTGACCGTATGACCAGCAACTGATGGCGATGCTTTTATTTTATAGTCTGTTTCTTATGGTGGCAGAGGGTCCCAGGGGCTCAGCTGGATGAGTGGGCACTTGTTTTAGAGGGTTTTTTTACTGCTCTCCCGTATGATAGAAGAGTCAGACAAAAAGACATACACAATTGAGTATGGAGAGATCCGGGGAAAAGTGACTCCTAACAGGGGGATATGTGCATGTGTGGTGTAGACCAAGATAAATCATGAACCCAGGATTCCCCAGCATAACATAACATAGCATAACAGGTCTAGTTGCTGTAAAAATAAGCTAAAGTTCCTACTGTTGAAGGTACCTTCAACAGGAGTTAAAAATAGTTGCCTTTCAGGTGAGATGGTTTGGGGATGTCCTATTTGATGTGGCCCATTACATTCTGGAGTTTCTCTCAGCTGATTCAAGAACATCTCAGTGTACCTGCAGAAGAATGCGAGGGCTGACTATGGAAAGATGGCTTTCCATCTTTTCAGTAGGCTTTAAATGCCACGGCACAGGTAAACACCTTATTAAAACACTTTAAATGTTTGAAAGCTATAGATAAAGAAAGCACTAAAAATGCATAAATTATGCAGAAACGGTTTACAAATTCTAACAAAACAGTGTCTTTATATCGCTATAAATAATTAAAAGTGGTCCTTAGTGTGGTAATGGACCTCTTTAAAACGTGACTTGGCAGGAGATTTTTCTGTGTTTTTAGCTTTTAACCTAGTGCTTGTCTATTTCTTTTTTTTTTTCTCTAGATTTTTTTTTTTTTCTTGTTTGTGCTGGGTTTGGAAGGCAGCCATCTGATGTTTTCCTCTTTGCTCTTGTTTTTATGATTCAGCTTATCTTGGTTGTGTATTGAAGCACAAATTTAACATTATTTTTGCTTGCCTTTCTGTAAGAAAAAAGATAACCCATAGCTTAAAATGTTTAAACCTTGTATAGTTTTAGCTTGTCTTCTTAACAAAAACCTCAGTTTTTTTTAATTCACTGCACTATTTTGCCAGGAAAATTGTTTGTGCAGATTTGCCGACACAAACTAACACAAGGTTTCCTGTGTGCCAGATTAACTTCAGGATTCCTGTGTAAGGCATGTTGTTTGGCAGGAAACTAGGATTACACAGGTCTGATGGAGCAGTGGAGTTATTTTCCTCTTTTGAAAGGATTTGCTCTTCTTTGTCAAAGACTCTGCCATCTGCATCCCTGCTCGAAGGCCCGGCTTTGTTAAAAATATGGCAAGCAGTTCTTCCCTTTTCTCGTTATTTTTGGTCTGAAAGCCCCTCAAGAACTCAACTGCCGAGCCACCCACCTAAATGCCCATCTATCTACCAGAATGCTCCTCCACTGTATCTGATTCTCAGATAAATGTGTGCGATTCCTGCATTGTAAGGTCTATGTTGTGTGTAGCTATGGCTCATGTGTTGCATATAGGTGTTAAGCGTAATCTTGTCTCTGAGATCAGCAGGAGTGTGTTTGGCTGCTGTTGTTTTATTGCACAGAGTGACACTCCCTGTTTAGCTCTGCAGGTGAGCTATGTTGCCTGGAGACCACAGCATCCTGCGGTCAACACCAGCAAAGGCCAGACCTGACTGGGAGGAATCAGGGAATTATTTGTTTGTTTTGGAGGTGGGGGGCTGTTTTGGTAAAAATTTTGCATGGCTTCATTACACGACCTGTCTTTTCTTTAGTGCGTATGTGAGCTTTATGTTGGAGATTAGCATCTGTCTGTGTTTTCATGAAAAGCTTTGCTGTGCGTGTGTATGTGGGTCATGTAAACTTGGATGTGGTAGCGCCGAGTGTGAGATGAATGGTTCTAGGGTCTGTGGCAGCCCTCATAGGACCCTTCTCCTCGACCCTCCTCCATGCTTGATCGCTCATCAGTGATGAATAACTTCATGCTGGGCAGTTGGGACTGCAGTCCTAATCACAGCTATCACCCCCTCCTCCTCCTCCTCCTCCCTTAATTTAGCCGTGCCGTAGAACAGGGCACAGGAATGCCAGACTCGTGTGGAATGCTGTTTCCTCCTTGTTCCTCACGAGCGACGAGCTCCTAGTTGCTCATAACACAAATCTTCCACCACTCGAAGGAATCCTATAGCACAGCTTCTTTTTGAGACGGGTCACTAAATTTCTACTTTACTTCTTTACTGTGTTATTTGTCTCGTAACATGTATTTCACACAAATGGAGTAAATGTTTTGAACCAGACTGACCTACTCTCTAATGTCTGTTAATGGGGTGGGGTCTTTGAAGAGCCACTATTCCCGTAAACATGATAAATTAGCATATACTTAAGGAAAAGAGTCTGAAATGCCAGACATAACAGAAGTCTATGCATTTTTATTTTGCCCATTCATTGAACAAAACCTGTTTGGCAGGTATCAGAATATTTTTACACCCACGAAAAAAGGGTGTAATTTGGCAAAAGGATGTGCTGTGGCCGTTTTTATGTGTAAAATCACTCAGAGAAGTGGAAACTACAGAGTGTCTTTTGTTTTAGTCTTACACAGTGCACAAACAAACCACAAGAACAGCAGTGTGGTTATTATAATTAACTGAAACTAAACTAAAGATTGAAATGGTGTGAGACTCCATTTTACTTAACTTAAATAAAAATAAAAAAACAAAACTGCAGCTGAAACGTGTTGTGCTAACAGAACTAAAATAAATAAATGAGAATTACTCTGCCAAGGCAGCTCACTCATTGGGCAGTATTTAATTTTAAGGGAATGGCATTGTATTTTTTTGTATATATTCTTGTTTTTTGTTCTTTTTAAACTTAAGAAATTTGGGGTGTAGTAAAAATGCCACATTTTGGGACAATTTGAATAAAGTCAGATGTGAAATTAGTCAGCGATCAGTGATATCGGAAGTCAAATGTGACTAATTGTGTGATATTTAGAATCCCATATAACAATATAATTTGCTAATTGCCAATACAAACAAAAGCAGTAATTCTAAGCTTAGTTTTAAAGATAAAATACAATTGATGAAAACTTGAACTGAGTTTCTCTTGAAGAGGTCAGAGGTCCAAAGTAACATAACAATTAGAATCCCCATATACCATTCCCTTTGTGGCTGTATGTTGTCAATAGAAACAATGGCAGTTAGGTATGTAGATTTAAAAAAAAAAAAAAAAAAAAAAAAATCTATATAGCATTATTATCACTTTGGCCTTCAGATCACTGTTGACCTTAAAGAGAGGTCAGAGGTCAAATCTGTAAATCTTTTTACAGTACGTGCTATATGTTGATGATGAACACCACACTCATGAGAATCATAGTTATAAGGCTTTTTGTCACTTTTCGTCCAATAAATCATTAAGTTGACGTTGAAGACTAGATGTAAGCTAAATTTTAATGGATTGTTAACATGACCCTACTAGGGCTGCCACGATTAGTCGACTAGTCACGATTATGTCGACTATTAAAATCGTCGACGACTAATTTAATAGTCGACGCATCGTTTGAAGCTTTGTAAGATCACAAAGGACGCAGGAATGAGTAGTAGGATTTAAGAGTGTAATAACGGACTGAAACAGAAGATGGCAGCACTGCATGTACAAGGATGCCAGCTGCCGTTAAACCCCGAAGAAGAAGAAGCTGTGTCCCAGAATTCATAGCGCAGCCCAGCGCAGTTGTCGACAATGGCGGCAGCTAGTTAGTTTTAACTTTACTCTTATTATTCTTTCTGGGTCACAAAATAAACGTTTAACATATTTTCAGGCGAGAATGTAGCTGTGTAAACCTCAAATATCTGCTCAGTTTATCAAGACACCACATATTTTCAAAAGCGCTCCGACGTTTTCGGAGACGTCTGTTACCCACTAGCTCGATAGCTAGGCGGGGGCAAGGTAACTAGAGCCGTGAGAACACCGGACTCCCGGCAAATCGTTTTCAAACCCACCGCCGTCTTTCGCTAGTCAGGTTAAACATATATATAAGTCACTTAGATAACTTAAAAATGTTAGTTTGGCTTTCTTTAGTATTTTATTTGTTCCTGAGTAAATCGGTTTGGCTGAGATTAAAGTTATAGTTTTTGCACAGCTAAAACTGTCAAGCAGACAGCTGATTATCAGAAGTGTGAGACGCTGGAGAATATACTCCGGTGTCCTGTTATATTTTAGAAAGCAAGGAGTTTATTAAACTTCACCGAAACAATCTGCAAATTTCATTAAAAATTAATAAACTACCATCTTGTCTTTATTTTTAGTTAGCACAAACACTTCAAGCTGTAAGCTAATGATAGTTATATAAGACCAGATGCTGCTGGTGCAATAAGCTGTACGCTGTACGTCCAATGGATGATGATCTGATTAGTCGACTAATCGCAAAAATAATCGGTGACTAGTCGACTATCAAAATAATCGTTTGTGGCAGCCCTAGACCCTACTCTACACCCCACAGACAGAGTGAAACACGCAAACACTACTAAAAACACTACCTCCTCTGTGGAAGCAATAGTAGTAATAAAAAGTAAAAGTAAAACTGCTTTATTTTTAATCCTTTGTCAGTATGGTCAAACTGAAAAGCCTGAGGGGGCTTTGGTGTTTTATTTTATCACTCTGGCGTGTCTTTTATGTTACTTAGTCATCTGTCTCCACAAAGTGAAATGTTTGTAGTGTAATATCTGTTCTGGACATCTGAAATGTCATTCTTGAAAAATGCCACCTGTATTACAATAATTAAACTAATAAAGACAAAACTGAATATTTTAAATTGTGGAAACTAAACTGAAACCATCATAGGTTTCTTTATTTATGTTACACATAAAAAGTAATAATGTACCTAACTGACCAGTTTTAGCTTTTAATCTTCTTGTAGTGCTTTGCTCTGACATCAGGACAGATGGGAAAATTACTAATGCAGTTAACTCCACAGCAAACTTAAAACTTAAAACTGTTAGTTAACATGTGAAGGTTTCTGTTATGAATTTGCTGAATTACTTACAAGTGAAGAATCCTAATCAAAAGAAGCAGCACGTCAGTCATCAAACAGCTGCCTGCTTGGTGGCCTTGAAAAACAACCTCTTTCAATTAAGTTCAGCACAGTCATTATTGGTTTGGAACAATCAATAGTTTTTCAATTAAAGTTAGACTTAATGAGGACAAAAAGGGAAAATGACCAAAAGTGTTTAATAGATTTTCAAAAAAAATGCTGTAAATTTTCTGTCGACTGTCTTGTGAATTGAGTGATTGTAAGTGTCATCTTGGCTCATTGTGTCAAGTGTGAAAACACATTACCTTTGTGCTTCCTTACTTTCAGTCCTGGTGAGATTAAAAAAGAGAAACCATTCAATAACAGTCATGTTCCTTATCCACAAGTCTTTTGGTTTTCTTTAGTTCATTATTTAACTGATATTTAACTGTTTATGTGAGAAATTACCTTAAATGTTGGAAATGTCTAAACTCTGAGAATCCAAGGTGAGGTCTTTTTAATTTGTTGCATCATATTTTTAAAACAAAGAATTCTGTAATGTGAGAAGTAACAGGGTTTTCCTGCATCTTTAAAATAAAAACCTTTGAAACGGAAAAAAAGTATTTCTAGCAGGACTTGTTTTTATATTAAAAACAAGTAACAGAAACATGATATATTGGTATTGGCATTTATAATGACTGAAAAATGATGGTTAATAAGAAAAGACAGGAGAAACATCCTTCAATCATGTTATGAGTGTTGATTGAGTGTTGCATTGTCCACCAGAGGCCACTCTGCAACTTCACTCTTGGCAACACGTTTGGAACGCAACAAACACAACAACCAGCGGAGCAGAGTTGTGCTGATTGAAGTCAAGTAATCCAAGAGTTGCTGTGACTATGAAGCACGATTATTCTTAGGCTGTCATGTTATCTTGTTAGGGACTCATAAATAACTACACATAACATGTGCAAGGGAAATTTGTTTGTTTTGTGTATTGTGTCTGCGGAAGTGGCTTCAGAAGATGGGTACACTGGGGATGGACATGATCAGCAATAATACTCAGGTAGACTGTGGTGTCAAATAGTCCTTTCCCACTAGTACCTACTTGTCTCGACTCAATGCGGCTTCACTCAACTCTGTTTCGGTCATAGAACCTAATGTGTGTGGATTTGTTGTAGCACACGGCGGAAAGTCCTGTGATATCATTTGTATGCAGCATGAATGCCACAATAATGGAGGAAATCAAGGCGACGGTATACCTGGTGCCCGTTGAGTGGCGTTTTGTCAGACTTGGGGACTGCTGTGTGGGTTTTTGTTTTTGTTTGTTTTTTTTAATGCTTAAATTTTTTTTTTTAGAAATGGCTACTCTAAATGGCTTTAGAGTAGCCATTTCTCTTAATGCCAGGTTTAAAACATGGTGGATTTGATTCTCATGACTCTTTGAGTTATGCCACTGACTAGCCAATTGGTGGCATGTACTCTCTTGAAATCACATTTTTGAATAGTCTCAGATCACTTGGAACCCTGGCCAGGTACTACCACATAATGGAAACCCCTAAAAACTGAGTCGAACTGTTCCGAGCTGATCCGACTAGGTACTAGTGGCAAAGGGCTATTAAGCAATGCCCAAAGTGTGCCAAAAAAATATCCTCCACACCATTACACCACCATCTGAACCATTGATAAAAGGCAAGCTGGATCCCTGTTTTCATGTTGTTTTGAGAGTCACCAGACTCTGTTTTTCTGTTGTCAAATTTTGGTGATTCTTTGTGAATTTCATCCTCAGTTTCCTGTTTTTAGCTGATAGGAGTGGCACATGATGTGGTCTTCTGCTGCTAAAGCCAATCTTCTTTGAGATTTGACATGTTGTGCATTAAGAGATGCTCTTTTGCATACCTTCGTTGCAGAAGACATATCTGAATGTCAGTTACTTGAGTTGTTTCTGTTGCCTTTCTTATAGCCTATAAGCAGTGTGGTGATCCGCCTCTATCATCAACAATACATTTTCACCAAGACAACTGCTGCTCAATGGATAGTTTGTTTCTGAGATTATTCTTGACAAACCCTGGAGATGGTTGTTTGGGAATACCCCAGTAGATTTCAGTAGGTTTCTGAAAGACTTGAACTGAACAACCATGCCACATTCAGCGTTGCTTAAACACCTTTCTTTCCCATTCTAATACTCAGTTTGAACTTCAGTGGCATGTCTAGATGCAGTCCATGTGACTGGCTGATTAGTTATTCACATTAACAATCATTGAAACAGGTGTACCTAATGAGGTGGCCAGTGAGTCTATTTTTGATCACTGTGTTCTACTTCTTTCCTGTATCAGCTGCAGTCTTTAGCTGAGCTCGTATCTGTGTTAATGAGGAAGTTGTTTGAAACACTGGAGATTTGGCTAAACTTTAACTACAGCATAGCCGCACAGTATTTAATGAACACCCTCAGCTCCGGTCCAGTCACACGTGACTCAGTTAGTCACTCGCTGGCATCAAAACGGCGCTTGGATCATGTACAGTCATGGTGTTGGAATTGTAGTGCGTGTGTGTGTTCATATACTCTTGAACCTTTGATGTTATCAGGGTTTTAGTAGGAAGTGGAGCTGCCATGCTGGTCCTGGAGGAGAGATCAGACTTGAGGAGTGCTGTTTCCAGTCTTTTTCTCCTCCCCCTCCTCTCACTGGTAATGATTAACACCAGCAGGATGGAGGAAGAGGGTGAGAAAATAGAGAGCGGAAGGGAAGGAGAAGAAGGCATCAGACTGTCTCTTGACGTCAGCATATTATTGCTTTATTCATTCTTGATGTGTGGTTTCGCAGACAGTTTAATACCTGCTGTGCGGAAGCTGTGCGCTGACGAATCATTTCAGATCCTCCTGTTAATGTCTTTCACCAGCTTATTGGTATTAATTATGTTTGTTCCCTTTTGAGGACTGAACCTGCATTGACCCCACACACCTCAGTCCGTACTTGAACTTGTGTAGTAGCTGCCTTTAAAAGACTGGGATTTTATAATTGTGATAAAATGCTTTCAAGTTGATGAAAATCTGGAACCAGCTGGGATGAAGGCTGTAAAGGGAGTAAGAGGGCTTTGTCCCCAGCTGGAGGTGGGGAGTGCATTTACACATCACTACCTTTTTCCTTGTTTTTGCCCATTCCCTCTTCTCTCTTATTCCTGATCCTGCTCCAGTAGCCGCCTGAGATCAGATCTCTTGTCGCCTGCAGACCTGTAAAAGCTTGTGTTTTACATCTCTACCCCCATCTTATTGTGTAGTAAGCACAGACAGCAGGTAACGTCTATCCTGGCGCTAACATGAAATTATGAGTGGAGTGCTGACTGCTTCCATGGGGATAACTGCTCAGCAGTTCTTATGTTTTTTTTTTTAAATTTAACAGGTACAACACCATGCAGTGTTAAAGAGTAAAATCCTGCATTTTAGCCAAATTGTTCATTTAAGCAGGTAGAAAAATCTAAACAACCATCCAACACCTACATCCCTTTAATGACTAATTTTCCAAATGTGATGTGCCTGAATGGGACCACACAGTCCCCTCTAGTGGTGACACTTGTGCAAATAACGGGACAGTCTTTTGTCTAACAAATTCATTTAAAGGAAGTGGGAAAAGGCCGTCCTATACCATGTGTATAGTGCTTTACCCCTGAGTCGTTTCCCCTCTCTCCTCTCTTACATTGTGACTAATCCTGTAAGGACATTTTCCAGTTTACTTTTTTGTGCTAATTGGTTTGTTTTTAATTTGTCACCCATTTAAAAAAATCTTATCTTTGCATCTATCTGTTTCTGCCTACTTTTTAGGGTAACTCCCCCTTTACCCCTAAATAGATGGGGCTCATAAAACTACAAAAAAACAAAAACAAAGCTGGTGTTCAGCAATGGCAAAATATTTTTGCTTTTCAGGGATTTTCAGTGTTGCAATGATGAACAACAGATGATGAACCTGTGTGCCGGGGCAGCTATGGGGTGGCAGTCATATTGAGTGATCTAGATGGATGTTTTAAGCCTCCTTGAGATGTCTGGAGATGTTTGAGCTTTAAGAGAGGCGTGGAAACTCATCTATGTATATGAAAGAGGGTGCAAAAAAAACCAAGAGCTTTGTAGCCAAAAATGCAAAAGAATAATTGTTTTATGCTATTTATATTGTTTTCATAATCATTAGAAGCCCAAATCGTCTGTCCATCCTTCCAGGGTTACAGGAGAGCTGGAAGCAAGAAGCAGAGTTACTCTCTGGACAGGTTCCCAGTACATTAAAGGCCAAATTAGCATCATACATGAGATGAAGGTTTGATCAGTGAGGTCTAGCATTGTCAGAAGTTATATTTGTTCTTGACTGAGCTTCCCTGCTTTTCCATAAAGGGACTGCAGTGGTGGACAGTGAGCCCTAAACCACAGCGGTCACGGTCCAAGAACAGCCACTATCAGCTGTGCCATTTTGTTTGAGTGTGCAGCTGTCTCGCTCAGTCCATGGCAGGCTTTCTCGCTCTTGTTTTTGCTCTTTCTCACACCCACAGTCATGCTGTACAGATGAATGCACACACAAATGTGACAGACTGTGACTCACAGTGTTTAAAAAGAAAAAAGAAAAAAAAAGTGCTCTCTCACCTCTTTTCTCCCCATCATAAGTCTGACATTCTCCAGAGTTTTTGTTTGACGACATAAGCGAGAGCGGGGGACAGATTGGAGGAGTAGAGTGTTTAACAAATCTTTATGAGTAATGACTAGTGCTGATACAATCACTTATCATTTGATTAGCCAGTTATTAAATAAAAATGTCAAACTTTTCTCCTTTCACACTCTCAAATCTTTCAGGGTTTCTTACATTTCAATTGAGTATTACTGTATTTTAGATTACTGGCCAGACAAAACGTCATCTTGAACCTTGGGGAGTTTATGATAGACATTTTTTGTTCTGCATTGTGATATTTAAAGGACTGAAAAGTTTGTACAAACAGTAATCAGCAGATTATGTAATAATAACAATTTCTTCAGCAGCCTTTGTAACAATATTTGATGTCTGTGAAGTGGATCATAATATTGTATCCATGTTGCAGAGAATGGATCTATGCATGTACTGATATTCAGATTTGAAACGCTAGTCATTCAGATTTGTTGACTAAGGAGGCCATTTGTATGTTTGTGGAAATTAACAAGAGGTATATAATGACATATAATAAGCAATAAATAGTGTCTGCACTCGGTTTGCACCCACAACTTTTTTTCCTCTCTGCTTATGAAACTTGTTTCTTAAACAATACAGAACAGTGCAGAACAGTGTACTGTGCTGGTTATGGATGGATATAGATAAGATTACATTGCATGTTTTCAGCATCACTGTCTGTACAAAGTAGCAACGTAATGATTCTCTACATCAAATCATACATTGTTTTCCAGATATATTTAGTATCCAGATGGATGAGTTATAGTTTTATGAAGGGGGCAGATGTCGTGTAGGCTGTAGACATGCTTTCTAATACTGTAAGTTTAGGCATTTTAACATGTGAGTCTATGGTGATTGGCTCACATTTGGAATCACCCTCATATGGCCTTTAGAAGTACTACAGCTTTTGGCTTATCATTTTCTTTATTCGCTTTTAACTCCAGAGGTTCTCGGCTGCATAAAATATGGGCCCAACTTCTGGGTCTGAAATTTGAAGGCATCTGAGAAGTACCTTAGACCTGCATTCTTTTTGATGACCACCAGGGGGCGATAGCTATAATTGCAAAAAGAACTTGAAAGCTTCACTTCTCTAAATATGTTCCTGATATTTTATGGTGTAAATTTTTATTCTAAGCATCAGAGATGATTATCCAGGACATACTCATTGGCTATCAAAGACATTAACTACTGAGAGTGCAGTACAGTCAGCTCTGCCCTTTGTTGGTCGCAGCCACTTTCAAAAGATGAGGATAGTAGATATGGAGATGCCAGTCTTGGGGTTTCAGTATAGGACTTCAGAAACCAATGTATGATGGTCACATCACACCCCTAAAAGTGATATGTTGTAGCTGTATTTGTTTTTATTTATTTGGCCTTGGTCTAAATAGTTAATACTGAAATTAATCTAGTTGAATGACTTTTATTGGCTGTGAATGCGTCTAATAGAAAAGGTTAGAGTGGCAGGAAAGTCAAATATTGACTCTGTGGTTGGTATTGATCCAGTATGTCTGATTGTTTCAAGTTAAATAATATACTTGTTTTTCTTTCCTGCAGGGACATCATGATCACACATTTTGAACCGTCCATCTCGTACGAAGGCTTGTATGGGGAGGTGAAGGACATGTGCTCCATGGACAACGACCAGCTCTTCACGATGAAGTGGATTGATGAGGAAGGTACGTTTCTAATCAGACTGCTGCCTCCACCTTAAGGTGAACAGCCATCAAAGCTGGGGCTTTTTCACAAATTAACTTATGGAAAAACAACCATTATAGAAATATGATTTAGGAGCCACGGGTTGAATTTGGCAGCATATGATGAGCGCAGGCTCACATCAGCACATATGTCATTACCACTGCATTCCATTACCATTGCATACGTCTTGTCAGTCCAGATGTATGCAGGCTGATTCAGTCCTTTGTCAGCGGGTTATTTGGCAGAAGTCATTGTGTCATAGGAAAGATGGAGATGGAACCATCAGATCATTCCACTCAGGAGAAGGTCGGCCTGCTCAAACTCATTAGACTCAGATCAGCTCCCACTGATAGCCACCCACGTAAAGTCGCTGGAGTCATTAGTCTGTGCGAGGCAGAAAAGCTGCTTGATGTTGTTACTACGTACTCTGTGCTTGCTGTCTCTCCTCCTGCCCCAAAGTGCACACCATGAACTCAGGTCATCGTCGCTATAATTACAGAATAGACCTGGAGTTTGTCTGTATGTCTGCCTGCTGCTGATGTGTGTTTTTAAAAATACTCCACTTCGGACACTCAGTTTTCCTATAAACAAAATATAGTACTGAATTAGTTTAAGTCTTTAATCCATAAAAACGACATCTAACAACCTTCCCTTGTACCCTTAATTTCAAAACTCAGTGAATTACTTTCAGAAAGTGTAATATGGCCATGGCACTTTATACTCAATGGTTACGATAGTCTTTTTCACCATTGTACGTGAAAAACTTGCGATACATCGTGTATATTGGATATATCACCCAGACCTACCTGAAATATGATAAAAACGTCTCAGTTCAGAAAAGAACGCCAAGGGTTGCTCCCAGTGGGCTTCAGAAGTTAAGGTGACTTCTGTATGTAGGTGGCTTTTCTTGTAAACACAAAAATGGCTTCTTAACAATTACACTTAAACCAGTAGGCTGATCTTGAGATAAAGAGTTGAGAGCCAGCAACCTGAATAAATCATTTTGGGCTTTGGGAAATTGTGTTTATAACAAATGACTCATTTGTCAATCCAGTGAAGCAGTAATGAAAATATTTTAATTGCAGCCATAAATATCAAGGGCGCTCCTTACATACACTGTACAAGACATGCTTGAATAAGCTTAAACAATTAAATCTTTCAATATCACAAAGCATTTTAATACGTCACCTTTTTGTCCATGAACTTGAAAAGCAGAAAATTCTTCACTATGTTTTAAAGCCCAGATTAGTTGAAATTTTCAGGAAACATGATAAACCTGATGAACCCATTAAAAAAACAACAACCCCATAATAAACCTGATAAACAAAGCGTAACTTCTGTCCTCTTCCTGAAACCAAAACTTTGTCTGTACTGATTAAACCAGACTGTCACGTTTACCTTTGACACAATAGTTGCTGCAGTCCACCCACTAATTCAACATCCACCTCCAGCAGTTTGTATCATTTTACATTTGCACAATGTGTCATAGTTTCCATTCCTGTGCTATTTATACTATCAGCATTTAAAAAAAAAAAAAAAAAAATTTTTTTTATGGTGATCGGTCGGGTCGAGCGGTAAGAGCAGAATTGAGCGTCGCCTTGCCCAGCCTCCTCACGAGTGACCCTGGACTTTTCCTGTAAATGATGAGGAAGTAATTAGATCTGTGTTTGAGTGGCATTTTAATTATTGATCACTGCACAAATAGGCATGTACAATTAAAAATAAAAATGTTCGAAATGGCATCATCGACGTCTGCTCACACCCACACACTTTCAGTGTTTACTTAAAAGTTCATGTGTTGCGTTTTGTATCACACCTACGATTAGAGTGAATTTTTTTGTATTTTAAATGTCAAACTGCCCCGGTGTTTCGTTCACCTTTAACTCTTACAGCCTTTTGCACCGTTTACTGGAAATACAGTTTACCTACCTCTTAATTGTCCTTTGCAGCTGCTTCCCTTGTTGTTCTATGTAAAAAAATTAGCATCCACTTTGTGGATTTTCCTACGGCCACATCTTAAATGCCGTGGTTTCCTTTTTATATTTCTAAGCAGGCTTTAATATTTGCATCTAGAAAATGAAATGCTGATATTTTTGAAAGAACAAAGGAGAGGGGGCGTTCAGACACACCTATTAACTAATTAAATTCCAGTAACAATTTTGGCTTCCACTAATTATTAAAACAAGATCATTGTGATGAGACAAATGTGCTAATTTTTGCCCCTTCATAAACATTTTTGTCTCTTAATAAAACACCAGATTTACTCCCTGCCAGACTATAGCAGGGTTATTTTGTAAAATTAGAAAAAGAAATCCACTTAAATGTGCAAAATCTACAAAAACCTTTTTGATGGCTTGGGAGATTGAGATTGGCTTTATGTGTCTCTGTGTTTCTAATCTCTATTGCTAGTATCTATTCTAGAAACATAGGAAAAAAAGGTGTACATTATGTACTCTACACCATAATTTTTATTTTTCTTTCTTTCTAAAGAGGAAGCTCATTGAAACTTAATAAATGTTGTTTTTCTTTCTGCAAGTAGTTTTACTGCAAAGGAAGTAAAAATATTCTATTGTCCTCCCACGTGTGATTACTCCCAGTAACTTTGGTTTCTTGTGTTCATGTAAATGTGGTGAATGACATCTGGTCTCTCCTCCGCTGCTAGGTGACCCCTGCACTGTATCGTCGCAACTGGAACTGGAGGAAGCTCTGCGTCTCTATGAACTCAACAAAGACTCGGAGCTCATTATCCATGGTGAGCCTTTCTGCTTTTCACACAAGTCCTTTTTTTCTCTTTTTTTCGGCTACATCTACACTTTCAGCGCGTGTTCCTGTATGCTGCTGTTAGAAATATGTTAATTCAGACCAGTTCTGTAATAACTCTAAGAAAAGCCTGTTATTGTTGACTCTTTGCTTTCCCAGTGGTCTACTCACCTCCCTGTTGGGCTTTTTTATAACAAGCCAAACTGGCAGCATTACTGTTTGTTCCATTTCTGGTCATTAAGCTACAGTAGAACAGCCCTCAGGCCTGGATCGTGGCTGACAGCCAGTACCAACACAGACTGCCACAGTTTGACTTATTAGTAGTTAATGTCCTCCTTCATAATCAGGCTCTCCTGCTTTTACAGAGTGAAAAGCGTCAGTCCTTAATGTTGTTTTTAGTTTATAATTACAAGCACTTTAGGCACAAGACAACAGAATTAGAACAGAATTACCTTTTTTTATTGTGAGCCTGTGTTCACTGCAATAATAGATCCTAATATATTTAGATTTTTTTCTTGTCAGAATGAAAAACATTTCCTTGCTTTACTCACTTATCTGCAAGCAATATCATTTTTTTTTCCTTTTTAGCATTTCAGAGTTTTTAATGATTTAGATATAAAAACATCAAAATAGACCATGGGACGTGAAAGACACTGACAAAGTGATTTTGCACAATAAGTTACTGTGTAATATTCGTTTGCCAAAGATCTAGTACACACTATCCGGTCCATATCAAGTTATGTTGTCTTTGGATATGAATTCACAGAAACCTCCCACGTTTTTACAAAAAAGCCTTGCAAACATCTTCTGACAAGCAGCAGTGTTCATTATTTGTTAATTTTCAGTGTTGGAGTTTGAGATTCTTTCCTATTTTCGAGCTGGGTGGGGTGATCTTCGAAGAGCCAGCCACCCACCACATCGGCCGATGTGATCTATTTGCTGATAGATTGGCATTTGTAACAACCAGTAAAAGGAAAATTAAAGTAAAAGGTAAAAATGAGACAGAAGAAACGGCCGTCAACCATGTTATGAGTATTGATGTTGTGTAGTTTGCGATCTCCACCTTCCCTGTTGGAAACAACCAGCATGCAAGCAGAGTTGGGTGGAGCGTAAATGAGTAATCGATGACTTGTTGTGATAATAAAATAACATTAATTTTAAAGTGTATGATCCTATTTTCTATTTTAAGGACTTTTAAATAACAACACGTAACAAATGTTAGAAAAATCTGTTTAGTGCATCTCTGAGGAAAAAATCTATGTGTCTGCAATAAAAATCCCATATCAAACAGGCTGTAGTCATGGCTACAACACATTTCTATGAGAACTATTATTTTTTGCAGCACATAATAAAGAAAAAGAAATCATATAGTTTGTCCAGCAGAGCATGCCTGACTGCAGACAGTGTTTGACAGTAAAGTGATAATGTTAATTAAATTTACTAGTGCAACTGCAATGCTTAAAACCGACATAACAAAAAGTCAACCTAAACATCTGTCCGGTGGCTTGTAGTTTTCTTTCTTTCTTTCTTTTCTTTTTGCTTTTTATGCATCAGTAATCATGTACATTTCTGCTTATGTCTGATCACAGATGGCTAAATAATGCATACAACAAAAAGGCATCCAAACATATGTTTAATGTGCCGCTGAACTGTGAAACAGCATTACTTCTGCTGCTGACGACTGTTTATGGGCCCCGCAGCTAGTTTACCGTCTAAGCTTAATCTGTTTGACATAGACACAACCTCATGAGTCCAGGCTGAGGGGTGATGGTTGTATATGTGGGTAGATTTGATTGGCAGGCTGTGTGTGTTTCAGTATAAAACCTGGGGCTGTGGATAATGTAAAGATTTAATATAATCAGAGGTGGCGGGTCAAGAGTGCAGCAGATTCAAGTGTGATGACTGAAAGAGGATGAGTGAGACATGAAGGGGGATGTTTAGGAGAGGAACTGAGGGCTTCGTGAGGGGCCACCAGGTCTGCTTGTTAACGAGCTCTTTGGCTGTAGCCCACGCCTCGTCTCTGACTCACGCTGCCCCCAGTCTAACTCGAGCGGTCTCTGCTGTCGACTTTGATAAAAATTGTCTTTTCCCAGTTTGTGTAGTATCATACACAAATACACATCATACACACCTGAAAAGAAGTTTTCCTTTTGCTACAGGTTCACCGTGACAATGATAGAAATGTCTGACTTTAAGACTGTCTAAAGTTAGTCATCCTTTTTCTTTCCAGTGTTCCCCTGTATACCAGAGAAACCTGGCATGCCTTGTCCGGGAGAAGACAGTGAGTTGAACCTTTTCTTTCTTTATTTTTACCTCATTTTTAGCAGCTGAACAATCCTGCATTTAACTTGTATTTCAAATCTATCACACACCAAGGAAACCTTAAAACGGCACAGTGGTGTAATGGAGACTGTTCAATGTCTGGGTCCAAGTAAGGACGCTTAACGAGTCTGTGCAGAGAAACAGAAGTTTGTAAAAGCATAGAAACGAAGTACAGTTGCAGAAAATAAATTATCATTTGAATATGATGTGTGCACAAATTGTCTCCTGAGGACAGGAAGTCATGTTTGAGTAACCTCGGTGTACAGTGAAAGGCCTGTAGGTTTATCCAAGTGAAAATACAGCACAACAGTTACATAACTGAAAATTAAAAGCAATACATGCGTGCAGGAGATGGGATGTCCTTACTGTATGAAGATACTTTCAGCCAAAGCAGAATGATCCCTGTGGTGGTTTGATTTAGATTTTATACCGGATGCCATAACCCTCCGATATATACAAGCTTGGGCTCAGCACAAGGAGAAAGCTTATGACCTCTAAGGCTGGGTTTGTGTCTCCTTCCAGTCTGCTTTGCATGTAAGGCAAATGGGTTAACTGCTACACCACAGAGCCACTCTGTTTTTCTATAATTTAGAAAAACATCCACCTCCATTACAAACAATGTGATTCAATGGCTGCCTATGAAGCTGTGAGACAGTGTCAGGCTCACACTACATGATATTTTTGTCTGTTACCATGGTCACTGTGTGAGATTAGGTGATTATACACTCATAAAATCCTTCCTTTTCATCACCAAGAGACATGACAGACTACACGTTCCTCTCATAGGTGTAGTCCTACCGCAGAACGTGCCATAATGAGGCTCTGCCACTTTTTTCCAGAGTGAAGAAGTGGAATAATCACACTGAATAATGTGGTTCAAATTCACTGAAGTTTATTTCATGCAGGAGAGCCAGTAAAGACACATTGATGGTTAAAAGTCATAAGAGATGCCGACTGATTCACAGCTTTGACTTGACATGCAAGAAATGAATTCAATGTTTTTACCTTTTTAAAAATCAAAGAGAGAGTATCGAACCACATTTATAAACTTTAACTCAAACAGTTTTAGCACTTTTCAACAAACAAGATTACACAGAAAATCCACAAAACGTTGCAGAAAGTGTTGTGATGGTGGTGTTTCAAATATGGTTGTGAATTTAGAAAGTTTACATTTTTGTCCGATCACACGTGTGAAGCTGGATGCCTTTTTTTTCTCCCCTCCCTCCACAGAGTCGATATATCGCCGTGGAGCTCGACGCTGGAGAAAGCTTTACTATGCCAGCGGTCACGCCTTTCAGGCCAAACGCTTCAACAGGGTGAGACGTAATGAATTGTGTAGTTCTCTGCACTGCTATGCGTATTTTTAAGTGGTTTTTTTTGTTTTTGATCATCTAACGTGCTTTAATTCAACAGCAGTTCACCAGTAACAATCGAAATACATACTGTTTAGAGGAGCTTTCATGTGGTTGCTGGTAGGTAGCATAACAACAGCAGTGACTCCAGACATGCTTGCAAACGTATGGGACGGGTTGGACTATCATATGGACGTATGCCGAGTGTCCAGAGGGGGGCACATTGAGCACAACCATGTATTTTAAAATTACTGCAATCTTCCATGTAATTGTGTCATTCTTTTTGATACATCCTTTATTTCCCTTCTGTTTTGTACATTAGTGTCTAAATATTGCAGTGGCTTAATGGAAGTTTTAAACCTCAGTGATTTTAAAGTAGTAAGGGGGTTGATTCTAGACGAGCAGACTCGTTCATGTTTCAGAAGTCATTGTTGTCTCTGTGCCACTCTTTGGATTATTCTGTGTACTTGATTATGATAATGATTTTTGCTCCTCTCGCCCACCCGAGCAGCGAGCCCACTGCGCCATCTGTACAGACCGAATCTGGGGTCTGGGAAGACAAGGCTACAAATGCATCAACTGCAAGCTGCTGGTTCACAAGAAGTGCCATAAACTGGCGACAGTAGAGTGCGGCAGACCGATGATCCATGTGAGATCTGTTACCATCAATTAATCAAATACACACTGAATGTTTGTCTCTGTGCTGATTGTACTTTAATGATGGATGTTATTCTGTAGGATCCAATGATGCCCAGCACACAGCCGAGTCAGCTAGACCCACATGAACAGCCAGGTAACACACACATTTAAATCATTTCAAGTTTTAAAGCACAGTTTTCTCTGTTAATTTACATAATATAGTCTGTGAAATTAGCCTCAGAGGCTCAGTTATGTAAGACGGCTCCACAGTGCGTTCGTGCGTTATCACCGATGACTGACGCCATCACCGCTGGGCATTGGGCAGGTTAAGTTGGGTTATGTTAGGTTGCGCCTGTTAGAGTAGCACTATCCACCCAACTCGGTTATGAGTGGAGATGCAATATGAAACTATAAATGTTATAATGTGATCATGTTAATTTAATGCATCAATGGTAGGGCTCTGCAATTAACCGAAATTTAATTTCGGCTCCAGCTGCGACTTGCAGTAATTTTGAAAATAAGACTGCTGAGATAAAACAATTTTTCTTTAGATTTTTTTATTTTTTTTTATTTATTTTTTAAAGCAGTACCACCCCCAACCACCCGAACACACACATGCACGAACATGCACCCACGCACAGGCTGTATTAGCTCAGGTAGAGACTAGGTTTGAAGCACACTACCAAACAGTAAATGCCTGTTGTTTCAGAATTTGAGGTATGTGATAAATAATCTTAACACTCACTAGATTTAAAGTAATTATTATTTTTACCACAGTTCAGTGGTCCCGTAAGAGCACCCTGTATTCCAGTGGGTGCAGCAACACACCCTAAGACAGCACTTGTACTCCACCAGAAGCACTGCAGGGCATTTCAGAAGCATCCCAAAAATGTCTTTCCGCTCTGCGTCATGAAAGATGTACACAGAGTCAGTTTTTGATTAAGCCTGTGTGCAAATTAGCACGAGGGGAAGTCAGTTTGGTTTTGTTTTTAAAATAAAAGACCTCATGCAGACTAAGACCTGATTTAGAGTTCTGTGTAGTCTTTGTTGAGCCTACGATGTAGCCTTAGTAAGTGACCGGCGTCGTCGGCATTTACACATACTGGTGTATTGCATGTTATTTATCGTGTGGGTGTGTCCCCAGTGTTTTATATGTGGTGCTAGCCAAATAAAATACTAGGGCTTTCCCTGGATCCCCACTCTTTGTGGTAGTCAGGTTTTTCCGGGGGCAAATGCATTCATTTAATTCTTTGTACATTCTCTTACATCAATCCTGATAGTTTCAGCAGTCTTCCTCTAGGAATTTGCTGAGTTTTGTGAGTCTTTATATTGATGCCATGGTTATTCTTTATACTAGGGTGATGATTTTTTTTTTCTTTCATTGATAAATTTAAAAACTGCGGTGAAATGAACAGGAGAAATCAACAATGCTGAGCAGGTCAGTCACAATAGTTGCGGGCTAAGTTGACCCAACGTTACAGAAGGTTAATTTTAATCTTAATTTCCCACTGAAGCATAAATCAAACACGCCACAGACTCGCACCATGTGTAATCCCGGGGATTAGGAACAAAATGTGGAACTGATTTTGAGTGCCCATTATTTTATTGCCAGTGTTTAGATAACACCAAACTCAGCAAGGAGCTTGAAAACCTGGACTACACGTTGATCAGCTGATTTTGGGAGCTTACCAGCAGCTCCAGATTTCGAGTGGTTGAGAACTTTGAAAGAGGTTAGGATCATTGTTTGCTGTTAGAGGGGCACCTAAAGCTCAGTTTGCCATTATTGAAGTGCAGATGTCCTTGCTTTACTGATATTGTGGCTTCATTAACATTAAAATAATTTATAAGGTGTAAAGGCATACTTTCCTACTTATGTATTCACAAAATGGTCTGGTTTTGTTGTATTGCTAAACAAGGGTCAATACAAACTGGCTGTTTTCTTTTCGAACCAAGGAGAGAGAAATTACTCTGGTGCTGCAGAGCTGTGAACAAAGCGTGTGACTGTCTCTCACCTATTTTCTCTCATCTCTCCCATTTTCCTTTTTCCTCTCCTGCCTCCCCCTCGCCTTCTGTCTGTCTGTCACTCTGTCTGTCACTTCCCCCCCCCCCCCTCTCTTTTGCAGGCCCTCAGAATAAAGACTCCAGAGAAAGCTTGACTTACGATGGAGAAGAAAAAGAGGTGAGAGAGAAATCTTTTCAAACGCTCTTGATACGTGACTCATAATCTGTCAAACCTGTCATGCTGACTAGATGGATATATGTATATTTAGAAATTGGTGCTGTTTGGGTGAGAGGGAGAAAGATCATCTGTAATTGGAAGCAGGTTTTCATCTGTGAGGATTTGGGTGATCCTTCTTTCACCTGCTGTGCATGCTGGATGCAGAGAGCGTGGAGACGTAGGCACCCGTGTAGTGGTGTTGGTATTGATTTCCTTTGGTAGAGCTAATAAAGTAACCTTTTATCACAGCTCTTAACACCAGAGGCTGATTAATGGCCAGGGATGCAGTTTGGAGGTTGGTAGGGAGGATTGTTGGATGAGGCAGGAGAGCTGGAAATGGATAAAGACTGAATTGAGTTGGACGCCGATAGACTGAGATAACATCATTCGGCCTGCCCTCTTTTATCTTCAGCTCCATGTGTGACTCTGGGGATGGGGTTGTCACGTGAAGGGATGTTAGATAGATAGGTAGTCGAAACGGTTCACTACAGGATAGATTACAAGAGAGCAGAGAAGGCGGGCGAGGAAACGGTGAAGGTGGGAGTCATGTTTACAGAGAAGGAGGACTATAATACAGCCAGGGCCTGATCTAATGGTAGCAGCATGATGGTATTAAATCGAGACAAGAAAGTCATTACTAAGATTTATTGCCTAAAAGTGGTGCTGGGAGCTTTTTTAATATCATTTACAAAATCACCCAAAGGAAATCACACTCGTGCTCAAACCAACTCATCAGCTCTGTCAATAGTTCAGTGGAAAAAAATTATCTTGAGAAAGTCAGAGCCAAAACGATGCGTGATTAATCGGCTCAGAGTTGAATTCATTATGTTTTTGCTACGATAGTATTTTGTGCTTGGCCCCATCACTGGGGTTCCTTACCTTTTTATTTTTTACATTGCACCTCGTAGGCACGGAGTAGCAGAGACACAGGGAAATCGACTTCCAGTCTGGGCCTGGCCGACTTTGACCTGCTGCGGGTGATCGGCAGAGGTAGCTACGCCAAGGTGCTGCTGGTACAGCTGAAAAAGACTGAGCGCATCTATGCCATGAAGGTCGTCAAGAAGGAGCTGGTCAACGATGACGAGGTAAATCAGAAGAGGTGTAAAGACTGCTGATGCCTGACATGCTTACCAGACATAAAATCACCTTTAATAAAGGAAAAGAAAGAAATCAAAGAAATCTGGATGAAATCTGATGAAATTTTTGTACTTGTGTATCAAGGGCGATCTATTATATTCTTTTTAAGATCCATATTTTTATTCTTTGGAGTCGCTAGAATAGCTTTGTATGATTCAGTTCAAAATATTTGGTTTATGCTATACGAGACTCCCTCAGATCATCCTTTGTCTCAAATTAACAGAACTGTACCGTAAATATGAGAAAAGGTGGGCAGAGTAAAATGGAGATGGCCCGTCAGAATCTAGTAATAGATCCATGTCCTGATCTAGACCGCAATCCACCTGTTGGTGAACTAGGATTTAGAGCATCTGAAGCCTGAGCTTTTGGCTCACACGATCTACTTACACATACGGTGAGCATGAGTTCATAATAAAGGCTTCTTAAAGTGTGTAGTTTCCACCAAAATGGGTGATTTTTGTTGTCCTACGCAGTGGTTTGAAACACATTTTTACACAACATCATGGAAAATGATTATTTGAACCAGTGTTTTTGCTCCTTTCTGTGTAGGCGTATGTAAAGAGGAGGCAGTAAGGCCGTTTTAACAGCTGCCGCTAATGATCTTTTGTTTTAGTTGCTCATTATTTTTTGTCTTTGGTTAACTGTTTACACAGTAAAATGTTTGAAAAACAAGAAATTGACAGCAAAGTTTCTTAATTTACTAAAGTGGGACCTTCAGTTTGTTTGTTTTGACTGTTCAGAAGTCCAAGATCCAGAGTGTTTCAGTTTTTAATGCTCACATGGAAGGATTTTCAAGCACAAAGTGGCTTTTTGTTCTTAATGGCCTTGAATGCCAGTAATTATCGAAATAGGTGCAATTATTTTTAGTCAAAACATCATTAATAGTTGACTAATCACTTGAGATTTTAATGTTCTCTTACTGACTCTTTAATAGATAATCAACTGACTCGATATTTTACTGTTTTTGATTTATTCAGACCAGCAAACTCCAGAGGTCTAAAGCTGTATATCTGCGAGGATGGTGCCACTGTCACTAAAGTCCATACAGTGTGACAAGACGCCAGGACTCGCTCTGTGAGGTTAATTAATAATTAAGCAATCAGTCTCCTGTCAGTCTAATTAATATGACTAGAACAATCAATGGGAGCTGTTATTGCTAACACGCTGATTGGTGTCATGTGATCCAGCATCGCTCTTATGTATCCCTTAATACTCAGAGTTAGACTGGCGGCTTTGAAGAGATCTGTCAGCCTAAGAACGTGCAGATAAACCATCACGTCATGGAAAATTGATCTCCGTGAACACATGTAGCAGCACAGCCGGTGGCAGCGGGAGTAGTTAGCCTTGATTAGGCGCACTTAGCGTGATTGACAGATTGACAAGTGCTTCTTGATCAATGGCAAAGTGTTGTGCCGTCCCTGCCCTGTCAGCGTGAGCAGCATCCGTGTCCAGACATATTATCATCCAGCTACCGATAGAGGCCAGCCCCCGCTTCTACTGGCTCAGCCGTTTTCCCCCACCGCTGTCCACCTTACACACAAGTAACTCTCAGGCTTTGTAGGATGGTCGATGGAGCCCTGTGCTTATTCAGCTTTTAGTTAGCTCAAGGGCACTATGTCACAAACATCCCTTGATTGACATTTGGGTGTTTCTTTGTGTGTTTTTGTTCCAGGACATCGACTGGGTTCAAACAGAAAAGCATGTCTTCGAGCAGGCCTCTAATCATCCCTTCCTGGTCGGCCTTCACTCCTGTTTCCAGACAGAAAGCAGGTGAGCTTTGCTATTGCATGAGTCGTGATTATTATTATTATTATTATTATTATTATTATTATTAATTTATTTATTTCACTAGGCTTTGGAAAAATCCTCTGTATATAAGAGCTACACCAATTTACAGGTCTAAGGAGGGACTGCTGCCTGAATCAGGTTATTCTGGTCATTTATTCAGATTTTTAAGTTACAGTTTTTCTTTCTTCTGATTATCAAACAAAATGATTGAGAAAGCAGTCAGTGGGATATAAATCCAGAGCATACCATACCTTAAATTTTACCGTCCCAAATGAAATGAATCTAAAGACCCAGATTTCTTGCTACAGTTACATATTTCTAAATTTTCTAAATAAAGCTTCACAAATGCATTGCATGGCTTCTCGCAGAATTGCACTGTGCTTGTGGCAGTATTGGAGTCAGGGTGCAAAAAGAGGGACACCACACTTTCTTAAATACATTAATAAATATCATTAAATATCCCCATAAGAGTTGGACAATCAGCTGTCTTTCAACTGAGTTCCTCATCACCACGACAAACATGGTGAACCAGCCGTAATGGACGGCTGCAGGTTCTAGTTTTCTGCAGGACTTCTGTCACCAGCAGCATTACACCACGATGGCGTTAGAATTTCTGAAGATTAGGCTTTTTGGGGATTGGTATGAACATAACCTGATCAATTTAGGGATGCACAAGAGGGAAGGGCTGGGGCTACCTGGTTGGCTGAAGGGGATTGTTCACTAGTAAATAATTTGCACCCTTGTTAATACACCTGGACAACACCCACCCTAGAAAAGTAAAGTTACAGTCAGTGAGTAACTATGTTGGAGTAAATACATAAATGCATCCCTGTGCCTGCATACGTTTCCTCCTGCAGCCCAAAGACAAGCATGTTAGGTGAACTGGTGATTCTACAGTGGCTGCAGGATGTGAGCTAGCTCAAAGTGCTGTGTGAATGAGTGATTGGTCCTGGGGTTCAAGACTTGGCTTGTCTTCTACAAGTATAAAGTTGGTGGTTCCTACTAGAGATGGCACGATACCACTTTTTTATGTCCGATACCGATACCATAAATTTGGATATCTGCCTATACCGATATGAATCCATTATAGTGTTTTGTTTTAATCAATAAAACTGTTTTTTTAATATCTTGCTGCATTTTGTATAAGTTCATACTCAAGTTTTAAAAAAACAAAAACACTAAAGCTATTCTGTTATACCTGTATGTAAAAAATACACTGCACCCAAAATATTTCATAATTCAGCAATACTGATCAATCTAAAAAACTTAAACCTACTCCATCCTCCTTATTTTGGTATTTTAAAAAGTACTTAGCGTAAATACTAAGCAACCTAACTAATAGGGTTCCAACTCCCAGCAACAAAAAAAAAAAAAAAAAAGGAAACCACCCCTCACGCTCCACCTTATGATGCTTAATCGATGTAATCAACCTTAATTTGATGCAATGTGGAAAAAAATGCACAGAAATCAATTATTTTTCAAGAAATATTAAATGGATTCAACATCTTTCTTCAACAGAATTGCAGACTGCACAGATGGTGCCTTCCCAAAGGAAAAAGTACTATAGCTTACTAGGGTATATATATTAGACTTAATAGTTACTATATACAGTAATGGACTTCTATTCATTTTACATCAAATTAAAACTTTGGGTGCAAGATTCAGATAATTATTTATTAAAAGCTAGACATTTTAAATGAGAATAAGAAAGAAAAGTATTTCTTTGTGCCCCCCTTTTCCCTGTTAATGCCCTATCAGCCCCCCTGGCTAAACTTTGCTAGATCCGCCCCTGCACAGTTACCAGCTGTCAGCTACGTAGAAAACGATCGTGGTGTACAAAGTAATATTAAATAAATTCTAACAACAGCTTATCAAGCTTAAACGTGCTGCTGTTGTTTATCCGCTGGTTTCCTCTTTCTGGTGCAAAGTGGGCGATAAACAAACAAGAGAGACGGAGTTGCGACAGAAAAGCCGATCAGCTGATCATTAAGCAGTTTCATGATTGAAGTAGCAGCAGGGGAGAGAGAGAATAAGAGGCAGTCGCTCCATATATCGGTTGTTAAGCTTAATGCTGGAATGCTTTACAAACATTCAGAGATGAACTTACACACTTGCTTTACTTCTCTCTGGGATAACTTTCTCGGAGATGAAATGCCGGGTTGGTAGCGAGGCTACAAATGCTGAACCAGACCGCCGACAGGTCTCGCACGCCACAGCCGCTCTATCACGTGATGCATACTGCTCCGACTGCTAAGGTTATGAGCCGAGTTATGCCATGTGCTTTCATGATATTTAATGGATCGGATTACATTTTTATTTCTCTCCGATATCCGATCCAGTAATTTAGGCCAGTATCGGACCGATACGATACGTAATATCGGATCGGTCCATCTCTAGTTCCTGCCCACTCGAAAGCATCTTTAGGCAAGGTACCAAACCCCAGATGAGGTCATCAAAACACCATTGTACAACAACACAGTTAAATATGCCGCTCCTGTGGTTGAGGTATTATTACCGTATTTTCACGACCATAAGGTGCACTGTGCTAAAAGGCGCAGTCTCAGTTATGTGTGCCCTTACTGTATTTAACACACACATAAGGCGCACTGGACCATAGGGCGCATACAAGTACCGTATGCGTATTTAAAAATAAAGCGGGAGCAAACCTGAATTCGGTACCTTACTCACATTTCTATTGCCGGTAATCGTCATCATCAACAACACACAAGCATACAAGTGTGCATATTTAAAAATAAAGCAGGAGCAAAACTGAGTTTGGTACTCACATTTTTATCATCAATCAAACCCATCGAAGTCCTCATCCTCTGTGTCTGAATTGAACAGCTGCGCTAAATCTCCATCAAACATGTCAGGTTCACTGTCTTCACCGTCAGAGTCACTTTCCGTGCCGTGCGGCTCCTCGGAAACGATGCCGGCTTTTGCGAAAGCTCGAACAACAGTGCCAGCAGACATGTTAGCCCAAGCATCTACAATCCATTGGCAAATTGTGGCGTAACTCGCCCGGCGCTGCCTTCCACTCTTAGTGAAACTGTGGTCTCCACCGGTCATCCATCGCTCCCAGGCCGCTCGCAGCCTTACTTTGAACGGGCGGTTCACACCGATGTCCAGCGGTTGGAGTTCCTTTGTCAGGCCTCCTCCCGGAATGACAGCAAGCTCACAGTTCATTTGCTTCACAAGTTTTTTCACATCGGCTGTGAGATGGGCACGCATAGAGTCACAGATCAACAGCGATGGTGATGCGTGGAAAAAACCACCTGGTCTCCTTACATACACCTCCCTCAGCCAGTCTTTCATCATTTCCTCATCCATCCAGCCCTTTTCATTTGCCTTAATGATGATTTCTGCTGGAAACTTCTCTTTAGGCAAAGTCTTTCGGTTAAAAATCACCATAGGCGGCAGTTTCTGTCCATTAGCATGGCAGCCAAGCACAACAGTAAAAGAAGACTTTTCATACCCCGTTGTGCGTATCGCTACCGTGCTGGTCCCCTTCTTCTCCACAGTGTGACTCACCGGGATGTCAAAAGTGAGCGGGACCTCGTCCATGTTTGTGATGTGGCTGGGCTGGATGTTTTTGTCGCCAATGTGTTTGCTGCAGTAGGAGCGGAAGATGGCCAGCTTATAATCCGCTGGAAGTTGCTGCGCTACCGTAGTCCTGGTCCGGATGGAAAAATGGCACCGTTTCATAAAACGAAAGCACCAAGACGGACCTCCTTGGAAATGTTCAATGTTCATCTCTTCAGCTAGTGAAACTGCTTTTAGCCGAATGGTGACCGTCGAAACGCTTCTCCCGCTCGCTCTTTGCTCGATGATCCACCGCTCGAGTCTTTCCTCCAACTCGGGCCACCTCGCCTTATGTCCGCGGAAACTCAGCTGCGTTTTCTTGACCTGCCGGAGCTTGTTTTCCAGCTTCCTCCATTTGCGAACCATCGATTCGTTAATCTTAAATTCTCTCGCCGCTGCTCGATTTCCATGTTCCTCCGCGTAGCTGATGGCCTTCAGTTTAAACTGTGCTTCGTAAGCGTGTCTCTTTGCCATTTTCAGGGTTGTTAAAACAACGATGTCCTGCATAATGCACATACCTGTTCTTTTATACAGGTATGTGCGATTGTCCCGGTATATACGATCAACGCCCACACTTCACCCTTTAACGTTCTCATGGTGTTCTCTACTACGTCCTCCTTACAACACATAGGGCGCTATAGGGTGCGCCGCACTTTTTGAAGAAAATCTAAGACTTTTAAGTGCGCCTTATGGTCGTGAAAATACGGTACTTCTAAGTAAACAAAACACTTGTTTTTAGGTCATTGAAGCGTGTTCATGGTTAAGGTTATAGGAAAATCCCTGTCGCGGTAAAACATGTTTTGTGACAGTAAACGTAACTAAAATGACAAAGTTTGGTTTTAGAAGCTAACACATAAACAGTCCCTTGTGTTTCATTATACTTTAATCCCAAAGCAGCGAAGAGAGCACAAAGAACACAAGCAACACAAAATTATTAAGTGCATTTTTATTAGGTCATGTGTAAGGCCTGGGTTAGACTTCTGCAGGGAATCTATGTGGGACCTACAGTTTCGGCATGAGTGGCAAACGTCATTGCCGACATTTACGTTTGTGCTCCTCTGTTCTGTGTTAAATAGCTTGTGGTCGTGTCCTGGTGTTATATGTGCGGTTACACCCACGATGTAAACAAATAAAATGCTGGGACTTTTTCCCTTCTGGGTCGCCTCTCTTTGTTGTGGACAGATTTTGTCACTCGAGTTTTTTTTCAGTTCTTTGTAGATTCCCCTTTGATTCCCTTACATTCCAGTAGTTTCATCTGTCTCCCACCAGGAATTTGCTGACATTTGTGAGCCTTTATATCAATGCTATAATTATTACTCCTTATATTGAGGTGTCGATCAATATTCACTCACTGATAAATTAAAAAACAGCGGCGAAAAAGGTATCGCGGGTCGGGTTACGGTGTAGTTATGAAATGTTGGTGGATGTATATGTTTGAAGTATAAATCAGTCAGGCTGCTAAGTTATAGTAAAATCAGTTAATTTTGGTCATTGTTGGAATCTCTTATTCACTAACTTCAAATTTAAATACAGGGTTATATGGTAGGGATTTTGGCCCTACCATATAACCCAACTGTCTGGTGGTGCAGGTAGGAGCTAAAAGAGCCTCAGGCAGCAGCAGACTCATGGGAGACTCGTGCAAACCTGCAGGTGGACTGTGAGGCCCTGAATTTTGACTGTCATCAATATTTCTCAAGTTCCTCTGAGAGAGCGCCTTGAGGCAACTTTTGTTGTGATTTGGCGCTATATAAATAAAATTGAATTGAATTGAGAGGCAGATTTAATAGGTCTTAGTGATCGAAGGCTTGCTCTCCGTCATAACATTTTGAGCTGAACTGAAGAGCAAGTTTGAGATTTGAGTGAGGGGCAAAAGTACGCAGCTGTAAAGGAGAGATGTGTTCTTTTTTTGTGCACGAGAACTTCATAAAAGCAAGAAAAGTAATCGCTTAGTGGAAAAATGTTTTGTTATGTTTTTATCGCCTTTGGAAGTAAAAATTTAATTGAAGCTGTAGTAAATATCCACCCCAGGCTGACTGTGTTACATGCAAGTTTTATACAGTGAGTGTAATAAAATCAGTAAAGCACATTAGCAGGAAAAAAAAAATGAGAGCGCTCATCCAGCCACCCTGACAGATGTCTTATGGATGATTGAAAGATGACTAATTCTGTATTTAAGAGAAATTAACTTCTGTTTCTTTCTGCAGACTCTTCTTTGTTATTGAATATGTGAATGGTGGAGATCTCATGTTCCACATGCAGAGGCAAAGGAAACTCCCAGAAGAACATGCCAGGTACAGTCTGGCCGTTTGCTTCACGTGTGATTAAAGGGACAGATGCGTTTTTAATTTCTTTATGCAGCTGGAGCTGAATTTAAAAACACAGTAATTTCCCTCTTTGGGTTTCAGATTCTACTCAGCAGAAATCAGTCTGGCGCTCAACTACCTCCACGAGCGGGGAATCATCTACAGAGACCTGAAACTGGACAATGTGCTGCTGGATTCTGAGGGTCACATCAAGCTTACAGACTACGGCATGTGCAAGGTGTGGTTTACGGATTAATGTGGTTTGTAATGATACCGCAGTGCACTTTGGATAAAAGCACCTGTACAGCTGCAGACGTGTCGGTTTACAGCCCTCTGAGATGATCTCACAGCTGATGATCTTTCTTTCTTTTTTTTTCTTCTTTCAGGAGGGCTTGAGACCTGGCGATACGACGAGCACTTTCTGCGGTACCCCCAATTACATCGCCCCCGAAATACTCAGAGGAGAGGATTACGGTGAGGATTACGACATGGAAGCACTTACCAGAAATGCTATCTAATTCTGCAGTTAGAAAGTGTGTGAGGCAAAACTGGGTTTATCTGCACTAACACACTCAAGCTACATTATATATAAACAATTCAACAACTGTAGACAAACGTAGGAACACATTTTCTTTGGATACATATTAGTTTTTTTAATTTAGGATATATGTAATTTATTTAAATGGTGCCCGACATACAGCAGTGATCTTAGTGCACAAAGGAAAACTGTCACCACTGTCGCCAATACCCCACAATACACAAGCCAGGTATCTTACACTGTCACCATAAACCAGGGCTACTAGTGGGTAGTGATTGGTAGAAGAGTTTTTTGCAACCTCTGGGTTATTTATTTCTTGGTTTAAAAAAAACAAACAAAACAAAAACACCTAGCTGAAATTTGTGTATGGTTCTGCATTGCAATATAAGTGTGTGCAACCGTCTTTAAATGTTTTCCAACAGTTATTGAAGCTGTTATTATTTAAATCAGCTCTATTTTCAGCAAATGTAATGATAAAGTGCATTAAAAGTTTCCTAACTACACCCTGAAAACAAGTTTTAAAAAGCTGTTTTCTCCTGGAAGTTGCTCTTTTAGCACCATCTTTGCTGTTGGGGATTTCTCAACTAATCTAATCTGGGTAATTCAGGACTCCTCTAATGTCTCTAATGGTGAGGCACACCTATTTGCAGGATGGGCTTAATGTGAGAGGGGGAAAATAGGAGTGAGAGATGTTCTGTTACTCGTGTAGTCCTCTAACTTTCTTTCTGAGGTGTCATTTTAACCCCTCAAATGTAGCAGAAATCACATTCTGCCGTGCCGTTAGCTTGTCCACATGGGGATTTTTGGTCAAAGTTATGGTTTATATAGCATCCACACCCCTTGATGAAAAGTAAAGACCCAGTTGGGTGACATTTAATGTCTAAAAACGGTAGTTTTTAAAGTTAAATAGCGTGCTTGTCTGTTTCTCTAAATCTGCTGACCTCTGCCTGTGTATGTCTTACTTGCCTAGCAGCCATTTCTGTCTTCATTCAGCAGCTATTCAGTTAATGCTACATTAATTCAGTTAATTTGCGCGGTTTAATTATAAAGTTGAGAGACAGCCCAAAAAGAAATGCAGTAAAATGTAAAAATGTGCAGATACATTTGGGGGGGGGGGGGAAAGAGGCATTTGTAATATTCATTGAATCACAAAGAAGCAGATTGAGGAAAAAATTAAGTTGTAAAACAATTTTGTGAAGAAAAAGTTTGAGATTTTGAAATGCTGATTAAACTTCAGTAGTACTAACAGTTGCTAACACAATGGGTTTGTTTGATAACATTAACTCCATTCTTTAACACTGGTTCATCTACAAAAGGCATTTTGTAGAGGCAGCCGTGCACTAACAGAAGTAGCTCGACTTGAACGGACAGCTTTATTCTCACATTTCGTCTTTATTCTTGAAATTTTTACTTTATTCTCAACATTTGGACATAATGATGAATTAATCATAAATAAATACTGCTCCATCTAAACTCATATAAAGAGTCCAAATTGTGTGAAGCTGGCAACTTAAAGCATCTCGTAGTTCAGATGTACTTTCAGCTTCTCGGTGAAATATCAGTTTCTACATCCTCAGTGCTGCGTGTTCGACTATCCACACACGCAATGCTGTAAAAATAGAAAAGCCTCCTTGGTCACCAAATGTGGTGTCATGGCAACAAATTTTACAGTTAAAAGAAAAAGTTTTTGATTGTTTTTCCCTCCTTTATTTAAAAAAAAAACAACAACACATATGAGCACAGCAGCTGTTTTTAGACACAGTAGGAACAGCACACGTGTGAATAATGAAATTAATGACGGCTGGGTTTGATTTTAGCTGCTCGCTCAGCTGTCGCGCTGCCGAGGCTGCTTACAACACCTGCGCTCTTCATACTGTGATGGCTGTAGTGGGAAAGTTGTTTTGTTTTTTGTTTTTTAAATGGGCCGAACGGCAAATTGTGTGGACATCAGAGTCACAGCAGGGGCATGTGTGATCCAGTGTAGGTCCACCATTGTTCTGAATGTGATCCCTTATCATTCAAACTGTTAACCCGATCAATGAGATGATTATACTTCACTGACTCCACGATGATCACACCTGCTTGTCTTTGTGTACAGAAAAACAAATGTCAGGCCCTTTTTGGGGTTTTTGGTTGTTACTTATGAAAGAAATCAGCAAAAAACAAATTCACTGGGTAAATGCATCAGTTGTTTGTTTGAGTAGAGGAAGTCATGTCAGATCTGACCTTTTTTTTTTTTTTTTTGGGTCTTTATTTTTAGTCTTTACACAGAAAACTGCGTTCCTGGGTTTTCTTTCCTTATTTTAATAATAATTTACATACATTAAATTATTTTTAAGTTTAAAAAAAACTTAATGAAGTCAAAGACTGCATATAAAAGATGGACTTTTATATAAGGGGCGACTCGTGTGGCTGCAGAAACAAGTCAGATTGTATATATGATCTTCACATATTTTTATCCAGAACATGAGAGGAGGGTGTAGTTTAGGGAAGGTCTACCTTGTCCCTCAGTTTTTTGGTCTTCCCCTCATTTATCATGTCCGGTTTCAAAACATCAAGATGGCGATAGCCAAAGGAATCAGTTTGAGGATGCCACAATGGCATCTAAAATGTTCTGTTTTCTCTTTCATGTCTGCCTTACTTGTTTTACAACTTTCACATCATTACGGCTTCTTTTCTGTCGTTGTTTTGACAGAAATTTTGAATTCACAGAAATTTACCCTGAGTAGATTTTAAATTTTAAGTTGTTTTTCAGCTCTGTCTGTTTTCTTAACATTAGGGAGATATGGATATTTAATGTGATTGGAGGATTTCCTCCTTGTAAAGAAGAAACTGGAAGTTGTTTTTTCTGTAGCCACTTCCATTTTCGATCCAGTTTCTGGTTGGCAACATATCAGGATTACTTAAGCTTTGTTATATCCCATATGTTGTGCTGCTCGCCTCACATTCATATTGTGAAAATGTATGCAGTTTACATTAAAAACATCCTTATATCTCCATGTTTGCCCTTCTCCTTTCATGCTTATGTCATCAAGTCTTGTCCTGTTTTAAATCACATAGTAACACTACAGTCTTCTGAAATCTGTGATGTGGAGCAAAACCAGATGTTTGAAAGTGCTGTTACAAGTGAAGTGACAGCTAAGATTTGGTGAAATGATGCAGCTGTTCAGTTCCAATGCACATGTGCCAAATTCAAGGCCCGCGGGCCACATGTCTCTTAATTTTTAAATACATTTGGCTCGCTCCGTTTTCTCAGCTGAGGATGAGGTTGAGCATCTTATTAGCACTATTAGCATTATTTTCTTGACTAAGTATTATAAAGACTACAGTACTTGTTTCTAGACTAGCTTAGAGCTTTATGTGGACCAAACTGTAGGTGAGAAGGTGGTGTGAGACATACAAATGAATTTACTGGAAATGCATCTGTCCTTCATTTTCTTTCAGAGTTAAACTGATTGTGACATTCCTGCCCTAATGGCCTAAAAAAGAAAGAGAGAGAGAGAAGTAGGCAATCTGAATAATGTTCTTGTTGTCGAAGGTGTGATAATATACAGAAACCCCCACTTTTAAAGTGAAGGTGGTTGCTATAGTAACCCTGACATGCTGGTGTACTTTGAAGTTTTGTAAGTGGCAATTAAAAGTTCCTCCTGCAGTTGTCGGTCATTTGTGGTGTTTTGGCGTTTCAAAGCGTCAGAGCTGTAACGTACGATATGTGTGTGTGCGTTTGTGTGTGTGTCCCAGGGTTCAGCGTGGACTGGTGGGCACTAGGCGTGCTCATGTTCGAGATGATGGCGGGCCGGTCGCCCTTCGACATCGTCGGCAGCTCCGACAACCCTGACCAGAACACAGAAGACTACCTCTTCCAAGGTAACAGCGTGCTTCTGCGGTTCGTAAAAAAACTGCTGAGTTCATGCAACACCTTCATGTCGACACCTTTCTATTGGCTTCTCTCAATACCAGGAACATGCCATCTGTTACAGAGAGAAGTGTGAAACCATGTGTGTCCCCCCCCACCCCCCCCCCCCCCCACCCCCCACCCCATTATTTTAGTATAAATAGGGTTTTATATTGTGTTTGTTTCTTATAATTAACAGTGAGGTGGGTTAACAAAAAGCTTCATATCTTGGGCTGCTGCGAGCATACCCAGCAGGATTGAACTCATAACAGCAGCAGTGTTGGCACCATCTCATCCTCTCCTCTTCTTGTCCACCCCTTGACCCCTTTTCTGTCACCTCCTGCAGTAATATTGGAAAAACAGATCAGAATCCCACGCTCGTTGTCAGTCAAAGCTGCCAGCGTCCTCAAAGGGTTCCTCAACAAGGTAAGAGAGGGTCTGACAGGCCTGTAGCAGTGCCACCTCTTACTGGCATTTTTTTTTTTTTTGGGAAATGTATCCACTTTCCTTCCCAATTCTTTCTTCTCACTTTCTCCACCTTTCTTCTCGGGTATTGGACTTGTTATCTTTCCCTTCCACCATAGTCTCCCACCGTCTCTCACCCTCTTCTCGCTCTCACTCCCACAGGATCCCAAGGAGCGCCTGGGCTGCCACCCTCAGACGGGCTTTGCCGACATCATGGGCCACCCGTTTTTCCGAAACGTCGACTGGGAGCTCGTGAGTGATTCAATTTCATCCTCTGCTTTTCTCAGTCAGTTCTTTCAAATGAAGGAAATCAGCATTGGTGCATGTTGGATAGGTCAAAATAAATCCATACAATCGATTGCGGGGGAAAAGGGGGAGAAAAACAAGAGCTGCCGCGAGACCGCAGAAGGTCAAATCTGAGTGCGCAGGGTCGCCGTCTCCTGCGCTCTTTCTCCTGCCCTGCAGGTATAGACGCTCTGTCAATACTGAGGTTATTAGCTGTGGGGTGAGACTTGTTTCTTTGTGAAGAGCAGGCAGCTGGAAACAGACAGGCCAGGCAGAAGACTGACAGCAGCAGATACGATTACTCACTCTCTCACACACACACACACACACACACACACACACACACACACACACACACACAGGAAGTTTAAAGACGGAGAGGAAACGAGAGGGGACGGATCACACGGGGCCGATATGTCGATCTCTGCATGTCCGGATTGTCGAGCAGTGATTCATGTTGACGAAGAAGCCATTAACACTCTAATTTCAGCGCCGCTGTTTACAAATCGTTTCATTCACAAATTTCGGCATGATTACTGGAACCTCAGAGAAGCTCGTAGGTTGGCTCAGATATCGCTGATGCTTTCTCTGAAGCTGCGGTTTGCACTCGTTGCCACTAATACTGAAAACCACATGCTTGACTGGATTCTTGCTATGACTTGTATTTGTGTCTGTGTATAATCCTTATTTATAGTTTATGCCTGAAAACCAGTATGAGTGTGAATACAAATGTAGAACGCAGTGCAGGAAATGAAGATGTGGACCTGTATTTACAGATGTTAGTCACTTGTTTGGTATCTCGAAATGACTTGTAGAAAAAAAAATACCGGTGAAATTTAAACTAGGGCTAAAAATACTTCGTTATTTCTGTTGCTTCCTGTTATCAGTTTCAGCGATGAGTAAATTATCACCCAGGAGTCTTTTTAGGTTCCTGTTTTGACCCTTAGAACCATGAAATGAGTGTCAGATGAGACTCACGGCCTCATGTTGATATTAGCTTCAACCTTACATATGAGCGCATGAACGAATGAATAATGTATGTATTGTTAATGTATCCAACTGAAGGACTGATGAGCTGATGGGGCCCGAACTGTGCTCATGGATGAGCTACAGCAGGGGTCGGCAACCTTTCTGATGATGAGTGCCATCTAAAATTTCCTCAGAAGTCAATGTGCCAATGTTATGCAATCATAACGCCCTATATTAACAGTTACACATTATATCGAACCACTTTATAGAATTATATTTGTTTGCAGATGTTTGCAGCTATCAGCAAATACTTATCAGCTATTTTGAAACAAAAAAAGACACTTTTTATCCATAACAAGAACTCCATAACAGCAAATGAACTGTACAACAGAAAATCCAAATGCTATTTATGGTCTTCCCACAACAATAATAAGAAAAATAAACTGAGCCAGTTCAGTTTATTTATTATTGTACAGTTCATTTGCTGTTATGGAGTTCTTGCTGCGCTGAGCAGAGAGCTCCTGAAGCTTTTGAAGTGTCAGAATGTGGAAATTTCAACATTGCTTGAAAAAACTGCCAGCTAGCAACGTCCCTCTCACCGGTAGGCTAAGTTATTTTTAGCCAATTACAAGTTGAATCTGGTAGTTGGGGTTGTTAGCTCATTAAGAAGCCAGTATGGCACAACTAATGTGTCTATGCGAGCTAACTTGCGATGTGCACCACTGGCGCGGCCATTTATTTTTTATGCACCTTCTCAGATTAATTCACTGTGTGTCGTGCCCGGGGCTGGACTGGGACAAAAAAACAGCCCGGGCATTTTGACTAGAGACCGGCCCACCAGGTATTGAAGCCTTTGAATGAAAACAAACGCTGTTGTGACAGTGATGTACACTTTCTTGTTGGTATATGTATGATTTCTATACATTTTATGTCAGATAAAAACTTTGGTTGTAAGATTCAGATAATTATTTATTAAAAGCTAGATATTTTAAATGAGAATAAGAAAGTATTTCTTTGTGCCCCCCTTTACCTGTTAATGTCCTACCTGGCCCCCTGGCAAAACTTGGCTAGACCCGCCCCTGCACAGTTACCAGCTGTCAGCTACTTAGAAAAAGATCCTGGGGTTATTTGTCTCTCAGAAACAGTTCATAGCTTTCCTTCAACTCATTCATGTCACCTAAAAGGTAAACCTGTTTCTCCATCACCTGTTCAGTAAGGACATCTCCTGGTTTCATCTTCATGTTTCCCTCTCACCACATATCCAAACCGACATCATGACCAGCAGCTTTACAGCTGTGGCTCCAGCAAACATCAGCTGATAGTAGAAATTAATATTAAATAAATTCTAACATCAGCTGATCAAGCTTAAACGTGCTGCTGTTGTTTAGCGCGGTTTCCTCTTTCTGGCGCAAAGTGGGTGATAAACAAACAAGAGAGACGATCAGCTGATCATTGATCAGTTTCATGATTGAAGTAGAAACAGGAGAAAATATGAGAGAAGAAGAGGCAGCTGTGCAGCGTAAACACAGAATAATTCCAGCTTTGTGTCTTTTTCATTGTAGCTGAAGTCCGGGACAAACTGTTCCTTTTCACCTCAATAAGAAACGCGTAATATTTTCTCTGAATACCAGACGATTCCGTTTTTTAATGGGATGGTTGACAACTCTACTAATTAACCTTATGAATAAAATAAAGTTCACTATCAGTAACATCATAGCACCCACCCAGCTGTATAGAAACTCCGTCATGCTTGTTAGTTCGCAGTACGAGTTATTGTAACTGACTAAAAGTCAGCACAACGAAAATAAACTCAACCTAAATTTGTTATGTATCTGACCCAGATAGATTGCAGGTCATAACTTCTTACCTGAAGTTCAGTTCACCTGACACTCGGACCGGCGGCCGCCTCTGGTCTCTCCTCCTCCTGCCTCCCCTTTCTCTCATCCACCTGCTGGCCTCTGTGGAAGCGCCGCCATTGCCACCACCAAACAACTGAGCTATTTTTACACATTGACCAGCATCTGGCCAATCCACCACCTCTCATTGTTTATACCGTTACAAAAAAAATAAAATAAAAAAAATCGGCACATAAAAACGAAAAATCACCAACAATGCCTGGTGGGCCGATGGCCAGTCCAGCTATGGTCGTCCATCAGTTAATGAAAATGACAACAATTGGAGGGGGAGGGGGGGGGGCGGAGTTTGATATGCCAACTGATAAAAAATGAAATCACATAAAGTAATGACAAAGATGAGGCAAACACGACTTAGTGTGATAAACTTTGTTTCTGAACACTTTTATTGAACCTTCTTTATTTAATTTATCTGTTTTACTTACCTGTCTCTGTTGTTTAAGGAAAAATAAAATTAATTAATTAAATAAAATTAATTTAATAATAAATAATTTGATTTTATGTTAAGTTGTTTAAGGTAAAGGATGAAAGTGAATTTTGCAGTTTAGGGCTAATTGTGTTTAATACTATTTGTTTTTGGGTTTTTTTACTTAATTAGAATGAAATTATACTGTTGTGGTATTTTTAGCGATGAGAACAAATCTGTCATATCTGAATTTGCTGTCACGTATTCGTCGTACTTTACTAAAAAAAGTTTACATTTTCTACCCATTTATAAACTTAATTAACTCTCAAGTGACCTCATCTAGAGTCATTTTGGACGCCCGCCACATGTTTATATGCGTTGTGACATTTTTAAATTGTAAAAATACTAACCTACCTCCAATATCTTAAATTTCTCATATGAAATTGGCCCATTGATGTGGCATGGATAATGGAAAACTGTGTCATCAAAATATTACTCTGCACAACATGCATATATTACAGACACACAAGATATCTTTACCCCTTGAAAGCCTGTTAGGAGTGAGCCTTGAAGCTCTTTTGTAGAGTGATCAGCTTCTATCATATTCTGTCAATACTGTGTTAGACCTCACATTTATTGATTTATTATAGAGGTCAAGGAGAGGGGTCTCTGCCTATGCAGCTGCCTATGGAAAAACCCAGAAACCGTTCAATGGGCATCCAACCCTCGTCTTTATTGATATACCAGGAGGTGGTCAGGAGTGATGTGTATGCTAAACAGAAGCCTGGAAGCAACAAAGGATTAATAAAGCACCCTGACTGTGAAGACTTGATTGTAATTTGTTGATCAAAGTTAGTTTCGAGTTTGGTGTTAGGCTCCCAGCAAACTGTAATACACAGTTCACTCAAACACACCTTAATAATTAAAACAGTCTGTTATTGAAAAGAAAATACAGGAAATTTATATTTGACTAAATTTGTAAACTCTCTCCAGAGAAAACGACATTTAAGTACATCAGAACATTTTAGAGTGTTTCATAGATAAAGACAACTCTTAAAAGCCATTAAAAGCATTACTGTATAAATTATAGTATGGTCATTTAAGTGTTAAACTAATCCAGATTAAATCTGCTTTAAATCTTTTAAAGAAGACAGAGCACGTAACATCAGCTTTATCTGCACAGACAGACAGACAGACAGGGCAGCTCGCCAGGATCACCATGACCTCTTTTCCCTGTTTGGTCTGGAGCTGAGACCCAGCACTCGGTCAGAGTGTCTGGAGGATCAGCTTACAACCCTCCCACCCCGTTTCCCCCAACGCTGATGTTTGCCCCGCAGTGTGCTCTCTGGCCTGCAGAGGGAGCAGTTATTGCCCTCCAAACAAGTGCAGTAACACTCGGGACAGAGAGCTGCACGTACACTGTGATAAATGAAACCACAGGCAGAGGAAATGAGTGGAAGTCCCTAATAAAAGTTTTTACTCTGTGTTCAAATTTTTTCATATATCTGTACCTGAGCTGAGGTGATGCAAACATTTCCCTGTTGTGGGATCAATAAAGTCTTATCTTATCTTATCTTATCTTATCAAATGCTTTTGAGTGGAGAGGACGTCACTCAGGCCTGATTACAGCTGCGGGAGAGCTTATCCTCTCAGAAATCCTGTTGGACAAACTCATATACAACCTTGATACAGTCACTATTTGAAGCTTCTTAATAAGACTGCAAACAAGGATTGTTTCCATTATTCACAGATTATTTCTCAATAGATTCATCTCTTAGTGTATGAAAAATATAGTCACAGTTTCTCAGAGACCAAACAGATGCTTTGAAATTAGATTTTTCTGGCCACTCTGAAAAGCTCTTTTTTTTTTTTTTTTTTTTTTTTTTTTTTTTTTGGTTAATCAATCACAAAAATACTTGCAGATTAATTTTCTATTAAGCAACTAATTGGTTATTTAAAGAATTATTTAAAAACTGGGTCCTACCTTCGTCCTTTGCTTTACTTCCAGCTGGAACATAAACAGGTGGTCCCTCCGTTCAAGCCCAACATCTCAGGGGAATACGGACTGGACAACTTTGACGCCCAGTTCACCAACGAGCCAATCCAGCTCACGCCTGATGACGAGTGAGTCAGCGCTTCATTTTGTGCTCATTTCCTGTTGCAGCCTCAGTTTTCTGTCGATTTTAACCAACTTTTTGATCTTTTCTCCTCCATTTTTTTTTTCCTTTTTCAGGGACGTCGTGAAGAAGATCGACCAGTCTGAGTTTGAAGGCTTCGAGTACATCAACCCTCTGCTCATGTCGGCGGAAGAGTGTGTGTGAGGGGGCGTGGCGTCTGTGCACACGCACACCACACCACACACACACTCATGCACGTGTTTACGTGGCGTCTCAGTGTCTTCAAGCTGCATGTTTACGAGACAACCCGATGACATCCACCTTCTGTTCGAGGGCCGCACACATGCACAAGTAGAACGCTTATTTGCCAAATCGAATCTCACACTCTGCCATTTATAGCCACTTGTCCTTAAGCCTACCTTCTTTCTTAATTATTTTTATATCATGTAAATCTGCACTGATATCAGAAATATCTCGTCGGGGCCTCTTTGTCGGTGGCCAAAGTGGCTGCTAAGTTCTTCCAGTGTCGCTGTATGTGTGGGGGGGTGGGGGGGAAGAGGCACGGCCCCCTCCCGACAGATGAACTGAGCTTCCTCTTCTTCCAGCTGGTGGGGTGTTTTCAATCCATATTTTATTTGTACATACATGAAAATACTAATGAGGATAAACGTTAGACAGCGACTTTTTAGCTTCAAGCCAGTCGGACAGCACTGACATCTTAAAGTTTTTGGAATTAGCTTTGTCACGACGTCCCCCGCCCTTCTCTGTAGAAAAAATAATAACACTAGCCTTTAAAAAAAAAAAAAAGAAAGGAAAAGAGTAGAAATGAAAAAATAAATAAAAACAATATATTTTTCTCATGTTTTGTTTACCATTTGTCAAAGTGTTAAATGTTCCAGCCCTGAGTAAAAAACAAAACAAAAAAAAACATGAATGCTCAACGTCTGGACGGTAAGGGGCTACTTCAGGTCCCTTCTTCCACAGTGAAGGAACCGAAGCGGCAACGTAACACTAATAACAAGGAAATGCTCTCAAACAGTGAAATGAAGACGCTCGTTCTGGAAAAATGGCACACGATACCTGAAAGCTGGAGCACGGGTTTTTATCTTTCTGCGCGGGGGCTGTTGGTGACGCTCACATTCATACAGAACCAAAAACTAAACACATGAAATGTCTTGCTGGTACGTATTAGAGGGTACAGAATACGTAAGGAAGATGTGCTGTCATAGAAATATATATATTTAGATCCCCCTCTTATTTTAACACTTTCTAAAAATTTATGATCTGTTATCAGTCTTTCTTTCTTTGGTATTCATTCCATGTTTGTCTTTTTTTTTTTTTTTTTTTTTGTGCTGCAAATCAAATATTAAAAGAAAGAAGAGCTCAAAAGAGCAGCGGACCGCACCGTGAAAAGGTTTTAAAGCTGTAACCCATATCCACTGGACTCAGTTTTTACCATGTTCGGCCCACAGTTTATTTTCTGAATTAGATATTTTATAAAACTGTTAAAAACATAAAGCATAATAAAGACTCGCTCTGTACCCGCAAACTGTAAGCGGGGGTGCACAAACCTCCAGGTCCTCTGGCGGAGCACTCTGATCTGTTACACTTGTTACTGTTGCTTTGTTGTTTCTTTCTTTTGTGGATATGGTTAGTTTTGATTGTTTTTTTGTTCTTTTTTTTTTAATCACTACATTGATTCCAAAATGTTACTGGGTGATCCCAATGGAAACACTTTTTGTTGTACTTGTTGTGTTTTGAGGATGTTTGCCATCCACAGGACACTGGTGAACTTTATTATTAGCGTTCAGAGAAAAAAAGAAAAAACAGACACTAAAATAAACATTTTATTTCTCTCCTTGTGGTAATATGTGTTTGTTGGTGTGGCTCTGTCTTTGGTTTAAAAGGCACTAGTAAGTACAAAAGAAGCGGAAATAAATTAGAGCTCTTAATGAATTATAAAGATACTATTTAGGAGGAAAAGCCTTTAGTACGTTCAATGAAAAGCAAGAATTAAAAAAACAGAACTAGAGGAAGTGGGAGTGAATGCAGTACAGGGTTCAGAATTTCATTTTTGTGCATCAGATATTGATTGTGGTTAAAAATACAGCAACGTTTCTACTGATTTGTTTGATTCAGCCACTAAAAACATATATGTAACACTTTTTGTCCCCTGGGTTATCTTCAGAATAGTTATCATGTGGTTCAGAGGAATAATTAATATTCAGTACGAGTTTTCATTTCCCTTTGAGGAGCTTTGGCAAGTAGATCTCCGGTGACGTCACAGCAACATCACCGCTGCTCACCGTGCAGCTGAGGATTCAGATGTTTTGATAAAAAATTTAACACGGTTGGGAGTTGGTTTTTTGTGCCAGGGATGAAACGCTGGGTATCTTTGCCTCTGCTCCTTTTCTCTCTACATTTTTTTCCTTTGAGTCTGTCTCTCACTGGTCCCTCTGATTACATCACTCAGACATCAGAGACCCTGGTTAATGATGGAAATAAACCTTTTGGTTCTTGGAGGTGCATCATTTTACTCTGTAAAGCATGTACTTTCTGTTTCATATAATTTAGTTCATTTCACTTTCAGTCAGTGTGAGTGAGTGCACTTCAGCGGTTACACACCCACACACACATTAACTGATAGTTTCAGTATTGCATACAGCAATTCCCATCATCCTGCTATAAATTAATCTCCTGTTCTTGAGTATAACCGGTGGTCTGCACCCTGTCATTCTTCCATTAATGAAGATGTCTGGTGATTATACACTGATAATGATACGCCTACTTCATCGAGAGTCTAGACTTGGTTAGATGTAACGTTATTTCTCTTAACCATGGAAATAATTCTGTCATCATCCACTTCAGTCGTCCTCTGTGGTTTTTCAGGCCTTTCAATGTTGCTGAATTGTCCAGTGCGTCCATTCTTTTTACAAACGTACACCAAACATCAAATTTATTCATTCAGATAATTAATGACAAAGAAAAATGTGATTCGTATAAACAATGTACACCAATCAACTAACTTTTATTTGACCTGATTCGATTACATTTGATATTGTACATGTATAACAAAATTTACACATTTAATTTAAAGTGAGGATTTTGAGCTCTTTCTCTTTGAGCTCTTTTTTGCTCGCTCTCTCTCTCTGATGGGTTTATTTGATTTATTTTGGTCTTTAAGCCTAACGATGGCGTCCCTCACTTGTGCTCTCATTTGTTTGAAGCTCACATTGAGAATTTAAGTGACAATTTACCAAATGCAAGCTTAAACCCTGAAATCAACTCGTATTTTGTCACTGAGTAATCAGGGAACCAAGATTATTATTGTGATCTAAAATTAAACTAAAACTAGATGTGAAAAGAGAAAACTTTCAAAAATTCTATACAGTGACCAAATTCCAGATTTTAAAGTGGTTTTAAGTGGATGAACAACTTGTATACTTTGAAGTAGAATAATACCATTTTTCACCTGTTTATTTTTCGCAGGCACGTCGTAGACTTTTTAATCTGAAACCCTTTCTCAACCTTATGCAGTCGTAGATTTCATATCGCTGGATTCAGCACAGCTGGACCTCTTCATCAAACCCCGGCTGGTGTTTTTGTGATGGTCCCAACCAAATCTGCCTGCAAATAATTAATTTATTTTTATTAATGACAAATATGTTAATGCAATAACCAATTTCACATGTGGGAGAGAATATGAAATACTATGTTATGCTTTGTTATACTAGAAGCAAAGACAGGTAGATTCTTCCTTTTGGGATTTGTGTGTGTGTGTGTTTAAATCCATCGAGTAGTTGTGAAACTTTGGCAATAAAAGTTGTAATTGAATAAATAAAGTATGCTGCACCAGTGACACCCACACTGGAGCAGTTTTTCAGGGTGGCTCTTGCACTAAAGAGGATTTTTCTTTCTTTGGTGCACTCTTGGGCTCATGAAACATCACAATGGGACTTTTCACTGCTGCCCACTCCCAAACATGAGCTCTCACCCACACGAGTGTCTGGAGAGAAGGGAAATATACTCGAGGTGCAAGGTTGTGCTCTTTTACTCCAGCTCCCTGTGGCTCTGATGGTCACATGACTCCTCTTTGACTTTTAGAAGGGTCTTGTCATCCCTAGTGGGCTAAAAGGTCACGAACACAGACAGCGCTGTGCGTTAAGAGGTGAAAGTTAGGTCATGGAAATAATGGTGTGTCAAAAATAATAAAATATATTGATTAGTGTGCTGCAATAGCTCGCACAGCAGTGGGCAGGGAACCATCCTACTCCTCTCAACCATCGTAGAGGATGAACCAGGAAATTTTGTAGAAATTGCTCCCTTTGTGCGACTGCAGAAGACATGGTGCTGCAAGCAGGGCAGCACCAAGGATAAATGTCTTTTGCATAATTCTCTATTCCCGTGATGGCATATTTGACATTGTTCCTGTGCCCTCTCTGGTGGAGAACAGGGGTAGGCCTCCCCAGGCGCTGTGGCTTCACATCGCCCAGTGGAAGACACGGGGAAGGCTAACCTTGCATAATTAATGATGTAAAACAGGGAACGGGCTGAAAAAAAACATCCTGTTCTAATTGCACTTATCTTGTTGGGTGTTTTATTCCGTCCCTGGGGGGATTAATTAAGCAACACAAAAATTATACTTAGTAAAACACACGGTGAGGTGCATCTCACTGCTTTTAGTGGCGCTCTTCACTGTAACGCTAATGACTTACTCTGAGTGACTAACATCTGCAGTCAAACATGTAGGCTTGTTTCTTATTTGTCACTTAAGTGACTGTAAACAATGCCATTAAAGCTTCTTGAGCCATAGTGTAACAAAAACATGGGACGAACACCTTCATATTGTGTGTAAATGAGTGGGGCTGACAAATGTGCTCAGCTGCAGTAAAGACAGCAAACCGATGACTGAAAAGTGAAAAAAAATCTTATCAGAGATTTCAGTTTTAGTTGGTTTGATTTAGTCGTTGGATATTACACCACACTCCACTTTAAAGATTAAAGACTAAAAGTACTTTTAATTTGTCTTCAAATTCAGCAATACTCTTAATCCATGTCAGGGGAACTGGGTGTCTGCATGTGTCTACATGCTTACATATGTCCTCCTCATTAAATCTGCTCTACCCAGCAGCAAGAAGAAACCAGAAACACAGCAACATATAATATAACCATAGAGTACAGTGCAAACGTCTGGAGCCACCCCTCATTTCTGCATATTTTGCTGGGAGAATAGGAAACAGGTGCAGTGATTTATTGAAATGTGCAAACTTCCATAATGTTGAGGACCGGACTCTGGGAGGCCAATCGATGACTGACAGTGTCCACTGTGTGTTTCCACTGTGTGGTATGGTTTTATTGCATTGGCTGAAAAATGAAGACGTTTCCAATCAGACACTTCCCAGATGGTTTTGAATGCTCGATCAAAATTTGATGGTACTTTTCTGCATTTATGATTTCATCAGTTTTGACAAGATCTCCAACATTGCCGGCTCAAACTATGACAGTGCCTCCACTGTGTTTTACAGATGGCTGTAGACACTCACTGCTGCACTTCTTGTGATCTCCTTCGTACATATCAACGATAAATTGATCCAAAATGTGTTGAAAGTTTAATATCTACATTCATCAAACCTGTTTCCACTAATTTTCAGCATAATTCAGCATACCTCAGCCTTTTCTCCCTCTTTCCCTTCCTTAAGAACGGCTTCTTGACATCTGCCATAGATATTTTTGCCTACCACTTCTTCTTTTGTCCTCCAAGGTTTTTTTTTTATTTAATTTTTTGGACTTTGAAGTTTTGTTTATTTAAATAATCTATTTAATTTCTGGTTTGTTCAGTGTTTCCATTTACTTCATGGATTCTTCTTCAGAGTTTTTCTTCCTCTGTCTCGTCAGCTGTGATTTAGTCCACCTGTGTCTCGTCGTCCTCAGCTGTCTCCACTTCCACTGATTGCCCTTCTGTATATTTATGGTCACTATCTCTCCTTTTATTTATCAGAGTGACCTGACCCAGTGTTACTCTGTTTTTGGTTTAAGTAAATGTATAATGTTCTGTTTTTCTCATTTTGTACTGTGTGTGTGTTCAGTTGAATAAATGGCTTACTTTATATCAGTCTTCAATTTCCTCCAAGCGTCTGCATTGAGGTCCTCACTGCATTCAGTCAGTAGCCTCCTCAAATTTAATAACAGTTTCCTCAAATGTAGTATGAAGTATAAACTGTAAATCATGCCAAGATATGTTTTTCAGCTAATAATGCTTTGGGAATCGGCTTGTTGCTCCAAAAATACTATTATATGCTATATATTATGTTATCATTATAATTTTTAATTGATTCAACTAAAGAAATACAACAAAAATGGGTTTTTGTGACAGGTTGCTAGTAACACAGTGATTAAAGATATAATTTGAAATTGGTTCTTAGCGAAGTTGTCTGTTATTGTGTATAATCCCTTGAGTTCGGTGAATTTTTATCCTAGAATTATTCTTAGGTCAGTGTTACGTAGCTTAAAATAAGAAAATGGTCAGGTACAAGGACTGGAATGCAAATGAGTGAAAAAGCAGCCAATGTCCAAAGACAAACTTCTGAAAGCCTCCAGAAAGCCTGAAGAACTCCAGACTGCTTTTAAGAAATTAGGAAAAAGTGACTCCTTGGAAACAAAATATGAAGAAATGAGGGGTGACTCAAGACATTTGTACAGTATTGCATGTAGCATCAATTATGTTAATTAAGTTCCCCTTAAATATCAGAGCAGTCACAGTTACAGATGTGGATCTTATTAAGCTGCGTGAGACAAGGTGTAGCATTTGGAAATCCCCCGGTATGATGATGTATGCGTCTGCCACATTTCTGTCTGCTCTTTCCCCCCCACAGCAGTTTCTCATTTTAGAGTGTGTTGTCATTTTTTATTTCATTCTTAGTACATAAATCACATACTGGCTGTGCGTCATAAGGGGCTGTTGGTTTAAGGCTATTACTCAGAAGACAGCAACACCGAATACTAATTTTAACTTGACTCAAAGTACATTATCTGATGAAAGTGAGCAGCGCTGTCTTTTTTAATAATCTGTGAAACGGCTTCAAACACGGGATTATGTACGAGAGTTAATAATCCTGACCAGGACTGTTAATGTAGTTAACTTCCAGCAGAAACGCTGACATTTATGATGACAGTGATGAAGAACCTGAATGTTATTTCAGTCATTCAAGTCTGGCAGTACAGACCTGCTTATTAAAGACAGGTCCCTACTGCTGATGCAGCCTTTCTTATGTGTTGCACCTCTGCATCAAAAGAACTGTGAATTTTGAAGACCATCTCTTACAGTGAATTTGCACAAAGGAAGGAATAACATTATTTTGATGTTCACATGTGACATTATTGTGCATTTTTCAATAATATTCACATGCAGTCTAATTAAAGGATGCACTCGACTCCATAAAGATTTTCAGGTATTGGAGACCAGGCCAGGTTAAAGTGAACCATCTATGCTCATTTCCAGCTCTACATTTATGCAAGTCTTCTAGAGTAGCTTTGTATGATTTTAAGTATCAAAAATAAGCTTCTTTGTCTTATGCTTGGCTTTGTTGCAGCACCTCAGGTCAATCACTGTCTGAAACAAGCTGTTTGAGCTCCTCTTTGCTTAAGCAGAACTGTCTTGTGGTTTGCTGCCGCTCACGAACAGAAGCTTTTACCAACAGGTGGGTGGGGTTTCTGTGCACACAGCTAGGGCTGTGCCTTCAACGATCACATTAAGGATATCCTCTTTCTTTGAAGTCAAACAGAGTCAAAAACAGAGCGCACACGAGGATTTCACATACAATGATCTCATTATTTGAAGCTCTTTCTCGTGATCGTACACCTCTGTAACGGTGTGTATATGACACAATACGAGGTGGAATTATTATTATTATGTACAGCTCTGTGTAAAACTCTTGAGTCACCCCTCATTTCCTTGTATTTTGTTTCTAAGAAGTCAAACTTGTAATTTTTAAAATGGTCTTGAGCAATAGCTCTCCAGGCTTCTGAAGGTCTCTCAAAATTTTTCTTTGGACACTGAATGATTCATAGGTCAGGCCAAACACAAAACTCTTGACTGTTGTAGTGCAGTACAGTACACATGGCACTTTGTAACAGGCTGCCAGTAACATACATATCATTTGTTTTAGTTATCTTTAGTTAATAATTATATAAATATCTACAGTAGATGAACAGTATCTGAAAGTGGTGTCTATAAGCAAAAGGGAAAAAAAGACTTGAGAGATGCATCTGACCCTTCAGCTGATCTACTGTTTGTCTCTACTGACGCCTTGTCAGAATTGATCTCAGTGCTGGTGGCTGTCAAGAAGCTGTTCTTAGGGAAGGGACAAAAGGCTCAGGTATACCAAACTGCACCATAACTGGACTGAAAATCAGTGCCAACAGGTCTTGCAGAGGGATGAATCCAATTTTGAACTTTTTTGTTCAAATCATCATCAATATGTCAGGACACGGTGAAGGCTGTGTCATGGTTTGGGGCTGAATTTCAGCCTGTGGCGTTGGGGATCTTTTCAAAACAGATGGAATTGCACTGTGTAAGACCATCTGGACAGAGTAACACTGATCTCAAACACACTGCCAATGCAGTAAAAGCATACAATGCTTAACAGGTTTATTAGACCCATTAGTAAATAATAAACTCATTATTTATGTTTCTGTTGAGAAACATAAAGCATGTGCAAGCTCTTTACCTGAAATCATGTTTTTAATGCTAAAATAATTGAATTTTCAAATTTTCCATTTTATCAGTCATGGATTGGCCTCCCCAGAGCTCGGATGTCAGCGTTATTTAAGCGGTGTGAGATCATCCTGACAGAGGAGAGAACAAAAAGTCAGCCAACATCCAAAGAAGAGCTTTGAATGTCCTTTAAGCAGCCTGACAAACGACAAGAAAGCTTGTCTAAGAGAGTTCAGGGTGTGATGAACTATAAAGGTGGTCATACCAAATATTGACATCCAATTTCCATTTATACAGCAATGAGGGTTGACTCAAGACTCAACACAGAAGAGTACATTTATTCAGTCACTGCTCCCTACGTAAATGACTCAGTGAACTGATTATAGAGCTGGGGAAAAGCAAACGCTGCTATCAGATCAATACTTGGTTTATTCAGATTCCATTGGCGGACTGGTCTGAGATATCAGGACAGGAAGAATCTCATGCTGTACTTTGATTATTTTAACTTTAGCAGCTGCTACATGAGTTAGAGGTGCCCTGGTTTGGATCATTTGGTTTCTGGTTTCCAGATTTTGTTCTGCTTCCCAAACTCGAATCGGGTTTCAGAGTATTCTGGTGTCTCTCAGATTTCTCCAAGTTGTGTACCAAATAGGATTTAAGTTTCCAAAAAGTGGGCCATGTGATTTAGAAGGGTTTAGAGGGAGCATATTAGCGTCCAATCAGTCGGATTTGATATCAACGTTATTTAAAGCACCTAATTGCATAAAATTTTACATAGTTCCCCGCTGCTTCGTGCTTAATTATAGGAGACAAATGACGATCTGATACCGAGGAGAAACCTGATACATGCTGACACATCACGGAGAAGAAAACCTCGCAAGTGTCCTTCTGACACTTCACACTCTGCGGTGAAGGCGCGAAGACCTCAGACCACCACTTCAGCGAGCTCCACAAACATCTGCTGAACGGCTTAGTACGTATTTCAATATCTGCCATTGATCCCAGATGAGATGTATGAAAACAACTGCGAGGTGTCTGGCCCCAGGGTCCACTTAGTACAAAGTCCAATAACGGTTAGACAGGCTCTCGGCTAATGGAGAGGCTTATCAATGCAGAAGACTGCTACTCTCTGTCTGTGAACTCAAGCTCCCCCCACCACTGTCCTCTTCATCCTTCGGATTAGTTTTTTCTTTTTGCTGCATACCCCTAATGAACAATCAGTGCTGGTCACATTATTGCACATATGAGATTAATTTACTCCCTGCAGTACACAGAGTGATGTTATTACAGGAAAATCAATGTCCCTCTTGTTGTTCTCTGGGGCTGGATGGGGTGTATGCACATCTGCTCTCATAATGCAATTGCTGACCTTGCTGTCAGAGAGCGAACCAGTGAGAGAGGCAGAGAGAGGCTGCGGCGAAACGTCCGACCGTGTTGTTTATCAAAGCTTTATCGAGCCTCTCTGTTCTCACAGACGTGTGACATCAGATTGTGGGTCAGCCAGCCACGGTGCACTCCAGCTGAGAAAACGCCAGCATGTGTCGACAGAGGAAGATAACCTTCACAGATTCCTGCAGAAAACAGGACTTTTATAAATGATAGTGTGGATTCAGATTCGAGAGTATTTAAAGTTAATACAACATGGCCGTCTTTAAATTAGAAAATGTAACGTCTAAACATCCTCGTAGTCAGATTTCATTAACTCTCACAGTGCCTAGAAGGACAATGGTGCTCCTGAATGACCTCTTGACCTTTTTTAAAAGACAGGGCCGTATTAAAAAGGGGGGGAGGGGAGCTTTGGGAGAGGAAACCACCCTTTTTACCCAGTGAGTTTGCCCTCTATTATCCCACCCCCTCTCTCTAGCTGTGTGTGTGTGTGTTTTCTACTGCAAACTTGATGGGAAGCCAGTGAGATAGATGAAGCAACTGGAGTGCCATTTCGTGCCAGGAAATATCAACTGAGGCCACGTCAATAACCACAAAATGATCTAAGCCATAAATAATCAGACACATGAACTGCTGTAAATGTAATTTTGGAAACTGATGACTTCTGCTTGTATCCGTTTTATATCCTTGTAAACTGAATATGTTTGAGTATCCTGTTGGGTGGCTGGATGGAAAAAGCAAGACATTTAAAGATGTCCGCACAGAATTTTTGAACTGATTTTCTACAGGAAAGTCATCCTGAAAAGTTTTGGCTTTGCTACTCTTGACTTAAAGTTGTGGTAATGCCTGTTTAAATGTCCCGTAGTACGTGTGACCTCGATCAGATGCTTTCGGTTGCCATCAACAAGCTTCTGGGATAATTCCGGCTGGATATTTGACCACTCTTCTTGGCAGAATTGCTAGAATTAATTTAAATTTGTTGGCTTCCTGTAATCTTACAGTTGCTCTTACACGTAGTCAACAAATCTTCGATATGGTTGATGTTAAATTTGAGTCTCTTTCATCCATTTAAAAACTGGTTTTTATGTGTGTTTTAGATTATCGTCCTAGTGGAACACCCAACTGTGTCCAAGTTTCAATTGTCTAGCTCAGAGGGGTCAAACATAAGGCTCGAGGGCCAGAACAGGCCTAGCAAAGACTCCAATCCGGCATCCAATTATGGCTTTTACTTAAAGTTACATTTTATAATTACCTTCCATAAAATTTAATTAAGACTTTCACATCCAGGAGGCAGCATTTTGCCACTTGGTGTGTTGAGATGTGTTTAGAGCTATCCTGCTGTTTACGTTTTAATATTCTTCTTAGATACTCAAGAGGCATTGACATTTGAAAGCCAGAATTGAGTATTTCTTTCTGTTCTGTTAAAAGAGGGTTTTTTCTTCCAACTGTCACCAAGTTTTTGGTTTTACATAGTAGTCCAGCACAGATCAGCTCATACATAGTATGAAACATGATTGTAGCGTTATAGCTAGCAAGTAATGATCCCAAGTTCCAATTATATAGAAGTCTATGTGAAAATTGTCCTCAGGTCTTTTTGCTCTGAACTGTTGTAGACTGGTCATCCTTATTTTGAATTGTAAGTATGATTGTTGAGGATATGCTAATTAGCAAACAAGGGGGTGGTTTCACAGTTGCATCTATCCCTCTCTCACCACATCTAATTTCAAAGGAACAAGGTGGTGATGAAAATGCTGAACTCATAAACTCATAATGAAATTTCCCCAAATAGTGAAAGGCAGCAGAGTGACTATGTCCATCATTTATATACAGGCTATGCTTTCAGTCTACTTGGTGCAATATATGTAAGTCAAACCAGGGAACTGCAGAAAAAAAAATCTTCCTTTAAATCCAAGCATGGCAATCCATATAACTCAAGAAAAAAATAAATAAATAAAAGAAAACCCTGTGCAATTTCTGAAGAAATAACAAACTAGCATGGCTTACATTATATAACAAATAAAGCTGACACTTTAAAAAATATATAAACTCCATCTCCAAAGGTTGACTCTGTTCATCTGGAAGTAGCGTTTTCACGTCCAGATGAACAAAATCAGCCTTTGGAGATTTACTTACCTGGATGATTGAGAATGCATCAAGATATATGAACTCCAGTTTCCTTTTAAAAAAAGTTTCCCATACCCTTTCAAATAGTTATAATAAGGCTTATAGTAAAATACAATAAAGAAATATGTATTAAAATAATTTCTCTTATTTAGTGTGTAACATTTTCTTCCTTTTCAAAATAATGGTATTATATTTTAGGCATTTAAAAGACTGAGGTTGTATTTATAGTCAATGGTAGCTACTTCATTGATGGCTTTGGATTATTTTAAATTATACAAAAGATACCTCAGAGGGTATAAATGCTCACCACAGTTATTCAAGTTATTCAGTACAAAAGGATGCTTAAACTCTTGTACAGCCTTGCCTTATATGTATTACATCTGTATCAGGCCACAGAACTGCTCCATTGAGCTCTATTATTGTTATTAATATTAATATTTATAATAATACATAATAATACATTAGTTATTAAGATGATCTCAAGCTGCAGCAATAAAGTGAAATGAGCATTAATTAATTAATATAGATGATTCAATATAATAACGTATATGATTCTGAAAACAAGTGCACTTGCTTTACGTAAGATAAGATAACTCTTTATTGTCATTGCACAGTCATACATAGTAGAATAGTACAGTGAAATTGGAAAACTGCCCCATGTCAGGAAGACTTGGAAAAACAATTAAAAAAATAAATAATTACACATGGCGATAACATGGAGTTAAGATTAGTGCCATTTCTGATATGACCTCACAGTCTAAATACTTGTTTAGTCACTTTGTAAAACAGTTGTACAAGTTTTTCTTTCTTTTTTCCTTTTTTTAATACACTGAACAGACCTGTTAATATTCTTTAACAAAAGGATGTATTTAACACATCTGTATGGGGGGGTGTTTTTCAAGTTGTTTGTTAGATTTGCCCCCTCCCCCCGCCGGCTCTTACGCCCCCCTTTTAAAAAGCTGGGGCCGCCTCTGCAGCGTTACCTGCTCCTGAAGGAAACAAACAGAGGTGGGACCAAGTCATTGTTTTGCAAGTCTCAAGTAAGTCTCAAGTCTTTATCCTCAAGTCTCAAGTCAAGTCTCAAGTAATGTCAGGCAAGTCAGAGTCGAGTCTCAAGTCACTGGTGTAAAAGTCCGAGTCAAGTCACAAGTCTGAAATTTTGAATTTCAAGTCCTTTTGAGTCTTTAAAAAAAAAAAAACAACGAAAAAATAATGTTGCAGTTATATGCTAAATGTAAATATTAGACCATGTAATTTTAAAATCTGTGTTTTTCTCAACACATGACAAAATAGTGAACTTAGAAAATATACACAAATTGTGAAATTGCACCTCTTTAAAATGCAGCTCAATTAAACCTAGCTCCAAGAATAATTTTCACCGACAGTTCTGAGATAAGCTGCATGTTATTCTTGGATGCGGTTGTAGGACCGGCTTTAAAACCGCATGACAAAAATATCATACACATTAAAAAAAACTGTATCACCAACGTAGCCTGGACAACATTTGCTAGTTAGATGAAGTCAGCTATCTCATCTTAGCATATCTATATGCATATTTATAATCATACGCTTCTTGGAGTGAGTGCATACACTCATGAAGTTTAGTAACTTCAGGTCACTGCAACAAGTCCAGGTACAGTTTACCGACGGATGGGTACAGGACCTTGAAATGCACCGTGTAGAAAGTAAAGACCATCGTACGTATCATAAGTTTACCAGTCTCACAAATCGTCATCATAAATACACATTCATTAACCGTTTATTAATAGGACCTTTGAGCTCAACGGTAATTAATTAGTAGTGGAAATAATTTCTGGTAGCATCACAGAAATGTAGCAGTGACAATAATATTGTATGCTGTAATCGTACTGGGCAATTAGTGATACAAAAAACCTGTTTTATCCTGTGAATAAAAGTATATGTTTTTGTCAATGTACCATAATAACAGAAGCGAAACGCAATATTGTGTCAGGACAATTCACTATTTATGCACAATAAATAAAGGAGCATAGCGCGACAATTTCTGTTCAGCGCCAGACTTACTTGTAACCTATATCACCAATTATGTTAAGAAAAATGACGTATTAACTACTAAAAAACACTGACCTTCGTGTAAATGCTTGGAGCAGAGTAACCTGTGAGCTGGAGTGTTCTGGGACGTTATATTTGATCTTTGAATGGCTGCAATCCAGGCCATCCATCTGTCTTTGTTACTTCGGAAACATGGCTCGAACAATTTCTCTTCAACGACGTAATCCGATAACAACCGATCTCTTTACCCGTCGGCTTCCCGTGGCTGTCATGCGACCGGCTATTGCAGTTAATAATACAACGGCTTCTTGACATTTTTGTGTTTCTTTTTATCGCTGTGATTTCAATTGAAAGCCTGCGTGCGCTAGTACCTCTTGCCACGAGTTCCCAGAATCCTTTGCGGTTCTACCCGTGAATGACGTCACATTTTCAATCTCTATATAATATGCGTGTTAAATTTTATATTTGGGGTAAAATATCAAGTCTTTTCAAGTAAACCGGTTCAAGTCCAATTCAAGTCCCAAGTCATTGGTGTAAAAGTCCAAGTCAAGTCACAAGTCTTAGAACATTTTTTCAAGTCAAGTCTAAAGTCATAAAATTAATGACTCGAGTCTGACTCGAGTCCAAGTCATGTGACTCGAGTCCACACCTCTGGAAACAAACCTCACAGACTGTGTGAGACAGACAGACACGCGAGCCGACAGACAGGAGGAGAGACAGGCGAGAGACACCCCCGCATAGTTTCCGTCAGCCGGGTGACGTATCCGCCTCTCGGCCGTGTGCAGCGTGACGTTACGGCGCTGTAGTGGAGCCTCTAGCTGCATCTTGTTGACGCTCCGCCAGGCTTTTCCAGTACTGAGAGGACCCCGGGAGAGTGAGGACGGCCGATACACAGCGTCCAGGCAAGTGCTCGCCGTTTCAAAGGACGGAGCCGGTTAAATGGGCCCGTTAAGGAGGGACGGGAGGTTGGTTTGTTAGTAGCGAATCCGAGCCGGTGATTAACGATTATGGTTGAATTCCTGCGTTTGGCCGACAGTGAGTAGCGGAGTGAAGGGGAGCGAAGCTAATCTGCTTTAGCCTGCCGTATCGGTGTCTATCTGGGGTTAGCCAGTCGTCGCTTTCCGTGCTCTCGGTAAGCCTGCTTTATTAGTCTCTGCGCGGGGTTAGCCTGCCTTAATATGGTGGCTGTTTATCCCCCCAACGGTCGCGGTCAATGCTTACAATGTATATGAGCGCTGAAGTCGGTTCTGCCTGCTTTACTCTGGTTGTTATTGCTGCTGGGGGAGGGAACTGGGCAAAAGTGAGCCCGTCTGTACTCACGGGAGCTGGGTTAGCCTGCTTCACAGCCCTCTGAGCTGTTCAGACTGCTATACGAGCGGCTGTATCGGAGCAAGGCTGACTGGGGTGGTCGGGCTAGCTAGCGCTATGATGATTTAGTGTTAAAGGACCCGAGAGCTGCTTCTCAGCGGGTTTCCAGTCAAATGCGCACATTTTTTACACTCAGAACATATTCTTATTTTAAATAATCTAGCACTCATATATTTAATATTAAACACCTATTGCAAGTGTTTTGACCCTTAGTGACAAGTGTTCTACCTGTGTTTGGGGGGGATTGCCACGGGTTTAAACCTCACCGTGCCCTCACCAAAATCGGCGTGTGCGCATAAATGCCCAACCGCGGTGCCTTCACCACACCACAGCAGACTGTATCGCAGACAGTGAATGTCATTATCAGCACTGTCTGCATACCAGTGCCGAGCCAGCAGAGGAGGCGAGGTAGAGGCTGCAGACTGGAGGAGGAGGAGGAGGGGGATAGTTGGCGTTATACGCGGTGTCCTTGCACCAAAAAAAAAGGGTACTAAGAAGTAGTGCGGGTGACGTGAATAAGTCCAGCTCGGGCGAGAGGCTGCGCGAGAAAAGACGGTTTGTGTCTTGGGGGAAGCAAACCGAGATAGATTTGTTTAAAAAAACACGAGAAAAATCGGGGCAAACGCTCCTTTATGTCAGCCACTGATTTGAATTTTGCCGTGTTTATGGCTGTTTTTGCCAATCGGCCCACGGTGGTATTTGCCATTATTACGCCCACAAACATCCACCCGTTTCAGAGGTTTTGCACCGCGACAGCTTTTTTTCTTCTTTTCGTCAGTCGGTGGAAAAAAAGAGAAAACGTCGGGATGCTAAAATTTGCAGAAGCATGCAAAACCATGTCTTGTGGTTAATTAACCGAGTCTGCCTGTTTACCTTTTTAACAAGCCAAAAATTCCGTTTGGCGTGTGTGTGCGTGCGTGCGTGTGTCTCTCTCTATGCGTGTATATATAGAGAAAGAGCATTTCGTTACCACACCAGAAAGCGTATCATCAGAGCCGAAGTGCATGGAATCTGCTGTCTCTTGCTGTCATATTGCAGCACCATAATGCAGCCATTACCAACTACAAGGCGTTTTAAATTCGGTAAAGCCGCTCGGTGTTTACCTTATTAGTAAAATCCGAGAGTTAAAAACAAAAAAGGCAGACGGAGGGAGAGAGAGATTGGGGGGACATCGGTTTCCACAGTGCTGAATGTCAAGCTGTGAGAGGATTGAGGGAAGGGGATGACTGCTGTTAACGCTTTTATCAGTTGTTTTTCACGGAGTTGATGGGGTCAGCGTGGGGTAAGCACACCTACGGGAGCGCACAATGTGGCTGGGAAGGGCACTTTCATTTGCAAAGTGAAATGTTTTTGAGCATTGTGGATCAGCCGCTCATTAACAATGTAATGACGGGGGAGAGGGGGGTAAAGGTAGGGTGTTGGTGGTTGTGGTGGTGGAGAAGGATTTCTGTTTGTCTTGTGTGGTCAACTGGTTTGGCTTGTTAAAATTCTCACTCAGCGCTGAGAAGTTTTCTCGTTTGAACCTTTGGTGGATGCAAATTTCTTCCTCTGGGGTTCAATTACAAGAGCCAAGAAGAAAACCCCCGTGTTTGTGTGAAGTATGGTAATGGCCATTTGGTATAGCGGGCCAAGCTGACAGCCGATGACTTGTTCAACAACCCCGCAGGGACACCATTAAACCTTTAATGCTCCAGATATTTTTTCAGTTTGTTCATCTGTCTACAGGAAAGGTAGAAAAGACTGTGATTAATTTTTTATTTCTATTTTTTCCTTGTGTTTTCATGCTCAGGGAACAGATCAGACGATAGAAATCTTCAGTAACGATCATGCATGTGTCTCATCGCCAGAAGATTTGAGAAGAGTTAAGGAGGAAAAGAGACCCAGAGGAATACGAGAACTTGGTCAGCTCGCAGAAACGACAATAACCCTGTGCTTAGATATGGCCAGCACCCAGACCAGCCTGAAAACCCCTTTCAAAGACTTGACCTCATTCAAGGGCAACATGAAACGGCTGTACAGAGAGCGGCTGGAAGACGCGCCCATCAAGAAGCGCGTGATGGCGGAGATCAACCTGAAGCGTCGCAGCTTGGACTCCCTGCCCTCCCTCCCCAAAACTCCCAAGGTGAAGAGGGAGCAGACTGAGGACCCACGCCCTGACTGTGACATGGACATGGAAGGCCGGGCTGAACTGCACATTATGGGCTCTACTAAAGCCCTGGACCTGAGCCCTGGGCTTAAACACACACTGGCCCAGTTCACCCTCAGCAGTCAGAGCTCCCTCGGGGGCCCGGCTGCCTTCTCTGCGCGTACGGGCCATGAGCATTCCCAGGCCGGCATGCCCCCCCTGCCCTCCCCTCCTGTTTTGGGAGGGGGCCCTTTGCTGGTTCCTTGCGACAGCTCTACTGAACTCACCCACTCTCTGCTGGAGGGAGAGTCCATCTCCTGCTTCGTTGTTGGGGGCGAGAAGCGGCTCTGCCTGCCCCAGGTGCTCAACTCCGTGCTCCGCGACTTCTCACTGCAGCAGATCAACACCGTGTGCGACGAGCTGTACGTCTACTGCTCTCGCTGTGACGCCGAGCAGCTGCACATCCTAAAGGTGCTGGGCATTCTGCCGTTCAACGCGCCTTCCTGTGGCCTCATTACACTGACGGATGCACAGCGGCTCTGCAACGCTCTGCTGCGTCCTGGTGCAGCCCTGCCTGCTGACCCCAGCGGTAAGCTGTCAGCCCAGGGCCTCCTGAAGGAGAGTGAAGCCAGCTTCCAGGTGGAGCACCAGTGTCTGGGGAAGTGCCAGGGTCTCTTTGTGCCCCAGTTCTACACCCAGCCCGAGGTGCCCTGCATCCAGTGTGTGGAGTGCCAGTTGCTCTTTTCACCGCAGAAGTTTGTCATGCATTCGCACAAGTCACCTGATAAGAGGACCTGCCACTGGGGCTTTGACTCAGCCAAGTGGCCCTGCTACCTGCAGCTTGCCAGAAAGTACCAGGGGACCCCGGAGGAGCCCAGACTCAAGCAGCTGCTGGACGAAGTCAAAGAGAAGTTCCACTATCAGCTCAAGAGGTCGCTAGACAAAGTAAGTGCACCTGTTTAGTGATACCCGTGTAAGCTGAGTGTGTCTTTGCTTGCTATAAATCCTCATTCATCACCATTCTGCTGTTTGACCGGTGAAAGCTTTTCTCTTGAATTAAAGTCTCCATATTTGTTTGTCTAGCTGACACGTCCTCTGTCCTGCCCTCTTCCAGACTTGTGTTTTGTGTGTTGGGCTCATTTGAATAAAATGGCTGGTGTTTTCTTAAACCAGTGTTGACCTAGTGTGTGTGTCTGAGGCCTGGGACAGGTGGTGACATCTGCCTGGGCAGGTCTGATCAGACGAAGTTAGGCCAGCTGGCCACAGCTGAAGGGGAAGTGCATCATTTGTCCTCCGGGTCACCTGGAGGTCGGTGGGAATGTCACTGAACAAAAGGCCAATATGCGAGGCTCAGGAAGCAACCCTGAAACTCTGGTACTGGAGTTATCTGTCAGCACCAAGGTTATTATAGCCAACAAAGACTTTTAAAGGGAAAAGAAAGAAAACTAAGTGACACAATATTGCACTTACAACTAACTGTAGAGGAAATGTTTAGTTTGAATTATTGTTTAGTCAAATTTGGTATCGGAACCTACCTGTATGAGGGTACATGTCTATGGGACCGAGTCAGCTGCCTTCAAAAAGTGCTTTATTCATATTGTAATATCTAATCTGTACTTCTGAGAGAGATGCCCATGGCAAAAGCCCTCCATTTTTATAAACCTAACTAGTAAAATGAATAAAATCTAAACTGAAACCTAACATTTTCAACTATTAAAAACTAAACTGAAACAGGGAAGCCCACACTGGAAACTAACTGTAGCTAAACAGAGTTAAAAAGGAAATAAGCTGGTCCCTTTTTTACTGACTAATAACTGGCCAGTTTACCCAGGTTTACTTCATCTCCATTCTTTCAGCACAGTCTGAGATAATGGCTGATGGAAAGGAAATCTCGTGCCGTTCACAGCTTAGGAGCTTTTTGGCTGGTTTAAAAAAATGAATGTTGGAACAGTCTACACGTACTGAAAGCCACACTTTCAGTAGTGGAACATCAACCGATGTTAAGCAGGGCTGTGCAGTTAATTGAAGCTTAGTTTCCGTTATAGTTTTGACTGGCAACATTTATTAAAAGAAATTTATCTTATTTTAACTTTCAGCAGACCACTTAGCTTTATTTAGTCACTCCCAGCACTTTGGAATGGGTTTATATTTGATTTGATTGTGATTTTTTTTTTTTTTTTTTTTTTTTTTTTTTTTTTTACTGCTCCTATGTATTTTTTTTGTTTTTTTAAGTTGCTGTGTAGAAAAAAAAATCATGCCAGTGCAATATAGAAGCCACAAGGGCAGCGATCCTATTGAAAGGTCAGTGTTTAGAAGAGGAGGAGGGGGAGAAACTCCAGCTCGTTTCACTGCTATTAACTGGTTTATGTCGTCTCATGACCTCTCTGTGACCACAGCGGACTACCCCGGTTTGCACTGTATTCTGGGTGAATGGCTGGTTAGCTCACACGCAAATCTATATGCATGTTTTTGGTGAAGTTAGCTGTCATTGTCAGGATTTATATGTCACTACTTGGCAGCTGGTTGCATGCAAGACTGAGCAGAGTTTGTGCAGAGTGTGAGGTTTGTACGGCTCAAGACACACAACTTATGTGTGCGAGACAGAGGAATTATTTGCCTTTTGCGAATGCATCGGAAATAGCATCTACCGTCTCGCCCAGCGTCCTGACCACATTCCTGTCTCGCTTCTTCCCAGCCGGTATGCATGTTGGAAGCCACAGACGTTCTTTCTGAAAGCCAGAGACATTTTTGTAGCTCAGAGGGAAACTAGCGCACAAACTACTGCACCATGTACCTAATGTCGAGGGGGCTGATGAGTCCCGCAGTATCAGTGGTGTGTGTGTTTATGTGTGAGACACATTGCCCCTGTGTGTGTGTGTGTGTAGGCCAGTATGACACATCTTTGTTTCTCTGTCTCACACACTCACACATTGCCAGGCCCTCTGGAGCATGTGTCTCACCACAGTTTCAGGTGCTGTCTCCTCTGTGAGGTGGTGATTTTTTTTTTATTAATTTTTTTTCTCAGTCAAAGTTTTTGTTTTTTTTCTCTCTCATTTTCTTCTTCTAGTTAAAACCCCACAAACACCAGAACATGGTGTTTGTGGGGTTTTGGTTTCAGTGGAAATGGTTTTTGCAGGGTTAACAGCAGTGGTGAAATTTTATGTAACAGTTATGCTGGTGTTGACAGAGACAGACAAAGTCACAAATGGCTAAAATTCCTGGAAAGATGTTTGCATGAGAGTGTCCAGGAAGCAGGTGACTTGATAGAGGATGCCAGTATAAGCTTCACACCACTCCCTCCTGAACAGATTTACGAGTGTGTGAAAGGTCAGTGACCGGAGGAACACGATGACCTCGTACTGAAGTCAGGACACAGGGGCTCTCCCTTCACATTCAGCCACTCTCTGTTTGTGTATTCCTGTAATGAAAGTGTGCGTTAACTGAACAGGAAGCGAAACAGACGGACGTGTCTCTCACCCTGAACATCCTCCAGACTCTCTTTGTCCAGCCGCCTCCACCGCACTGGCTGCGTGACTCATAGTTTCCACATCCCAGTTGGTGGACGGCCAGGCAGGCAAGCTCATAGTTGAGTCTTCTTTTTAGAAAGATGGCTCGCCTTCGTGCGTGTTGGTCTAACCCCAAATGTATACTGTTACCCAATGTCCCTTATTTACACACAGTGTCAATGTGCACATTTACAAGCAGTTTTAACAGAGATTTCTGGGACCTCATAGAAAACAAGAGGGGAGCTTTCTGGAATCCCCCCCCAGTCCCCCCCAGTCCCAAATCCTGCTCGGACTGTTTGGCTTAAAAAGGTGCAGTTAAAAACTCCAGGACCTGCGCTCCATAAAGGCGCTTTGTGCCTGGAGGCAGTGCTAGCCTGTCTACTGATCCCTGCTGTGTAAACAGTTTACTAGACACAACCAACGCACACAGCAACAAGCTGAAACCTTATCACCGGAGTCACTTTAGTATTCGACAGACAATGATTTCATTTTGACCTCAGGGTTTGTTACAGACGCTCATTCTTTAGACTGAAAATGGTTCCTCATATTTTTAAAGCCATTTTCAAATGTATTGTGTAAATAAGCTCATGCTACTAAAAATTTTTTTTACACTGTAAGCGAGAGAGGAAAGAGCAGAAGCAATCTGATTTGATATTTTGGGCTTGTCTCCTAACGCTAATGAGCAGCCCCAACATGGTGGGTGTAGCAGTTTGCTGCTTTTCCTTTTTTTTTTGCCCCAGCCTTGTTTGTAGCGTTGTGCTGGCCCCGAGTCAGAAGTGTCAGACGGAGAGAACAGCCTTCCTCTGTCTGTCTCCCTGGCCGGGTTGACACAGTGGCTGCGGCACAGACGGCAGACAGCTGCATCTTTCTGGCTTCCTCTATTTGCTATTTGGAAACCAGTGACTTCATTACCGCAGACCGGTGCAGCTGCACTCTCTGGCTGTCTCCTGGGCTGTTTGTCTGTCTGCTTGTCAGTCTTTCTCTTGGGCGGTGTCTAATTGGATTTTGGCGAGCATGCTAATCGTTCGCTGCGCCTGCCTTCTTCATCTACCTCCCCTCGACATTCAAACTGCCTGCCTTCTCTTGGATTCCTGCCCTCAGACCCGCAGTCTGGTCTTCACGCTGCCACCCATTGCTCACCATTACCCCCTTTCTCCCAAATCAGACGTTCTCACATGTATCCGTAAACAGTCAATGCCCCCTCCCTGGCCCCAATTGGCGAACAGTAGCAAAGTAGGCAGCCAAATGACCCGATAAGTCAATCATTACATAAGCAATAAGACCACTTGTGCGCTTCTGCGAGGTGGATGGGGAAGAAAGGCCAGCGCCTATTGATCGGGTCTCCTTGATGGATATGGCGAGTTGCCGGGTGACACGAACACTGAATAGAGTGGGGGTGGGTGGCAGGGGAGGGTGCATCAAGAGGAGAAGGAGGAAGAAGGAAACAAGAAGAGTGAAAGGAGCAGACTTTTTTTTTTTTTTTACTTTTTACAGAGGGCACAGCCAGTGTTACATAAGTTCCTGTCTGTGTTCAGACATGCGAATCAGTGTCCCAAGTTCACTTCTCTACTGCTTCTGCTGTCGCATGCATTCATTTGAAGCAGCATCGGGCAACACGGTATCTTTGACCGCCTGAGGGCAAGAAACTTGAGCAAATAAGAGAAGTAAAGGCTATGAAAGGATGTGAGGTTAGAGCCAGGACACGTTGCCCTGAATATGGTTTACTCAAAACTGCTCCACTTTTTAGTTATTTATTTATTTGGGGTGGGGGGTTTGGCCTCTGACCTCAAATTTCCTTTCTTCCAACGTGAAATTAACCTCAACCTCAAATGTTGCTTGTAACAGCCCTCTTTATTGGCCAATCACATGCCTGCTAGCTTGTATTTCCCCAGCTAACAAGAAGGACACACATACACATATTTCTGTCTGTTTGTGCATTTTCCTTAGAACAATTGTCCCCTTATACTGAATACACGGCCGCTTTTTGGACGCTGGCCCACACTAACCTACAGTCTATTAGGCCTGTATGTAGTTTGGTGTGGGAGACAGTCTGTGTATAACGAGCCATGCCTTGGCCCATGTTTGCAGCCTGTTGTAAAAGGCCTAAAAGGGGCCTCTCAAGGTAGGAGGGGCTTAGCTGAGGGGCCTCTGGTATGTCATCGTCAGGTCAGTGCCAGTATCATAGCTCTATAACAGAGTTGCAGCTCGCTGGAGGAGTGCCCAAACCATTACTTCCTAGTCTTTGTCTGAAATAGATAAGAATCATCCTTTAAAGCTTTAGGTTTCACATGACCACAGGCCTCTGCCACAGTTCATCAGCCTGTGCCGTTCACCACAGCCCCACATTTAGAAATGTACCATCACTGGGCTGGAACAGCTGCTGCTCTTTATTTTGGATAATAAAGTAAAAATAAGAGGAAACTGTGCTGCTCCGGGCCTGACGTGAGCCTGCCGCAGCAGTGGGCAGCACAGACAGGTCTGTCCAGATACAGCGGAGCCTCTGCCACGTCTGCCAGCACTCACACAGACTAAACACATTTGCCAAGCCCCTCCCCGCTAAACGTCCTGCGGGCTTTTAAAAGAAGCCTCGACGGATGGCCTATTTGCATGTTCACTGCGCTCTTGCTCGCTCCCCCTCAGGGCGCCAGATCAGTTTGCTGCTTCTGAGGAAAACGAGATTGAGAACAAAGTGAGAATAGTGGGGCTACGAGTTCAAACAAGATGCAAGCAGAGAGAGGTTTCTGGATCAAAACACGCCTGACTCGTTTGCTTAGTTGGCTTTAGAAGAAAACAGAATAATGAGGAGTTTTGGTATTAATTAATCGATCAGTTGACGAGAAGATTAACTGTCCACTGTCAGGTCTTCCTGAAAGACAGCCGGACAGGTTGTGCGTGTTGTGAGCTGCTACGCTGGTGGGTATACTGTAAAGGGGCTGTGTGTGTGTTGTGTGCAAGTAGAGAGAATGCATTTGCATTTGAAAGACTCCTCTGTGCGGCCTCCCGGTGGGAACGGTGATTAATGAAGATATAAATGGAGAACCCCGGAGACGCCGCTTTCCATAGGAGCACCATGTACACATCAGACAGTACACGTAGACGCCCGGCATATGGGCAGTGTTATAGTTTCTCCTACAGCCCCAATCTCCGAGACAAGCAGATAAACAACGGATATCAAAGGCGTGTCGTTGAATCCCAATGGGCTGCCAACCGCAATCCTGGCCAAAACGCATATCAGTCATGCGTACTGCAGTTCTGTGAAAAGCAGGGGGAAATACTGACTAATAAATCCCCATTTATTTCCCTGATGGGTAACGACTTGTTTTTTCCACACAAGTGTGTTCCTGCCTGTTTGATTTTCTCTCCATTTGCCTCTATCAAACTGAACCTAGTTGCGATGCCTTGTTGTGACCTTAAGCTTGGAGTCTCAAATTGAAGCACAGTGAACCGCTTGCTCTAGAAGTCTTTCAGTCTGTATACCCTGTAGGGCTGCCACGATTAGTCGACTAGTCACGATTACGTCGACTATCAAAATCGTCGACGACTGATTTAATAGTCGACGCGTCGTTTGAAGCTTTGTAAGATCACAAAAGACGCAGGAATAAGTAGCAGGATTTAAGATTGTAATAACGGACTGAAACAGAAGATGGCAGCACTGCATGTACAAGGATGTCAGCTGCCGTTAAACCCCGAAGAAGAAGTAGCTCTGTCCCAGAATTCATAGCGCAGCCCAGCTCAGTTTCCAACAATGGCGGCAGCTACTTAGTTTTACTATTACTCTTGTTATTCTTTATGGGTCACAAAATAAACATTTAACATATTTTCAGGCGAGAATGTAGCTGTGTAAACCTCAAATATCTGCTCAGTTTATCAGGACACCGCATATTTTCAAAAGCGCTCCGACGTTTTCGGAGACGTCTGTTACCCACTAGCTCGTTAGCGAGCCGGGGGCTAGGTCACTAGAGCCGTGAGAACACCGGACTCCCGGCAAATCGTTTTCAAACCCACCGCCGTCTTTCGCTACTCAGGTTAAACATGATATATAAGTCACTTAGATAACTTAAAAATGTTATTGTTTGGCTTTTTTTGTATTTTATTTGTTCCTGAGTAAATCGGTTTGGCTGAGATTAAAGTTATAGTTTTTACACAGCTGAATAAACGTAAAGCAGACAGCTGATTATCAGAAGTGTGAGATGCTCGAGAATATACTCCGGTGTCCTGTTATATTTTAGATAGCAAGGAGTTTATTAAACTTCACCGAAACAATCTGCAAATTTCATTCAAATTTAATAAACTATCATCTTGTCTTTCTTTATTTTTAGTTAGCACAGACCTTAAACACTTAAAGCTGTAAGCTAATGATAGTTATATAAGAGCAGATGCTGCTGGTGCAATAAGCTGTACGTTTTATGTCCAATGGATGATGATCTGATTAGTCGACTAATCGCAAAAATAATCGGTGACTAGTCGACTATCAAAATAATCGTTTGTGGCAGCCCTAATACCCTGTAAATCCTCCTCTCTCCAGGAGCCTGGGTGATGTTGCTCCGGGCAAATCTGTGAAGTTAACAACTGGGAAATGGACTGCATTAATAAGGATGGGGAAAAGGGACATTTTAAGCTTTGCCCAGTCTCCTCTCTTCCCATTTTCTCTTGATGTGTTTATCTCTCCGCTATTCCCACCTGCAGTGACGACACTCATGGGACTCATCCATCTCTGGGATGTTTCTTAAGCCACTAGATATGCAAACATACAGTCTTCTTTATACCATATCCTCCTGGGGTCCAAACCAGCTCATCTAGATACTGTAAATGGAGGACTCCTGGATCTGGATTTCCCTCTGGATCTCCAACAGCACCACTGCAACTGTTCACAACCTAAACTAAGTAGCAGACAGTCCTTGAGGTTGTTGACCTCCAGATGCAATTAATTACTTAACAGCATCCATAAAAGGTATAGTATGGGTTTTTATTTGAGTATACTTAAGCTATGGGAGCATAATTAAGGGTTGCATGGGTTGGGGCTTTGGAGTGCACTTCAGCATCCTTGCACGCAAGCTAAGAGAAAAGTCTCTCCATCGCCACCGAGCAATAAAGTGGCGTGTCTACAAGGTTTGACACTTATTCTTTGCGTGTTCAGCTCTTCTTTTGGGCTTTCATGTAAAAAAACAAAAAAAAAAACAACAACTTTGTTATTAAAGGAGGCTCAACCTTCATGGAGACTTATTGCCCTTGACTTTATCTTCTGACGAGTTCCTTGTGGTTTACAGTCTGGCTACAGTTTAACCAATTCCTGTGACAAGTGCACTTTGTTATGCCAGAAATTTTCTCTGTCATCACTATCAAAATGTGCTGGCTGAAACGCATCCTGATTCCAGATGAGTCCGAAAGCAGAGCAGTTCTTCGTAAGAGTGACTCACGCTGAGTGAAGATTTCTAGCCTTCACAGTGTACCGATGGCAAATCTTTTGGCAAGGTCGCCTTTTTCTGTCAGCTGCTCTGGCAGACATCCAATCTGCCTCATTTTCTATTCTGTAAAGCAGCAGAGGAGCGAAGGCTGACTCTGAAATTTCAAACCCCAAAACTCTCAAAGTTTGTGCCATCGGAGCTGGATGACAGAAGCCTCGACACAGGCTTTGAATGTGTTTGCGTGATATCTTTTATTAGAGCGATGAAAGCACAGGCTAGTGTTTGGATGACACAGTGCGGAGTCTGTGATTTAAAGGAAGTCAAAGGGTCATACTCAGTCAGAGAAGCAGCCAGACTCTCACACACAAACCCAACCAGAAACCAGCCACTTCCTCCCCCTCACCATGCCAACCCTATCCTGCAGCGTGAGTCACGGCGCTCCATCCGTGCTGCGGTCTGCTCTCCACTCATCAGCGTCACTGTGGAGCCAGGACAAAGATTTATCACCGCCCTGGTCTCTCACTCAGTCTGTTTGATCTGCACCCAGGTGTGTTCACTTAGAGCTCTGACTCAACCGTAATGAGATTTGCCAATCCCAACTGTGCTTTTCTTGGACTGCTGTCAGACCTTGCATCAGACATTGAATGTGTCTTGTGTGTTAATGAAGGAAGTCTGGCGATCGAGTTCACCTATCATAGGCTCTGGTACATGAAGCTTGGTGCAGACAGGGTGGAAATTAACAGCAGCCTTTGGCCAAATGTCGGGAGGATTTCTATGTGCAGGTTTCATCTTTTCAGTGAACCACGTTCAGGAAGAACATTTAAATTTTGCAAAGGTCTTCGGAAGGTTATTTTGAAAGCCAGAGCTTGTGAGGAAAAATGGAGGAAGAGTGACGGGAGCTGATGGATTTGCATTATGGGAGCTGTGTTTGTATGAAGGGGAGAGGGAGAGATGGAGAGGGTGTCGAGCCTGAGGGGCCCAAACAGCAAAGCCAAGCTGCCCATGCAGAGAGGGAGCAGTGGAGGCTTCAAACAAGCTCCTGCATGTAATATGGATGAGACCGGAGCTCCCTGCAGAACAGTCAGAGGACCTAGGGCCAGTTTGGATTTAACTGTCTGCTTTTCCATGTGTCTGTGATAGATTTTACCCTGCGGGTCGTTTTGGCCAGGTGGAGCTTTCTGTTTGTAGCGACTGGGATAGCCTCCTTACTCCATGTCTCTCCACCCCCCTATCCTTCCCTCCTCCTTCCCACCCGCCTTCCTCTGGCCTTGTTGCAGACAACGATGGCCAGCCAAGCACTGACATTTACTGCAGTATTCCATGTTACAACTGAGCAAGAAGTAAACAAACCGCAGATCGATACGTACGCATACGAGGTTTTAGTCAGGGGCGACTCCTGCAGTAAAACCTTTAAACCTCTCATTTAAACACCTACTTCACTGTGAGGCACTTGCCTTTGCTTCCCTCTTAAAAGGGCAAGTGTATTTGTTTCTATTTTTCACCAGACTTTTCTTCAAATGACAATTTGGGATAAATTAATGCAGGATTGTTTCCTATTTAGCTACCGAACGGCTGTTCGAAGCAGTCTTCAGCATGCATTAGGAGGCCTTTCAGTGGGTGCTGTGTAATTCATTGCAAAGAAACAGGGTCGGGCAGTGTCTCCATTTTGTTTTTTTGTCTCTCTCTGTCTCTCTCTCTCTGTAGTGATAGCAGTGCAATGCTGGCTTACTGACAGCCTCTCTCAGCTTTCAGTCTGCTTAGCAACGCTCGTCCTCTCTGCAGCTCTCTCACTCCCCTCTATCTCCAAGCACTCCCGAGTTGTTTCATCCAATATGAATAGTAAGCCAAGTTCCCTTATATAGAAAACCAGGCAGCTGATTTGTGTTTTTTGATGGCAACAGCAGAGTGTGTGCATCTTTGTCCCTAATTGCAGATTTGAACTAGTAACCTACCTCTGCACAGCATCCTATGGTGGCACGTTTCTCTAGAGTTTCTCTTTTGGTTTTTAAAGATGTTAAATCTCTGTCTCACACACACACACACACACACACACACACACACACACACACAGGCCCAAGTAAAGCTCACGTGATGAGTACAGTCATCCACAGAGACGACAAGGGCCCACTGGCCTCATTCTCAGTCGCTGCGTCCTCCTGGGAGAACGAAGTGTGTCTGCTCGAGTCTGCGTGCACATCGGTGCGCGACAGTTTGCTCGCAGAAACGACGTCATCCTCCTACCCTTTGCTGTTTGAAGGAGCCGCTGTTTGATCAGATGTCTGCTCACTCGCGTGCGCATATGTCTGCGGCTCCTGGCTTGGTTGACTCACTTAGGTGAGCCCCCAACAGCTTTCATAATTAACGTACTGGGGTGGGGGTGGGTGTGGGCCCTGGAGAGGAAACGTGTCGCACTGAGCTGCTGTGCTAGTGATGGTGAGCTCACGTGCGTTCAGTTTGCCCTCTGTGTTTGAGTCGGGTGAAGATTAGAAAAAATAAAAAAATCACACCCTCATTTCCAGGATGAATGTTACTAGACACGTTCACTACAGGCCTATAATGCATCACGTTAATCTAATGACTTACCTTGAGTAGATGGGAGTCAGAACCATCACACTCGCATAATATTGCTCTGAACGTGACATGAACCTGGTTGGAGTTTTGTTTTTAATGTTTTTCTGTCTCTCTGCAGCAGGGAGAGCAACTAAATTACATTTCAGATATCATAGATCTTCCTCCGAATGCTACAGCCAGTCTCTCTTTTACAAGGCTGAATCATATTTCCTTTCTAAAACAGCTGTGTGATTATGGCTAAAATTGTATTATTTAGCAACACACACTGTCTGTTCATCACTATTAATCACTGCAGTGCAGGCTGATGATTTCAAGTGACATAATGCAGTTGTACTTCTTGCCACTGATGCAATGTCTGTGGATAACAACCACACAATGCCTTTGAGTGTGTTTCATCATTTCTTCTGGGGATGCTAAGATTATATATGGCATACCGTGCCAGATTTCAAAGGGATTTCTTATATGTACTGCACCTTTTTCAAAGGTGAGAATTTGAAACCCAGCAAACATTTTTGTAGGTGTTTGACCTACGAGCCGTTTCCTTTTTTTTTTTTTTTTTCATATATATACTGTTAAAAGTACTAGATGCTCAATAAACATGACTAAATGTTCAATTTATGAACTTTGTGCATGTAATCCCTGTGAGCCAAATGCTCAGCCTTTAAACTTTAAACTGCTTTAAATGCCCAACTGCTCAAACCTTCTGTTTGCTGGGAGCAGCCAATCAGAAGAAAGCTGGTTTAAAGCTAGCGAAAAAGGAGCTAAAAAAATAGACACTTGAACTGATGTGTTTTACCAACACGCAGTATAAGACTGACTCATTCAAAGCTACTCTAGTGGAGTCCAAGAATAAGACTAGAGCTGAAAATGAGCAAAATAGAGCTGTCCTTTTTGCCCAAAACGTTGAGATATCACTTGTAAAAGGAAAGGTAGATATCTACAGGTTTATCTGTTTCTCAGGGTATTTTTTGATTATGGATTGGTCGATTAAACTATTTCAGGTCGTTTGGGGCTATACAATTACAGAAAAATCCAGTTTTCTGTCAGCTATCACCCTCCCATTTTGACCCAGGAAAACTGGTTTTATCCACAGAGTCAGTGGCAAATTAATCATTTTCACCAGAAGTATATTTTTCACCCTCTACAATAATATATACAGTGTCATAGGGGCTGTATGTATGTGAGGTGTGGGGGTGGGGATTACCTTAGTCTGTGCAGCCTACATAGTGTATTCCAGTCAGACAATTTGTCCATTCATGAGGTAACATCATTACAACCCTCCACATACACTGCTTTGAACACACACTGGAAGCTGCCGCCTGGGAGTTGACGGTGAAACATGAGAAACGGAGAAAGGGGGGGGAGGGAGATGAATAGAAAAATTGATCGAGAGAGCTTCAAGAGGCGCCTTTTTGAGAAAAATTGTAACTTTTTTTTTTTTTTTTTTTTTTTTATGTGAAGAATCCCAGAGAAATAGTGTTGCCGCTCTCCAAATTAAACCCCCGTCTGCCGTAAAGCTACAGTCGGTGGACAGTAGATTGTGCGTTTATTAGTGGGGAGAGATGGCTTTTATAACTCGCTTCATTTTCTGCCATAGACTGCCCATTAACCGTTTCTCCACTGGGTCCCATTTGTTCTCGCAATCAAGGCTGCAGTGTGTGGATTGTAAAATGGCTGACTGGAACTGTAGCTGTTAGAGGAAGGAGTTCAGCATGTTGTCAGGGAGAGGAAAAGCTGTGTGTGTGTGTGTGTGTGTGTGTGTGTGTGTGTGTGTGTGTGTTTGACGTGCATGTGATGACTGTCTAGACAGAGTGCCTTTGTGGCGCAAAAATGTACTCAAGGCCCGAAGCCAAACACAAGTTGGGAATGAACCTGTGTGTGTGTGTGTGTGTGTGTCTGTCGAGCATGACTGGTCTGGCTTATCAGTGTGCTTGTCTGGCTTTAGTCTTACTCTTTGTGTTTGGAAAGGGGGAGGAACAGGTGTGTGCGTGTCTGGGGGAAGGCACAGACAGACAAGCAGTCACATGCTGTCGTTCTTTCTCCTCATTTGTCTCGGCTGCCCCCCTTTTTTTATTTCCTGTTTCCTTCTGTCACCTGTTTGTCTCAGCGTCCACCTGTCAGACCTGTCCTCATGCGTGCCCTGCTCTGTTTTCTTTCCCACTTATCTGCCGTTGCAGTGCCAAAGTGAATGAAAAATTTAGTTGAGCAATCTCCCGAGTATCTCAAGTTAAAATGTAACTGATATTTGTCAGGAACCAAACAGCCAGACCTCGAAGTGATCTCATTTCACTATGGTGAGTTAATCACAGAGCCTCTACTAAAAGTGTATTCCTTTAATTGCCCCACTTTGCTGCCCGGTTCCCCTGTGGGCTGTTATTGATTTGGCTGCTGAAACAAAGTGTGGCTCCCAGTCCGTGGATAAATGGCTTACTGGATTAAGACCTCCATATAAAACCCTCCAGCGTCTGTGTCTATGTATGGGGGCCAGGTGGGACCACCAGAGCACCCAGTAAAACCCAAATCAAACCCAGAAGACCAGCGTACAGTTGTCTGATCTTAATTGCAGGCAAAAGGATAAGCGGCTAAACCACAGCGGAGGTCGACGGATATAAAAAATTGTGATTTGAGTGGGAGCTGCACAGAGAAAGTGGTGTTGCTGCAACCACAGATTATTTCTATATTTTCCCAAATGCACAGTATGTTGTTTGATCTATTAAAAACTATGGATGCACAGTTATCAGCCAGAACCCCGTGGCCGATGGTTATCTCTCGTACAGCTGAACGATTTTAATATATGTCAGTTATTTGTTGTAAAGAACACATCTTTGTTTCCTTGGAACACAACAGGGAAATGAAGTGAATAAAAACACTCGACACTACTTTAAACATTGTGCATACCTACTTAAAGGATCAAAAACAGTGGAAAAGTCTGAGCCGTTTGGTGATTTTTGAGTTTACAGAGATAAATAAATGTGCCTTGTTTTTGCAGTTCAGCCAGGAAGTGTATATAAAACAATGTATCTCTTGCTCGATCTTTGACACAGTTGACGACTACAGCAGTACAGGATGTGGTCTAGAAACAGACAGGGTGTGACTGTCTCTCCGAGTGTGTCTGCGTACGTGTGTGTTCCTAGTCCTCTCTGACTGCCTAAAGAAACACGCACACACACAATTTTCACTTCCTCCTCTGAGAGGAAAAAGGAGAATAAGCTGCATCATTTTGTCGTCGTCCTCCTCCTGCTGCTGCTATCCGTTCAGCATCTCCATTCCTCTCCTGAATGCCAGGCACATGAATGATTGGAGGATGGGGACGCACTTACGTTCATGTCCCCTGAAATGGGTTGTGGTGTTCGTTGGGGTTTTCTTTCAGTTTTCATACCCAGCAACTGATGTCACGGTTTCAGCAGATGTGAAGAGAGTGGTTCCCAGCTGTGCGTGTGTGTGAGGGCACAGAAGGGTTTTTAAAAACACGCAAACACACTGCTTCTGTGGGATGAAAGGTCAGATCAAGGCTTGCCCACTCTTTATTATGGCCTAGATAAGATCAGGCGTGTCAAGACTTGCTGTTGTGTTTGTATGAGCTTTTTATATCCTGGGCAGGCTTTTAAAGTTTTAACACATCTGTAGTGTTTTCTCTGAACAAAGAGCAAAATATTTATAATGAAGGCAAAGAAGGGATTCAGTAATAAAATTGCAGCTAATGTTTATTTGCAATACAAGTAATTGTTCTTTCCTAGAAAATGGTGAGAAATATTACTCAAAATGATGTAATGCATCTTTTTTGTTTTTAAAGCTTTTCAGTAATACAGAAAGGGACAGTTTACTTTAACCTCCTAGGACCTGGCGTCCACATATGTGGACATCACATTTATTATTATTGTATTTAGACCAAAATACTCAAATTTGCTCTACAAGGGCCTGATATCCACTTACGAGGACATTATACTGCTACTGTTCTATCGAAATTTTAAATAAATATCCTCATATGTGGCTCTCATTTTTCTTAGAAACAAAAATTAGGTAAAACCAAAAAATCAGGTAATTCTTTGTCTTTACATTCATCAGGTCACAAAATATCAAAGAGAAATTAAAAATGCATGCCGTGGAAGAGTTCAGGTCTTAGGAGGTTAAAGGTGAAACGTTACGCTTTTCTTATTTTCTTCTCTGTATATGCTGTTACAATGCTGGATACCCATATTAAACATGGTCAGACTTTGAAATAATGAGGTCAGCGTATGTGCACATAATCCCTACGAGCCTAAAGCTCAGGCTTCAGACTGCTCTAAACACTCGGTTTCAGGTAGGATTTTCTACTTTTGGCTCTGTATATTGTCAAACAGTGGGTATATTTTATTCTGTTGTCGTCACGCATTCACATGGCTTTTGCTGTGAGCACACAAGCCCAAATAAACCTTCTGTTTGCGATGAGCAGCCAGTCAGGAGGAGTTAATACAGCTTATTTCAGTGAGAGGCTCGTGATAAGATAAACAGAGATTATTTTGATCTGCGAGTTTTGCAGACCTACTCCAGTAGAGTTTACGGAGCTGGAAATGAGCTGTAACTTCTTTTTACATAAGTTCCTGAAATGGTTTTCTGTCAGCTTATCGTGCAAGTTTGAGCTGAAGTAACCTGTGACTTTCCTGAGATTTGTTAACTAACAGAGACCGCAAGTGCCAGTTTGCTCCATCTTATGTGTATGTGTTTGTTAGAGGGGTAAGCCTGGTGTGTGTTTTATTATGCATGTATGGGGACCGGATGTGTATTTATAGCAAAGAGTAACTGCACGTGTGTGTTTGTGCACTGAGACAGCAGTCATTTAGTGGGTCCACGTGACAGGAGTGGAGTGGCGCTTGACCTCGGGCTTGTTTGCTGTGTGTGTGTGTGTGTGTGTGTGTGTGTGTCAGTCTGCGTTGGTTCATATGTGGTTCATATAAATTACACCAAGAGTAGGAAAAAGAGACTCTGCTTGTTGTCTTGTCAGGATGAGCTGAAGGAGACTCACTTAAATGAAGTGCAGTCTTCAGGTATGAAGAAATTCACTGTCAACTTTTGTAGGTTGACAGCCTTCACCCCAGTCAGGCAGCAGCTCGTTGGCAACGTGGCGAGGTATGCAATCTACTTCATCTTGGTTCTAGCAAAAATGAACAAAAACCTCAACCAGCTGCAAAAATGCGCAGTTAGAGCATCTTTTCTTTTTTCCCTGCTCACAGGAGAATGCCATGCTCCCATTGAAATGCTCCTTTGCTGTGTGGGCTATCGCTTAAATACATTTGCTCTGCCAGACTGTGCATGCTAATGTACAGTCATGGGTGCCTGCGTAGTAAAGTGCCGCTTGTTACTGTTTGATTTACTGGCACTTTACAAAGACACACAGACACACATTAGAAAAACCACTTTCTACTCCATTAAAGCGTCTGCTGCAGAAATGTCACGTATGCTGAAAAAATGGGTCACTGTGAGTTCACATGGCTGCGGCTACATCCAGCTACACAGTGGTGGGACAAGCCAGCGTGAAGCTGCAGCAGCAGGCAGACTGCTGGTGATTAGGATCAACAGAGCAGAGTTCAGCCGAGTGAGTGTGTGGAATGCTAATCCACATTGTCATAAGGCGAGCTTCAGCCTGACAAAGGGTTGGAGACATAAGGGGGTTAGTTGTGTGTTTGTGTGTTGCAGAGGCACCCCAGATAAGAGAGGTACTTCGTTATTGCAGATTAGGACCCAGTAGCAGTTTGGTGTGTTTTTAATAAAGCAAGGTGGGGGTGGGAAGGTGAGGAAAATGGTAGTAGTGCCGAAATGTGCAAACGTTTGCACTGGCACATATTCATTAAGGAAGAGAGAGTGCAGAGCAGCAGGAATAATGAGCAGGGGTGTGTGCGTGCGTGTGTGCGTGAGTGGGTGGTGGGCGTTAAGCCGTCAGCTGTCAGGTATGCAGGAGTCACTGGGAGCGACAGGCAGCCATTAGTGTAGCGCACACACGTGCATGTTTGTTTGGTCTGTGTGTGGGTACAGAACATACAGAAGTAATGGCCCACCTGCAGCCTTGTTCTTTTACTGTGTTTTCTGGGTGTTTCTCACATTTATACTAAAACCCAGACCCTGGGAGTTTCCTTTTGAAGGGTGACTATGCCTGTAACCACCATTAGTCACACAGACTGTATATCAGTGATTGCCAAAGTGTGGCCTGCGGCCTCTCTGTGGGCACTAAAAGTACTGCAGGTAGACCTAGCGATTTGTATTAAATTCTTAAATCATTTTTGAATTCACACCTTCTAAACTTTTGTGACTCGATCAAATGAAAGATTGAATCAAATTATAATCCTTTTGGTGTAATTCTTATGAGCTTTTATAGGATAACATTTATTGGGATACTTTTTCGACTGCGGTTTAATAAGTAGTTTAAAATTAGAAAACAAAGCAAAACTAATGAAGCAAAGCCATGGGTTTAAATTTTATTATTTATTTATTTATTTCCTGGTGATTTTCCTTTGGTGGAATTTCCAGACTTCTTTAGTTGGCGTCAGATATGAGGGGAAAACCCTGGACCTTAATCTGTTCTTTGTCCTTAACCATAAAACCTACAGTCTTGACCCTCAAACAGCCCCAAAATGAGCGTTGGCCAAAATGTCCTTGTTTACCAGTAATGTCCTCGCTCTCAAGGTCTAATTGGTCCTTGCAAATACAGACACACACACATGCACACACAGACAAAGGAGGGTGCAGACCTAGCCTTTAATGAGCTGTCAGTCGTCTTAGCAGCCAAACATCTGTCGTTGTAGAGATCAAGCAGATGAAAGACCTCTGTATGACCTGACGTTACTATCAGTTTGGCCCACGCGCTCCCTCTGTATGTGTTTGACACACACACACACACACACACACACACACACACACACACACACACACACACACCATTCTTTACATTGGACAGACCCAGCTCACCGCCACACCACTGCAGTGGTTACATCGTGGTTTCTGTCAGTCCTCCTTCTCTCTGTCTCTTCCCTGTCACCCCTCTCTCTTTCTGAGCTGTTCACTCTGTCCCTTCCCCCTCCTCCACTCAGTGCTGCAGTGCTGGAAGGGGAAACGGGAAAAAACCAAAAACACACTAACCATAAACATTCACAAATGATCGAGGTCCCGTCTGTATACACACAGACTAACAACCACACCTGGCTCACACATACGGCTCCAGCCTTTTAACATTTGCATGAACATGCTCATTCATGCATGGCCTTGTAAATAAGGGACTATCCCCCCTACATACAGTTCAGAAAAACTCTCATGCAAATCACTACTACTAGTTTTGTTTTTTTGTTTTCTTTTGCTGATGAATATAGAAGTTGTGATTTGAGGTGGAGGTACAGAGCATAAAGTCACAGGTCACATTCACTTGCCGTGAATTAATTGCTGTTAAAAATAGATGTTGGTATCGACTGTTATGTGCAAGTAAGATGGCATTTAGAGGTATCCATGTGTCACATCAATTCTTCGAGGGCCACATGAATTCTTTTAAGAAAGACGCTGTGGCTTCTCTAGGTAGCGAAACAGAAGGTGAATAGATAAATAAAAATGATCATGTGTGCTTCGTGGAATATGTAACAGGTGAATAATTGTGTTTTTTGTAAATAATACATGCTTAAGCTGCTGAATGAGGCTGCTGCTGGACCGGTATAAATGATAAGCGGCTAATACGTGGCTGTCACAGTTATTTGCTGGCATTGTTCTGAGGCTGTTTAGCGCTGGTAATGACACAAGCTCTTAGCCGGTACAGCACAGAGGAAAATCCTTTAGTCCAGCTGATGAAAAGCTGCCTGTTTATTATTCACTGAGAGCTTGTGTGTCTGCGTTTTGTGGATAAACGTTTTATAGCGGGCTTTAAACGGGTACTAAGTCAATTATTGATGCTTTCACACTTTTCTCTTCCCCTTCTTCTTTCGTCTCCTTCCTCTTCTTACCATCTCTCTTCTCTCTGCATCTCCCTTCTCAATCTGCTGTGTGTCGGTCGCTGTGGGCTCCCTAACGGCTCGCATTGCGATGCTGTGCATTGTTGTTCCTCTGCTGTCTCTGTTACCTGTCAGTTAGGTAGACCATGTTTGTGAAATGCACGGAGCATGTGTGTCAGGCCTGCCTGTCACAGATAAGCATCAGCTACATCAGCTTGTGGCCTCTCGCCGAGCGTGGCCTGGATATAAAAAAAAAAAACCTCAACCCAAAACGAAACGGTGAGATAGACAAAACTAGAGGCAGCAGGCAGTTCTTACTCAACATCCTCTGAGGGTATGACGCTGACACAGGAAACACAAACGTACATTTTCCTGTACAGCGCGTGTTTTGATTCCAGCTGCGTTGCATGTATGCCGATGTCTGACACGCTCAGAAGCGTGTAGCAACAGGCCGCGTCGACTCACAGCTAGGCTTTTTTTCCTGTTTTAGTCATAGGCCTTCCACTATGGGCTCATTCGGCTGCGACACCAGGTTTATCCATTTCCTCGCTGCCTTCGTTTTCCTCACAGCTGCGTTATGGCCAGCTCAGGCTAGTTCACTTACTTCTGCACACATTTGTATCCATCCTTTACATCTTGAGTGTCATTTGTCTCCATTTCCTATCGTTTAAGTGCCGTTTGTCTCCATCTTTCCCCCTCTGCGTCTGCGTGCCTGGTGTAATTTCTCTCCTCTCTGCATGCTTCCTCGCATTCTCACACCTCCTGACGGAAATGCTCATTTTGAGTCGTTCAGACTATTCCAACAAATGTATTCGGTGCAGCACTACATCTGTGTCTTCCTCTCGCTCTCTGCTGTATTTAACCTTGGGGTGTCTTTGCTCGTCTATTTAACCACCATCTCTCTTTCTCTCTCCTTCTGTTTTCAGAAGGTGGTGGAGGAGGAGAGCCAGGTGAGGAAACCCTCGTTAGATATCTGCTCCACCAGCGACAAGTTGGCTGATGCTGACCCAGCGAGAAAGGTCAGTTATCATTTCCCTCCCTGTGATACCTTCCCCCATTCCTTTCCTCCCCCTTCCTCCACGCTCAGGTACCCCCCCCCCCCCCCCCCCACTGATAGACACACCCCCTGCTCACTCATTCATAGCGGCATGCTTCTCCTCTGTTGTACCAAGCTGCTCTGCTCCTCGCCCCCTCCCCCGCTAACGTGCCCAGTGTCTCAACTGATGCCTGATGGATGATCCCCCTTTCACATGTATGCATGCATATTAACTATATTATGGCTCCAAGAGCGCCACGTGCAGCACATTTCTTTCTCCTTCCGCTGTCTTTCTCCACGTATTTGTGTGTGTGTGTGTGCACGTTCATGCATCTGATTGCTTTTGTAATAATTTATCTAATGCGCTGTGAAGGCTGTTCACCAATCAATATATGAGGATGGAAGATGTGCAGTTTTGTTTTTGTTTGTTTTTTTGTTTTGTGCCACATTTATCTATTTGTTTGCGTTTCCAACAGGGAAAAGCATCTCCACCGACTCTTGTGTTCAACCGGCTTTTCTCAGAAATTAAGGAGGAGCCAGGACACCCCACCCTGGTCCATCCCAGGTACTACACCTTATTAACCCTAAGTCAGTTATTCCAGTAAAAGCTTTGAGGCTTGTAACTATCATATTTCTGATCTCCACTGCACCAAAGAGATCAAATTTCTCCAACAAAGATATAAAGCGGAGTCGAAAAGCAGAGAGCGTGTGGTATTCTGGTTTAATAAATGATGATTATCACAATATTTTCCTGTTAATAAACAGCATTAATTAACCATCTCAAACTTAGTGCCACTTTTATTTGGTGGTTTTAGAGATGTAGCAAGATGAAGAAGATTCTTCCCTTGATTATTTGTTTCATCTTTGAAAATTTAATAGCCTACAGCAGGCTGCCTTTAAAACTGTGTGCTGCATAAATAAACATATTCTGTGTGTTTTCATATAAAAAGAAAAGAAAAGCAGGAAATCAACATGTGTGAAGAGTTTTCTGGTTATTAGAAAAATTTTTGGACTTTGTTCAAAAATCTGAAATGTCTGAAATTATGAATATTAACTTGCATAATCAATGAATGAAGCAGTTGTTGCCCCTCACATTGTTTTATTTTTCCAGTGTAGAGAACTCTATTAAATCTTGCTGAAGGAGACGAGTGGTATTCACTTTAAAGATGGTTTTAGTTGGTTGTGCTAGACAAAATTAAAAGCTGCAGTTATTTAAGGACTTATCGATACCTGAATCTGTGCCAGATGGCCTGGTGTTATCTGTAAAAACACGGAGAAGAGATAAGACTCTCCTTGCCAGATATTATAGGTGTATGTTTTTAAGTTTTGTGTTGGCTTCAGTTTCTTCCTCTTCTTTTAATTTCTTGTGACTGCACTCCCTCGTCTCCTCCTCCTCCTCTCCCTCACTCGCTCCTTCCTCATTTCGTTTCCAAGCCCTCTGCATCTCCCACCGTCTCTCCATCCCCAGGGGACACCAGCTCTTGTTTAGATGTGGCTCACAGTAATCTGACCCAGATTAAAGCCATAGCTACATGTGACTGCCTGTGACTTACTGACTGCGTGGAGGCCTGCAGACTCCAGGCCAGACAAATTGGAGGGATTATAGCTCTGGTCACCTGTCAGCATCACACGATTGCTACACGTACAAACCAGTCAAGACCAGTTTGCAGTGTGTCTTTTGCATCCCAGAGTTGGTAATAATGCAGCGCCCTAACAGTTGGATGTCGTGCCAGACATCCGCAGCACTTAAAGTCGAATCTGGATCGCCGCAAACATCCATTAGTGCTACACTTGTCACATACAAGCCAGGCTTACATTATTCAGTTGCTTCTGAGCCGTTTCATGTAGAGGAGTGGTTTTCATTCAGGCGAGCAGACAGACCAAGCGTTGTGTGTCTGCTCTGGAAGAAAACGAAGCACAGAGTCCCACTGAGCTGCCATTCTTACCCTAGTTCACTGTTCCAGCCTCAGCCCTGTCTGGAGGGGGCTGCTGATGGGGGAGGGGTTCAAAGCTCCTCTCTTCTCCTCCTTTCTTTTTCTCCCTCTCTTTAACTTCCCTTCACACCATCATGAAACAGTGTTGGTTTAGTGGCCTGGGAGTATCTCACAGCACAATCTCTCTTTCTCCCAGTTGCATCCACTACTTGAACATTTGTGATATGCAAAAGATGTGTTTAGGCTGAGATCCTGTAAACATGTGGCAGAGATTTTTTTTTTTTCCTGCAGCCTTCCCAGCGTCCATTTACTTTGGGCTAGAGCAAACGCCACATTAGTTAAAGTAGCTGCCGAGTCAATAATTTGTTGGTACGATCATCGCTTCAAACACAAGATTATGTAAAAGGTGGCGCTAGTTCCTGTATGCCTAGAATAAAAGGGCAAAGAACAGATGCTTAATTCAGTCCTTACATATTTAGAAACCAGACAAATGTTGGTGTTAATGAAGAAAATTGTGAATTGATTCAAAATTAGATGATGTTTATTTGAGTGCTTAAATGCCTTCTCTTTTTGTTTCTTCCAGTTACTACATGTACACATATGATAAGATGGTGGCTCCCAATGTGTCACTGCGAAGGGAGGCAGAGATGAGCCCCGAGATGCTGAGCGCACTGCTCAAACACCACTACAGTCGCAGAGTGCTGGGCCACGACGAGCCGCCAATGGGTCAGTAATAATACACCCAGCAGAGCTGAATTATTAACCAGCAAAGACGCGTGTAAAGCTTTTTAATGGCTCAACATACATGCTATAACCACTTAAACACACAATCTGGTCTTCAAATTAGGATTAGAAATAAATCAGTGACCATGTTATTGTTGCCTTCTGCCTGAGGGATTTGATGTTGGATAAGCAGAGCAGGAACATGTTTGTTGTCGTGTAAACGAGAAGAAAAATCTGATCAGAGATGATGTGACTTCCTCCGACACAAAGCTGCCAAGATAATCTGACTTCATCATGCTTTTTGGAAACCATACAAATCAGCCAAATAGAACAACAAATAAGATCATACCTTGTCTTACTTGACCTTCTTGTGAAATTAAAAGCAACAGCTGACGCTCTGTAATTATGTTCAAGTGAAAAGCTGAAAATGGCAGAGCCGATAATGGGCCAAAAGGCAGGAAATTGCTTCCAGTTTATCCATTTAATAACAGGCCTTAGATCTCCAGCAGTTAATAAGAGCTGCACATCTGCAGAGACACTGAGTCTAGCTGCAGAACCCAGCGTGAGTGGGCAGGTAGAGGAAGAGTTTCTGTACACAGATTGTCTTTCTTTAATTAACGGTGTCAGACATGAAGATGGAAAGTTACTTGGAGTTTGACTAATTAAAAAGCATAAAACTGACTGGAGACACACACACATTCAGACTGTTTTAACAGTGCATATTTTTTGGCTATAACAAGACAAAAAAAACATTTACATGGAGTGTGATCTCTGACAAAGTTGTGTTCCACTATTTTCTAGCTGAAAATTGTCAAACTAGAGCTCGTATAAACGCTTTCCACAAACACTCAGTACGAACGATATTTGGTTATTCCAGTAGTTTTCAAACATTTTTGTGTCATCAAAATTGCCCTAAAACTGAGCCATATTCACAGCTGTGCAGTGTCATGTGACAAATTGGCAGTTCAGCTTTTATTTAGAGATGCATCTGTGGTATCTCAGGGGACACCTCGGTGTTGGCGGGGTGGAAACGGCCATGACCTCCTCGTGTGTGTTTTCATGTGTATGCGTTCATGTTTTTCCTGCATTAATGAGATGTGTGTGTACTGTATATTTTTATATAATCTACGTCTATACAGAGAGAGAGAGAGAGAGAGGATGAATCACAGGAATGCTCTCTGTATGCCATTATTTCACCACGTCTGACTGCCAAGCTGTCGCCCTCCCTCTCTTTCATTCCTCTCAGGCATTTTCCTCTTTTCTTCTCCGACCAGTCCGTCTCTCCTCCCTCTTTCTCTTCCCATCAGCTGTCGCCACATCCTCCTCTCTGAGCGGGTTCTCCGTTTGCTCCTGCACTTCCTTCTTCTGCCTCTTTCATCTCAAGCCTTCTACCCCTTCATCATTTTCTTTTTTTAAACATTTTCTCCCCTCATTTAATGCCTTCCTCCCCCTGTTATATCTGTGCCGTTCACTCTTCCTTTTGTGGTTGTCTCTCTCTCTCCTCTGTTTATTTCCTTTTGATCTACCACCAAATGACTCACGCCTGTTATTTGTGCACTTCAGAGCATGGATCTGGGTGTGTGTGCAGGCACACACATGCACTAGCCAGTTTGAGTCAGTAAATGATTGTCCTCTCCGGGTCCAACATGCTGTGTACAGAGCATCCCGTTTCCTGTCACGCACATGCTGCATGATCATTACCCTCTGTTCTCCTGATGTCTTTGTCACCATTCACCATTTCGCCTTCTTCATCATTATCTTCTTCTTGTTCCCCACCTGCTTCTTCATCATCATTTTTGTCTGTCTGCGAGCTTATGGTTCAAATACACTGCCATACCTAACCTACATTTGTGCACTTGTGTTTTTGTGTGTCACTGTGCCAGTTGGATCTTGTATCTTGTATTTTGTGAGTGAAGCTAAGCCCAGCAGAGCAGCACACTAGGGCACTTTCCGCAAGTGTTGTTGGGCAAAGAAAACAACTCTATCTGTAGTCTGTGCCTTTGTGTTAAGTCTCCTCGTGGCTTATGGGATCGTAAGATTACTGCAGAGAGGCTGCTTTTTTAAAAATTCCACCTTAAAAACACTGTTTTGTTTTGCGAGAACTCCACAAATGAACAACCTTGACCTCAGTGGATAAATGAAGTGCAAACGAATTTGGAAGTACAGCAAGTCTTTGTTTCTATCACCAAGCCTGAGGGAGATTCAAAAAAATGAATTTCTAACTCCACAGAATCAAAAATGTAAGAGAATCGTTAAGCACCGGTGCTGTGGAAATTCTGAAACTCACACATCACATTTGAAAACACATTAAGCATCACTGTTGAGCTTTATAGCTTCTTGGTGCTTTTTGTTTTTTAATTCATTTTGATGACTTTACACTTGATAGCATATTTTCCTCCAAGTTCTATTTCTTATTAGCCTACATAGTGGCTAAAGAGACATTGGGCACTAAACATCCAGAGATGCCCAACACCTGATTCTTTTTTTTCTACATCTCTCCAGCTCTCACATACATATCAATTTTAGTCATTATGAAACAAGTTATATTTCAAATTACATTGTCACGTCACAGTTGTCTCACAGGAAGCTGTCAGAGAGGTGCTTAAATAATTCTAACCTTTTTATTAGCCAGTCACCCACATTAAAACCAGGTCAGCTGGAACTGAACTAGAGATGAAACTAGTCTTCTCCTTCTCATTTAAGCGATTGGAATCAAATTAAATTACGATACTGCCAGAGATTACCACCCTACCCACTGTTTCCCATGATGCTCCTCCTCCCAGGCCGCAGCGAGGGAACAAGCCAGGGTTTGAACAGTGGAGGAGCCCACGCAGAGCAGCGCGGCTCCCACACATGGCCCTTTATTCCTCTCTATTCTGCGTGCGTCTGAGGGCAAACACACAGAAAATTTGTGGGCGAGTGTTTGGTTCGTCAGCTGTTGCCGAGCCATACTTGTGCGCTGTGTGAGTGCACTGGTGCTGAGGAAGAATTGCAGGCGTTTATGAGGTTGTGCGAGGGTGTTACTAAGCGCGGGTGGCAGTGTGCATTAGCACGGCTCGCACTTCCTGTCTTTCACCCACCATTCTTCTTCTTCTTTTTCTTTTTAACTTCTTTCTTCATCTTCTTCATCTCCCTCCTTCCTCAGATCTTCACGCGTCGCCTGCTGTCGCTGCTGGTGCCGGGGAGGCCAAATCCCAATGTGCTGCTGCTGACTCGGCCACTGAGAGGGAATGCCAAACCCAGGCAGTTTCCATGGAGATGAGCAGCCCAGGCTACAAGAAAGCCACCCACATCACCGCCCACACCCCTCTTCCCCGTCCTCCTCCTGCGTCGCTGTTGTCATCGGTAACGGATGTAGCAGCTAAGGACGTGAGCTCTGCCACGAGCGGCGTTGTGGCGACGGTGGGGGGGCTGGAGGACGACAAGGACAGGATTGTTGTGGAGATCATGCAGATGTACAGCAGGCAGCAGGAGAAGCTCAACTCCACCCTGCACAAGCAGCTGCAGCTGGAAATGGTGAGTCGGTGGTCGGAAAGATAAACGAGGCCGAGATCAACGAGCCGATAACTGTTTCCGCCCATTAGAAGTGTCCTTGATGTGGAGGTGATCTTCACCTTCCACTAACCCCCTCTATTACTTCCTCCCATCACGTGGAACGTGTCAGTATCAGATTGTTCCACCAGTTTTTAACACAAGTCAGCAGAACAGTTCATATAAATCAGTGTTTCACTCGTTTAGCGTATTATTAAAGCCCTGGGTTTAATTTCAGTTTGGATGCATGGAAACTGAGTTGAACTAGATTATGGTGACATTCGCATCTACAGTTGAATTATGTTCTTCACTAATGGGATTTGGGGAAAATTGCATTTGTAATCTAAAATGAGATGCCACCATTAAAGAGTATTGGTGACAAAATGTCTGATGAAATAAAATGTAAGCAAACTGAAGCAAACAGCCTCCTTGTGGAGCTTCTGTAATGTGGCGGTAGAGCAGGTAGTAGTCGGAAGGTTGCTGGGTGCTCTAGCCTGCATGTTAAAGTATCCTTGCAAGATCCTGGACCCCCAAATTTCATCAGAGTGTGAATATTAGATAGAAAGACTATATATGCGAATCGGTCTATTTACCATTTGCAGGAGTCACTGAAATGTGACTTTTTCTTTGTGCCCCCAGGAGCTGGAGACTTTGCGTGGAGGCGAAGCAGCGAGGCTACGGGAGCTGAGCGCCGAGCAGCATGAGCTGCGCAGCGAGCTGGAGGCGGTGCACAGCGAGCAGGCACGGCAGCTCGGCCAGGCCCGCCAGGAGCAGCTGGAGCTGGAAACCCGTCTGGAGCAGCTCCGACAGCAGGCCTGCGCCTGCGAGCCAGGGGCGCAGCGCCAGCAAGAGGCCCACTACACAGCACAGGTACGGGCTTACAGGGGAACACATGCATGCACAGACTTTTGCATCAGAGTGAATCTCCGTGACATAAAGTGTGTTCACCGGCTTGCATCACTTAACATATGGCGTTTTTATCTTAAAGACATTAAGATTGAAAAGCTCCAGTGGGACTGAAACAAAGCACACTTTAACACAGCACTCTGCATATTAATATTAAAGTTGAGCTCGCTAAGCATTTACAATTAGTTCTCTTTTCATTTTCATCAGCATGTATGTACAAACATTTATCTTTGGATCTGTAGTTACTAGAGTCATGATTAAATCAGGTTTTTAGGTAAAATTATTTGGAGCTGCACTTATTAAACGTAGCAGTCAAATAGAAAGAATTTACTGTGATGCTGTGTGAGTCTGTGCGGAGCACATACTCAGACGTCTGTTTGGGTTTCAGTAGACCTAATCTTAATCTCTGTTACATCGGCCTGAGCTCTTCCACCTCCTGCCTTTGGCATCAAGCTGTCCCTTTGTTAAGAGAACGGGTGTGCACATTTCTGTGTGGCTCTGAGAGTTCAACATGGGGTTTTTTTTTGTTTTTTTTTTTTAAAGGTTTGGTGCACATTTCTTTGTTTACTGCTAAAAGGGGAAAAATACAATAAATGGTTACTCTGACTGATGGTTTAAGAGCTCTCAAAACACAACAGTAGTTATTCTGTCTGCACCACTTTGCAGTGTGTGTTGTAAAAGCCTCTGAGCCAACTATGTGTCTAAATGCAGGGTCTCTGTTGGTTTGTTTTTGATGGTTAACACCTGCCTGATTATGAGGATTTTACTGTTTTTTTTGGCCTGTTGCCGGAACAAGCCACAGCAATTTGATGATGTCATGTTGGGCTTTAGTTAATTATTTGTTGGGAACATTTCTTTAAATATTTACGACCAAAGTAGTTTGCAGAGGAATGAACAGTTGCGGGCCTGCTAAGAAAAATCTGAAATGAAGACTGTTGACAGATTACTATTAGATGTGGAAATGTGTGAGAGTAATGTGGCTCGTCTCTGTGTCTCCTTTCAGTTGTCCGACCTGCGTCAGAGGCTGGAGCGGGCGGAGGCTGACCGGCAGGAGCTGCAGGAGGAGCTGCGCATGGAGCGGGAGGCGCGCGAGAAGCTGGAGCGCACGATTGCCCAACTGAAGCAGCAGATGGCCCAGTCTGGCACGATGGGAGGCAGCCCCTCTCCTCCTCCTACTCCCTCCACCGGACCCCCTAACGCCCACTCCCCACCCTGCTCAGAGGCCCCAGCGGCTGGCCAAAAGTAACTGCCGCCCCTCCGGGCGCCTCCCCTCCCCCCCCTCATTCCTTTCCTCATCACCCGCCAAGTGTACAGACACAAAAAGATCAGCCCAAAGCTGAAAGGAGCATCACGTCTCCTCAGGCTGATTTGAAGTTGTGCATTACGCTCCCCTTTTGCTTAGTGTAGGATTGACTTTTGTTTTTGTAATTCAATGATCATTTAAAAAAGGAAAAAAAAATTATTTTTTTTTTTTAAATTTTCACTTCCCTCTCTTTAAACAGTATTTAAAGGTTTTTGGGCATGTATGTTGGGTTTAATTTATAGTTTTTACTGAACAAATAGCTGCTTCACAGACTGAAGACTGGTCCACTGAAGACCAACTCAATCCTTCACTATAACCCACCCCAACCCTCCCTGTTCTCCAATCCATATTCTACGACCCTCCCTTCCTGCTTACTGGTTTCTGGAGCTAATAATGACTTTGACTTTGAGATTTCGGATACAGATTCGCTCCTCCTTGAGGACGTCACATCACGCTACTACCTGGCACAGCAGCCAGCACTCCCGAACACATGGCGCCGCCTGACCCGTGCCCCTACTCTGTCTTTCTGTATGTAAAGCCCAAGTACCAGCGACCGCAGGAAACTGCACGGACATTTTATTACATTGTGTAACATGCGAAAACATCAAGTCTTTATGGGGGACAAAGACCTTTACTGTACAAAAAAAGAAAAAAGAAAAAAAATGGACTTAATGAAAATATGCCAATAGTGATGCTGAACTTGAAATGAGTGTTTTTCGGTGTGATCTCTACAAGGTAGCTAGCTAGGGAGTAGTGTTTCCTGCACTACAGCTGCTCCTAGCGACAGACTGGTTTTCTCCTCTGCTGGGCCACCTGGGCTCTCCTGATGTAGACCAAACAGTCTGCTAGATGAACCGCCAGTTGCCCCACATCTCCTCTGAAGAGCGCACACCTTCCATTGTCCTCTGCTCGGAAACTCCTTAACACTGTGTATTTTTATGTTTTTATTTTTTCACCTCTAGCCTGTCTATCTTCAAGATAGAAAGGAAAAACTGCTGTTTCAGGCTCGGCTTGAAGAAGTGTTGTGCACTCCTTGTGCCCCCCCCCCCCCCCCCTTCAGATCCCTCTGGGAAAGGAATGCGTCTGGACATGGGGGCCGAGCCGAAAGAAGAAAGGCAGAGCCCTCACGCGTGGTAGCTGTGCCGTGTTACTATACTTCATGCGACATCCTTACGTGCCTGCACACACTCGATCGCGTCGGTGCAGTGCAGGCATTCATGCAGAACAATGGCCCCAGAGTTCCCAGCAGATGATCAAAGTTGTAGTCTGCCCCTCTGCTTTCAGGCTTCTTTATTGTTAGCAGACCGTTGTATCCCCACCCTGCTCGCATGTGAGAAGTGGGTCGCAGGTGAAGGCAGTTAGTCCAGGGTGGTTTGGGTCCTGCTTTCCGTTATTCTGCCTGACTGAACAAACAGGACCGGGCAGGCAGGGAGAGGAAGAGCGGGAAGAATTGAGGGCCCAGAAGACTAGCGCACTCTCCCCCCACCTCACCCCTTGCGGCAGGCTGGGTGGCCCGTTTGCCGGCGGTACCGAAGGAGGCTTTTTTTCTTTCTTTCTTCTTTTTTTTTTTTTGTGCCGTCAGAATCGGGGGCAGCTGCCGTTGTCTGAGGCCCTCTGCCCACCCCCGAGCCAGACTGTACAGGATCTCCCAGCCAGCGCCTCCCTCTCTGCCCCCTCTCCCACAGTCACTCGCTCACACAGCCCGTGCATCCACCTCCTGTGTGAGATCAGCTGGGGGTGTGCAGCGTTTTTTTGTTTTGTTTTTTTTGTCAGAGCCCAGGAGAGCTTACAGACGTCCAGCCAGAGGAAGAGAAAACTTTTGTGTCAGTTGCCAGGCAAAGGAGCTTTTTATTGCCACTAAGAAGATCCCGGTTAAGCGAGCGAGCTTGTGCGTGTGTGTGTGTGTGTAAATAATCGTGTGTGTGGGGGGGTGTGGGAGGTGGTTTGCCTCGGTTAAACTCTGAGCTTTTTTTTTCTTTTTTTTCTTAATGCATCTGCCATTAATGCAAATTGATAGACATTCCACTGTGCTCCATCCTGTTTTCTCACACAGCTTCCCTTTACGATGACAGAGCTGAAGAAGCGGGCAGTTGTGGTTTGTTGACAGTCAGAAAAGCAGGTGCAGGTGCACAAACCAGTAAAAATCAACCCCCATGCCACAAATGTACACTCTACTGTTGTTCCATATTGAAATTATGAAAGAAAATATTTAACGTATTAACTAAAAGATTTATATTCACTTTGTAAATACAGTAGTCATTAATATATTAACTGTTCTTATAAATAAATAATCTTAAAAGGTTATAATATTTGGATCAGAACCGAGGCTTCAGTCAGCCCCAGTGTTTGTTTATTTTTCTTTTTTGCTTTCTTCATGAAAACTGATGTGAGAACTTGACTTTGTGTGGATGTGGGGGAGTGGAACACGTGGTTTACTGAGATGCGATGCAGGACAACAGCAAAAAATAGGAAAATATTACTTTGTTACACACTCCCCTCCCTTCTTTATGAACTTTTTTGTGGATTTCATCATAATGGACTGTTTACTGTGTAATGTAAGCTGTTTTCCTCCCTTCTGTCTCCTCTGAGCAAAATTGAAAATGCTTTGTGGATAAAATGAAAACTTTTCTTTTCTTTTCTTTGCATGGTTTACTGCCCCTTTACTTTTTGTATCTGTGGGCCACTATCGGTCTGTTTAATGTACAAAAAAAGAGAAAAAGATTTCCCTGCACATGACACACAGATTGAGTTGGCGCATGAATATTGAACGTGTGCAAGTTTTATATCGCGAGTGGATCAGAGGCTAGCTGAATATAAAGTCAGAGTCAGATCATGAAGAGTATAACCTGTAGCCTAATTTGTTTGGAATGTGTGTCTGTGGGCGGGCCTCCAATGTCTGACTGAAGCACAGCAGCTTTGCTCATGTAGCTCTGGACGTGCGATTGTGTCCTGATTTAAGATCATATATTATCCTCGTCATTTCTCACTTAGAATATAATCAGTATTAGTTTTTATTCACTTAATTACCTCTTCAGCTGAAAAATATATCAATACATATATAAAAATAAATATATATATATATATATTAATTAAAAATTCAACACACGAGCAGATATCTAAGGGAGGTCTGTACTTTCTGAGTAGTTTGCATTTTATACACATGGGGGCGCTGTTTAACTTTTTTAAACCACATCACAATGATTAAAAAAAGGACTAAAGAATAATGGGGCGTGCTGGGCCTTTTTGCATTTTGCTGTGTTATGAGAACTTGGATCTAGTTTGTACAGTTTTTACAGGTGTGAACTTTGCCCAACTGACTTAAAAAAAAAAAAAAAAAAAAGGAAAAAAAAAGTGGAGGTAGCTGTGTTTTATTTACCACATGAACAGATTTGAATGCAAGATTTGCATAACCATTCGCCTATGTGACGAGAACTTGTAAATGGCTACAAGTTGACCTTTGAAGTGTTTGAAGGTGGTTTGATTTGTAGTTGGGTGTGTGATTTCTTTGTTTTCTCTTTTCTTTTCTTCAGGCTGTAATTAGCCTTTTAAGTAGAGCTGATCACACTGATGGCCGGTCACTAAAAAGAATACCCTGATTTCGTTGATACACATCCTGTTATAGATGGAAAAAAGACAACTCCCCCCCCCCCCCCCCCCTTGATGCTGTTCTGAAACATGAAACAGTGTCTGTGTATGACCATTGCATACTATGTTGCCAATACTACAGTGTGATGAGACTTTTGTTCTTGCATGAATTGAGACACTGTTCTCCTACCTCATGTTGTGATATATATATTAAAAAAAAGATGTTTTTTTAAGCAGAAGACACTGCATCTCTGTTTATCATCATAGATATTTACTAGAAAGATTACATACCTGTAAATGCTTTTAGCTAATACCTCAGTTGTATCTAGTGTTTGTTTTTTTGGTTTTTTTCTGTTTTTGCCCTTTCCTGATTTCAGATCTTGTAAATAAAACCCTGTATAGACAATGAACTTGGATCAAATTCAAGTAAAGTTCTGTAGTGTCAAAATCCGTCATGTCTTTTTTCTAGACCGCCTTTAAGTATAGAGCTCACCAACATTTATGGTCCTGTACATCCTTACACATAACAGTCCGGTGCTGATAATCAGATCCACTTGATTAACTGATCAGCAGTAACTCTGAGCTCTTCTGTAAAAGCAGGTCAGTGTGTTAACTCAGTGCCAAGGAAAAAAGAGGGTTATAAGGCCAGACAAGTCCATCATTCATATGTGGACATCTCAGCAAATTCACCCCAAGGTCAGATTGTGCAAATCACCCAAGAGCTATATGTCAGGCTCTACAGGCCTCAGTTCACATGTTAAAGTTCATGACAGTATATTTAGAAAAGGACTGAACTGGGGAAAGCCTCTTCTCTGTAAAAAGAACATGGCAGCATGGCTTCATCTGAACAAATTTCATTTGGGCAGATGAGAGCAAAGTGGAGATGTTTGCCAAAAACTAAACACAGCACATCAGCACAAACACATCATACCAACTGTCAAGCACGGTGGTGGAGGGGTGATGAGTAGGCCTTGTCTTACAGCCACAGTCATTGAGTCGACCATAAACTCCTCTGTATTCTAAAGTCAAATGTGAGGTCATCTGTCTGGCAGCTAAAGCTTGGGTCAAACTGGGACAGGACAACGAAACTGCAACAAATCTACAGCAGAATTGCTGAAAAATGTAAGTGGTCCAGTCAAAGTCTAGACCTCAATCTGATTGAAATGTTGTGGAGAGATCTTAACAGAGCTGTGCATAAATGACTGCCTGTGATTCTTAATGAAGTGAAGCAACGTAAAGAGGAACGGGCCAGAATTCTTCCACTATGATGTGACAGACTGATAGAGTTATACAGAAAACAGTCATTTCCAGTTATCAATGCTAAAATAAACCTGTCGCCACTTTAGAACATCAGGAGTGACATACGTGTCCAGCAGCTATTTTTGGACCTCAACGAAAGAATGTTCTACCTTTTTATAATTGGTGGTGTTGTACTTGCATAATGTCACCAGTGGTTTTGAGTTCAAACTGGTGCTACATAAAAGTCAGGGAGTTACCAAAATCATCTAGGTCCTCTGGAGATCTGGGAAATGATAAACAATTCAGCTGAGCTATTGTGATCAAAGTTTTAAGCCAACAGATAATACCTCTCTGTAGTTTGTTACAGGGAAATCCACATTATTCCAATAAATAAAATTTTTGTTTTTTATTTCTTATAATGTAGGTTCTTTAGTAAAATGCTTTGAGCAGTCATGTTTTGTCCTCTGCAGCCAGGCTAAAATTAAATCTCCAACCACAGAAGCTGTCAGGAGGAACTGCAGCCAAGGCAAGGCTGGGCAGACGCTATCAGAAGGCTGTTGAGGAAACGCAGCCAGACCCCGTTCGGATCCAGGTATGAGGGTATTCCTGCGGGTAGAAGGAAGAGAACAGCCAGAAAAACCAGGGAGGGGGTCCAAGTGTTGAGAAATATACACAGAGCTTGGTTGACAAAATTCCTCCCGGACTGAGTGCAAATTTATTCTGTAGTTTGGGGTTTCAAAGGAGGATAATTCACAGATATCTGTATGTAGCAGCTAATCTCAAGAGGATGGCGAGCACGCAGTGCAGCACAGAGTCAGGACAAGCAGCATGGCAATATGCAGGACCTGAGAGGTGTGAAAAACTCAGCACCTGTGCATGTGGTGGTGGGAAACAGGCAGTGGGAAGATGGAAAGAACAGTCTACCAGCAGGTGGATGCCAGTAGGCTAACTAATAAAAACATGAATCATTTTGGCTTGAAGGTGGAAGCTTGCAACCTCTGAGTCATGATGTAAAAATGAGCCCAACCAGCCATGAGTGCAGTGGGCCATTGCAGTGCTCTGTATGCTACTCTGAGGATTTGAACCAACAAACAAACACCTCGTCATCATTGGGTGATGATGAGGTGTCTAGGCAGAAAATAGAGTGAAAGATAACACAGATGGAGCAGGGAGTGTACACAATGATAGGGCAAGAGAGGGAAAAGTGACTTAAAGGTTTTGTGGGGATGAAAGAACTGAATAAATTATATGGGAGGTTTGAAGGATCACACTTCAACGCATCTGAATTAGGGAACGGCTTAAGCTTGACAAGCAAGTGATTGCAGCACTCAACGTTTTAGAAAGATCAATATTAGAAAAGCAGCCAGACCTGATGGATTAACTGGTAGTGTGGAGGGAAGAAGTGTGTTCCCAGAACCTGTAAAACCATCATCAATAGCTCCTCCTTCAAAAACATCACAACCACGGGGTTTCAAATGATTATTGTCCAGTAGCATTAACTTTTGAGAGAATGGTGTTCTCAACGACGTGCAAAAAAAAAAAACTGGACCCACAAGAAGGAAGAGTACATGGTGCATGTAATACACTGTCATCTGAACCAAAACAAAAACATATGTATGTGCTCTGGTTGTGGACTTTCCATCTGGATTTCATAATGAAAGACCACACAATGCAAAGGTGGTCACAGAAAAAGGTCGACAGCGCAGCCATCATAAGGGTTGAGTCCTTTTTCAATGATAGATCATTGAGTGATAAATAAGATAAGTATCACCCACCATTAGCACCGACACTGGAGCCCCACAGGGGAATGTTAAATCATTAGTCTTATCTACTCATACTAATGAATGCTGGCCTGGCTCATCTGATGTCTTTAATGTTGGCTTTGCTGATGATACAGAGATTGTTGGTTTGTTAGTTGGTGTAAACACCAGGAAAACTAAATAAGTTATTTTTGCGTGAGCAGGAAGACACATCAACAGATACCCAGGAAAAATTCCTATGAGAGCCAACAGAAGGTAGCTGTGGATGAAATGTGAGGCAAACTCACACTTATCTCACGTGGGATCACAGACTGGTTTCTTAAACCTGTGATGATCACTTTATTTAAATGTCTTCCATAGTCTCCACCGGAGCACGTTAGGGATTTGGTGGAAGAGGAAATTCACATCATGGATGTGAAGCCATCAGATCTGCAGGAGCTGTGTGATGCTGTCATGGACCAAAATCTGTAATGAATATTTTGGGATTGCTCTGAACGAAAAAAGGGAATCCAACCCTGTACTATCAAAGTGTAGCTAATAAAGTGTCCGGTGAGTGTATTTTTAGTGTGCATTATGAGGGTGTAGTACCGTCTTTGACCAGCAGAGGCAGGCTTGGCGCTGTGGCTTTAAGCACGCTCAGAGAGCGGGGGTTGTAGCGCTGTCTGACAAACGGTGACGTCACCTCCCCGGTCACGCGCCGTTCTGTAACGTGCCAACTTGTACTCTTTGATAGCAGCGCTTCCGTTTTTAAAATACACGCTCGGTACCGTCTAAATATTCCCGAGCCGCGGTGAATTAGTAACGACATCTGCGCGTTCGCGTGTTTGTGACACAGTAAGGCTTCACTTTGTTAAGTTTCACTGCCGATCGGACCCGTTAGCCGGTTAGCCATTGCTAGGTAACGGTAGCTGTCAACAGATCAACGGCTCCAAAGCCGTTAGTCACGGCAGGTACTGAGGTGTTTGTGTGTCTATGTGTGTGTCTGTTAGTTTAATTTCTGCGAGCGCAATGTGTTATAAACGGACGGTTATGTCAGCCGAACTGGGCCCAAGGCCACTGCTGGAAAATGAGGGCTGAACAGAAAGTTGCACAGCTGTGTTTTCTTGACGTATATTTCACCGGTTAGGATGGAGAAGTCCATATGATTGAAATGATCAGTCATTATTTTTCTAATTAACCTGCAGTTGAACAGAGACGATTTATCAGTCAAGTAAAAATGTTTTATTTGTGATTTGTTAGGGTAATTTAGAGGTTTCAACCTCTGAGGTTGAAGGATTATCTGCTCACTAAATACATACATATACTGGTTTACTTTATCAGGCACATTTAAAAACAATTACGTTGTGGGACTCTTGAGCTTTTATAATTTATCATCATCATTATTATTATTATTTGGCCTTTAAATGTCTGTCTGTCTGGTATAGGCGTTGCTGTATAGGGTAGAGGATGGCACTAACAATAAGACAGGAGGCAGAGCTGAAGGTGTGAGGATTTTCATTGGGACTGACCAGGATGGACAGGATTAAAAAAAGAGTACATCAGAGGGACGGCTTAGGTTAAGTGGTTTAGAGACAAAGAGATGAGGCTGAGATGGTTTGGACATATGCAGAAGAGTGATAGTGGATATACTGGCCAAATTATGTTGAATGTGGAGCTGAACAGCGGAAGACCTCAGAGAAGATTCTGAGGACAGAGAAGGAAGCCATAGAAAGGGCTGATGTGACAGAGGAGGATACTAGGGACAGGGTGAGATGGAGGCTGATTATCTGCTGTGGTGACCTCTAAAGGGAGCAGCTGAAAGAAGTCTGGTATAGGCAAAGCTTCCTGTGGTCTATTCAACATGTCACAATCCTAGGACATGAAATGTATCATTTTATAAAACAATAAAAAGCAGCAAATCCTCCTCTTTGAGAAGCTGGAACCAAGTAATAAATAACGTAACAAAGCATTGGGTGATTTTTATTTCAAATAGTCAGGCATTGTCATTGTTTCCTTTTTGGGGGGGGGGGCTCTTAAGTATTTCAGTAATGAGTACCTCAAATCAATGAGTGCCTCCCACTTGATTGCCTCAGTCAGATTTCTTTGTTTATAAACCTTAAGAATTACAATTGAAGTGCACAGGAATTTGATGGACATTGGGAATTACTATATTGGAAAAGTATTTAAACTTAGGAGATCATGACTAGAAGATGAGCATGTATTTAAATGTTGGTAAAAATTAGACATTCCTTATGATATAATATGAGGACTCAAAAATGCCTGAAAAATTAATGTAATTTAAAATGTACTCCAAGATCTTGTGTCACCTGATTCCTGTGTTGTCAGATGTGAACTTTACTCAAGTTTGACTGATTTTTATAAGAAATCATCCAAACCCAGTATTTATGTTCCTTGATTGCAGGATGGAAAATTCAGAGACCAATCCTCCATCGAGGCCCCTAGCAGTGCCGGACAGAGCCATGTTGCGACCCTCCGCCCCGCTCGGTCAGATGTCAGAGTCACCCAGGGCCTCTAAGCACAGGGAGCACTCGTCCAAGTCACCAAGGAAACGACGGGATGGGAAGAGGTCGCAGCGACGGGGGGGCGATCATGAACAGCTGCTGTGGGAGATTGAGCGCCGGAGGTTGCCAGGCCAACACGAGCACTTGGAGCCCTGCAGTTCAGCAAGCGACACAGCGGAAAGTTCTCCTAAGAGGTTTGCACTGCAGGTTGCCAGCTGGTCCTTCGTGCCACTGGCACAGCTCTGCTGCTTGGGACATGAGGTGATGTTCTCTTGACTCCACTGTCTTTCCTTCTCACAGAAGAGCCCACTTTCTACATGGACCGTATCCAGCCACTCACTTCGGACCCAAAGCCTGCATTCTTCCCAACCCAACTTCAGTCATGTAAGCATGAGGGTGCTGAATGAGTCGGACTTTGTGTTTGTTAGGACATTGACACAGATGAGTTTGTGTAACTGAATGAGATAAGATAAATTTAGAATGCTGTGATTGGATATTACCTGAGATGGGAAGGCTTACAAAGTGGGCTACAGATAGTGATCGTCACCTGATCGTAAAGAGTTTCTTTGGCCTTGATTTGTGAACACGCATACAGACAGATTTACCTGCACAATGCCTGTTATCCGCCACACAAAGAAGAAGGGAGATAAAAGGTAAAGGGATGAGGAAAAGAGCATTTTATATATTCTTGTGTTTGGAATTTGACCCCAGCCTGTACAGACATGACCTCAACGTGACCGAGTCATTCATCACGGTTAATGAATGACTAGGCTCCTTGAGAATACTGAATCATATTTATTTAATTGAGAAGACATGGTATCAGTTGGATTTACTTCATTTGATGTCTGTCAGGATCAAAAGCAGACTGACCTAAACTATCAGTACAATGTGGTAGGGTTACGTTAAACTCATTTAAATATATTATATGTGTTCATTTCTTCTTTTTTGTGTGTGTTTTATAACCTGCCGCGGAGAGACGGCGTTTGTAGTTTTAGGTGTTTGTTTATTCACTTGTTTCTCTATGTCTGTGTCCGTGTCCCAGGCACATCCAAGACCCAGCCAGCCAGAGGCTCACCTGGAACAAACCTCCAGTGAATGTGCTCGTCATCAGGAAAATCAGAGATGAGAGCCTGGCTGAACCTTTCAAAGAGCTCTGCAGGTTTCTAGTAGAGGTACAGGACCCAGCGTTTATAGTGTCATACAGTCGATAATGTACTGCACTCCCATTTTCCACAACAATAAAACTACTGACACTGATTATGTTATTTCTGCTGTTAAGAGTATGTTAGTCAGGCAGCGATCAGACAGTTTTCAAAGTTCATGTGTCAGCGAGATAAAAGCTTCGATGCTAGGCTGCTGAGTTAGAGCATCCCCAAAATGGCAGGTGTTTTGGGATAGTTTGAGTTGAGGGTCTACAGGTAACCTGGGGCAAAAAGGACAAAGGCACCCGAAGCTTACTGATGTTTGTGGTCAGGGAAAGCTTGCCTGCATGGTCCAGCCCTACATAAGAGCTGCTAAAGAACAAATTAATACTGACGGATCACACAGGGCGGCACAGACTGCTCTGAGTGCCACGAAAGAAGGTGGCCTGGTCTGATTAAATTATCTTTTATATCCAGCGGACACTACCATGTGTCTGTGTTTTACCAGGACAACAGACTGTGTTTGTTTGTTTTTCTTTCAGAGAAGACAGACTTTTCTTTTTAACAACAAGTATCTCCAAAATTGGGCAACATACATAAATTAATAACAAAAAATAGGCCAGAACAAAAGTAGAGTTTGGGCTGAGCCGTCTCTTTAAAAAGTGATTTCACTTCAGTTTTGTCTGTTGGCGAGTTGTAAACTTCACCCATGTACCTACTGAGAAACATGGCAAAGAACCAAGTGTACACTGACACACTTGTAGACCTTAAGAGCAACAAATAATCATAAAGAAGAATGCAGGAAAGCGTCCAGACATGTAAGTTATAGTCTCGTTTCAAGCAGTTACAACACCTTGTGACCAGATGTTTGTTTTAAAAAAACAAAAAAAAAAGCTGTACTTTGTGAAACCAGACGGTCGGTGTTGGACAGTGAATCCACATATTTGCATTCCATACAGGTGCTATCACTAAGCTAGCTACATGTGTTTGGCACATGTTTAACGTTATTTTGAAAGGCTTACACTTAAGAGATGTCTGTGTGTGTTTTGGCTGTTGTTGTGCGTTTTTGTGTCAGGAGAAGCAGATGATGGTGTACGTGGAGCGCAGGGTCGCAGATGACGCCACGCTGTCGAAGGACGAGGCGTTCGGCTCAATCCGTAATCAGCTCTGCACCTTCAGAGAGGGTGAGACCCAAAGCAACACAAAACTTGACCATTAGAAGACCAGATATTTGTGTTTAGTAAAAGGTGCAATCTTTTGATGTTTATTCTTCAGTAAAAGTGTAAAAATGGCAAAGATGAAGTGTTGAATTATTGATTATGTTACCCTAAGCGCTATTCTATTTCTACTCTTAAGATGACCACATCAGCAATGCAAAGAACTTGCTGAACTTACAGTTTTCCTTTCAGAATGATTACATATTTAAAATTATTTACATTCATTTTTCATTATTTCCTGTGTTTCTGTTTAAAAAAAAAAAAAGGGTACTGGAGATGTGTTAAAAAAAACATGTATAACAATGTGTTGTTTCTATTGCATTTCATCTTCTTTTTATAGTATAACTAAATGATCTTTATTTATAAAGTCATCCTTCAAACCAAGATAAAGAGCAGCTTTGCTAAATTTTCTTTCCTGATCTGTTTTTTGTTGGGTTTATTAAATTGTTTCCATTAACTACATTAGCTACAGCCGAAGTAGTGTTGTCAGTGTTGGGTTTTTCTGTTTATTTGTGCTTTGCATCTTTTTGTTCCTATAGCTCTTTAGTCTCATTGTCCCTACTTCATGTAGGTTTTTATCTGAAAGACCTGCCCAGGGTGTACCCCACCTCTTGCCCTGTGACAGCTATGATAGGCTCCAGCGCTCGGATCTTATATTGTAGTACTTTAAAGGATGTGTCGTTGTTTGTTAAATAAGCGTGTTCAGTTTTAAGAGTTGCTATCAGAGAGAGGATGTTGCATGTTTGAACCACTGCTCTGTTTTCCTAGTTAATGTTGTGTTGGATCAGTACCTCACTACATATGGTGGCTGTTTCCTTGTCATTCATGTTATTGGATGCTCCCATGCAGCATTTTTTCCCAATGTGTTTTTCTATTAAAAACACTTAAACTGCCATTAATGAAATATTCTGACAATCTGTGTTGTGACTGTTATAAAGTAGTGCAAAAGGTGAAACTTTAATAAGGGATCCTGAGTATTGAGTAAATATGATGAAAGATGTTGGCAGTGTCTGATGAGGGGGAAATCTTTTAATGGCTCATGCTTGAAGTAACATTGTTGTATTTTTTAAGCACTTACTTTGTGTGACGTCAGGTTATGATGATATATCCGACTGCATCGATCTCATCATTTGTCTGGGTGGCGACGGGACTTTGCTTTACGCCTCTTCGCTCTTCCAGGTATTGTGATTTTTTTTTTTTTCTTTTTTCTTTTTCTAAATGTCAGAAAACCTTATTGACGTTAGCCAAGACCTTTGTAGCGGTGACATAAAAGAAAAAAAAAGCGAGTTTTACATTTTCCACTGTTTCTATTTTAATGTAGCGTTTTTAACCCTGGTGAGTAATTTATGACTGTTGCTCCTTCATGTTACAGACTCAGAATAGCAAAATGAATCACATCAAAGACACACTGTGTTTTAGAAGTTGCCGTGTGTGTAATATTATAACAGATGTTCATTTTGCATTGTAATTGCATTATAACCATAACAAATCTTTCAGATTCCTTCTCTTCTGAATTAATGTTTGTTTAAAATATAAAAAGAAATGCTTGGACTTGAATATTTAATTACAGTTTTCCTGTCGATGAGCTTTTCAAAGTATAGGTTGGATCATTTCTATTGTTCTGAGTTGGTTTTAATTTTTACATAATGACGTGCCTTCTCTTTTCCGCAGGGAAGTGTCCCTCCAGTCATGGCATTCCACCTTGGCTCTCTGGGCTTTCTGACACCGTTCAAGTTTGAGTCATACAAGACTGAAGTAGCCAAAGTGTTTGAAGGTAAACTGCAGCTCTTTCTGGATAATAATAGTTTCATTGGAAACTTTTTACCTGATCGGCAATTTTTGGGGGACTTTCAGGCAACGCAGCAATCACTCTGCGCAGTCGTCTGAAGGTGAAGGTGGTGAAGGACATGCTTCAGAGAACAGGAGAGCAGCCGTACAGCGGAGGGCCACAACAACAGCCGGAGCACAATGGACTCCTTCCTCATGGACACACCAACACTGATGCTGGCAGGGTCACCCTGCAGCTACAGGTTTGTTAAAATGGTCAGTGAGAATATCAGCTGCTGGACTGTTTACGCCCCAAAAATAAGCTTGTTGGCTTTTGTGTTCTTGTTTAGAAGCTGAGGTGGATTGTACGTCATTCTGATGATCAGATCATCAGATTAATGGTTGGACAATTCTCAAGATAAACATAAATGTAGATTACAGGCTGGAACTTTTTCATGATTTTGAAGAATAATTTTAGGAATTTAGTAGGTGGATAGAATGAGCTTTTCTGTTCTTATGAAGCACTCAGTTCCTACAGCACAGGTCACATTTACCCATTCACAGTCAACCCTTCTGGGGTTTCTGGTGTGAAGAAAGTGTGCAGCTGTCAGGCAACAGATGAAACTCTTGTGGCTAGCTTGAAGACACATGGCTGATGCAAACTTTTATTCACGCGGTTATCAGTGCCACTAAATGATAAATTAAAATATTATAATGAGGGCAAGGGTTACAAACCTTCATTGAACGACCTAACAGTTTGATGTCAAAGAGAGTGAAAAAACAGTGTCAGGGCAGGAGAGAAGCATCTGTTAATTAGCTGATTGCTTCGTTGCGTCCCTCAGCTGTTTGTGTACTTTGGAGACAGATGCGCTGAGTTTTCAGTTTACTTTTTCACAGTCATGGCTCCTTTGAATTTATCAGGGTGTCTGTGAGTCTCAAAATGTCTTAAATATACAATTACCAGTAAAAGCCCTTAAATGTATTTCCAGTATGCTGTTTACACACTTTTATCACTCAGTGTGACTGCATCTTTAATGCTGCGTCTGATAGTTTGACTAACCTTTTCAGGCAGGTTTTACCTGTGTAAAAGGCTGATAAAATACTTTATCTAACTGAACACACACTTAAAAGAAATCTTAAAACACAAACCACCTAAGGTTTTTGTGGGAAACCCTGAAGATGATGATGATGATAGGGTTACCAGCCAATCAGCCTGCAAAAAAACAACAGTATGTTGAAGGATTTCAAAATTAGGACTTCTGAAAATGTGAGACTATGTATGAAAATGAATTCTTAAACAGTACTTTTGTTAAACCTTTTAAGTTAAAACTGAAAGTCTACATTCCAGTCACAACCTGATTATTTGATTTAAAATCCAGTTAACTCTCTAAAAGCCTTAGGTTTAACTTTTGTACCTGAGATCATTGAGATGCCAAGGAAAGCACCACAACCATGTTGCTGTTTCCTTGCGGGTCTCTAAAATGCAGTCCTTTTTAAATCTATCATATGATTAATCTCTCTGAGGTCCTTTAGATTCAGCAGCTGGGACCTCTTAGTTCCCAGTTAAGTTCCTGTGGTTCCTTAGTTCCTGTAAATATTTGGGCTCATGGGACTGCAGTTTGGCCTCCTTGTTAATTCCCGATCACACTCCTGCACGCCATTAAGATGATGGAACCTGACTGTGTGTGTATGTGTGTGTAGTCTAGGGCTCAGTGAGGGATCATCAGCTTGGTTGCCATGGCAACAGTCATAATAAAGCTGCTCGGGAGAGAAATTCGGATGTTATGAATGTTTGTTGAGCCAGTTTCCAAGGATACTGTGGCGTCAACAGTGGAGTCAGTGCCGAATGGATATTTAATGATTCCTGACGTTCTCGGTTTGACACACTGTGTAACTAGCGAACACGACACACACACATAGCCTCTCTCTCTAAGCACAGCCCTCTCCTTAGTCCTCTCACCCCCCTGGAGTTTTTAGGCTCATCGATAAAAGACAGTGACGGATTGTTCTGATCCCTGAGCTTCAGTTTGACCTCACATTACATCATGTCTGCTTGCACCCAGCAGGATGTTTGCGTTGTGCTCAGCTGACGTCAGTATATCTGTCAGACATCACAACACGGCGCTGCAGCAGGCTGTGAGACTCACTGAAGTGTGGAACATGATTTGTTTGCAGTCAGTCTGCTTGTACTTTTTTCTTTCTGTAATGTACTAGTTTATTGTTTTATGGAGTACACTGAGCAGATTTAAGGCTGTCTTCAGGGAACACATGGATATGTTATTCTGTGTTTTACTGCTCAATGGGTGTGGAGTTTATTTACAATTTACATGACAACCAGTTTGTTTATTAGACCTTCATCTCCAACCAGAGGCTTCCTTTTATTAGATTTGCTTGTTTGAGTGTTTGGTGGAAAAATCAACCAGATATTTTGCTGAAATTTTAGTGCCAACTTAAAAGGACAAACTGATTTAATTTTGTTGTAAATAGCACCACCATGTGGATATTAACAGCATGACACTCTGGCAAGTTCATACAATCTTTTCTGCTGTCTCCATACAGTCTATATACAGTTTCCTTGATCTGTAAAATCACAACCATTGCTACAGTTTTATTTTTTAACTGTGTTTTAGTGAGCCCGAGCTAAAGACATTTATTTGCTTTTTCATTTTACTGCACTAAATTCACATTTATAGATAACTGCTCATATTAACTCATTCACTGCCAGCCATTGGCAGTGAATGAGTTAAACCCATTGACTCATTCACTGCAATTGACGGCTATAGACGTCAATGGCAGTGAATGAGTTAAGTATGTGTCATTTGGTCAAAAGATGGCACTGCAGTTGCATATTTTGGGTCTTCAGTATTCGGAGAGAGGATTTATATCCTTTCTAAGAACATGGCAGAGTTCCCTAGGCCTTCTGATCTTATCTATTGTGTGTGTGTGTGTGTGTGTGTGTGTGTGTGTGTACACGTACATGTGCAGGTGTTGAATGAGGTGGTGGTGGATCGAGGACCCTCCTCCTACCTGTCCAACGTGGACTTGTACCTTGATGGACGACTCATCACCTCAGTGCAGGGAGACGGTGGGTCTGTGCTTCTTCCAGAGCACTGATTCGGTTTCTACTAGAGCTGAAACAAAGTGTTTGTGTACAAATAAACTCAAAGGCAAATGTTATAAACTGCCTCCATCTCACTCTGTTCTCCAGGTTTGATCGTGTCCACACCTACAGGCAGCACGGCGTACGCGGCTGCAGCAGGAGCTTCTATGATCCATCCCAATGTCCCCGCCATCATGGTCACTCCCATTTGCCCCCACTCGCTCTCTTTCAGGCCCATCGTGGTTCCTGCTGGGGTGGAGCTCATGGTAAGGAGGAGGTTGGAAACATCTTTATTGTGTTTTGTATATATTAAATGTTCTCTCAGTGCTGACGGAAGGAAAAAACTAAATCATATTTAAATGTTGCCAAACAACAATTATGAATCTAACATAATCTATAGAAGTCCATATTGCTAGAAATCCAGCATCTTTTTCCCCCCACACAACAGTGCGCTTTCACACCACACTAATAGCCCAAACTCACTCACTGTATTCACCTTGAGCCAAAATAACGTGAAAAGAGCCATCAACACGATCTGCCAACACAGTATAAAGGATGCAGCTGCCATGAGATCAGCTACTGGTTAGTGAAGTCCCATTTTGAAGCCTATATTTTAGTGTTTTCACCATTGCTACCTTGGCTTAAAATAAACAAAACCAAAAGATGAACAGAGGAATGGTCGCATCTGACTGTGCAGCTGTTCGCACATACGCTAATGACATGTCAGTCACAAGTCACCAGCCAATGAGTGTACTACAGATAATCCTCCTCTCTGAAACATGGTATCACCAAGATTTACAAAATAGACCTTTGGGCAAGATGATGAACCCCAAGTTGTTCTCTGATCCGACCAGAGAGTGAGTGTGTGAATCTTAGATAGGAAAAAAAGTGCTTCTATGAATGGGGGAATGAGGCATGGTTTATAAAACAAGTACAGTAGAAAAAAGCTATAAAAGAACCAGTCCATGTACTATTTAGTGGCCGCCCCCCAACCCAGCTCAGACTGTGTCTTATGGGCACAACAAATGTGCGTGTCTAACCTTACTGCACAAGAAGATCTGTTCCAAACGTGTACCACCATTCTACACAACTTAATTAGTTCTGATTGGATTTCGTCTCAACAGACTATCTTCAGCTCATTCATAAAAGTGTCGGTACATTTCATCATAGCTTTTGTCCTCGTGCATTAGTTTTTATTTAGCTATTGTTTTGTTTTTGTCAGAAGAAAAGGCCATTGATGAAATGTATTGGTCAGTGACATTAACACTGGTCTGGAGGCATCTACAAACAAACACCAGGTAACCTAACATGCAAGTCTTTGGACTGTTAGAGAAAACCCACAATCCTCCGGGTACCAGGTCAGGCGGTTCGAACGAGCAAGCTTCTTGCTGTGAGGCTGGTGGTCTGTCCATCACTTTATTACAGGCTTAAATATCTTAATTAAATTTTTACCCCACCGTTGTGGAATAACTCCAGTAACCCTCTTACTTATACCAGCTCTAACAAGGGTTTGAATGAGAAATATTGGATACATTTCATAAAATTGTTCCTGTCAGCCGCTCTGAATTATAGTCACTTTGTTTTATCTGGTAACAACAGCAGTTTTTGCATTGGTGCTTTGGTTCATGGCCAGATGCTCACAAAATGAGTGACGTGCCCTTTGTTCTCATCCGTAAGTTTGTCAGTGCTGGTTAGAAAATGCTTTAAAAGTAAAATGGAGCTGCTCGCCTGGCTGATGTTGTTTTAACTCTAACACTGACAGTCTGTCCTCGCCTTCCTTGAAACAGATCACGTTGTCCCCTGATGCCAGGAACACTGCCTGGGTGTCGTTTGATGGCAGGAAGAGGCAGGAGATCCAGCACGGAGACTGGTAAGCACAAGTGTCGACGTCTGTAACAGATTCACTACAAATACTTTTTTCCTCAGTTTTAAGATGATTCTTCCGTCTGTTCTTCTACCCACAGTATTAAGATCACGACCTCCTGTTATCCGGTGCCATCGATCTGTTGTCACGACCTGGTGTATGACTGGTTTGAAAGTCTGGCTCAGTGTTTGCACTGGAACGTACGCAAGAGGCAGGCCCGACTCGCAGACACCTCTGACTCGTCAGACACAGAAAACTGACTGGTATTGTTGGGGTTCAAAGACATTCACCTGAAGCTCTCTGCAGCAGCCCGGAGAGAACGAAGGGATCAGGTTTGTTCAGAGACGAACTGAGGAATCGTCTGCAACCAAATCAGCGTCAAATCAGCGGTGCACAGTGATCATTTGCACCCCAAGTCATCAATGCATTACAGTCCAGTGAATACACACTGTAGTTTATGTGTATCTTCCAGAAAGAAAGCATGTTTCATCTTACCCGGGAATGGAAAAAAAAAAATCTTAACAATTGCATGATGATGACCACCCGAAGCTCCTCATGAGTACTAAACAATCATCAATGATAAGTGTAAGAGTGCTAGATGTTAGCGACATAAACGTAGAGATACACTGAAAGCTGAAATGAAGCAAACATACTCTTTGTACTCAACCTTTAAATGTACATTTGTAAATACAAGAATCTAGGATTAATTTATTTAACGTCATATTTATGTAATATCTGAATATTTTCAGGACAGGAGTTTGAAGCAAGTTTAAGAAAACAGTCGACTTAAAATGAAATTTCTATCACGGAGTAAACCAAAGACGACTGTATGTGATTGTTTTCTACTTTATGAACGTCTTGTGGAGTTCACGGCCTACTTTCTGTTCTCACCGTAAAACACTTCATGTTTCAGCTGCCTTACAAACTTCTCAGCCTGAGTTATAATGCAAGTCAGATTTCTGTGTCGCCGTCGTTATCAACAGATTGTGAAATGATTAAAAGATGTAGCAGGAGCCAAACTTAAAAATAAAGAAAAAACAAACTTTTTTTTCCTTTTTTCATCTTTATGTGAACCCAAACTCTCCCTTCATCAAATCAGTTTTTTTTTTTTAGCTCTTATGAGAAAACTAGTAGTTCTAGTTAGCCAGTAAAAATCATTCAATAAGCACATTTTCTACAATTACGTGTCATTCACTGCTGTTTCTCTGGACTGATGTTAGCACTGCTGCTGTTTTTAGATGTAAGTCTTGCCATGTTTGCTTCACGTTTTGGTGCGCTGCACACAGTGAGCCAGGTATTTAAAATTAATTGTCAGGAAGTGGGTTAAAGCGCAGGTAAGCAAATTAATGGAAGCATGTCTCACCCCAACCGGTTGCAGCAGATGGCCCCGCCCCTCCCTGAGCCTGGTTCTGCCGGAGGTTTCTTCCTTTTAAAAGGGAGTTTTTCCTTTTCCACTGTCACCAAAGTGCTTGCTCATAGGGGGTCATATGATTGTTGGGTTTTTCTCTGTATCTATGAAGCGCCTTGAGGTGACTTTTGTTGTGATTTGGCGCTATATAAATAAAATTGAATGTTTGTGGCACTGAAATAGAAATTTGTTTATCTTAAAATTTTGACTTGTTCAGTAGGTAAGATCAAATTTGGTATACCTCAAAATTTCAACTTTGTTCTGCCTGACTTTTTTTTTTTTAATTCAAAGGCAGAAACAAGCTTTCATACAAATCTGATGATTGGGTGAAGATTTGGTGTGGTGTGGCCAAAAACACCTTGTATTTTTTTAATGTGCTAGAGCGTGCTGGCACGTACAATCAGATTAGGTCCTTTCAGGTCTCTCTTAGAAGATTCATGGCAGGACCGAAGAAGTTTGATCCTTGGGAATGCAGTCCCTCTTTGGGTTTGGAAATTCTGGAATCTGTGAAAAAAAAAGCCATTCTGTCCCTGATTTGTAGTGCTTACTCGCTCCAATGATACTTGACACAAAGGTCAGGTAGTTTGAGGGATAAGTTGAGTTGGAGTCACACATTCAAACGAGTGGCCAGAGCAGGACATTGAAGAAATAATCCCACAAAAATCCCCCACTGCCCTATAATCTGTCCAGAAGTCAAAAGATCTTGAAGAGAGAAGAGATGGGCTAAACTAAAACATTTTAAATTAATCAGTGCCTTTGCTACATGTATTGCAAATATTTGTGGGGGAAAAAATTAATTTGTTTTTGGTGGTCACAGATCTAATATTAGAAACAAAATCACAGTGCTCATTGTGCTTTCTATATTTTTATTGCAATGATAAGATACATATATACTTCCAGACATCCAATTTTATTAAATTATACTCCAATATTGCAGGAGACAGTCTTGAGAATGATATCAATCCAAATGTGGACAACTAGGTGATCAAAAGACACTTTTTTTTTTTGTTTTGACCACAGATAAAACATGGAGGTTTTACAGTTTTTTTTCCACTTTCATTATTTCTCCCGGAAATGCGTGATGAGAAGCAGCAGCAGCATAGAGTAATACTACAATATACAACAGACCGATACTGTGCAACAGTCAAGAACAACTGGGAGAATCTTTTTTCCCCTGCTCTCTCTTTTGTGAAATATTTATGCCAATATTCAGAGAACAGCCACTGACACACTGGCAACTCAGGAAGGGGAAAAAAAAAAAAGACACTACCCCTTCTGGGGAAGAAAAAAAAAACCACATAAACAAGACGACATCGTGGTCATTAGAGCGCTAAATGGAAGTACAGCAGACAAAGCAACAAACTACAAAGGCTAGAGGAGAAACTAAAAGAGTTGTAGAGAAAGCTGTGTGGATTATTTTAAAATATTACTTCATCAGAGTGTGTGGGGAACCGGCAGGTCACTGTTAGTGTTACGCAAACCTCAAGTTAATGACTGACCACTGTTTGTGAGACACATGGCACCACACAACTAACCCACCGTGTCACAAGTTCAACAGTTTTGTGGCAAATGTATTTAAAAAAAAAAAAAGACAGATAAAAATGCTGATATCTAATAGACTCCCACTGTTGTTACCTTTAAATAATGAGTACACTTTATGATCATATTAAAAACAAAAATAGATACTCTGGGGATTAAAGTTACACCTCCTACAGAAAAGCAGGGGCAAACTTTGATTCTTAGACTGAGTAAATGCATATATCTGATATATCAATAGAATCCATTTATAAATGATACATTTCTATTTTATATTCTGAAATAAACTTCTCGCTATGACTAAAAACAGCATCTAAGACATTTCTAGCCAGAAGATAATGTGAAGGAACAGCTTGGACCACGGTTAGTGGCACCACAGCCGCCAGCTGGATTCACAAAGCGACGCCCGCCAACTGCTGTGTGGCGGCTTGTGCGAGACGAGACGGGGACCGACATGGTTGGAGTCTAGTGCAAATGCCTTTAAACGGTTTCATTGAGACCAACAAGTCTTTGTTTAGCTGCACACTAACGACAACCGTGCTGTGCTTTTTCTCTGTGAAAGTTGTGTTGAGTTTGACAGGACAGTAACAAAACTAATTGACCCGAACACGCCTTGCGCTCAGCTCTCCCTCTTAAAGCGTGCGTCGTCGTGAGCTGTGTTTGGCACTAGAGTTTGCGTAACATTATTATCTGGTTCTGTTTGCAAATGAATGAGCCGACTCTACCTCTCCTTGCTTTAGTTGTACAGCAAATGTTGCAATTTTTGTTTTTAGTGAAGTAGGCCCTGCATCCCAGTTGCTCACACTAACTGTTAAAGATGAGTCCCACATTATTAAACATGAACTAGAAGTACTTCACACAGTGTGTACAGGATTGCACTATGATCATAAGCCATTAAAAAAAAAAAAAAAAAACTGAAAATAGCAAGTACCTCAAAGAGCTGAACGCTCTGCTGTCCAGAAGCTCCATCCAGCCACATTATAGTTGATTTGCTTATTTTTTTCTTTTGAGTAAACTACAGGTTTTGGTCCATCTGGTGAGGTTCAGGTTTCAAAGCTGACCCGCTGGTCATTTTGCTGCCTGAGAAAGCTATCAGACTTGCCGCTCCTGGCACAGCTGGCTTGCTAAATTACCACAAAATGTGAGAGAACAGTGGCTTCCTGGCTTTCTCCAGAACTACCGTGGATTATACCGACAATACAGAGCTCCTATGACAAAAAGGTGGCCAAAAAACAGAACGTGTTTTATTTACTGGTCAGTTTAATTCTTTAATTCTTTAAACTCATACCTACTCTAGGTCTGACCTCACATACAAAACATCCAAATGAATCCATTGATGGGATATAAATAAGAGACATTGGTTTGAACTGACACAAAGAAAAAGAAAAAAGTGGAGGAGGTCTGGTCTGATGGATTCCTCAGGCAAATGTGTCCGGTGGCAGTTTCATTTATACATAAATAACATTTGGGTGGGAGGAAACGGATCCACCGTAAGGCTTCTTTTTAAACATTGTTTCCCCATTGTTGTGGGTGTTAACTTTTCAGTGTTGCGTCTATCTCGGTACTTTAGTGGAAGATCTCAACAACAAGAGATGGAACCTCTCTGCAGCCTCAGAGAGGCCGGACCAGCAGGTCCTGGGATCACAGCAGGGAGGGAGGGAAGGACAGAGAGAAGTAGAGAGTGATGGGATTGGAAGAAGTTTATGTTTGAGCAGTCTGAGGTTTAGTCTCACTCACAAACCGTTCTTTCCTTTCTTGTGTCTCTTCATCTTCCTCTTCTTCCTCCTCCTCCTCCGTGTGCTGCTCCAGCTCCTCCCTGGTGATCATCTCAAAGTCGTTTCCGTTGCTGTGCTGTGAGCCTTCATCCTCTCGGCGGTCGCTGTCTGTGTCTGACTGGCGTTCCTCCGTTCCTTCCCCTTCCGCTTCCTTCCCCTCCTCCCGCCCTACCTCTTTACTCTCCTCTTCATCCTCCTCCTCTTCCTCGTAGCCATCCTTCTTTTCACTGTCCGACTTCTCGTCGCTGTCTGACTTCTGAGCCTTGGTGGAAGTGCCGCCGTCCTTCTCGTCTGACTTGTCTGTGCCCTTCTTCTCGCTGCCTCGAGGTCCCTTGTATTCATGGGTGTAGAGCGGCCTGAACGAGTCGATGAAACCAACGTCTGCTGTCAGGTTGGGCAGGAACCAGAAGTGATGGCGCCCGCCAGTCACCAGCCAGATAATGAGGAAGAGAATGCAGCGAGCTGAGGAGACAGGAACCAAGCAGTGAGATAAACTTAACACACACCTGGCATCAAAAAGTGGAGGAGAAAGAGAGACCATATTTCTCCCACATTAGCTTCTCATCACTGGCTCCCTGTTAAAACCACAATTTAAAGTCCTTCTCCTCATACAGTCCTGAATGATCAGGCCTGATCTTATCTTAAAGACCTCACAGTATCATATTAACCTAATGAGACACTGTTCTCAGACTGCAGGCTTAAGCTGTGTCCACACTGAAAGCTGACAGCTGGTTGCTTGCAGACACACCAGGCTACGGTTGCCTAGGCAACCCTATATTCTATTTACTAACAGGCTATATGACCATTTACAGTATTCTGCGCTCTCATTGGTAGTTGCCTCAATCAGTCTCCTGGAAGCTAAGAAAAGTTTATTACATACTTTAATACATACCTCACATACAAGGTTTTAAATAATCAGGCCCCATCTTATCTTAATGACCTTGTAGTACCATATCACCCTATTAGAGCACTTCGCTCTCGCTCTGCAGGCCTACTTGTTGTTCCTAGAGTATTTAAAAGTAGAATGGGAGGGAGAGCCTTCAGTTTTCAGGCCCCTCTTCTGTGGAACCAGCTTCCAGTTTGGATTCGGGAGACAGACACTATCTCTACTTTCAAGATTAGGCTTAAAACTTTCCTTTTTGCTAAAAAAGGGCTGGACCAGGTGACCCTGAATCCTCCCTTAGTTATGCTGCAATAGACGTAGGCTGCTGGGGGATTCCCATGATGCATTGAGTTTTTCCTTTCCAGTCTCCTTTCTCACTCACTATGTGTTAATAGACCTCTCTGCATTGAATCATATCTGTTATTAACCTCTGTCTCTCTTCCACAGCATGCCTTTTATCCTGTCTTCCTTCTCTCACCCCAACCGGTCGCAGCAGATGGCCCCGCCCCTCCCTGAGCCTGATTCTGCCAGAGGTTTCTTCCTGTTAAAAGGGAGTTTTTCCTTCCCACTGTTGCCAAAGTGCTTGCTCATAGGGGGTCATATGATTGTTGGGTTTTTCTCTGTATCTATGAAGCGCCTTGAGGCGACTTATGTTGTGATTTGGCGCTATATAAATAAAATTGAATTGAATTGAATTATCAGGTTCCGTCCGCTTTTGGTCCCCATGGGTTATTTTGTGAATCCCTTTCAATCCTCTGCTGCAGTTTCTAAAATTAGAATGGGAGGCAGAGCCTTTAGCTTTCAGACCCCTCCGTTGGTGGAACCAGCTCCCAGTCTAGATTTGGGAGAACCTTCTACTTTTAAGATTAAACTTCAAACCTTCCTTTTTGATAAAACTTATAGTTGCTGGATCAGCTGACCCTGAACCATCCTCTACTTATCTCAGCAGAAATCCAACTTAAAATTGTTCATGTGCTGCCTTAATTTTTCATAGAATATCTTTTACATTGCAAAAGTGGAGAAAAAGGGTGGGAACTGCGGAGATTTCCCTCTGACATATGGCACAGTTTTCACTAAATAAATACAGAACACAGTCTTCAGCTGTGGAAATGCGTCTCATCTACAACATGTATTGGCACAAATTTCATCACATCCCTGCCCGGACCAATGATTTTATTACTGTTTGCACTTACCGACAGCTAGAAGCAGGATGCTGGCCACAAAGCAGCCAGCTGCAACACTTAGATAATACACGCCAACACGCATTTCAGCTGGCCACAACGGAAACAGTGTGGCCGCTATCACCGCAATAACTGAAAGACAAAAACCAGGAAAATTCGTGTCAGATAACTCTTTCATTCTGTTTTTGATAGTCGAGGAGAAGAACTCAGCTGACTTACCGAGAATCAGACCCATCGCAAACGTCTTGAAGTGGACGGGATCATAAATCCACACGTACACCTGCAGGAGAGAGGCACGCTTTGAGTACTTCACAAGCACTTCCTGTGTAGATTTAACAATCCTGCAAACGCACTCACCTCTGTCAGGGCGCCCCAGGGCAGCTGTGGCTACAATGTAGCTTGCCATTACCGGTGTGTGAATGTGTGTGTGAATGACTGAATGTAGTGTAAAGTGCTTTGGGGTCCTTACGGACTAAGTAAAGCTCTATACAAATACAGGCCATTTACCATTTACGTACTCACCTCATTTCCATCCAGGAACAGCTGATCTTCGTGAGGCTCCAATTTAAACTTCTTCTTCACCTCTTTCTTCTTTTTGGGGGTCCCAGGACTGTCATCCTGTCCGATCAAATCAAAAGTACATTTAAAAAATAGACTTTATTTGAACCGTTATAAGTTAATTTAAACTGTGGAGTTTAAATTGTCAGGGTATGTTGTTAACATTCAGCTTAGTCATGCTTTCTCTTTGCCAACATAGACCAGACACCATGTAAATATGACTTTGAACTGGGCGTCTTTCCAGGACATCTACAGATCTGTCTCTATGCGCACTTTAAACTCTCAGAGTCAACATATCTGCCCATTTACTGTCAGGTTAGGATGATCCCATCAGCTGGGTCAAGGTAACTCGAAACAAACATGCAACTTTGGTTCCACCTGGGAACAAGCAGCTGAAGGTAAACTGTTATTATCCCAGTGAATAAGGCACATTTCATTTTGTATTCAGAGGGTCACATACACTTTTCTCTTTCTTAGTTTCAACTGCCTCGGGTTCTTTCTTCTTCTCTTTCTCCTTCTTCCCCTTTTTCTCCTCTTCTTTGCTGCTGTCACTCTTGGGCTTTTCCTTCTCCTTTTCTTTCTTGGTGTCCTTCTCTGTTTTTTTCTTCATCACCTTGAGAGCTCGGTGGAAGAACTGTTTCTTTAGAAGCCTACAAATAGAGAAAGAGGACATCAGATAATGAAAGGCTGTAAATACCGATGTGTGTGATTCACCGACAAGTAAAACGACTGGTGAGTTTACAAGAGTTGATAGCTGTGCTAGAACATAGTTAAGTTAATAAAAAGGTTTTATATAAGCATATGGATAATCTTTTTTTATCAGTTATTCAGCATTTTTTTTATCATTCAAATAATTCTGTAAAAAGTTTATTCAGGTTCCAGCTTCTCAGATTTAAGTATTTGCAGGTGTTTTTAACTTTCTAACATATTAGACAAAATAAAGAAATCATCATCAATGATGAAACAAATACAGGAAATAAACACTACTTAAACTTGTTAGTCCTTTGCACTGGTATTTGTATTCATTGAGCTCTTCTTTACTGTATGGGGTTATTTCCATCTTGTTTATATGTATAGTAAGGGTTAGCTGCAACCCCACGTTAGTAACTCTACTGCCAGTGCTAGAAGCAAAAATATACTGTTATGTGATAAAAACCTAGCTTGTGTGGTAGGATGTGTTCCACGGGGCAGCTACCTATTGCAGTAATCCACCGCTGACTCCCTGGTGGTGAACAGAGCCTCCTCTCCCTTCTTGGCTTTGGCCCACTTGGAGTCCAGCAGACAGTCCACAGCCTTGGAGGCTAAATGAGGAGATGCAACAGACACACAGCACTGAAGGTGTACTGAAATGACAAAACACTCTGTGGACTGTTCAACGTATTAATAAACACAATACGAGACAGAGCAGTAGGCACATCAACAACAACAACATGCATCAGTGATGTGGACGGCCTTTAACATGAAATAGTACATAGATTTTTATTTTTCACACTCTTAAGCCTTAAACAGTCTTAACTTCTGCTTCCAAGCTATTGATCAACACAATATGAGGCACAGCAGGAGGCACTCGAGAAGAAGTCCAACGTAATCATCACTAAAAACTTCTAATTGCTGACTTTTTTTGGTCACTTTGGAACAGTAACTTGAAAGAAGCTGCAGATTCAGATGATAAATCCCTTTTCTATTTTTATGTTAAAAATAAGTGATGTAATTATATTGGCTCCTGTTCATCATTTTATCTATCTATATCTATTAGGGGTGCAACGATACACAAAATTCACGATTCGGTTTGATACTTTGGTGTCACGGTTCGATATTTTTTCGATACAAAAAAAATGTTCATGTCTTTTTAATTTGTCATTTATTAAAATTATAAATATATATTTTAACTCAAAAGTACAGTTTTTGAATTTAATGTTGCTGAAACAACAAAGTAATAAAAAAAATAAATTTATCTGATCGAGAAATCACTCATCTTTGGAAAAGAGAGTTTATTACAGAGAAATGGCTCTTTCCAAAATAAAAGCTATACTATCCGCTTCTTCTGGGCTATATTCTCAGCAGCATATTAAACATATCAGGTCCCCATAAGGAGAATCATGTGCTAACGGCTGTCTAAATGACTCGGGTAAAGTTTGTAGCATGCGTACTGTTGTTTTTGTCTGCTTCCACTTGTCTTTGCACTAGGATGATGTCGGAGTAAATGTGCAGTCATATTCCTTGTGTTCCCACTAGTGCTGTCAGCGTTGATCTCGTTAAAATGACATTAACGCCACAACACGGCAAATCTCCGTTAACACTTAGAGCCCCCGAGAGCAGCTACCGCGGATCGCCCCGTGCGTGGGGCTGGACGGCCAACACGTTAACGAGCTAACTGCGCTAACACACTAGTTCCCACCCATGTAATTGAGCATTGCGTGGCACATCCGACATACTGTTTTACTTTTGTCCATGACGCGCTTACCTTCAGGGTCATACGTCACATGAAAACCAAAATAGTTCCAAACGCCAGATCTGAATGAGGGTGGGGGAGGTTCAATTTGCCATGTTGCAAGGAGAGCTTAACTTCTGTCTCGCTAGCTTGCCCTGCGCTCAGTGAATCTGCGTTCGACTACTCCGCCTAGGCTGCACTGTCGAGCGCAGATCCACTGAGCGCTCAACACAGACAGCATCGTCAGAAGGAAAGTTGATCAAATAAATTAAAAAGTTTGTATTGTTCGATACATATGCGTACCGAACCGAAAGCACTGTATCGAACGGTTCAATATCGATACGAATATCGTTGCACCCCTACTATCTATCTATCTATCTATCAATCAATCAATCAAACAGCTTGAAAAAAAAAACCATGAAGATGTTAAAAAGGGGATACAGAACCTGGCAAATGTTCAGTCTTACTATAGTTTTACCTGTTCACCTGATATCCATGCAGTCATGACTCCTAATGAGAACAGGTGTGAGGTCATACATCTATACATTAATTTGCCCAAAACATCTTTGTTTTTGTCCTTCCTCTAACAACAGAAGTGAAAGCTGAGCTAATCTGGTTTGAGTCATGCCCACTTTCCCCCTTGTTTTGCAAAACGATTGTTGGGGTTTTTGCTTTACCTTAAAATATGAAGCACTGTGAGGCGACTGTTGTTGTGATTTGGTGCTTTATAAATAAAATTGGACTGAAGTGAACAGAAATGCATAGAGAAATGTAAAAACACGCAGAAATAAATAGGTAGAGTAATAAATAGAGGCAAACACAAAAAACAAGTGCAATATTAAACTGCACTGAATGTTGTGCACTGTTGTGGCCACTGAGTCCAAACCTTCCATGTGACTCTGCAGATTTTGGCCTAGTAGAAAATTAGATGACATTTAGTAATGACAGTGGCTGCTGTTTATCTTGGAATCAACATGAGCTATAGGCCACACTGTTATTTCAAACATGTTCATTTGGGCCCTGGAGCTACTGTAGCCCACAGCAAAGGTAAGAACTGGTAAGGTCATGAGATAGGAAGAAAAGCTGACCTCAGCAGTCACAACCTGCACAACCTACAACTACTGAGTCAACAGTACTTCCCAAAACTGACAAAAAGGTTCACCTGTGCTACAAAAACAAATCAAACATAAACACTGTGTGGGACAGTCAGGTCTGTGAGTGAAACTGCAGCAGAAACATGTGGAAAATCTCACAGCTCTTTACCAACGTGACACACAAATACTGCAACATCCAACATGGCGCTGGTTTGTATTAATTGTGACGGAGACTCTGCTCCATCTGTGTGTTCTGCAGACAGAGGCCACAGACTTCAGGCCAGAACTAACCAATGAAGTAGTCGACTCGGTGGCCCATCATGTTTGTCGACTTGGTGGGGCAGTTAAACCGAAGGTACTTGGCCACCGCCTTCTCCTCCTTGGTGGGCTCGCTCACCTCCTGCAAGAGCAGAGGAAAAAAAACGTGTCACATGCAGTCTTCCCATCTGGTGAAATGAGGAATTGGCACAGAAATGCAGACAAGCGACCAAGAGGAAAACATCCTTATCCTAATTTATTGTAATTATGAATTTCACATATTTTGGGAAATTCAGCTGAGAATAGATACACTGGCATCAAATGAATCTGTTCAGTCTCCCAACTCACCGACTACGAGCCAGTAAAAGCAATGCACTCGTATATCACAAATCCTGTGATCTAGATTTCTAGCTAACAAGAAAATGTGACAATTTTATTAAAAGCAACATCCATAAATTTAATTTCCCATCTGTATTTCCCATCAAGTATGGTCAGCTCAGTTTTAGAGGTGGTGGAGGTCAGTGTCCCTCACTGTTATAGAAGTCATCATTTGAAGTTGGCTGTAGGATTCTACTTGAATAGAAATGTTCATTTTTCATACAGTAAGGTTAACTGGGCTACTGCCACCAATCGATAGACTCATCAGATGTGACAAAGTCGTATTTATCAGGACTTAAACCAACTCTGTCTGCCAGAATGACAAACCATTGATGAGAAGGTCAAACACAACCTCTGGTGCTAACATCTGTGGCTATGCTCTCTGTCCCAAGCTCATACACCAGCAGTGTGTCTGGGATCAAGCTGCACTAAAAGCTAGATTCCTTGTAATCATACATGACAGGTAACTAAAAGCAAGGCAGAAGCTCTCTCATCTTCTAGAGCTTCTGTCTGTTTTTAGTGCGATTTTCATAAACTGCAGAAATCTGTCAGAGCATCCAGACCCTCCTCCAACTCATCACAACATCTGCACTGTCTGCTCAGCACTGAAAAACACGCCAGTGGTACTCAGCTCTGCTTCACCCAGTCGAGTCTGCTCCGGTTCACAACATGAAGAGGAAAAGAAGCCATCAAACAAGCCTTTGTTTGGAGAAGCAGGTATCCATCACACACAGCTCAGTTACCTGAGACTGCTACACAGGAAGCCCCTGCGTCACCGTCTATATGATCTACCTGGCTTGATCACTGGAGTATCAGCCGTTCTCTGTTCACCATGTGAACTGAACCGCTCTCAGTATGTAAACACTAACTGCTAGTGTGCCACACCAAGAATAAAACACAGGCTCTTTGTGCTGTAAAGCTGTGAAACCATAAAGTCAAGAACAAAGCAGACCATCTGCTACCTGTTTTTTTTTTGGGTTTTTTTAAAAACACAGGTGAGTCACACACCTCAGCTTTTTGTGGCTGCTGGTTTTGCATTAAGGGCCACATTTGTCCAGACTTCTCTTTGACTAGAGATTTGTCTTCATTGCACTGTCATCTGATTTCGAGGAAAGCCAGCCAAATGTGTCCTTTACAGGCTCCACTATGTTCTTGGTCATCCACCCTGCCTGTTCCTTTGTGCTTCTGCAGAAAATCTGGAAGGGACTGCTGATACACTCTGAGAGACCTTAAAATTGCAGCATGGCTTACAGGAGCACGTATGCACTGGGGAGTTTAAATTATTTTTAGGACAAAAGCTACGACTCTTAAGTTTCCTAAAGTTCTTTATTAGCCCGCTGCTCCGGTTTGCTGTTTTTAAAAATAATAATAAAAATAGTAAAAAGCTTTTAGCTGTTCAGCTTCTAACCCACACCTTTGTGTCCACTAAGATGAGTCTGTGCTCTCCCCGTCTCCCTCCTCTCTCCTGTGCTGTTCTGTCTGAGCTATCCCATAATTTGTGGTTAACACTGTAATGGGTGAATAGGACTACTTAAATTGAGTGCAAAATTATACTGAACATGTGAACGGAGCTCAGTTGTTTCCCGACAACAATCACCTGTTGCTCTGCTGTTTTAACAGACTCACTTGGATACTAACAAACGTCTAGAAATCTAAAATAAGATATTTACTTTTGATTTTTGCAGAAGAACTAAAATGCTATTTTTTTACCTAAACATTTTGCACAGTAGTTAAAAGCACTTTACATTTTAAGCTGTATATTTATACATTTAACAACATTAAAACACAATGGGGATTAGGGCTGAACGATATATCGCATTTGCGATAATATCGCGACATGATCAAGTGCAATTTTCTAACCGCAAAGGCTGCGATTATACTCTGGACATGTCCAAATTCATGGGCTGCATCCTCCTGAGGCCGCATTTGTAGACCGATTACGTCACAGCGACGCGCCGAAGGCTGTCCAAATTACTACCATATCCCAGAATTCATAGCGCGGCCCAGCCAAACTCCAGTTTCCAGCAATGGCGGCCGCTACTAAGTTTTAAAATTACTCATACTAATCTTTCTGGGTCACAAAATAAACTTTTAACATATTTTCAGGCGAGAAAGTAGTTGTGTAAACATCAAATATCTGCTCGGTTTATCAAGATATCCCATATTTGCAAAAGTGCTTCGACGTTTTCAGAGGCGTCTGCTACCCACCAGCTCGACAGCTAGCCGGGAGCTCGAGGGTTACTGATGCGGCCGAGAACGGCACAACTCCCGGCACATCATTTTCAGATCACCGCGGAGTTTCGCTGCTCGGGTTAAACGTAATATATAAGTCACTTAGACAACCTAAAAATGTTATTGTTGGGCTTTTTTCAGTGTTTTGTTTGTTCGTGAGTAAATCGGTTTGGCTGAGATTAAAGTTATTAGATTAGATAAAATAAAACTTTATTAATCCCCCGGGTGGGTTCCTCCTTGGTTTTCACACAGCTGACTAAACGTCAAACAGAAAACTTATTAAACAGAAGTATGAGACAGTCGAGAATTTACGCCAGTGTCTGGTTATATTTTAGATAGCAAGAAGCAGACGGCCGAGTTTATTAAACTCCACCGAGACAGCGGTGACGCTAATCAGAACTAGACCGTCCAATTTCACGCCTTTAAATTTTAAAGGCGTGTTTGTGTGTGTGTTTATACAATTGCTATTATGTTTGCACTTTATGTGTAATGTTACTGACTGCAGAGATCAGTAAGATGTGTGTATTTTTTATTTATTAGTTTTATTTATTTAATATTATTTTTTAATTGAATGACAGTCTAGTAGTTCACAGATGTCGAAAAACTGAGTGTGGTAAAGCCACTGATTTTGTTTATGTATATTTCTGCAATCTGCACATTGTACTGACTTTCATTTTAATGTTTACACCAGGGTTCCTTGTCAGCACTTTATGCTCAGATGTTTGTAAGCTAAAAATAAACTATTGTGTATGTTCAAATATACTGTTGTGATTGAAGAAGTTAAATAAAAATGTCAGTCATCAATTCATGCATCACCTCATGTCATCATAACAGAGGTCTGTCTTCCAGGAAAGAACAGTTTAAAATTAATGTAATATAGTATTGGCCATACTATATGATGTATTGCTTGTCTTTGTTTAATAATACAGAAGACAAAGACCTTAAAAAATAATCGCATATCGCATCGCAATCGCAATATTGGGGCAAAAAATCGCAATTAGATTATTTTCCATAATCGTTCAGCCCTAATGGGGATGCCATTTGAATAATTAAAAAAAGAAAAGCGATAACTACGGCATCATCTGGTTGTTGACCCACATGTGTGTGAATAATGTTTCACCAGGTAATGTATGTCATAAGTTACTCTGTAACTGGAAACTCATTTTAACCCAACACTGTAACCTTCTACGTAGCCTGATGTGCACCTCCCGAGAATTGCAACTACACGTGTGGCCGATGCATACCACAACAACTCGAATGGTGTGGAAGGTTGCGGTGTAGACATTTAAAGGGGTTTCTGGTTACTACGCAAGTTACAAGTCTAAATCAAGTATAAGGGAGGAAACAGCACTCCAGTATACGGACATAATAGTCTTGGCTTCAGGACATTCTGACTGTTGAAAGCTGTAAAATAAAAAGCAGGCTGGCAGGCTCGTAAATGAGATAACAGGATGTGCTGTAATAGAGCTGTTGGCTGAAACACATGGAGTGTTATCAGGTAGGATGGACCTGTTCAAGACTAAACTGATTCCCGTGGTCACTGATGAAAATAATCTAAGTATTAGACACATCTCACTATAATCCAATGCAGTCCACTTTCTAATCCAGGCCAGGGGGACTCCAGTTTAAGCACAGGTAGCCACACCGCTTTCTCTGCAGACACCTCTTCCAGGGCAAGGCAGCCAAGAGACTCAAGCTCTACAGTGTCCTGGATCTTCCCCTGGGGTCTCGAATCTGGCTGGACATACCCTAAAAAGCTCACTCAGGAGGTGGCCGGAGGCATCCTGCTCGAACCACCTCAGGGGGCATCCTATTGATATGGAGGAGTAGTGTGACAACCTCTAGAAAGACAAAGTCTTTGGAGGACACTCTTTTGTTGTTTGTATCTACAATGTCTTCTTTCAGTCATTACCCAGAACTCAAGCCATGGGTGGGGGTGTGAATGGAGAATGAACCAGCAAATCTACATCGTTGATTTCTCACGCAGCTCTTTCAGACCAATGCATCCACATTACTGCAGACGCTGCACCAATCCATCAGTCAGTCGCCTGCTCCTTACTTCTCTCCCTGGCAAATGAGTCCCAGAGGGATCTGACCCTCAAATATTTATATTACTGAGGGAAAACAGCTCACCTTAGTTCACTGCACTACTTTTTGCTGTGTCCAAGTTCTACACCGACAGTCAGTGGAGCAGCAGCTTCTCTAACAGACTGATTCAGCTCCACTGCCATAAGGACTGATAGAGGAAGTCTTTCAGAACTTATGTAAGAGCTCTTTACATTGCAACATATTCCAACAGATTATCATATGCACTCTCATTTTAACATGCTCTCTTCCACTTTTAACATATTTAACCATATATGCTAAGCCGCTTTAAATTCAGCAGCAGTGGAAATACTTGCAGGAGGCGATGTGGTTTACGCTGCAGGACAAAAATGCTACAGCCAGCCAAAGAAACAAACTGTTTTCCTCATTTATAGTTGTGAGCCTGCTTGCCAGTTCCTTTGTGAAGTAAACTGCAGGACAACAGAATTAAACTTTTCTTCTTCTTTTTTTACCTTAAAGAAATGGACCTTTTCTTTGTATGAACTTTATTTCAACTTGGACAAAGCTAGTTAACATTTTTCTTTTTTTAAAATTATTAATATGACCATACAATTGTACCAAATCAAAAACAACCCTAAATAGCGATTATGCACACCTGGATCTCATGTACCTCTATCCAGTTTAGATAAGAGCCCCATTGTGTTCTTTTCAGGTGATTTTGTCCCCACCCCCGTCTGCCCATTCTCCTGTTTCCTACTGAGTAACTGTTACTGATCCCGCTAACCTACCAAGAGCTTATTATCATCTTCTGTTTGTCAATGCAAATCTTCTCCCGACCCGCCGCCTGTCCACACTACGCAGGACCTTTCTTCCGTTTCAAAGGATTGTTTTACCTCCCCACTGCCTCAAAGTGTGGCTCAAATGGGGTTGCTGTGTTAACTTTATTATATATATATCGCAGTGAAATGACTCGTTTTAATGTTTAGGAGTTTTATAAATAAATCTGAACTGAGAAGTTTTGGTTTAGGACACGCAAAATAGACAAACAATGACCTCAGGCGTATTTCAAGTGATGCAAACGTGACCTGTAACGTCTCTAAACTGTTGCTCCTGGAGCCGATCTAATTTGCAGTCTGCTGCACAGTCAGTTATGTGGAGATGCGCTGCATAGACTCATTAATTAAGTTCCCACACGTTATGTAAACACGCTTGGTTAAAGCTGACGCAGCTTAGCCAGCCAACGTTTGCAGCCAGCCAGTTCAATCCAAGATAAAATGAAAACCGACCCCAGGAACCACTAAGCAGACACTACAACGACCTAATCGTGAAGTCTAGACAAAGACATGATGGCTACTGGGGGCGCACACAAGAACCAGCTTGGAAAGGTCGCGTTAAATACAAATCCTATCGTTTGTTTTCGCTAGCCTGCTAACGCTAGCTACCGTTTCCATCCTCTGGCTTCAACTGGCGCCTGCTCGCAGCATCCCGCGCTGACGCTGCCGTCAACAAAGATCCAGCAGTGGGTCATAAACCGGCGCCCACTTTCACCCATGCCCCCCGACCCACAGGAACCGGGGTTTTTTTTATGAATTAAATTGATGTTACCTGGATCCGCTTCTTGTGCCTCCTGCGCTCCGCCATGATCCTCCAACTCAGCTCATCCGTGCTCGAGGCTGCGCACGCGCATGGAGAACGTAGTATCGCGAGACTAGCCTAACGTTCGTTTCCCATTGATAAAATTCAAGATCTAATTTAATACATTTAATATTTGAATAATATATATTTGTAATACAGTATTAGATATAATACCGATAAGGATAATTCTATTACATAGAACTATTGTGTTTTTATTAAGAATTTGGATACAAACAATACATGGTATGACCTGCTATGATGTATGGTTTGGAGATGATGGCGCTGACAGAAAGAGACGAGTTTATTAGAATTTAGCATATCAGAGGGAAAGTCAGGTTGAACGGTTTGGACATTTGCAGAGGAGACAGTGGATAAACTGGATGGCGAATGTTGGAATTGCCAGGAAGCAAGAGAAGAGGAAGATGACAGAGTAAATTCATGGATGTAGTGAAGGAGGACATGCAGAGTAATGGTGTGACAGAGGAGTTTGCTAGGGCCAGGGTGAGATGGAGGTAGATGGGCTGGTGTGAGGGTCTCTAAAGAGAGCTGCCAAAAAAGGAGAAGATAACAGAATAATGTGAATGTAGTCCCGGCAAACTGGGAAAAGTATAGTGCCCCAGAGTGGAACACAAACACTGTTGCCAGCTAAAGCTTTTTCTCTAAAGCCTTCCCATTTCCATTCACAAAAAAACAACACATGACTTTTTTCAGCTTGAAAATGATTGAGCAGATAATTGCCTTGACTGTTGCAGCAACTATTTGCATCCACCAGACAATAGATGATGGAGTTATATGATTGTATAGTCATCCAGGTCATGACTCATGAAACACTAAAGAGGTTGAATTAAAGGCAACTGTCCTTCCTGTTTGATCCTAAAAACATTTAACCTCTCATTCCAGAAGCTTCGTCAGTTCTAAAAGCTGCCTCGACACGCGAGGACATGTTTGCGTGTGCTCCCCTGACTCAGTAGCTCTGGGGTGTTACAGGAGCCAGTTCTTGTTTTTAAACAAGTCATTAAAACTGAAAAAAAGAGATCAAAGAAAAAGCCCCAAAGTAACATATTAAATTAATACTCATGACGAATGTATGCAAACTTCACACAATATTCTCATTGAGCCCAACCTATTGATTCCATGTGATGACAAGAAGATGCAGATTCCTGTGTAGAAAACCCCCACTTTATTTACAGTATAAGAAATGCAAAAAAATGTATCAAGCATCAAAATCCAGAATATTTAAATATGTCATTATTTTGTTTATAAAATATTTCCAAAATATGATTACTATGCTCTGCACGTCAGCCTACAGGAGCGTTTAGCAGCTTGCAAGAATAATTCAAGAAGCTATAATCAGACTAGCGAAGAAAAGTGATGTAGGACCTTATCAGCGTCTGATACTGTATCTTAAAATCCACATCACTTTCACTCCACTGCAGCTGCTGCTGTTAAATGTATAAAACGTTCAACAGGAACCTGAAATGTGGATCTTCAGTCCAGTTCAGCACAGTGTAAACAAATCCACCACAGCGGCAGCAGCAGCTCACCAAAGCGTGCTGTTGTACCCTGCTTTGGTTTACATTATTCCACTGGTCAGGCAGTCTCACTGCTGGCAGATGGAGGCGAGTTGTTTTCTGCGTCATGGAGGTGGTCAGCGGATTTTATGACATCGGGATCTCTTGGACTTGCCACCATCTCCTCACTGTTGCAGTTAATGGGAGAGCCGATCTCTGATGAGCGCTCCCCGGGCTTCTCAGGGGTGGCCTGCAGTGGGGCGGTGGAGAGTGGCAGATTCATCATGTACAACATGCTACCAAGACGTCTGGACACCTGTAGAAGAAGAAGAGCAAGAGGGAAGGAGCACGTAGATGTTAATTGAAATAATTTGTGCTATAACTGAGACATTGGCGTATAAGAATGAATGAAATACAATTAGTGAATAAACTTTTTCACAGTAGACATTTTAGCTCTCATAGTAAAGAAAAAACTGGGGTTTTTAATAGGGGCTGTACTCCACTAAGGACATGTTTGGTTAAACAAACTTTACTTTATCCCTTTAATAAAGTGAGGTAACTTCAGTTCAAATCTGTGGAAGCTTGTTTCTGCAACAACAACAACAACTACAACGAAATGTTAGCCAAAACTCAAAATTTCAGGTTATTATCTTAAAAATTTGACTTACTGACTCAAACTTCTGAGACAACTTGAAATTTCTAGTTATTGAGTCAGAATTTTAGGATAATAGCCCAAAGCAAAAATGGTCTTTTGTCACTTGTGGAAATAAGCTTCCACACAAAGCCCATAAAACACTCATCAAGGATATTTATAAAACCTCCTCACATGGAGTTGTATAAATAAGCGGTCATGTAAATAAACCTTTCTTCAAGATTTATCCTCGTACATCAGATAATCCCTTCAAATCCTGTCTTTGGTGGCTCGGGATTGCATTTCCAGTCAGAATCTGTGTTTTTGTACCTGTGAGCGGATCTTAAGAGCTGGCCCCAGCTTCAGTCCCAGTGTATCCAATAAATGCTCCTCTGATAGGAGGGGCAGCGTCTCTCCGTCAATCATGTGGTCCTTGAAAGTCTATTAAAAATAACCCAACATTAGAAAGTCACAACAGAATGAATTTAGAGGCGGCAACTACAAAAATGTGAGGCTACTAACCTGGGCATACTCTGAACACGTGGGAATACTGTTAATAAAGTTGTACACATCATTCACTGTCCACTTCCTGATGTCTTCGGGTACCTCCTCACCATTTAGAAAGAGATTTGGTGGGCCTTTAAAGACAAAAAATGCAAGTATATTAAATAACTGGCAGCAGAACATTTCACAGTTTTAAGCACAAGTGTTATTATTTAATATTTCTTAACTCACCAGGAGGAAGGAAACCATTTCCAGGGACCGGGAACATGTAAGGGATCCCTGTTAGAGTTCCTCCAGTGGAAGGATACATGAATTTCTCCTGGAACGTCGAACATTGGCTAGATATGTCTTTATCATTTGTTCCACTGTTGGCTGCATCTGAACTCCCATCTTGGCTGTTCACGCAGGCTTTCCGGAGGCCTGGCTCCCCATCTTTGTAGTTTTTCCTGCTTCCGGTGGCCAGTTCAGGGTCTACTTTGGCCTGATGATGTGTCTTACTGGTGGCACACTCCTCTCCCATGTCCCCCTTTGGCTCAAGCTCCTTCTCCTCCCCCGATGCGGCCCCTGGGCTCTGCTCTACACTTTTATCTTCAGTCTGACCCTTCACGTTGGACACATGGCTCTCCATACTCTTGTGAACAGTTGGCCTCCGACCTGCTCTGCGCCCCCGCTCTCTGTGCAGCGTGCTTATTGCTGGATATGGGTTGGCTGACATAAGAATATTGTTGGAGTGCAGTTCATCCAGGGTGGGCCGGTGGACGAAGACATCGTGGCCGTCTGGCATGCGCTGACGACCTCTAAACATCATGGGGTTGGAAGGGTATGACATGGGATTTTCAATTCCCATCAAGCCTTTCTGGTGCGCGTTCTCCAGCTCCTTCTGATGCAGGATGGCATTCATTTCCATTCTGAAAAGAAGTGCATATAAATATTTTAGACATATTTGTGCAGCAGTGGTGATGGAGCCATGATATAAAACCCTTGCTGCAGCATGGGTGGGGGGATCAAGTCTCAGTCGCATTCAGTAAAAACAGTGACGCAAAGCGTGCGGTGGAATAATTTCTGTGAGATGATGATGGTGATGATGATTTTCGGCACGTAATACCTGGCTATATTTTGCTTGTGAATGAGCTCTTGTCGCCGGGCAACAGTTTCCATGGGCTCTGAGGGTAAGAAGCCATATCCAGCTGAGAAACAGGAAGAAACAGACAGGCTGTCAATGCCTATCACCGCGCATTAAAACGAGACAGGCTGTTTGGGAATTATCTCAGGCGATATTTCTGTGGTGCTCACCTGGTGCAGGGAAACCTCTTCCTGGCAGGACGTTGGCATGAGGAGGCAGAGGTGGACCGAGGTGAGGGCCCATGTGCATCTGCCTGGCTTCAGACGGGACCATCTCGGTAGGTGGAACTAACTCCCTGATAAGAGGAATAAACAAAGAAGAAAAATTATGAACTGGAAAACACTTTAAAAAGCATATATTTGTAGAATCAAAATGTGGAGGACCAAAGTGGCCAAAAACAAAGTGTGTATTACTCTATTTATGTTTCATTTTTAAAATTAATTTATTTGTATTTATGAATTACTGTTTTCATATTTATTTCCCCTTAATTATTTATTATTTTATTTTCTCTGACATTTCTTTATGCATTTCTGTTTCACATACATTTAGTTTTAACTGAGAGATTTTCAAAATGCCTCTTGAAGGAGGGGAAGAAATTAGGCACATAAATTAATGTATACATAATCATTTTGCCAATTTTGGAACTCCATATAAAAACAGCTGGTTTGCGAGGACTATTTTAGCCTTATAAACATTTTAATTGTCCAAAAGAACAGAAAAGAGCAGCAGATTTTTTACACGGACACCTCTTGCAGCATTTTCTTCTACTCGTTTTCTTGTGGTTGCCCTTTTTCAGACAACTATTGTTGTAAGTTTAGGACAGAATTCAGCTACTGACCTCTCCATGAACCGAGGTTCGAACTGTGCTGGGACCCCCTGTAACCTCTGCTGCCCCTGGGCAAGGATCTGCGGTGCCATAGCCATCTGGTTCCTCATTATCAGCTCCTGCCTCTGCCTCAGCTCTGCAAGAAGTGAAAAAGCACCACAGGTCACCGGGAGGCCGTTTTAGCTGCTTCACCTGGCGCATGCACTGACTGTTAAAGCTGGAGCCTGCAGGTGCTACTGAGCAATCCACCAACGTGCAAACACGGCGTGAGGGAAGGTGAGGGAAAACAGGCTTGATCACCAAATACAAATACAGAACCCAAATTGCCAAATACAGAATCAACTCTGTCTATAAATAAAACCTGAAAAGTTAAATAATATTTTCTTGGTTTTTGTTGTTACGCTGTTCATCCTCCTCACCTCCAGCAGACATCCCATTGACGAGTCGGTACCAGTGCTTCTCATCCAAAGACCCCTGCTCCCCTAGCGCTGTCATCTTCCTCAGCTGCTCCCGTGGGGTCATGACACACTCACGACCTTTGACCTCCACCTGAATGCTGTTAAGAAAGAGAGCCAATTGAAGGATTTCTATAAACTAGACAGTTTACTTGACACATTGATCCTATAACGCTTCCCGTGGCAGGTAAAATAAAATCACACAAGATTATTTCTCACAGTAGCTGAAACTGAGCCAACTACAAACCCCTCAGTGCTGGGTGCGTTTTTGTAATTCCCTCACATCACCATTAGAGAGCAGCAGTTCTCTATCTCACGTTGATTACTGAACATTGCAGGTAAATTCTGCCTAGTGTCTGTTATTACATACTTTATGACTGCAAAGATGCAGCAGTGATTTCAGCAGCATGTAAATATTTGTAAACGGCTTGTAAGCGACCTTTTTAACTACAGCTAAGTATAACTCTTACCTCACCTTTTCCACAGACCTGGCCTTAAGTATTAATCTTAAACCTACCTTAACGCTAATACCTCGCCGTAATGCAAATCAATCCCGAACCGTTAAATCCAAATCCTAACCCCGTACGAAGGCCAGAACAAACAGCTGGACGATTTCTTCTCATCTTTTCTGTCCTTGCAAATGCTGCTGGTCCTCCTGTACAGGGATAGAGGCGCACTCACATGTGCGCTCACCCCAGATACCCGCATTGTTCTCGGCTGAACCAGCAGCTTGTGCAGATAAGTGCAATCGACTTAGAGACCTCCAATTAGCCTTCCACACTGCAGAAATCCCATTACAAAATATGATACTGTAAACGACAGTAATCCAGCGCTGCTAATCCAGGGCCGGTGTGCATCTGGAGACATGAATAATGGATGCTCACCCCACAGAACCACCTCTTCATATGAGGTTTGCTGATTGAACTGATGAGCCTGCCAGTGCAGGGACATGTGTAAGCTGTGCACATGCACTTGGACATATTATTTCTGCCGTACCACCCTCCCCCTAGTCAAATGCTGCCATTAGATTTGCACCCAGGACTTGTGCATTACCCACAGTCTCTCAAGTTCCCTGTGAAGCCCATCTAATCTGACGACTTTAATCCCTCTGTTAGTTCTGCAACAGTCTGCCACCTACATCTGCTGACCTGCCCACTGTCCTCCCTACTGCCCCATCCAACCCCCGTCCCCACCTTCACAGGCCCCTGCTACCCTCAGGATCCTATTAGCTAAGTCCTGGCTATACAGCACTTTAAAGGGATGTGTTGGAGGTAATCCGCACGTTTAGAGTTTTACCCTCAGCAAACCTTGCCTGTAAGCATCCCGGACAATACACCCTAAGTGCTAAGCCTATTAGTCTCCATTAGCTCCCAGGATGTCCCCAAAACACCTTGGGGATAAATCTGGGGATGCAATCGGTTTATGTGGAGCTATGTGGCGGGAACACATGCCCCCTTCACCTCCCTCTCTGCCAATGTCACTGCAGCCATCAGCAAATAAGAAGAAATGTATTTACACGGCATTAATGTCCGTGTAAATCCCGAGTGGGCACTGAGCTCCGAGCCTCGCCTGAAGTGTCATCGCCTTTACACACAGCCAATATTTACACTTTCATCAGAAAGGAAGTAAACTGCAGAATTTATTTAAAGACTAATTGTTTTTCAGAGTGTGGATAAACACCTAACATAGTTTAAATCAGTCAACATGTCAACGAAGGAACAGAAGTCTGATTCCAATGAGCCTGTACCTAAATACAGGTTCACTCTCAGCAGCAACACCTGTGTTTACCTGCGATCCAGTTTTTAAACAGCTGCACAGATAAATACGGTGAGACGAAGATCTAAAATTCCTTAAAACTAATAATAGTTTTTTTATTGCAAATTTAAATATCTCCTGGTAAATGGGGAAATATTCATTATTATCTTAAACATCAGCATCATTATCACAGTAAGCACTTTTCCTCATTTAAGTCAATTTATTACTTCAACTCACATTTCTGCACACACAGCATGTGACACCCTGTCTCCTTCAGTTTAACAGATTAATTCACATCAAGCATCATAAACAGAAAATGTACTTTAGGTACCTAAATGTACCTGAAGTGTGTGAGGTTTGCTGTTGATATAACATTTTAAATGTGGGTTCAGCCTGTGCACCAACTATGCACAACTTCCTGTTGTGCATTTGCACTTTCTTTCTTTTCTTTCTTTCCTTTTGAGCTGACGTATAAATAAGTCTGCAGGATTCTCAGCAGAACAGCACAAAGTGTTTTTAAACAGTGAGTCTGATATTTACTGAAATTAATGCTTTGCTCTTTAAATGTGATGCATCAGAGGCAGAAACTGGAGTGTCTGTGAACTTGAGCCATTAAGAGGAATCCTTTATAAGGCCTGTTGGAAACAGCTAACACTCTGATCACGTTAAGTCTCTTAAGTGAATTCGTAGCCTGAGACTGAGTTTACTGCAGTAACAAATCTTCAAAACTGGCTTCTTTTGAAGTGAGACATGCAAATTTGAAGTGGTCGCAGTGTTTTTCTAAGTGAAACTTTAGTCAAAGGTGAGCTACGGAAACTCTTGTCATATTTCCTTGACAAGCAGAGGCCACACCGCAGCTGCCAAATCCGGGGATTGGACTCCTTGGATTTACTGTTGCCTGGTTAATCTCATTACAAGCATGAATTAAAGGGAAAAATTGCTGACAACTTAGATGGAGCCCTGAGGAGGTCATATCAGACAAGACAGAAGTATTGTCTAGCCTTTCCTAATCCCCTCACAAAACACACATGAGCTAAAGCCATGCAAATACTGTCAGTTGCATGAAGCAGATTAGATTTCGTGACAATAAGTGCCGAGTTGCAGATATCACTAGTTTAAGAAATGCTTGTGGTCATAAACTCACATGACAAAGTGTTGATTGAAAGGATGAGTATTAATTTATATGTGCAAACGCAAAAAATATGCAAGAAGCCAATCCGGAAATACTCTGAGCGCTATATGCAAAATCTGGGCTAGTTATCATGTTAATTATTTGGATTTCAAGGTTGTCCTTTAATCGTATTGGCCTCTAGATTATCCACATACGGGAAAAAAAGATGCATGGCAATATTTAGCATATTTAATATTTAGTTTTGTATTTTTTGTGGGTTTTGTGGGTAACAGTAGCTTTACTCATATATGACACTTTTACAAAATGCATTGGCAGAAAAGCAAAAGCAGAACGGCAAATTCCAATAGAAAGCTGGACATTAAAAACAGGATAAAACTAAACATAAGACAGGACGTCCTATAACATCACTGAGTTTGTGACAATTAAAGACATAAAACTGTTAGATGGGAACGTACAGAGAAAATCAATGAGTGTAAAATACTGAAAGAGGATGTTTTCATCCACCTACCTTTAGGTTCACACTGCTGAGCAGAGATTGAAGATGCCGGTGTCTCAATTCCAGAAAAATGAAAAAGCCAATAAACTAAAATCAAGTTAAAAATGTTTCCCAAAAAGTTTTTGGCGAGCTCACAGATCTTCGTCTTTCCCTCTTTCACGTCCAACTAAATGGCCTCCTTAGATTTCTGGCCAAGTGGTTTGAGTTCAGTCTGCTGCCAGCTAACTGCCTTAACTAAAAAAGACCTGTTAAATACTGATTCATTTCATCTCCATTAGCTGGCCTTATCTCCTGTTTTAAGCCCTCCCTGCCCTGACATCACTATGATCTCCCATCCAACTGCTTGCTGCACCTTGCAACTGATGTGTAATTACTGAAGCAGCACTGGCCCTAAGCATGGAGTGCTAAACCTCTTTCAACGTTCACCTCACTAATCCCTTGTTAGCACTTTAGGCCATAGTTAAGACACCTAAATGCTTAGCTTCCTTTTCCAGTAGTTAAGTGACCAACCCGTCCTTAGCTGCTCTGTGGCCACCTGCAGGGAAACTGCATGGCGCAGGTTGCAGACCTCCTACTGCTCTAGTTTTTGTTGTTTGTTCACATGTCTAGTTTGAATGTCAGAAGTATTGCTCTCCACAGGGTGCCAAAGGGCTGACCCAAACATGCTTGGTGGTAATTTGGCAGAAATCCGACTAAATGTTGGCCAGATCATCCTCTCAGACCTCTTAATCTGACAGTTTGTGCTCACCAGCCGCTTACAGCATAGAGCTGCACTTCTAGGAATGATGTTTTCCTTAATGCCTGGGGGCATTTTGACTACAGACCGGCCCACCAGGTATTAAAGCCATAAAGCCTTTGAATGAAAACAAATGCTGTTGTGACAGTGATGTACAGTCTTGTTGGTATATGTATGATTTCTATACATTTTACGTCAGATAAAAACTTTGGTTGTAAGATTTAGATAATTATTTAATAAAAACTAGGTATTTTAAATGAGAATAAGAAAGAAAAGTATTTCTTTGTGCCCCCCTTTCCCTGTTAACCTTCCTGCCTTCTTGGGACCTTTTTGTGCCACTGCTATGTGTTAAATGGCTGCCATTTCCACTGTGTTCAGTAGAATATAACCAAACTTGCCACAGGATAGTTTTTACCTGTCAATGTTAATATTCCAGTGTGAATTCCTTAAATCAGCCTAAAATGGCTGAGCAGCAGAAATCCCCACACCCATCACCCTGGGGACCATTTTCTGCCCATTGACTTCCATTATAAATGCTATTTTTCAACCCCAAATTATCATCATATGATTTTATTTTTTCTTCTTTTCTTGGATGTCAATGAAGACTCAGGGCCTTGAAGTTTTAATTTTTAAATTGCAAAAAAAATGCAAAAAAATAATGGCAGGTCAAAATGTATGTTGGTGCCAATCTTTGGTCCATCTAAAGGCCTACTTATAATGACAATCACATATTACTTCAACTGGTTTTTTGTGGAAATATTTAGTTTCGTTTTTTGGTTTTTGGGGCTTATAACACAGGGCGCTCATGTAATAACACTGGGATTTGAAGGGTTAAAACAACGAAAATATAATTAAAACTTTACATGAATATTTCAGGGAGAAGTAGTTTTACAAGGTTGGCTAATTTAAAGTGGAATAAGATATGGATATATGGTCTTTTTATGGCGTGGCTGAGAATGGTCCCTAGGGTGATGGGTGTGAGTTTTTTAAAGGATGGCAGGAGGGTTAATGCCCTACCTGGCCCCCTGGCAAAACTTTGCTAGACCCGCCCCTGCACAGTTACCAGCTGTCAGCTACATAAAAAAGGATCCTGGTGTTATTTATCTCTCAGAAACAGTTGATAACTTCAACTCATTCATGTCACCTAAAAGGTAAACCTGTTTCTCCATCACCTGTTCAGCTCTGATGATCCAGTAAGGACATCTCCTGGTTTCATCTTCATGTTTCCCTCTCACCACATATCTAAACAGACATCATGACCAGCAGCTTTACAGCTGTGGCTCCAGCAAACATCAGATGATACTAGAAATTAATATTAAATACATTCTAACAACAGCTGATCAAGCTTAAACGTGCTGCTGTTGTTTAGCGCAATATCCGCTGGTTTCCTCTTTCTGGCGCAAAGTGGGCGATAAACAAACAAGAGAGAAAAGCCGATCAGCTGATCATTGATCAGTTTCATGATTGAAGTAGCAACAGGAGAGGGAGGGGGAGAGAATGAGAGAAGAAGAGGCAGCTGTGCAGCGTAAAGACAGAATAACTCCAGCTTTGTGTCTTTTTTCCATTCTAGCTAAAGTCCGGGACAAACTGCGTCTCTTCTCAGCTCAATACGAAACTCGTAATATTTTCTCTGAATGAGGGACCATTCCATTTTTTTAAGGAGCCGTTGGCAACTCTACTAACCTTATGAATAAAATAAAGTTCACTATCAGTAACATCATAGCACCCACCCAGCTGTATAAAAACTCCGTCAAACTGGCTAGAACGCAGTATGAGTTATTGCAACTGACAGTAAAAAGTCAGCAACATGAAAATAAACTCCACCTAAACTTAGTTCATATCTGACCCAGATAGACTGCAGGTCATAACTTCTTACCTGAAGTTCAGTTCACCTGACACTCGGACTGGCGGCTGCTTCGGGTCTCTCCTCCTGCCTCCCCTTCCCTCGTCCACCTGTTGCCTCTGTGGAAGCCCCGTCATAGCCACCACCAAACAACTGAGTTATTTCTACACATCGACCTGCATCTGGCCAATCCACCACCTCTCATTGTTCATGCCATTACAAAAAAAATAAAAAATAAGTCACTGGGGATATGCCCGGTATGCCCGATGGCCAGTCCAGCTATGTTAACCTGCAACCAAATCTGCAGCTCCATACAGCAATGTTACGACTTAGATTATATCTTATAACTCATAACTCTTATGTTAGCTCCCCTCAGTAGCATACTGTCTGAAATATTCCACAGCTGCAATAATTCTTTAAGTGTTATTTTTTCCTTGGTATTCTAATTTCACCGAAGTTTACTAAACTCAACAAACTTGATATTACTTACCGGGACATTTATTCTGTCCTCATTTTCTTTCACCGAAAAATTGTTTCCTGCAGTGCCATCTTTCGCGCTTGGCTCTCCTACCTTTGCTAACGTGATGCGCATAGCGCAGAAGCGATGCTGCATTCACGTACACTCGGATATCTGAGCGTCACCGTGAAAACATAATCGGACATTTGATATTTGATTGAATTTTATTGTTTTGCCTTTGGGGTGGCACCTGGGGTGGCCAGTCTGGTTTGGGGGGTGGCCTGTGCCCCCCCAGGCCACCCCGCTGGACACGCCATTGGCAATGAGCCTCCAGAGAGCTGAGCACTCTGACTGCTCATCATATACATGCCAAATACATCAGTTAAAGGCAAAAAGGGAAAAGTAGAGACTTTTAACTATTTATTTTTATATACAGTGGACCAAAAATGTTAGAATCCACCACCAATGAGATGTTACTAATGTGTTAGGTTTTTATTTTTTAATGTAAACTCACATTTAACAGTGCTAAATCAACCAAATTCCCATGCAATACTGCAGAGGTCACATCATCAGTGTAAGTGCTTCTCAGCAGTGATTGCACTGCACTATAAAGCCTGATTGTAACTGCATTACAAGTTTTTTAAAAATACAATTTAAGTGATTTAACATCAGTTTAACACGTGACAATTCTTCATTTTCCTTGTAAAGGAAGGTTTCTTCCAGAGAATTTCATCCTACCATAGGTGTGACCAACAATCTCAGCCGTGGGCAAAAGATGGCACCCAGTTTTATTTACACGGTGCATCAGTGGTTCTGTGTCACTCCACAACAGCAGTACTAATTAGTATAACACTCAAACTGCACATAACACTTCTTCTGTGGAGTTTGCATGTTCTCCCTGTGCCTGCATGGGCACCAGGAGAACCCTGTGGGTACTCTAGCTATCTCCTAGAGTCCAAAGATATGCATGTTACATCAGCTGATTAGTAGGTGTAAATGTGAGCATGCATAATTATCTGAGTATCATCTGAGCTCTGCGATAGACTCGTGAACCTGTCCTGGGTGTATCACACCTTTCTTTCAGGGTTAGCCAGAGTTCTCAGGGATGTCTTTAAACTTTTTTATTTGCGTTAAATACTATAACATGGACTAGCCCAGGGTTGGGCAATCTCAGTCCACGAGGGCCGGTGTCCCTGCAGGTTCTAGATGTGTCCTCGAACCAACACAGCTGATTTAAATGGCTAAATTAGCTCCTCAACGGCTGTGTCCCAATTAAGAGACTGCACGCTTGAAGTACGCGCACTACGCGTACTACGTACGGTGCGTACTATAAGTACGAGAAGTGCGGAAGTGAGAGGCTTGTGAAATGGGACGGTATACGCTTCGTCGCGCTGTTCAGGTTGCCTAGCAACCATGATACGAACCGCGAGACACGTTACATACAGCTTTGTTTGACAGAAATGAAGGAGAAAAATGTTTTGTTGGTCATTCATTTTTGTCATGACATCACTTTAGTTGAGTATCTGAGGCTGAGACCACGGGACTGTAAAACATGATTGTTGGGCTTCATTTCTGTGCTGAACAGTCATTTAAGATTAGTTAGTAAATAACAATTAGTTAATGTTGTTCATGAGACTAAAGTCAACTCACTGTGGCAATGTAAATATAATATGGCCAATATTATAGTATTGTCAGATTATTATGATATGCAACATATTGTTTTATACATCATTTTAGGTGATAAAATACACTAAACTAAGAGTATCAGATGAACCAGCTGAAGTAACATTATTTAGTATTCCTATGTTTTTTTTTAATTGGGTCAGCATATTTCTTGTGTGTTTAAGCAGTGATTTGGGAGACAACTAAGTTCTTTTTTAAAAAAAAAATAAAAACAACAGCATTAATAAAGTACTTAAGAATTAAGAGAACAAAGCATTAGGACATCTAAACCGCTAATTTAGAAATCTCCTGGGGTAAGCTTTTTATAAGGGATTTCTGTCCAAGTTGCTTGCACCCAGTATTATGAAGTCACAGTGAGGCAAAGGGATCAGAGCAGGTTTAACCTCAAGAAACGGGTCTGGCTATAAATTAACTGGGTCAGTACAGACACCATCCATCTTCTAATTACAGCAACAATCTGGTGTCCAGATCACCTGCCTTTCCTGTCTTCTTCTCCACACCAAATGACGACTGTACTGAAGCCGTAATCCCTCTAAGTTGGAAGCATTACGCCTTTTGTGGCTGGTGGAAATCTTGTTTAGGTCTTGATTACTGTGAGATATAGTAGGATTCTTCAGGATCAAGATTCCCTGAAATAACAGTTTGTGTTGGAGTTCCTGAACAAAAACTGTGAAGATGTGCTGATTTTATACATTTGAACTTAAACAATGAATCCAAAAAAGATATTGTTGTGTGTCCGACTGAAGGAAACATTGAAAAAGGTTTCAATTATTTTAGCATATCTGGAGGTTAGAGTTAGTTTTGTGTGTGACACATCAGGTATGTTGTGTCAAGGCTATCCGCAAAAATAGGTCTCTTCACATGTACACTAGAAAACTGTGTTGTTCTGCAATGACAAATTAGATGAAGTTAAAAAAAATCGGCAAATTTAATAAAAAAAATGAAAACCGATTCATGGTATTGTGTTAATAGAACCTGACAAATAACAGATTTCTAAGACTAAAACCAACACCGATATTTAACAATTTAATATATTGGCCATTTTTATTTCTTTCAGAGATCCGAAACATAAAACGATTTCCATAAAATTTGTCATATGCAATTATCCCATGTTTTAGCAGTTAAGATGTATTTATTAATATTTTTGTTTTTATTGAATTGAAAAAAGGTTTTGTAGTATACAATAATGATGAATGATGACTTGTTATCATTAAGTTATGATTAATCAGTAAGAGCACCTGCTGTTTTCAGACAATCGTTTGCAGCCCTCTTATCTCCTCTGCACACCAGTTCCAGCCACTAGATGGGGCACACACAAGCAAAGGAAGCCATCTTATATTATACATAATCACCTTTGATTCCCACTATATTTTTCTTTAACTGTTATTCAACAGTCAAGTTCTGCATACTTATCTAACTTTCACACGAAACTAATCTCTTTCTGTCTGAGGCCCCAATTCTGGAGTAGTTGAGAATGGGACCAGATGTTGAGCATCTCATACCTGCTTCCTCAAAATAACCTCACATGCTAATAGCAAGGCGGGGCTGATCACGGCAGGTGTATAAACATTGAATGAAAACACAGAGAGTCACTACTACCCAGTAAAACAGGCAAGTGAGTAACACCCGCATGTACCCCCTGTTGTTTATGCTTTATCTTTAAAAGCTGACAAACTTTTTTTCATTGTTCTTTACAGGTTGTGGAGAAAAATGAATGCCATCCAGGTGATTTCCCTCACTTGGCTGTCCATTGTGGCAGCCGGTGCTCAGTCTATAAAACCAGGAAGATGCCCCGTGCCTGCCGTTCAGGAGAAATTTGATGCTGCAAGGGTGAATACCAAACTCCTCACTCTGAGCTGTATTTTAATTTATCTTCATTAAGGTAAACTGGGATGTCCAGTGTGCACATCTGCCTCACAAACAAAACCAATTCAACTCCCTCTACAGTATCTTGGTAAATGGCATGAGATCCAGAGACTGTCGAACAGCTTCCAGAAGGGCCAGTGCAGCACTGCCACCTACAGCCTGCAAAGCCCAGGAGTCGTTGGTGTCCTCAACAAGGAGCTGCTGTGAGTACTTCAGTGCCTGAGAGCACTTTGGATAACATCCGTTATCCGAAAAATGTTTGTACAAGTCAGAGTCTTTGTCCTGCACCATTTCTCTGGAATACATGTAAAAGATAAAGATATGGATATATCCATGGTGCTGTGTGTGGTGCTGGAAGGGCAGACAGATTTGTGTCCTCTCAGTCCTGCTCTTCAGTCTCTTCTTGGATTTAAAATATCATTCACAATAAATGGTTATTCCTCAAACCTCAGACTGCATCTGAAAAATATTTTAGGTGAGACACAGTTTAGGTTTTACCATAATGTATAACCAGTAAATGAATAAGTCTATAGAGAAGATGGATTCATCCTAAAATGAATCCAATCCATAAAAGTTTACCACTCAAGCTCAGTTTAAATGACTCTGTGCAGTCAGTGGTGCTTAATCGAGCCTTCTGCTGACACTTTTTTTTTCAGTTCTGTTTTAACACGATTCTCTCTTGATATTGTGTTTTAATTGTTGTGCAGTGCTTTGCGACTTTCATGTCTGTGAAAAGCGCTGCATAAATGAACTTAATAAAGAAACACCCCCCCCCCCCCCCCCCCCCCCCCCCCCAGCCTTGTCTGTTAATGGCTGTGGTGTTCTCTGACTACCAGCCCACCCTTTAAGGAAATGACAAATCACCTGCTGACTTGAGACCTGAGAACTTGAATTTTACATGTACAAACAAATAATACTAAATAAAATGAAAAGTACTTTTGAAGAGTAAATATGTTGCTTTGACTCTGAACAGTCTGAATATAAAAAGTATTTTTCTAACTTTTAACTGTTTATCTGCTTAAGTCCTGACGGTACCATTGACAGCATCAACGGCACTGCCAAGGCCGCAAGTTCATCTGAGCCTGCCAAGCTGCTGGTCACCTTCTTTGAGAGTCTGGACCCTTGTTTTTTGTTTTTACACACATATTAAACATTTTAAACTGGAGAGCTGAATTGTACAAAAATCCCTTTTACACACCTTCAGACACCCCTCCTTCCCCGTACTGGGTTCTGTCCACCGACTACGACAACTTCGCCCTGGTCTACAGCTGTACTGAAATCGAATTGTTACATGGGGAGTTCATCTGGATCCTGAGCAGAAATCCCAGCCTTCCTAAGGAGACCCTGGAGGAGCTGCAGAGCATCCTGTCATCTTTTGGAGCCAGTGTGGAGAAGCTGCTTGACACCAATCAGGACAGAGATCACTGCAGAGTCATGCACGAGTAAACATGTGCTGTGGTTATCACTGAATGTCTCCATGATAGGTCAATGCATAAAAAAAAAAAAAAAAAAAAATTGGGCCTACTGTCAGATATAATACAAGATTAATTAATATGCTAATATTACACCTGTCACACCTGGAGAAGAGAGACACGTATGTGAGAATGCTGTTTGTAGATTACAGCTCAGCATTCAATACCATCGTTCCCTCGAAGCTGGACAGGAAACTGCAGGATCTAGGACTGAGCAGCTCCCTCTGCAGCTGGATCCTTAGCTTCCTGTCTGACAGACGCCAAGTGGTCAGACTGGGCAGCATCACCTCATCCCCCGTCACACTGAACACTGGTGCTCCACAGGGGTGTGTACTGAGCCCTCTCCTATACTCACTCTACACCTACGACTGCACAGCCACTAACAACTCCAACATCATTGTGAAGTTTGCGGACGACACTACAGTGGTGGGTCTTATCACCAATGGTGATGAGACGGCTTACAGGGAGGAGGTCAGCGCCCTGACCCACTGGTGTCAAGACAATCATCTCACCCTCAACGTCGCAAAGACAAAGGAGTTGATAGTGGACTTCCGGAGGTGCAGAGAAGTACACACCCCCATCACCATCAACGGCGCTGCTGTGGAGAGAGTGAGCAGCTTCCGGTTCCTTGGTGTACATCTGGCTGAGGATCTTACGTGGTCAGTACACACAAACAAAACAGTGAAGAAGGCGCAGCAGCGCCTCTTCTTTCTCAGGAGACTGAAAAGATTCGGCATGAGCCCCCGCATCCTCAGGACCTTCTATCACTGTGCCATTGAGAGCATCCTCACTGGATGCATCACCACCTGGTATGGCAACAGCACCGCCTACAACTGCAAAGCTCTCCAGCGAGTAGTGCGGTGCTCTGAACGGATAATTGGAGGTGAGCTTCCCTCCCTCCAAGACATCTACAGGAAGCGGTGCCTGAGGAAAGCGGGGAGGATCATCAAGGACTCCAGTCACCCCAGCCATAAACTGTTCAGACTGCTTCCATCAGGAAGGAGGTTCTGCAGCATCCGGTCCCGTACCAGCAGACTGAGAGACAGCTTTTTCCATCAGGCCATCAGACTGCTGAACACGTCATAGACACCTCAGCTTCACTACTGGAACTTTAACATTATGCACTCCATACTGTACAGTAACGCCACTGTTTTGCACATGTCTCACTCTGTATATTTTATTTTATTTATTTTATATATTTTATTTATTGTTTACTCTATTTAATTTGTAAAATATGTGTACACACACACACACACACACACACACACACACACACACACACACACACACACACACACACACACACACACGTAGAAAAATATTTAGTATACACATCCAGAAATGCATATACTATTATATATTGTACATATATTTATTAGTTTCAGATGTAGCCATTCTTGTATTTTGCTTGTTTACATTATTGTATTTTGCACAACTCTGTTGCTTGTGAAGCTCGCACACAAGAATTTCACTCACATGTGCTGTACCAATGTACCTGCACATGTGATGTGACAATAAAAGTGATTTGATTTGATTTGATTTGATTTAATATAATATCTGCTTGAACTCTTTGGTCAATATTTATATTGTTGCACCAATAAAAGTGGACCATTCTCTCTGCATTCCTTTTGTTTACTGTCTCAATATACAGCTGCTGACACTGACACACAACTGAACCAACACACATCTTTAAGGACAGCTGCATTAGAGTGAATTAACTTTATTTGGGGTAACTTTATTTCACCTAATAAATACATTCATTTAAGGCAATTTTCTATTTTTAAAATTGTGCTTTAGTGAAGCTGGGATCAAACTGGGGTACATTTGTGTCTGTGAGCCGGGGTGGAGTCAGTGACACACATCAAGAATGACAAAAAGGGATAAAAAGGATTTTAAGCGGTGGTCAGGGTACACATTATTAATGAAGTATTTAAAGCGTACCTTAACTGGAGCGTACCTTAACTGGTTCACTGGTTAACTGGGCTGCAGTAAGTCTCGTCCTGGTTGGTGGGGACCATGTTTTCCACGCTGACTCCGACAGAGTACAGGATGCCTTGGAGCTTCTCGAGGGTCTCCTTAGAGAGGGTGGGCTTCCTGCTCAGGATCCAGGACAGCTCCACACGGAACAGGCCGTAGTCGGTGCAGCCGTAGACCAGAGAGTGACCGTCGTAGTCGGTAGACAGAACCCAGTAGGGGCCGGGAGGAGAGTCTGCAGGAGAGGTGAAAACAGCAGGGATATGTGGCTCACTTGAATCTGTCATGACTGAAATTGAAAGTCATTTATGACAACTTACTGTTGAAGGAGACCTCAAGCTTGGAAGGCTCAGCGGGGTTCTTGACTTTGGCAGAGCCGACGATGGCGTTAACGGTTCCATTATCGCTAATAAAATGAAACATGAAATAGAAATTAATTCTACTCGTGTACTTTCCTTCAATTATATATTTTTTCTACAAAATGCTCTCTTTGTATAACTCTGGAACAGTACAAAGGTTCAGCCAGTGACCCTGCGCGTTCATGAGGCATGAGTTTTGTTCCGGGACGTTGAAAACATCTGAAGCAAAAATTGTCTAGAACGAGGATTTAAAAAACAGAAGCAAGCAGTTGTACGGTAATGCTGTTTTTAGTAGAATGAAGCGTTGGTGTGAAGAATAAAAAGCCCTCAGATTATTACAATTATGTCAAGGACCATGTGTCCTTCTGAGTTTATGCAGAAGTTTTCTTAAAAATTAAAACATTTTCAAAGTGTCAGATCTAAACGGAAATATTTTAGCTGCTCACAGAAGCTCAGTGTTCAGGACCTCGATGACTCCAGGACTCAACAGGGTGTAGTTAGCAGTGGCACACTGGCCTTTCTGGAAGCTTGTGGGTAACTTATGGATCTCATACCATTTTCCAATGTACTGCAGAGGAAGCACGAGATTCGGAGAGCCCGTAATTAATATTTTGTGTTTGTAGGAAAAGCAGGTGTATAGATATCATCTGTATGTCCCACAACATAAACAGTAGAAGAGGAAAAAATTTAGTGTTCACCCTGTTGGCGTCAAAGTTGGCCTGAACAGCAGGCTGGGGACATTTGCCCAACCTCAAGACCTGAGCGCCGATCGCAACAACAGACAGTAGAGTCAATGCAACCACCTGTGCAGGCTTCATCTTCTCACCTCAACCTGCAGAGAATAAAAAACAAACAGCAAGAGTTCATGCTGGAGTTCACTGAGCAAAACATGATGTGAGTGTCAGTTAGTGACAGAAAGAGCCTGAGATGTGAAAAGAATGAATAAATGTAGAGAAGAAACAAAGAATCACGGCCACTGACTGTTTATTTGCAGGTAATCAGCTGTGTGAAAGAACTCAGCCTCTGAGGTTCTTTTAAAGATTCAAATGCTTGCATCACTTCATTATCGATCATGGGTCCCACCTCTGTGTCATGATAGGGGGCCAGTGTGAGCGCTGGCACCTGTTCAAATAAATACTCTGTTCAAACAGTAACAGGTTGGTCATGTAATCACATCGTTGGGTTTGTTGGATCTCTTGGATCACTGCTCCCTCCTTCACATTTATTTTTTCCTGAAAGACAGACAACAAATATGAAGATGAAAATCAAAATTACTGAAGTTACACTCAAAAAATGATAAGTTAGCAGCTGCTTATATTTGCACCTATAAATATTTTAAAAAATTTATTCCCCAAAATGTGATCATAAAACCTAATTTCCTGCACATTTTACAGAAACAGAGACAACACAAACCTGGACTTTAAACTGAGCTGTTATTTTAAACTTGATTTTACTTAACATGGTTTCATTTGTTAGTTCCTCAAATATATATATTTTTCATATTTTTCTGCCTTCCTAATCTGTGAGGCACCTTAAAGACACTAACCTGCATGAAACTTCATGCATATTTAGTAATGGAGGAAAGGACCCCAAATGCTGACTCACAGGTAGGCGTCAAAAGAAAACAAGCTTTTATTCAAGTTGAAGGAATAAATGTGGGGGAGCTAGGAAGTAGGGAACAAAGGATCCCTGACACAGGGTGACACACGGGGCAAACGGGTGGCAGACACAACGGGAACAAATCAGGGATAATGAGACACAGGAAAGTAAAATTAAATAGAAAAAGCACGAGACCAAGGCTACAAAAATAAAACAGGAAGTGACTAAACAGGGGAACATCCTTGACTGAGTCTTGACAACACATGGGGAACACCAAGGAGGCAAGGTAAACTGAAAGAAGGAATATTATAAACAATAAACATAGCAGCAACGGGAACAAAAACTAAACACAGCAACTAAGAAACAAACTCAAGACAAAACAGTGATGAAGCCAAAAGTGTGTCAATGGCCCAGTGACTGTGACACAAAGAAAGTCTGACTTTTAGCTGTTTTAATTTTCACTTTAATTAAATCCAGACAAAAAGAGGCACAACCCTGTGGTTTGGTATGGAAAAGATCATGTCTGTGAAATTATTGTTTCTGACAGAAAACTGATGATAAACTTCTCCAGTTGCAGAGGAAACAGGCTGCCTGGCACTAAAAAAATAAAAATAAAAATGAAAAGAACTGATATCCAGGAAGTCATACTTGCTAACTGCAGCCCTGCACAACTGCAAATGTTTCACAGGAAAAGAGGAACGAGACACAGGAGACTGGGGGGCACAGTCACTGCTCAAAATACAGTATATGTATTATTATGAGGGTGGCAGACAAAGGCACAAAGGCATGGACCAGCAACAGCTTGAAAGGTCATAAATGAGGAGACCGAGTGTGGGAACATGCAACAAGGAGAGGAAACACAATGAAGATTTGTATGAAAAGAACCAGTGATTCAAATTTATTTACACCCTTAAAGCGGAGCTAAAGGTTTAGTGATAGAGTGGCTCTGTCCAGACAGACATTTGTTTCATCTACTGAACTACATCTGACAGAGATTCTCTGGGATGTTGTAAAACACATATCATCATACTGAATCATGAAATGACCCAGACTCTAAAGAGGCTATTTTCAGGTAACCTGAGATGACGTGTAAGATGAAGCGTGTCTGTGTCCTCATCCGACATCAAACAGATTTTGCAGCCAGCGTCAGTCTTTCCACCTTCAGACAAAAGTGCAGCATGAGGTCGGTGCTTACTGCATCTCCTCTCGCCAAGCACACACAGGTGTGTGAAAAACACGACCCGAGCTCAGGTGTCCCCGCTTTTCTGGACGCTTTGCTCCCACTGCAGCTCTCTCTGCTTCTGGACTCACTTTTCATCTCTTTAACAAAGGGCTTTGAGTGCCTTGAAATGCACTCAGACAGGAAGTGGGTTGAGGCTGACGTAGTTTTTGCGGGTTTGTCATAAAAGGGATTTACATAAAAGAATCAGACAGGGAGCAGCAGGGCTTGAAAAACTAATTAAAAACATTTAAAATTTAGAGATCATTACATGGAGCAGAAGAATGATTGAAAACAGCAGTGTATCGTGATAAATTGCTGCACTCATTTCGGAATATTAAATGATTAATTATTACTTTTATCTACAGTCTGCTTTGTGATTGGCCTTGTAGAAAATAAAACTGTTGTCTCGAGATATTCCAAGTCTCATTTCAGACAGAAAAATTGCATCACATCTCTGGAGAAAGTGTTTTGCAAACCGCTGTCCGAAGCATTTTACAGCAGAGCTGCCCTTTGATTCAGAGCTGTTCATTTAAATCGTCTGAGACTGAAAGATCAAACTGTGAGACTTTTATTCTTTGCAATCCACCCAGAGTCCAAAAGCTGGTGATGCTCGGCACAGTGGTTCTCTCAGCTAAGTGCTAATGCCAGCAGGCACGTTTAAGATGTTCTTGTCCTGGAGGAAATTTGACCTGATTATGAAGAATAAAGTCACCTGTGTTATTAACATCTACTGTCATGACAGTCGGACCTGAGAGGGAGGTGAATATTAGAGTATTTTACACAAGAGTTGAAAAAATATTCTCCAAAGTCAGAGCAAACTGGGGCTCATCTTTTCTAGTTTTCTGGAAACGTTATAAAACAGGTGGATTTTTTACACACTTGCACCACAAAACATGATGATATTCTTCCATAAAGTAATAAAAGAAACACAGTTTAACTGATTTACCTTATCTTTACTCAAAAAAAAAGGTTTTCATTTAGTTCAGTTAAGCTCGATCCTGTGATGTTTTTTTCTGTATAACCTGTGAACCTGTGTTAGTTTGTGTTTTGGCAGAGAGTGGAACTCATCATCATCATCATCATCATCATCATCATCATCATCATCATCATCATCATCATCATCATCTCAGCCATGTTTGATATGTTAAAGACACCACATACTGTATAAGCTTAACCAAACACTCCCCAGTCTCAAATAAGTTGTTTTCAAACTTGGCAACACTGCACATAAAGTATATCAGAAAAAAGGAAAAATTAACATTTGATGATTTAGGTTTTCCATATTTGAATAAAAGTGGGGAGCAGTGCACAGTTAATTAATCCCACTTCATCTCCACAGGTCATCAGCTGTTATGTCTCCAGCTTCTTTATTGATGGGAATCTGAATAACAACAGGCTACATATTTCTAATTTGTTCCCTATTTGAAACACTAAACATTATCATATATAGGCTTTACAGCTCCACAATTTCACTTCCACATAACAAAGACAAATTCCTCCAATTCTGGAGTGTCGATTGCAGTGAACAACACATTTGTTTAATAACTGCATAAAGGCAAAATAACCATAAGTGCTGGTAAAATCCTGTTTTTCATTTGATTAAATACATAAAAATAAGGGTGCTTTGCTATTTTTCTTATATCACATATTAAGTTTTTTATCACTTGGCCCCGAGGTGTTTGTGTTTAATTTAATTTAGCCGTGAATGCTCCATTCGGTCATTTTTCATGAAAGGAATCTGCTTCATGAGACTTAAAAAAAAAGAGAAAAGTCTTTTTAAGGCCAATTAAATCCCTGAAATGACGAGCCTGTTTTAATTTTCATTAACATGAAGAAACATGCAGATTTCTTAATTAGCCGACGGCAACGGGAAGCAACCACTTTCATTTTTAAATTATTGTTCAGGAAGATTTGAGATCATGTCCTGTGACCGTATTCTAATTATTTCATGAAATTAATGATAGAGAAAAAGTGTCGGACACAATAATGATAACAGACAATTTATTGCAGCAGAACAGACGCCCAACAGCAAAGGAATATTTGGTGTGTCTGACAGATTTTGTTGTGGTTTGTTCTTCTGTTGCTCGAGGTTTTGGACTGAGCTGCCATTAAAACTTTGATTAATCCACAACCCACTCACACACAGTCGTATTCGGTCACACATATACAGAACTGAATTTGTGTTTCTTTGTGGTTGTTTTCTATCATTCAACTGATTTTCAGACTAGAAGAGTGAAGTCAAAGCATACAAAGGCTCTGAATGCAGGGCCCTGAGGCATGACATAGATCCCACACCAAACTCTCCTGGAGGCTGACAGTGTTTTAGTCTTCCCTGAATGTGAATGTCACACCATATAATTGTTCTCTATTAGACAAACTCAGTCAATTAAAGCAAAGAAAATGATTTCAGTTTTGTGTTCCCTCACTATATTGTCCCCTCTCAATAAATACTCTTTCTGTTAGACCAAAAGTCCCCAGTCATGTTGATGTGTTGCCAAACTTAAAAACAAAGTCTCTTTTGAATACAGCACTGGCTTCACAGCAGTGAAAGTTTGCACGTAAATTTGTGAGCTTTGTTGTTCTTCAGCAGAAGGACATTTTCTCAAGCTCTAACTATAGTGCATATGTACATTGCACTATAGTTAGAGCAGTGTGTTCTCTTCCACATGTTTAACCCACAGCATGCTTGTGTGCACAGCTGCGGGAGCCCCAGCGTGACATGAACTGCACATAACAGCGGCTGTCACGCAATGCTGACAGATCATATTAATGTTGCTTCTGGTAAAGCTTCGTCAGAAGCAACATGCGGTACAAATTATAATTTTTTATTAGCTTATAATTTCTGGGCTGAATATATTTATTTGTGAGCAGTTTGAAGATGACGCTTACGCATTTGAAGAAGCGCATTTCTCTGCAATGAACAAAAGTAACGCTGTCACTCATGACATTAGAAGAAAAAGAGGCAAAAAAGCAGTCATGTTGGATTTCTTTTCTTATTGTTTATATTGTCGGAAATTCACTTTTGTAACTGTAAGATCTGCACAAAAGGCATCACAACAAATGCCTTTCAAAATAAAAGACACAATTCTTATAAAACAAGTCTACTGCTCAGCTTTTTAACACATTAAAAGCACTGAACACTCATGAGCTTGAGCACATTTCTGATGCGTCCTCAGATGTAAGCCAGTATTTCATGTGACCATGGCCACACATTACATCACCATCCAGCTCTGCAGTCAGTGCTGTATATAAACCCAGCTGTTTGTTTACTATGGCTCCTCATGCTGCCCTCAAGTGGCCAAAATATCAATCAGAGCAGGTTCAGGAATAGTATTGGCCCTAAATCTACCATAATTATCATCAAAGCAGGTAGTGTACAAAAAATAAAAAAATAAAATAAATAAAATAAGCAGGAATCTCTGCTCGGCTTCTGACATCAGTGTGAGTTCAACTGCAACTTTAGCAAAACTAGTGCCAATTATATTTCACAGTTAAAAACAGCAGTTTACCTTTTCAAATATTTCAATCTCATCTATTTTGGAAGAAGTCCAACTAAATTTGTCTTTCAGTTTTACAGGGAGCAAACAGTAAAAGCAAAGTGGCAGTCGAACAGAAAGCGAGCCTTTAATGCCGGTACTTCAGAATGAAGTCCAAAGGATAATCCAAAAGCCTGAACCAAGGAATAAAGTGAAAACGGGAACCACGGCAACACGCAGCTGAGACTGACAACATGACAAAGGACAAGAGGAAACTCCCACAACATGGTAAATGGACTGGTTCTGATACAGCGCTTTTCTAATCTACCTGGGCACTCACAGCACTTTATACAACATGGCTCATTCGCCCATTTATACAAGCACTTTCTTTCAATGCTTTTTCTATCTAAGTGCTTTCTAACATTCACTCTGCGATGAATGCATCCAAGAGCAACTTGGGGTTCAGTATAATGCCCAAGGATATAGGATAGGCATGCAGACGGGAGATTGTGTGGCTAAAGCTGTCAGCTACTAATCGGTAAGCTGGTGGTTCAGTATGTGGCTGCTCCAAGGTAATGAGCACAGGGGACAACAGGTCAAAGACACAGTGGGAACAAATTAGAGATGATGAGACAGTGTATGTTCAACTAGATCCACAGAGCAAGAGACAAAAGACCGCCAAAGAAAGGCAGGGAGTAACTAAACAGAAGACAGAATCACACATGTGACCTAGACATGGAAAGACAGAAGGAAACATGAAGGGAAAGAAGAAGAAAGAAAAAAACTATCACCATCTAAAGTACAGGACTAATGGTAAAATTAATAAAGAGATTTAATTGCAGCAGGGAATATGAAATCTTAAACAGATGATGATAAATCCTTCTCTCATGTCAAGGTTCTGGGTCAGTTATGACCCAGTATTTTGAGTTTTCATGTTTTGGTTTGATTTTGTATTTTTTGGGTATCTTCTTGATCTATTTGATGATGATGTTCTATGTTCCAGCTTATTCTGGTTTATTTTTAGTTCTGCCCGTGTTAAGTCTGTGTTTCCTAGTCTGCATCCTTGTGTATTGTTTCCTGTTTTATTTTGAAGGATTGTGTCTTATATCAGTGTGTCCAGCTTTGCTCCTCCTGTCTCGTTAGCCACAATTTCTCCCAGCTGTGTCTCCCTCCTGTTACCCATTCCCTGATTACCACCCTGTATTAGCCCTGTGTTTTCCTCAACCCAGTGTCGTGTTGTACCCTCAGATCCTGCCTGTGTGTTCCTGCTTGGTTTCTGTGTTTGTTTCATGCCAGCAATAAAAGCTGTGGTTTTCAGTTACATTTCATCTCGGGAGTCCTGCATTTGGATCCACATTTCCACCTGCCCGCACACAGAGCCCTGACATCTCAACCCCCAAAAGAAATCATAAACCCACAAAACTCAAAACTGAGTCCAAGATGCTTGTTTTAACTACATGTGTAAAATATCATAAAATGTATTTTATTGATTTAAAGTTTATTTTTTGAATTTGAGCTTTAGCAACAACATTTTTACCATGCAGTTTTACAGTGTCAGGAACATGCTTCAATTCCCGCTGAACTATAAAACCCGTGTGTGGGTATGTGGGATAATAGGTGCTGAAGTCGGTCGGTGAGGTCGGTGTTTCCACAGAGGTGGTGAGTTTGTCTCCACCTTTAAGTGGCTGGTTAAGGTGCATGTGTTAGGATGAGTAAACAGTGAAAAGTGAAAAGGGAGAGAAAAACTTCAAGACAATCCAGTTTACTCAAGACAGAAAATAGAAACTGGATTATCCTCCACAGATTATCAGAACAAAAACTTTAAATCACGTGCACCCAATCAAATCCAGAACGTCCTGTCCCTTTGCAGTGTTTACATTCTGCATCTTTAATGCACCCTTTTGAAGCGTTCCCTCTCTGTCTTGCTGCTAGTTTGCCAGTGAGGCTGATTCTTTGCCTTGATCTTCTGACCAGTCGAGCTTATTGCCTTGATCCTGGGAAAACAGGCTTTGATGCATCTGAGTGCAGCTAACAAGTCATTCCTCTCTGAAGTGTATTAGCTGGAAATTGAGCCTTTTGATCTTTTCCTTTTTTTAATTTAACCTTGTTGGTTGCCAGAACGCCGTGTCTGGGAGCCTTCCGTCATCAGATGTAACTGTCAGCTTTTGGTTTAAGCTATTTTGAATTTTAAACAGAATATTGCAGCATTTTAAATATTTAGATGTCAGGGTATAACCAGAGATACTCATGATAAACTCTTTTTGCTTTCGTCGTGTTTTAAGCATAAAGAAAAAGCCCTACCAAGTCCGCATAGATGCTTGTGTATATTAAAATCAATTGACTGGATTGGCAGAGGCTTGGCGCTCACTGTCAAGATGCCAAATTATTTACTTTATCAGCACATGTGAGAAAATTAATCCTTTTCAGAAAGTCAGAACAATAACAGCAATACTGTGGGCGATCGTGGCTCAAAGAGTAACCGGAAGGTTGCCAGTTCGAGCCCCAGCTCGGACAGTCTCGCTCGTTGTGTCCTTGGGCAAGACACTTCACCTGCCGCCTACTGGTGATGGTTAGAGGGGCCGATGGCGCGATATGGCAGCCTCGCTTCTGTCAGTCTCCCCCAGGGCAGCTGTGGCTACAACTGTGGCTTGCCTCCACCAGTGTGTGAATGTGAGAGTGAATGAATAGTGGAATTGTAAAGCGCTTTGAGGGCCCCGAAAAGCGCTATATAAATGCAATCCATTATTATTATTAATACCAGTTTTTTGGGTGTATGTGTATGTTTGATCTTTTGTTACAAAGACAAACTCAGAAGGATTTAAGTTTTTAAGTTGTTTGTCAATGTTACCAAGAAAATGCAAAAAGTACACGAGTTAATTTAAGCTGTCAAAACACGTTCTAACAGATTTTAGCTCGACGGTCCACTCCTCCTTAGACGCTGCAGGCTACATGCTACATGCTTGTAGCCTGAACGGAAACCGTAAGAAAGCAAAAAAGATGGGAGTCGATATTCACAGACTTTTTCTATTGTTTTTTTCCCCCTTTTTAATTAGGGGTCTCCCTAATGATGACATCATCATGAGGTCATGCTTGAGGTCTAGTAGTTCCAACTTTTCCGTTTGAGCAAATCAGAACCAAGATACAGCCAAGATATTTTATAGATAAAATATGAAAGGAATTAGAGAAATAACATAAATAACAGAGAAATAACATAAATAACACCAAACTGATAATTCGGTAATCCATTCAGTACACTGAGATATTTCAGTTTAATCCAGGGATGTCAAACATAGGGGGAAAGAACCAATCCACCAAAGCGTGAAATCTGGCCCACCTGGAGGCTGTGAACAGAGGTGGGCACTTAATCTTCCCAAGGAGCCACATTAGAAACGGGGACTATTGTGCACCAGCTGCACCAGTGAGCATATAAAGAGATAAAATTAATATTAAAGTCAATGAAATGAAAATGATTCCAGGTTTTTATAAAGTAGGTGCACAAATGCAACATAAAAGGGGTCATTTTACCCCACTGCTGGTGGTTGCTAGGCAACATGATGATACTATATGTAATTCAGCTTTGGTGGAGAAGTTACTGTCATGAAATAAAAATCATTCAGTGCTTTTTGGAAGGTGTTGCAGGTGCATAGGTGCCCAAAACAGGTCATTTTAGCCCATTGTTAAGTGTTTGCTGGTGGGATGAACCCATGTGTCAAGTGTGTCTGCTGAGTTCCTGCATGTACAAGGAATGAAAGGCAAAGATTTGGTTGAACAGCCGTCTCAGTAACAACAACATAAAACACCTCAGAGAGTAAAACTTGTTTGAATCAACAGAAAATTTTGGCCTTTTAGCAAGAGAATAAAAGCTGGAAATAAGCAACTTTTCTGTAATATTTCTTTTTTGTGTACATCCTAAGAGCCGTGCTGATGGCAGTAGCATTTCTTAGTGCAGAAGAAATGAAGATGAATTACACTTGGGGTATTCATCATCAGTTTTATAAATAAATGGTTCATAAAATGCGTACTTGAATTTTTTAACACTAAAAGAAAAGGAATTTGCAGGTGTCTTTTTTTAGGGAATAGGTTCAGTGATCAGGCTCACTTAAGACCAAATCAGGCTAAATGTAACCCACAAAATCATTACAGTGATTTCGACACCCTTGGTGTAAACCATGAATGCTATTATATGCTGTTGGTGCTATAGAGAAACAGAGAGTCATTAAAGAGCAGGAAATGTAAATATGTAAACCATCGACCATTTGCGAGGCCATGCAGCAAATCTGAAGGTTTCAGTTCTGCCAGACAAGATATTATTAAATCAGATCAAATCTAATCATTTTGTACATTTTTTTCATATAAACACACATGAGTATAGCATGCTTGCATTTTGTGGATCAACACTTCTGTCTTAAAGTACTTGTGTGTCTGTGTACAAAATCATGTAACCTTGGAACTTGTCATTTAAAGCAATCCTCTGATAAAAAACAAAACAAAATATATACTTTTGTGTCCATCTGGGGCAGGAGGGCATCCAGATTATTTTATTACATTCATTACGTTTCTCCTGGTATGTCCCCCATGACTCCAATTTGCTAATAGCTTACTTCATGTCTGAAATAAAGCTGGCTCTAAACAAAGACGCCCATTGACGACACAGAACTGCAAAACCTCGCAGAGGACTACGTCTCCAACTCAAACAGCAGAGTCGATAAAGACAGAGCACATATCTGAACCACTGGAACACAGAGGTAAGAGAAATCTGTGGAGATACATGCGAAGGATTAAACTATAAATTAGTTAATATTAGATTATTTCTGCCAAGAAAAATGTTACCTGAGTTGATGTAGCAGTAATCTTGTTTGCGTTGGCCATGTTTCTTTTTGGTTTGTGTTACCTTACCTGCTTTTCTTTCATACTCTCTTTAGGTAATAAAGCCACATCTTTACCATGAAGCTACCTTTGGCTCTGGTGTTTGCACTCACCCTCCCCATCATCAGGGCTCAGGTTCCCCACTGGGGCCCGTGTCCAGAGCCTGCTGTTCAACCCGCCTTCAGCCTTAAACAGGTACCAGTGACGGTGCAGACTGTGCAGAATACGCTGAACACATTAGGCGTGAATGTCATGAGATCCTTCTTCTCTCGCACAGTTTGAAAAGGAAAAAGCTGACACCACAAACATTATCAGAGATTTCTGTTTAAATATTTTCATATGGCAAAGATTTGCTGACTGTTTATGATACATTCTTATTAAGTAGCAAAACGTACATGTTTAGTAATTGCTGGCATTTGTGATATAGATCAGAATAGTGTGTGGTGGAAGCAGATAGGAGTGTTTGTCATCATATTTGTCTCTGTATTGTGTGGGCACCAAAAAGTCGAGGCTGGTAGACACATGCATATGGACATAATTAAATACAACTACTACTAATTATAATTACACCACAGGTAAACAAGAATTTATTAATATATATATTGTTTTCACGTGAAAAAAATATAATTTAATCTATTAAAAGTACTTTTTATTTATATAGTTTATAATATATATATATATATATATATATATATATATATTTTCAGCATTTCAGCATAATCTTTGTTGTAAGTCAACTCAGTACCCAAAGTATTGTGTAAGTAAAGCTTTTCAGTACCTTTAATAGCATAGAAATGTGCATACATTAGTACAATAACTGAATAAATGAAGACAGACTTTTTCCCAGAGGGGAAACTTGGCAAAACATTGTGTTTAATTACTTCCTCAGCTGGTGTAGAGTAGGTTTTTATAAAACACATACCATATATCAGAGCATGTAGATTTATTCATAGTCTGCACTCACATTGCTCCGAGTTGTCTTTGAACCTGTGCGTGTTTCTGCCCTCACAGTTCATGGGGAGATGGTTTGAAATTGCCAAACTGCCAGCCCAGTTTGAGAAAGGCCGCTGCATTGAAACCAATTTCACTTTGACGACGAGCAACTCCATTCGAGTGGTCAGCTCTGAAATACTGTGAGTCCCATTGAATTTATCTGTGCAAACGTGGAGCCAGGAGGTAATGTCTGCATGTCGTGCAGCCGTTTTAGTCTAACATAAAGTTTGTCTGTGTGGAATAAAACAGAAAAGGAGAGATGAAGAAAATCGAAGGGATCGGGGTCGTAGAGGATATAAAGAATCCAGCCAAGCTGGGAATAAGTTATTCCTACGGTGAGCAACATCTGGTGACAACACTGAGAATGACTGGCTGTGTTATGAGTTGTTAAGAATGAAGTGGAAATGTAATGAGTTAATCAGCCTCTATAAGCCACATATTAGATATACGACTTTCTCTCAGTATGTGTAGCTTCAGGATAAAATACTGTGATACTTTTGTCTCTTCACTCTTACAACTTTTGTCTTGATCACAGTCCTTCCCTACTCCCCTTATTGGATCCTGTCTACTGACTACGTGAATTCGGCCTTGGTGTATTCATGCACTGACATCCTCAGGCTCTTCCACGTCGACTTCGCCTGGATCCTGGGGCGAACACGCACCCTGCCAGAATCCACCATCGAGAAAGCCAAAGAGATCTTTGCAAACAACAACATCGACGTGAGCAGGATGATCCCCAGCAGGCAGATGGGCTGTGAAAAAACGCTGTAAGCAGCGACACAGCAACACAAATTCAACACAGCATAATGTTGCTGTCGACAGAAGGGGGTAAATTATCCGCGTGTTTGTTTGCCTCGATGAATCTACGATTAATAATTTACGGTGATTGTTTCCAGCAGGATAAACTCAACTAGTTTCTCTGTTTTCTCCAGTTTTTACTTTGCACAACACCGACTGTGACAGTACAAGTTGAGAGGAATACTTTCCGTGTTAAGAGAAATGTTGTATTCGCTGCGAGCAGATGATTCTGAGTAATCTGAACACAAACTCAAAACATGAAGGATCTAATTAGTGTCAAAAAAAGTTAGTAAATCTCATTTCATGTGATCTTTACTGTGTTTTTAATGAAATCGTCAGCGTGCTGCACTGAAGCCTTCTATACACACAGAAACTGATTTGAAAGTTGAAAGGTGTCTTACTTTATCTGTAAAACGACGACAACTAAAGGTTACATATTTAAAATAGTGTCGATGTTTGAAGTTTACCATCTGTTTATGCTTTCTAAGTGTTTTAACATGTTCTGTATAAGCGTGCTGAAAGGCATTTTCAACTAAAAGCAGCAATAAAACCGCTATTATTTAGTAAAACATGAAATTCATTTCAATTCAATAAACCTTCAAAATGTCCAAGTTTTAAAGATTCCTATTGGCAGACATTGGAGGGTTTTTTCAGGCTAAACATGAGAATAAAGGCCTGGAAATTCAAAGTATTTGCATCAAGATGTTCTTAAAAGTTTTAAACCCTGGTGATTCAGGTGACCTTGAAAGGAGTTAAAGTATCTTCACAAGCACCACACTGCCTTACTTGAATGTTTTGTTTGTGCGTTCCACTGAGGTGGATTTTGCACTCTGAAAGGAAAAAGGTATTAGCTCTAACTAAAAAAGTAACACACTTAAAAAAAAATTAAGAGTAATTTGACCTTGGGAAGGTCGCATGAACATGTTCACAAATGTAAAAATCCCCCACCACATCCAGGTGTCCATTAAAAAGACTGAAGACTGTTGATTTTTGTGTGTTTGTCCTCATTTATCTTGGGTTTTGTGTGTTTCACTGAGGTGAGTTTTGCCCTCTTAAAAGAGATTCTAGCGAACTGAAAGGTAGGTAGAGTTTTTTGAAGTCAATACAAATTATAAAATGATTAATGATGCAATAGAAGGTGACTGATGTCTCGATCTGTAGCTGGTGTTATATATAATAAACAGGAGCAGGACACCTATCAATATACCTTATGTATACACACAAACACACACACACACATATATATATATATATATATATATATATACATATATATATATATATATATATACATATATATATATATATATATATATATATATACATACATATATATATATATATATATATATACACATATATATATATATATATACACATATATATATATATATATATATATATATATATATATATATACATATATATATACATATACATATACATATATATATATATATATACATATACATATATATACATATACATGTGTGTATATATATATATATATGTATATGTATATATATATATATGTGTGCACTAGCCAGCCGCTTGAGGAGGTACACCAGAGAGATAGAAGGCAGGAGAATAAACAAGCTGTTCTCCACAGAACCAGCAAAGGTGTACTCTCAGTGGCAAGGGAACAATAAGAGAACAGCACCACCAAGGCTGGAGACGGAGCAATACTGGAAGAGCATATGGGAGAAGGACGCAACCCATAACGGCAATGCTCAGTGGCTAGAGGATCTGAGGGCAGACCACAGCGACCTCCCTGAACAGGGTCCAGTAACCATCACAGTGGCAGATATCCAAGAAAGGGTCTCCAGTATGAAGAGTTGGACAGCACCAGGGCCTGACATGGTTCACGCCTACTGGCTGAAGAAGCTGACTGCACTCCACGAGCGTCTGGCAGCACAAATGAACCAGCTGCTAGTTAACGAGAGACACCCGGAATGGCCAACCGAAGGCCGGACGGTCCTGATCCCCAAGGACCCCAAGAAGGGACCGGTCCCCTCCAACTACCGACCAATAACCTGCCTCAGTACTACATGGAAGCTCCTGTCAGGCATCATATCGGCTAAGATGAACAGGCACATGGGTCAATACATGAGCGGGACACAGAAAGGAATTGGCAAGAATACCAGAGGCGCAAAACACCAGCTACTGGTAGACAGAACAATCAGCCGAGACTGCAAGACCAGACTGACCAACCTGTGCACTGCCTGGATTGATTACAAGAAGGCCTATGACTCAATGCCCCACAGCTGGATACTGGAATGCCTAGAATTGTACAAGATCAATGGGACCCTAAGAGCCTTCATCAGGAACTCAATGGGGATGTGGCGTACAACACTAGAGGCCAACTCCAAGCCCATAGCACAAGTCACCATCAAGTGCGGGATCTACCAAGGAGATGCTCTGTCCCCACTGCTGTTCTGCATAGGCCTGAACCCCCTCAGTGAGATCATTAACAAGACTGGCTACGGATACCGACTACGGAACGGAGCAGTTGTCAGCCACCTCCCGTACATGGATGACATCAAGCTGTATGCCAAGAGTGAACGAGACATCGATTCACTGATCCACACTACCAGGCTATACAGCAATGACATTGGAATGTCGTTCGGACTGGAGAAGTGTAGTCGGATGGTAACAAAGAGAGGGAAGGTAGTCAGAACTGAGGGGATTGAACTACCAGAAGGCAACATTGCAGACATAGAGGACAGTTACAAGTACCTGGGGATCCCACAGGCAAATGGGAACCATGAAGAGGCCGCTAGAAAAGCTGCAACCACCAAGTACCTGCAGAGGGTCAGGCAAGTCCTGAGGAGTCAGCTGAATGGTAAGAACAAGATCTGGGCCATCAACACGTACGCCCTGCCCGTGATCAGGTACCCTGCTGGGGTAATAGGCTGGCCAAAGGAGGAGTTAGAAGCCACTGACATAAAGACATGAAAGCTCCTTACCATGCATGGAGGGTTTCACCCCAAGTCCAGCACCCTGAGGCTGTACGCTAAGCGGAAGGAAGGGGGCCGGGGACTGGTGAGTGTCAGCACCACAGTCCAGGATGAGACAACGAACATCCAAGAATACATTGGGAAGATGGCCCCAACTGACCGAGTGCTCAGTGAATACCTCAGGCAGCAGAAACCCAAGAAAGAGGAGGGAGACGAGGAACCATCATGGAAGGACAGGCCCCTGCACGGTATGTACCACCGGCAGATAGAGGAGGTGGCTGATATCCAGAAATCCTACCAGTGGCTGGACAAAGCTGGACTGAAAGACAGCACAGAGGCACTAATCATGGCAGCACAAGAACAAGCTCTGAGCACAAGATCCATAGAGGCTGGGGTCTATCACACCAGGCAAGACCCCAGGTGCAGGCTGTGTAAAGATGCCCCAGAGACAATCCAGCACATAACAGCAGGGTGCAAGATGCTAGCAGGCAAGGCATACATGGAACGCCATAACCAAGTGGCCGGCATAGTGTACAGGAACATCTGTGCCGAGTATAACCTGGAAGTCCCGAGGTCAAAATGGGAGATGCCCCCAAGGGTGGTGGAGAATGACCGAGCTAAGATCCTGTGGGACTTCCAGATACAGACAGACAAAATGGTGGTGGCTAACCAACCGGACATAGTGGTGGTAGACAAACAGAAGAAGACGGCCGTAGTGATTGATGTAGCGGTTCCGAATGACAGCAATATCAGGAAGAAGGAACACGAGAAGCTGGAGAAATACCAAGGGCTCAGAGAAGAGCTCGAGAGGATGTGGAGGGTGAAGGTAACGGTGGTCCCCGTGGTAATCGGAGCACTAGGTGCGGTGACTCCCAAGCTAGGCGAGTGGCTCCAGCAGATCCCGAGAACAACATCGGAGATCTCTGTCCAGAAGAGCGCAGTCCTGGGAACAGCTAAGATACTGCGCAGGACCCTCAAGCTCCCAGGCCTCTGGTAGAGGACCCGAGCTTGAAGGATGAACCGCCCGCAGGGGCGTGCTGGGTGTTTTATATACATATGTATATATATATATACATATGTATATATATATATATATACATATATACATATGTATATATACATACAGTGGGGCAAAAAAGTATTTAGTCAGCCACTGATTGTGCAAGTTCCCCCACTTAAAATGATGACAGAGGTCAGTAATTTGCACCAGAGGTACACTTCAACTGTGAGAGACAGAATGTGAAAAAAAAATCCATGAATCCACATGGTAGGATTTGTAAAGAATTTATTCGTAAATTAGGGTGGAAAATAAGTATTTGGTCAATAACAAAAATACAACTCAATACTTTGTAACATAACCTTTGTTGGCAATAACAGAGGTCAAACGTTTACTATAGGTCTTTACCAGGTTTGCACACACAGTAGCTGGTATTTTGGCCCATTCCTCCATGCAGATCTTCTCGAGAGCAGTGATGTTTTGGGGCTGTCGCCGAGCAACACGGACTTTCAACTCCCGCCACAGATTTTCTATGGGGTTGAGGTCTGGAGACTGGCTAGGCCACTCCAGGACTTTCAAATGCTTCTTACGGAGCCACTCCTTTGTTGCCCGGGCGGTGTGTTTTGGATCATTGTCATGTTGGAAGACCCAGCCTCGTTTCATCTTCAAAGTTCTCACTGATGGAAGGAGGTTTTGGCTCAAAATCTCACGATACATGGCCCCATTCATTCTGTCCTTAACACGGATCAGTCGTCCTGTCCCCTTGGCAGAAAAACAGCCCCATAGCATGATGTTTCCACCCCCATGCTTCACAGTAGGTATGGTGTTCTTGGGATGCAACTCAGTATTCTTCTTCCTCCAAACACGACGAGTTGAGTTTATACCAAAAAGTTCTACTTTGGTTTCATCTGACCACATGATATTCTCCCAATCCTCTGCTGTATCATCCATGTGCTCTCTGGCAAACTTCAGACGGGCCTGGACATGCACTGGCTTCAGCAGCGGAACACGTCTGGCACTGCGGGATTTGATTCCCTGCCGTTGTAGTGTGTTACTGATGGTGACCTTTGTTACTTTGGTCCCAGCTCTCTGCAGGTCATTCACCAGGTCCCCCCGTGTGGTTCTGGGATCTTTGCTCACCGTTCTCATGATCATTTTGACCCCACGGGATGAGATCTTGCGTGGAGCCCCAGATCGAGGGAGATTATCAGTGGTCTTGTATGTCTTCCATTTTCTGATGATTGCTCCCACAGTTGATTTTTTCACACCAAGCTGCTTGCCTATTGTAGATTCACTCTTCCCAGTCTGGTGCAGGTCTACAATACTTTTCCTGGTGTCCTTCGAAAGCTCTTTGGTCTTGGCCATGGCGGAGTTTGGAGTCTGACTGTCTGAGGCTGTGGACAGGTGTCTTTTATACAGATGATGAGTTCAAACAGGTGCCATTCATACAGGTAACGAGTGGGGGACAGAAAAGCTTCTTACAGAAGACATTACAGGTCTGTGAGAGCCAGAGATTTTCCTTGTTTGAGGTGACCAAATACTTATTTTCCACCCTAATTTACGAATAAATTCTTTACAAATCCTACCATGTGAATTCATGGATTTTTTTTTCACATTCTGTCTCTCACAGTTGCAGTGTACCTCTGGTGCAAATTACTGACCTCTGTCATCATTTTAAGTGGGGGAACTTGCACAATCGGTGGCTGACTAAATACTTTTTTGCCCCACTGTATATATATACATATATACATATATACATATACATATATATATATATATATATATATATATATATATATATATATAGGGATGGGTACCGGTGATCATGGCACCGGTTCTGACATAAACGGTAGTAACCAGACCGAAAAGCAGCGCACATTTCGGTGCTTTATTTCGGTGCTTTTTTTTCCTGAGCTGTGATACACTTCTAGCAGAGGTGGGACCAAGTCATTGTTTTGCAAGTCTCAAGTAAGTCTCAAGTCTTTATCCTCAAGTCTCAAGTCAAGTCTCAAGTAATGTCAGGCAAGTCAGAGTCGAGTCTCAAGTCACTGGTGTAAAAGTCCGAGTCAAGTCACAAGTCTGAAACTTTGAATTTCAAGTCCTTTCGAGTCTTTAAAAAAAAAAAATAATGAAAAAATAATGTTGCAGTTATATGCTAAATGTAAATATTAGACCATGTAATTTTAAAATCTGTGTTTTTCTCAACACATGACAAAATAGTGAACTTAGAAAATATACACAAATTGTGAAATTGCACCTCTTTAAAATGCAGCTCAATTTAAGCTGCATGTTATTCTTGGATGCGGTTGTAGGACCAGCTTTAAAATCGCATGACAAAAATATCATACACATTAAAAAAAACTGTATCACCAACGTAGCCTGGACAACATTTGCTAGTTAGATGAAGTCAGCTATCTCATCTTAGCATATTTATATGCATATTTATAATCATACGGTTCTTGGAGTGAGTGCATACACTCATGAAGTTTAGTAACTTCAGGTCACTGCAACAAGCCCAGGTGCAGTTTACCGACGGATGGGTACAGGACCTTGAAATGCACCGTGTAGAAAGTAAAGACCATCGTACGTATCATAAGTTTACCAGTCTCACAAATTGTCGTCATAAATACACATTCGTTAACCGTTTATTAATAGGACCTTTGAGCTCAACGGTAATTAATTAGTAGTGGAAATAATTTCTGGTAGCATCACAGAAATGTAGCAGTGACAACAATATTGTATGCTGTAATCGTACTGGGCAATTAGTGATACAAAAAACCTGTTTTATCCTGTGAATAAAAGTATATGTTTTTGTCAATGTACCATAATAACAGAAGCGAAACGCAATATTGTGTCAGGACAATTCACTATTTATGCACAATAAACAAAGGAGCATAGCGCGACAATTTCTGTTCAGCGCCAGACTTGCTTGTAACCTATATCACTAATTATGTTATGAAAATGACGTATTAACTACTAAAAAACACTGACCTTCGTGTAAATGCTTGGAGCAGACTAACCTGTGAGCTGGAGTGTTCTGGGACGTTATATTTGATCTTTGAATGGCTGCAATCCAGGCCATCCATCGCGTCTTTGTTACTTCGGAAACATGGCTTGAACAATTTCTCTTCAACGACGTAATCCGATAACAACCGATCTCTTTACCCGTCGGCTTCCCGTGGCTGTCATGTGACCGGCTATTGCAGTTAATAATACAACAGCATCTTGCCATTTTTGTGTTTCTTTTTATCGCTGTATAACTGATTTTAATTGAAAGCCTGCGTGCGCTAGTACCGCTTGCCACGAGTTCCCAGAATCCTTTGCGGTTCTACCCGTGAATGACGTCACATTTTCAATCTCTATATAATATGCATGTTAAATTTTATATTTGGGGTAAAATATCAAGTCTTTTCAAGTAAACCGGTTCAAGTCCAATTCAAGTCCCAAGTCATTGGTGTAAAAGTCCAAGTCAAGTCACAAGTCTTAGAACATTTTTTCAAGTCAAGTCTAAAGTCATAAAATCGAGTCTGACTCGAGTCCAAGTCATGTGACTCGAGTCCACACCTCTGACTTCTAGCCAATCATTTTACGTTTCCGAGGATAGTAGGCGGGTCCAGGTACGTACGTTCTTTTAGAGCAGAGCTACAGATTAAAAATGCCCAAGGCGAAACGGTCAAAAGTCTGGCTGTACTTCACAGCAAAATATGCAAACTCAGCAGCCTGCAACAAGTGCTTTAAGCTGATACTGTGATACTGTCAAAGGAGGTAACACCTCAAATCCGATTAAACACCTGGCGACGCGTAGCGTTTTTTTTAAAAGCCCAGAAATGCACCGTATTTGATAGCTTGCTGCGAGACCTCACACGAGCGCATCTACTGCGGTGGGTTGCCTGTTATCGGACCCGGAGTTAGCAACATCCCCCAAAAACACGAAGAGAAGAGTCCTGGCCCCTAGCCCTGCCAGTGTAGCAGAAATGATGACGGATGATGATGGCAGCAGCAGCCGTTCTTCTCTGCGTGAGTAGCTTAATGTTGTTCGTGTGTAATTTACGTTGAGTAGGCTAACCACGTTATTACATTAATGCATGTAAGGTGAACTAGCAAACCTCATCATAGCTACATGCGGCTGTCTTCTTGTTTGATGGCAGATATTCCCTTCACCCTGGCCAAAAAGGCTAAAATGATCAAAGAAAAAGTGGGAAACAGTTAAACATGAGAGGTTTTTGGACAAAGTTTATGTTTTTTCCATTGTTGAAGCATTGCTTCCAGCCAAGAGTGATACCATATATGCCCCATAGCTGCAGAAAAGGCTAACATTTTTATCTTATTACAAAAAACTGCTGAACATGAGAGGTTTTTGGACCAATTTTGTGTTCTCCATTCTTTAAGCACCGTTTGAGCACCGTTTGAGCACCGGCACCGTTTCAAAAGTACCGATTTGGCACCGGTATCGGATAAAACCTAAACGATACCCATCCCTATATATATATATATGTATATATATATATATATATATATATATATATATATATATATATATAAAATCAAACAAACACTGTGGCATCACTGAGAGTTAAAAACTGTCTAAATTCTTTCATCTTTAATAAAATGATCAGGGTTGCTGCTTTACCAGGTGCAACATTTAAGTTTAACATCCAGGCATCCATGAAAACAGAATTGATTAAATTTAATGTATTTCAGAAGTTAGCAGAAAGTTGGCTCAGAGAGATTTCTTGTGCTTGTGCTGGAATTAAAACGGTCTGCATCAGACCAGCGTGGTTTACCCTGCTGTGTCTGTGAGTTCAAAGGGTCTTACTTTCTTAAGTGTAGTGAAGGACCGAAGGTTTTACATTGTAGTGCAAGTCCTTTAAATGAATACTGCTTTAGTTTTGTACAGAACTTTTTCATTTTGATATACAATATACAATATGTGCAAGATCCAACTAATCCACAGACTCTTTCAGTTACCATAGGAACATGCCTATCACATGCTGTTACAACAATTTAACTTCACTGGGCTTGGGGAGACATTCATGTACTCCACCGTGCAAAGGCTGGATTCAAATTTAGCTTTTTTTTTGAGGTCTAATCTACATTTGGGGAATAATTATTGCTCACTTAGAAAGAAATGAACAGTCTCTAAATTTTATGGTTTATTCATTTTTTATGGAGGCAACAAAAATCCAGAATAAAAACATTACATTAAAATCTAAATTGATTTTGGCATCATTGAGTGAAATAAGTACTGGATCCCCAACCATCCACCCATAGATTACAGGTGATTACAATCAAGCAATCAGTCAATCAGTTACAGATACTTGCTTTATGTATAAAGTACACTTAACATAATCAGTTTCTTTGACCTCTCCACCATCATGGGCTACATCAAAGAGCCACCAAAGGATGTCAGGATTAGAAGTCAGCAGGAAGTTAGCTCGCTAGTTTCCACCTAAACATGATATGGCACGTTCTGACTGAGAGATTTCTGAAAAAATAAAAACGTACAGCTCTGCCATCTCTTCCAACATAAATGAAGACAGAAAACTAAACAGCAGTGACATTTGTAGGGTTACTGACGTTGGACTAGCTGGTATATAATGATGTGCTATGTGATCGCTAGCGACACAGCTATGTTAGCATAACATAAACACAGTGAAGCTGGAGGATGAACGCTAACATTTTTCACTTGATAAAAGTTAACGTGATGGTTAGGGACAAATGCAATTGCATGTCGGGATGCTGGAAATGGACCAAAGTTAAGTCAGGAGAATAACTGAGATCATCCACCCACAATATGAGGTTAGTCATTAATATACTGCAACAACATGGGAATAGAGCAGCTGCGAGAGAATTCAACATTAAAGAATCAATGGTACGGAAGTGGAGGAAGCAAGAAGAATGAGTTGAGTAAAATTTGACGTATTTGACTGTTTTGTTTCCCTTAGTGCGCCTTATAATCTGGTGTGCATTATGTATGAAAACAGACCCGTTGATCGACAGTGTGCCTTATGGTCTGAAAAATATGGTAATAATTATTGTCAATAAGGGTGGGGCAGAGGTAAATTTTAAATAAGAAATATGGAATAAAAAACAAAAAACAGAATACAAGATAAAAGATAAAGAAAATACGAACTACAAAGTCCTTAATCACACCCCAAATCTCAAGACCCAGGATCCAAGTGAGGATGACTTTACTCCAAAAACATTCGTGAAAAGAATTATTCTTGCCTAAGACACTCACATGGATATGTAAACACTGCGGATTAGTGCAGTTTTTTCAAGCCAGCTTCAAGACTTGAAAAAACTGCCTGAAGCATGTATGTGTACTTACTGCACTCTACTGGAACATTTCAGTTCAATTCAATTTTATTTATACAGCACCAAAGCAGTTGCCCCGAGGTGCTTTATTTTGTTAGGTAAAGACCCTACAGTAACACAAAGAAAACAGAGAAAACCCAAGCGACTCTCTTTGAGCAAGTGCTGTGGCGACAGTAGGAAGGAAAAACTCCCTTTTAACAGGAAGAAACCTTCAGCAGGATCAGGCTCAGGGAGGGGCGGCCATCTGCTTCGACCGGTTGGAGGTGCAGTGAGGAAGACGGGACAAAAGACTTGCTGTGGAAGAAAAATAGAGATTAATAATGAGTAATAAATAAATACATAATGGGTGGTAAGCAGTAATCCTGAAGAATGGGGTGATATGGTACTATAAGGTCATTAAGATAAGACAGGCTTGATTATTCAAGACCTCATATGCTCTTTTCTGTCTCTCTTTTTATTATTGTCATGTTTCTTTTCCATGCAGGCACAATTTACCCACTAAACCACTGAAAACTCCAAGAAACCTTTTTTAAACACGAGAACATTTTATTTTTTTGCTTGAACTATATCCATGATCTTAGCACCAAGACAGTGGAAATCCCATCCTGTAAAAGATTTCTTATTGCTTCTTTGCAATTAAAGACTAAAGCAACACTACCTGCCGAAAAGTGTGCTAGTCAGCTTCAACGTCAACTACAGTAATTCTACACATGCACAGATGCATGTGGACAATTATTGTAGGCTCTTTACCTCACAATGTAAAATTCTTTGAGGCAACTGTTGGATTGAATTGATGCTAAATAATAATAAAACCAAGTTGAATTGAAAAATGGAAACAAACAAATTAGACTGTGATTCATAATCTTAACAGACGTGTTGTCTAATCTTCATTATCAAGGTTTTGTGACGACAAGGCTTCGGGATGTAGTGTTAAGTAGCTTTTAAAGTGTTGGTAAGTTAAGCACATCGTGCAGCACTCAAGCCGAGGAAGGAGGAAAACCTACATGGTCTTCACAGGACAGTAATAAATATTAAACTACCCAACGGAAAATAAAATGATTGTTTCTGTTTTACGGTTGCCTTTCTGTAAAAGTCACTGATGACACATTTAAACATTTCTTACATTTGGAGCTGACCGCACATGTTGCGGCCTGCATTCAGAAATTATTGTTGAATCTTGTGTTATTTTCAGTAAACCATTTCTATTTATAGCAGTTGGATCCTTAACGACACTCTGGAGAACTTTTGTCTGCTCTCGGTTTGTTCCCAGTCTCTCTGTGTTCCTCTTTTCTGTTTCCCCCCCGCCCATCACCCCCAACCAATCGAGGCAGATGGCACTCCTCCCTGATCCTGGTTCTGCCAAAGGACTTTTCCTGTTATAGAGGACTGTGTGGTGGTTGGGCTCCTCTAATACTGTACAATCATCTCAAGCACATTGAGATGATTGTACTGTGAACTGCCCAGTAGCTCTGAATTCTTGGCACAAGAGACGCCAGCCTGGAGAACTCAACGTGACCAGAGTCACCACATTTATTGTGCAACAGATGAAACCGTTAGTTATGTTCACTGTTTGTGGATCTATGTAGCTGCCAAGAGGCTGTTTGATAAACCTTTGATATAATTTTAAAATGAAACGCATCCACACTGAAATCATAAAAACACTGGACACAAACAAATCTGTGTGCAAACGGTGTGTAAGAGCTTTTTATTAGGACAGCTCTGTCAGCAACATTTTTCTTACCTGAAAAATAGTTCACACCCACAGTCTTGAGACACAAAGTCCTAGCAGTCTTAGAAACACACACAAAGAAAGTTAAAATGCTTAGAATTTGAACTAAACACTTTTGGGATGGTTTGCTGTTCCAGCTCCTTGTCACGCTAGGCTTGGTTGGGTTGAGCAGCCATGCTCCGTCTCTGGGTGTTGTCCTGTGCTCCTGCTCTTCAGCAAGCTCACCTGCTCCACATCTGCCTCATCAACATTGTCTGCATCATCAGAGTGGAAAACAGGCTCTCCTGATCCCTCAATGTGCCTCACCTGTGGTCTTTAAGCTCCTGAGTGTAATGTCCTTGTCTCTCCACTTTACAACGTTCTCGCCGTGGCTGAGGAGCGGCTCAATCCTCAGATCCATTTCCCTGTCCTTGATGAGCTGGTCCAATACTTCTGGAATCCCTCATTGAAAAACTCACAACTTCTGCTTGCCCACCCAGCAACCCATGACCTCAGCTGCAGTCACAAAGCAAACAACTGGCCCTCCCACAGCCTCCCCCCCGCGCATAGTGAGTAAGCTCTCTCTTATTCTCTGCAAGCTCACCTTTGTCTGCAGAATATCTGCGAACCAACTTACCTGGATTAATCTACCTCTCGCCCAGTGACTCATCTCTCTGCCGCCTGCTCTGTCTGACTGAGCCCTCCTCGCAGACATCTGCTCCTGAGTTAATAAACGAGCTGTACTGTGAAGCGCTCTCTCCTGGGTCTTGCTTAAGAGACTGCCTTTTAATATTGCTACTTTCACATTTCACACGATCATTTATCACAAATAACTTCTACCATTCTGTTTTTTTCTTATAGTCTCTCAGTCTTTTGCTTGAGCCACACTGAGCATCTCAGGGAAAACAATATTCAGCTATTTCAGTTTCTTCAGTTGGATTTTCTCCTGCTTTTTGGGCTTAGGATTGGAGGCTACAAGTCAATGTGTTTTTCCTAGAGTACATATAGAAACAGGTGTGTGGTTTTATGAAGATTGCAGGCACCCGACACAACCTGTGGATTCAGAATCATTTTAAATCATTAGCATGCAAATTTATGATGTACAGCGTAGAATAGCGCTATAAAAGACAGGTAAGAACAAAACAGGCCAGTGTGCATGTTTAAGGAATTAAACTGTGATTTTTAGTGTTCATGCTGTGGAAGTCAGTTGCCTCTGTGTACTATTATTTCTTCCACTTTGATTAAATATGAGAAAATCTATTTTGGTTTCAATGCTCAGTTTATTTTCCCACACCAGTTCAGTTATTTTTTTGAGCAGGGTAAGAACAGGCTGTGTTAGTATAAGCCCAACAAGGGCTGAAAACAATGACCATAAACTCTCTGTGAAGCATGCTCCATACTGGAACTATGTTAAACGGCAGTGTTCCTTTTTAAATAAATAGGAAATAGTTAATGAGGCCTAATGTGTTTGTGTCACATGGAAAATTTCAGTGTAAGTTATCCAAATGTTGCCTTAGAAAATCGTGAAAATAGCAAAAATAGCATAGGGATGAGCAATACGAGTTATTTATAGCAGGCATTTCTCTATATTGAATTCAATTCAATTTGATTCATTTCTGTAAATATCTACCTTTTTTATTTTAAGTAAAAAAGTGTTTGATGTGCTGACCTGACATGAGCTTAATATAACTGAAATGTTCCCCTGTGGGGAAGAATTAGAAGAATTATGCAGAGGGTCCATGAGAGCCTGAGCGCTGCAGAAAATGAAGATCATAACCAGATTTCTGTGGTAACCTTCTACCATTTGAATACATTTAATGCAACAGATTATAGCACCAAGGAGACAATAGAATTAAAACATAATCTGCAAAGCTTTTTGTAATTGTTACTAAACCATTTACCCCATTGTCAGATTTACAGATTTACAAACCCTGAAGCCCATTTTAGTTAAAAAAAAATCTGAGGAGAAAACTGCAGAAGGTCACAACTGAGAGAGAAAGATGTGTTTATAAATTTCCCCGTGGTCTCATTCTCAGTGCTTGAAGTGCTTCCTCACAAAATATACATTTCCTCCTCTGTCATGCTTATGTGGTCAGACACTGCAGCGGCTTTCATTTGAATCGCTGCAGTAACATCATGCACACACACACTTAAAAGCTTGAGAAGAACAGAAATATTTGACTTCAGAGTGAAAGAGAGAACAAAAATGCTGTTAAATGTGAAAAGTGTCGCACAGGCATGTCAGAGAATTTGTAAAGGGCACCCTTTTCAAAGGTGAAGAGCCTCCTTTGACAAGGTGTTGCTGCTTCTTCCTGAACCAGGGCCGAAGGAACCTTATGAGATTAGCAGTGATGTGCAAAAGAAGTACGAAAGTTTTCTACTGAACAGTAGCAGAGATTCTGTTTTTTATTTTAATCATTAAAAATTAGTAGAATTGAAGAAGTTGTTGGCTGTTTTCTTCGTCTTATAACTGAGGAAATAAAGACATTAAAATGAGTATTCCCTGTTGTTAAAGATCAGGGACTTATGTTGAAAGAGGGGGTTTCTTTCTCCTGCCTGTGCGAGGAGGACATCTACATTTTTGATACCATGAATCAAACTACGCAGTCACTGTCATTCTTTTTCCTGTGTTTGTGCTGTGTCTCGATAACTAATAGGTCCTGACAGAGGCCTCTGGCTCCCTCGGTCTTTTGCTCAATATACATTAAAGACTGAGTCGAAGTGGAAACTAAGAAAATAAAGATGACACAAGGTACAGGGAGGGACAGCAGTGTGTTGCATTAGTTTCAAGCTCTTTATTACAGTCATTCGGCTGTGAAGAGTGAAAGAACAACACTTGTGCAGCCCTTAAAGAACGAAGGACATGAGACGACCTCTGCCCACCATCTTTAATGGTATCTAAACAGATGTTAGCCAATAAATACATCAATAATCACTCCCTGTACTGAAGGGGAATTTAACTACAGATAATAAAAACTATTAAAAATGCTGTGAAGTTGGACTGTACCGCAGAAATCCGTTTTGGAGCAAGTCTCAAGTGGCCACTCCAGGAACTGCAGTACCTGCAATATTAGATGGATACAGATCTCGTTCAGACCACGATTGAGACCATTGCCTTCATTTTTAGTAATGCGCAAAAAGATGAACTAAATGGCTAAGGCAGAATTTGCAGGGATGCAATTTACACTCTCACTTCTTATTCAGTTTCACATTGGGGTCACACTTTGCCAAATTTAGTTGTAGGCCTGTTGCTTTACTTTGCTCATGCTAAAAGTTGACAAAAATTAATTTTTAGAAGCATCAAACTGTGTTTAGTCAAATGCTCTAGTGCGACCATTGTGCCAACATTGTCTGGGAGTTGGCTGCCTGTGCACTGTGGCATCAAAATGTAGCTGCTGGTCACTGTGGCTAATTATCAGCTAGCTGTGTGTGAACAGGCAGCTAGCTTGGCTAATGCTAACTACTAATCAAAGCTTTGTGATGACTGCTTAATGCTGATGATCGATGAACAATCCATCCCTGTGAGTCCTAATAAAGTTAGAAAAGCAACTGTTTTCATTGAAACTCTGTGCTGTACTCAGTGTGATAAAACTAAAGAAATCCAGCAACAACATTCAACAAAGCTTTGTTAGTTTGCTGATAATCACATATAAAAGAAACTAAAAGAAAGGACTGTGCTGGCAGATTTTTACCACGGTAGAATTATAAAGACAACATTAGCTAAACACTTTGTTAGTGTTAGCGGCTGCCCAGCTGGTGAGCTGCTGGCTGACTTTGTGCCTCTGAGCTGCATGTTTGCTGTCTGGCAGGCTGGGGGAACCACAGGACTGCTGATGGACCTGGCTGCCAATAAAGAGGCAGTTCATGCTTCTAGTGGGTTTTTGTGTACACACACACACACACACACACACACACACACACACACACACACACACACACACACACACACACACACACAAATCTTTGCTTATATTGGAATCAAAAGATAAAATGATGCACTCTGTTCCTGGTGGACTGCAGGGTATGAATCATCTCCTCCTGGCCAGTGAGGTGTGTGGTTGACAAACTGAATTCATACCACCAGATACTGAGGAGGCCTTTTGCCCTTCATGCTGTACTATGATATCAGTCAAAGAACTGGAAATATGCATAGTTTAAGTTTGATTTATTTGTTATATCGAGCATCCACCCATTTATAGAATTCTAAAATATGGATATTTCACAACACTGTTCCAGTCGCACATGTTGTGGGTGGAAGGAACAGACTACAGTTTATCAATATTAAATGTTTTTTCATCTCCTGTCTCCCAACCAACTTGCTCATTTAAATGGTTCATATGTCAACAGTTAGCTGTGTCTTTGCGCATCACCCATACAACATTTACAAAATCAATATGCTGTTTTTATTCTTCTAGATAAAGTACTGTGCAACTCCCAGAGGATGAGGAAGAGGACAATAGAAAACAAAGAACTTATTTTCTGTATCAGACAGTGCAGCAAACAAATCTGCTTTTAATGTGCACTTCAATATTAAGTGGTAAAATAACACAATATGAAATAAATGAAATGCAGACTGGTTCTTCTCTGTACCAGAAACTACATTTTTGTTAGTGGCTAAGGGAAGATTCACAGAAAGGCACGTCAGGCTTCAGCGTCACACAGACCTTGATGCTTTACTTTTCCCAGCCATTCTGTTGTTGATTTGCTGGTCTGATCGGAATCATTGTCCTGTTGCATGACATAATTTCAGTCAAGCTTTGGCTGCCAGACAGATGGCCTCACATTTGACTCTGGAATCCTTTGGTTTACAGAGGAGTTTATGGTCCACTACATGACTGTAAGGTGCCGAGGCCCCGCGGCTGCAAAACAAGCCTGAATAATCACCCCTCCACCCCAGACAGTTGGTGGTTATCCTGATATACTGTGTTTGGCTTTTGCTAAATGTGGTGCTGTGCATTATGGCCAAACATCTCCATTCTGGCCTCATCTGCATAAAGGAACTTACTCAGATGCAGCTTTGCAAATCAAAGCTGTGCTGCTGTCTTCTTTCTCCTGACCACCTGTCCAAACAAATCATACTTGTTTAGTCTTTTTCTAATGGTACCATCCCGAACTTTAACCTGCTAAATGAGACCTATAGAATCTAAGATGTAGCTCTTGAATTTTGTGGAGTTTTTCTGATTAGTGCATAGTCTGATCTTACGGAGAATTTGTTAGGGTGAACCTCTGATTACAGTATTGATTATCCAAAACGGTTTAATTAGTCTGGAGTTCTGGAAAAATATATTAGATAACCTTCTAGTGTAACGATTCTCAGAAAACTGTTTGCATTTGCCAGTCATGTAATTTAAAGAGAACTGAGGAGGAGCACGTCAGTCAGGGCCGACTGAATCTGGCAGCGCATGATGTTCGTTCACCTCTGGGCATCAAGAGTGCTGCTTGTTCCACGGCAGGAAATCTCTTTACTGGCCTCAAAACATTCCTTGTCCCCCGCCTTCCCCTTTTACAAACTGTGGCTTATAATTTAACGTGAATTCTGTCCCGGGGCGCTGCTACATCAAACAGCCACGACTTCGTTCCATATGCGACACAGATTCCACGCAGGCTTCACAGCAGGAGCTCTGTGGATGTGCTTTGCATGAGGCTCATTTCGTGTGGCGGTCTTTATTCCCCTCTCATAGAGACGTGTTCCACTTAACTGTCTCCAGGCCCATTGAAGCAGCTCCCAATCCGCAGCCTACATTTATAAAGGGATTTTAAATGTTCATTAATTTGAACAATCAGTGTCACACTGGCTCCATTCTTTCACATTCATAGAAATAAAACTGCTTTGACAGTTTGTGCTAATTTGCCAGGAAATATCCAGTCTACAGGAGCTCCGTGGAAAAATAACTCAATTGCGCTGTAGTTGCTGTAAAGCTTTAAAGTTGTTTTTTTTTTTTCAAGAAGCTTTTATTTATTTGAGTAATTTAAAAAACAGCAGTATCAAAGATTTCTTTGAGGAAAAGAAATCTAGTTTGACAGCAACGTTCTCGCATGTTTAATCCTGCATGATTAAATTGCTTGGCAACTTTAAAATTGAATTAGACAGGTTGGAGAAATGAATAGAATTTTGTTGTTGCCGCTCGTGTTAATCCGTTAAGAAAAAGGTTGATACAGTCTGACAGTGTACAGCTGCTTTTGCCTGTGGCTGTTTTCATGGTTTTGGTGATTCCCTTTAGTTCCAGTTAAGGTGAAAAGTTTGCAGAGCTATTTTGCACAATATAGCGTATGAAGTTATTTTGAAAAAGGAAAAGACTCAAGGTATAGTAGTAAAATTTGTCTACATATCTTTGGGCAAGTAGTGCAACTGGTGCATTGGCCATGGGAAAACATTGTCATCTGTCTCTTGTTGTAGGCCATGTGTTTTGTCTATATTATGATGGCTGTGATTTAGCTTAAAACTGCTTTCCATCTTATTCTAAGATTTCAGTGTTTGTGTCTGTTTGATGAGATGCTTGAAAACAGCAAATTGTTCAGGTCTGTGTTGACAAAACACAATGCCTCAAAAACTCAGGTAATCAAACTTTCTTTATCTTTAAGTCAGAAAAAAGGCCAAAAAAGGTAGTAAATCTGTGGTATTCTTATTTTTACATCAGAAAAATTCAATATTATGAATGGTAGGAACCAAATGTAAGACTCTCAAGGCAGAAATTAAAAAAGAAGAAACTCAGTCCATCAAAAATCTAAACGCAGAAATTGAAGAGTAGAATTAAAAAGTGTCTCTGAGCATTCAAGACAAAACAAACAGAGAATAAAGAGAGACACACGAAGGCAATCAAGGCAGCGTGGACACACCTGAGCAACAAGACACAGCGCAACCAAATCTGATAATGAGACACAGCAAAGCAAACGCAAGGCACATGAGACAAAACACAACGATGTACAAAAGGTAGGAACATAAAAGAGAAACACATAACACAACAATGAAGACTACTCAAGAAGATACAAGCAGCAATGAGGAAATGTGGAATAAACTAACGCACAGATTTATAAATACAAGCTGTGACTCCATAAGTCCACATTTCAGGTTACTAACTCAACATTTTTAAGTCAGGTGTCTCAGAATTTCAACTTACACAAACTTCTGGGAAAAGATCTTGAAATCTCAAGATAATAACCCTAAACTTTGATTCAGTGATAAAAAAGAAAAATGCACAAAAGTAGAAAGAATTAAAAACTAAGAGTTCCAAAGACTAAACACGGCATGATAATGAATCTGATGCAAAATGCAAAGGCACTGAAAAACCCAGGAATATTAAAGAAAAACATCAACTAGAGACAAACTAAACAGAGGCAGAGGAAAACATGAACCTAATACCATTTGAGACTCATTAAGTAATGAAAGCCTGGACTGTAAACTTAAGACTCCAACAACTAAAATCAAAGATAATAACCAAATAAACTGTGATTTATAAATATAAACCTAAAAGCCCCCAAACACAGGACCAGGACACAAACAAAACATATAAGCACATCAGATCAATCTTTAAAGATCACTGTGCATATATTTTATATATTCTTTACAATATTCTACTTTTTAATTCAAGAGAAAACCATACATGATTATTTAAATTATGAGTCACCACCACAATTATTTTACAACAAATTTGTTATAAGTAGTTATTTATTAAGTTGATCTGTTTTCAGTTTCAGCAAAACACTAAAATTATTTCAGTTTAATGCAGTAGTGACACCACACACTCTACGACCTCAATAATAAACACAAACAATGTCAGGAGAACTGGTGCAGCGCATAACACAGGTTTTCCTTAACAAAAATAAAAGTAAATATTATCAGGGAGTTATTTCATCAAATAATCAATTTATTATTTTAGGTGCATTATGCATTCAGTCCATTCTTGTCTGCTTAATGAGGTCTGGGTCTAAGCAGAGATGCCCAGAACCTTCCTCTTCCCAGTCGGCTCCTTCAGTTCTTCTGGAGGAAACCCAAGAGAGGCACAAACTCTTCACTTTAGTGTGTTCTAAAGTGTCCTTCCAGTTCGATGTACCCAAAACACCCCACACAGAGGGAGTCCTTACCAGATGACTGAACCATCTCAGCTGGCTCCCTGCAAACCCATACTTTATGATTGTTGAGAGTTGAAGCTGGGCCTCTGCCCATGAGCTTGGTTGGTTCACGGCAGTTCAAAACTTTGTAAAGTAAGTAAAGTTTATTTATAAATTACCTTTCACAAGCAGGGGCATTGGGTCACTTGGGTCAAAAGGAAAAAACAAAAACAATAAAACAGGTAAATGAGCAAGGTCACGAAGAAGGTCAGACTCAGATTATTCAAATGCCTGTCTGAATAGAAATGCCTTTAACAGTTTTTTTTAAAAAGCTACCTCTGAAGCAATAAAATGCCGAAATGAGGGCAACTCAGAGTTTTGAAGCCACCGCTCAAAAGGCCCGATGTCCATGTGTTTTAAAGCGAGTATGAGGCGCCAGCAGAAATCTCTGCTCTGAAGACCTCAGGGACCAGTTAGAAGAGGTAGTAGGTCAATTAAAGTTCAGAAATACACTAGAGCCCATTGCCATTCAAAGCTTTAAACATTAAGACACGACAGGTAAATATGGAGCTGCAATATTCCAAGTGAGAAAAAAAGAATCAACGCTTGCATCAATTGACCTTAAAAATAACACTGAAGTCCTCCTTCTATATGAAAAACTGAGGAATGAGTCAGCTTAAAGAAGAGGAGAGTCAGTCTAAAGACAGAGCTGTCCAGGATGATGATGCAAGCTAGATTTAAGGAGCCTAGAGACCCAAAGCATTGTTTTCACTATCTGGAGCAATGATGATCTCTGCGTTGTCAGAATTTAACTGTAGGGAATTAGCATTTAACAAAGACTTGATGGCAGTCATGAGGTATTTGAATAAGAAAGCCTAGAAAGCTACCCTAAAAGAAGGGTAGTTTCAGTCAAGTGCAGTTCATGAAAACCTGACTGAAATGAGAAAAAATCATACAAGCTACTCAGCTACAGCCCTGGTCCTGGTCTAGTATAATTTCTGGGCAAGGAAAGGTTTGATTTTTCTTTCTTTCTTTCTTTCTTTCTTTCTTTCTTTCTTTCTTTCTTTCTTTCTTTCTTTCTTTCTTTCTTTCTTTCTTTCTTTTTTTTGCAGGGATTGAACAATAGGATTTTTGAAGTAGGGCTAATTTATCAAAACAACCACACAAAGGCCCAGTGTATGAAAAACCTTGTCATGGTTTCATTTTGCCTATGAGTTTAGTGATACTTGCCGATGTTACAGGAAAAAAAAAAATCTAGATTCACATAAGATTAATGTAAATTTCTTGTTTTTGAACTAAGAATCCAGAACAAAAACATGTCCAGTTTACTTTGAAGTATAAGCAGGTGACAAATTAAAGTAAAAAAACCCAAAAAACAAAACTGTGTCCTGTTGTCAAGTTTCCATCTCTATTGTACAGAATTAGCTCCTTTATTTAAAGGAGGCAAGTGGAGCCAGTCAGAAAAATGTCCTCACATTATAGCAGATGTACAAAGGGGAGGTAGAAATAAACTTAAAACTCAAGGACCCACATATGGATCAACCAGGAACAACTGCTGAGAGAATATAAAACTCAAAATACCTCAAACACAAGAGTTCTAAATACAAAACTCAAACCCAACTCAACTTTGTACACGACCTAACAGATCCTTCACTTTTATCACCCTGAAGTCCTTCAAACCAACATCAATCTGCAAGCTCGCTTCATGGAACCGGGCTGATAAAGAGACACGTTCTGTTCTGTAATTTCATGAGAGATTACAGATTCCAAAGAAGCAATAGATAATATTTTCACTGTTTTATCCCCGCAAACCAACCATTTACAGTCAAAAGACATATAATTTCCCTCCATATTTCTCTTAGTTTCAGGTTTCCTTATACCCCCCACCCCCCTACCTCCAGATGTTGTGAAATTCTTAACATTGCAGAGATATGGTATGTTAAAATTATGAGCTTCTATGTTGTTCATGCCTTTCACAGCTTCTGAGCTGGATTGCAGGTTTCATTGCGCTTGAGAACACCTGTTAGAGGTGTAATTACACAGCACCTATACAAGGAAATGGCACCAATCGCTGTTACCCATAAACATGTTGCAGATGGCATGTAATAAATGATGAGCTGTTCAAAATGCCTTAAATGATTTGAATGACAATGTGTCATTTATTTATTTATTTATTTATTAAATTTTTTGTTTCACACATGGTACAGCAGTAATTCATTTCCCATACACAACCTTCCTTTCAATTAAAGTAACACTGTTTCCATGCATGAAAAGGAGCAGGAAGAAGATGAAAATCATCATCATATTCTGTTCTTGTTTTAAATCTGTCTCCTATTGTCTGCAATTGTTTTGGTGTAACACAGTCAAAAACCTCTAAAGTAGAACTTTAGTCATACAAACCAGTATATACATCAGCGTATACGATTAACTTTGTAGCAGTACTGATTGTGCCTTTCTAGATGCTTAAAGTGCTTAAAAAATGAAAACATGCTTTCTTGCAGTATTATGTTTAAAGGTTATGTTCGAAGGTTTTCTCAGTTTAACAGCTTTTACAGCCCATGTGTGAATGGCTTGTAATGTAAGTTTAAAAAGAAAGCCTTAACTGTCTATGAAAATTCAAATGATGTGACGTTTGTGCTCACTCCAGAGCTCATTTTGTGTCTTCTGCTAACGTAATCACAATGCAGTACATCTCCTAAGCACTTATCACAACAAAGACTCACAACATGTACTCCACATTAGGGCAAAAAATAAAACTGGATTTGACTTTAGGTGGTAGTTTTGTATTGATAATGTAAACAGGTGTACCAGCTAGCTGACAGCCTGGGTTATGAACAACATGAACTGGTGAAGTAACGCTAGGTCCAGCATAAGTGAAAAACAAGAGTCAACATCAGCAGGGCATTTGATGCAAAGCTTTGTTTGATCAAAAACAACCCTGAGATTTCTTTCTTTGTACTGATGGCACACTTGGCATTTTTAACAGATGCACATTTAAAGTATTCAGTCACAAGTTGGATTGTTAGCACAATCCATGTAGTAGAATGCCGACTTTCAAGGATAGCTAATACAGGAATGTGCAGTCTTGCGCCCCTCATTTCTTCTATGAAAACAGGAAAAACAGTTGCAGCGGTTTACTGAAAGATGTGCAAACACTCATGGAAATACAGTTTATAAGGCAAAAACAGAGTTTGTACAGTTCTATGTCCAAGAATCATTATCTAGACCTCTTGAAAGATATCCCAAAGCATCTTTCTGGCCATTGGCACCCACTGTTAACCTTCTCCATACATACTGACATCATTTTACCCAGAGATGTTACTGTGTAAGTGCATCCCAGTACATGGCAAACAGTTTTGACAAACTAAAAAGCTTTGAGTGCACATTTTACCAGTACCTTCCTGAGCTGTACTTGGATTGCTCTGAGATCTGAGCAAACAATGTCTAATAGTATCCAGCGCCGTCTTGCTTTGTAGTGACATTTAGAAAAATCTGTTTTGATTGATGGCTTCAATACTTTCAGCCAGACACTACATCAGCTGCAGATAACAGTTATTTTTGGCTTCACAGGAAAAGGTGAGCTGTTGATATGAACGATCAAAATGAATGTTTGAGCATGTAGCAAGCTGTTTCATTCCAGCAGTGGCACTAATCTGCAAGCTAAGCAGTTTATCCATGTAAGACACCTCATTTTTTTCCACATTTGGTGAAGCTCTCACATCAGACATCCCCTCTCCTAATGACTGTCGGTCAAAGAAGCAAATATTAACAGGACTCAACAGGAACAGTCTGTGCCGTCAGATGTTAACATCAACTTACATTATGTGAGCTTGTAATTTTGAAATGAATCCAGCAACCAAAAGCATACTCTGGCAATGAATTACCTTCAACGTCATGCCTTTGAGCATGAAAGCTCTGGGACTCTTGCATCATCAAGTGTCTCTATTATTAATTAATAAAGACACCCAATTTACTAAATGGACTTCATTGAGGTTTTTCACTAATCTGAGGAGACTGGAGCTTGAGGCAAAGTTCACACCAATAAAGACACAGAGATATGATATCTTTTGGAGAAGCACTTACATGTATACTTATGTACACACACAGACTGCTGTGTGTGTACATACAGTCTTTATAGAGAAGATGAGAGAGACTGGAGAAATGTCTGCAATGCAACAGAGAACAGAGCAGTTATTATTCTCAGTGTGGATGTCATGTGGATTTTATCATTTCCAAAATTAGCTGTATAAAGAGAGACTACCTCAATATAAGCATGGATGAGAATGCTGATCTGAAGGTCACCTACTGTATGCTTTCAGTGGTGGGCAGCAGCATGATGTGGTTTTATTACTATTCAGCACAAGTTGGAGACTGATAAGAAGCTTCTGAAGAACACAAAATGCAAACTGTAGGTTTTTAAAAGCTGGCTGTACAGATTCAGAAAAACAGAGAAGTGTGCTGTCAGCAGAGGGATGTCCAATAGTTATATACAAGACACTGGTAATTGTGCATTAAGCAGCAAAATACATCAAGCTTGAAGAAGTTTCCAATGAAATGAAATGAAACACAGGCTTAAGGGGCACAGTGACTAACAAAAGTCTCAGAATGAAATCATGAGCTTTATTAAAACACCTTTGCACATTTGTGATTATCCTGCCCACTCACTGCAAAATATACACATTTAGGAATTTCAGAGTGTGCAGGATGATGTAGACCGAAAGGTCATATTTTAATGTATATTACATTCAATAGCTGAGAGCTCACAGCTCCCTCTGAAGCCTTCTTTCCACATTTGTGCCTGGAGCCAAAGGTTAACCAAACCAAAAAATTAAGGGGCTCATCTATGTTTTTCCTCATCCAGTAAAGGAATGTTTGTGCAAGATTTCACGTTACTAAGATACTTTAAGCTGAAATTACATGTTCGCAGTAAATCATAGATTTGAAGCAAAAAGAAATGTTCTAACCGGACATAATGCCTGTTAAAGGTTTTAACCAAAAACTGCTTCAAGACTTTCATTTGATTTAAACGCCGACTCCTTTGAGCTATAACTTTAAAACAGCTGAAGCTGTTGGTATCATCTCATCCATTAATGTGCTTCTTTCTTGTGCTGCATTAACGTATGAACTCTGTTTGAAATGTGGTAATAACCATGGCAAAAATTTGCTGTTGTTCTTTAAGTGTGACGAGTAACTCAAAGCACAGCTAAAGTATTGTAAAAACCTCTGACAGGCATCATCATTAACATGGCTCTATGTTTTTTAATGAGCTTTTTCTTCACAAGAAGCACTTTCTTGGCTCCCCACCCCCCTACCCCCCAAATTTCTCTTAAGTTGCTGTATATTTTCCACACAGACACAGAGATTGACTTGTTGTGATGGCAGATCTGTTTTAAAATGAAGAGGACAGCAATTTGCCTCCCACTGTGACAAACCTGGTAATTCAGAAATGTGCAAATTGCATGGATCATAGCCAAGGCGTCACTGTCAGTCATGCGAGATGGTCACATGTCCTTGAGAACAAACTGTGCGAATGCAGAAAATATTTAGAAAATAAATGGCAACCTAGTAATTTGATTTAGTCTCGGTCTGTCTCTCTGTCAACATATATTTATGTATGTATATATAATCACAGGCTACTTTATTAAGTATGCCTAATCAATTGCTTCAACACAAATATCAAGTAGCGAATATCTAATCACATGGTGGCAAATCATAGCACTTCAGCATGTATATATGATGTCAGAATGAGTAAGAAAAACGATTTAGGTGACTTTAATTGGAGTGTCAAATTCTGCTGTCACGTTTGGATGGTAGGGTCAGAACTGAATGTCAAAGGCATGAAAGCATGGATCGATCCCACCGTGCATCCATGGGCTTTTCTTGGTACACCAGTTAAACATCATTTAAACACCACAGCCTACCTGAGTATTGCTGCAGATCATGTCCATCCCTGTATGACCACAGTGCACCCATCCATCTTCTAATGGCCGCTTCCAGCAGGTTAACACAGCAGCAACCAGATTGCAAATCCAGTAGAGCACCTGAGTGATGTGTTGGAATGGAAGATGGTCACAGTTTTTAAGGGTTAGCTAAAACAGAAAAATGATTGAAGTAAAGGGCCTAAAGTCATGGATACACACAAATTATTTAAAAAGCTTTCTAAAAAGTACAATTAAGTACACTGAGTTCAATGAGTTGTGTTGTTTTTTTAGCTTCCTATGTTGTTTGACTCTTTTAAGCTCAGTTTTCCCGTTTCCATAGCTCCCAAATCCAGTATATATATATTCCACTGACACAGGCTGCAGGCTGTGCCGGCTACGTGGCATGATCCAAGCATCAGGATCATGTAGCAGTGCTGCTGGCATGCTGGCCCTGATGGCTCTGTCTCCACAGCAGAAGCAGATTACTTTATTAGTAGCTCTCTGTATGAGACCTGCCTGTCCTAATGGCTTACATCTCCTCTGTGCTGTTTCAGAGCAGAAAATATGCCTGTGCAACAAAAGCAAGCATTTTTAATCATCTAAAAGATGTGTATTTAACATATGAAACCACCCTTTTTACCATCACTCTGGTTGGTAAGATTTAAAATCTCCATTCAGAGTTGGCTGAAGGAATTTGGTTCTGGGTTTTTTTTTCTCTCTCCAGCAGCAGATTTCACATCCAGTATAAAACAGCTGACTGGGTGCAGACTTTTGACACCACAGACTCACGGGAGGTTCACAAACATTATCAAATGAGCTGCAACTGTTGCTGTTTGGATGTTGCATTGCGTCACTGAGGTGAAATGAGTCATGTTCTGTCATCCTGCAAATATTGCTCACACATTAGTCAATACACTGACACAACAGAGTAGAAATATTTTTTATTTGCAGTCAATTTTCTGCAGGAAAAGCTGTTCCTGGGGAGAGAAAGCTTGAAAAGAAAACACAGGAGACTCATTCCCTTAGTAGTGGAGGATGATTTTATCTACTAGTTCCAGAGTATATTTGGGAAGTACCAGGAAAACCAGGAGTGCCTCAAGCTCTAAAGTCTCTTAAGGTTTACCTCTGTGAGTGCCCCACTTACACTACCTTTCACATTCACACCTTCCCATTTATTTTATTTTAAAATAAAATAAATTCCAAAACTGTGAGGAAAGAAGCTCTAAATGGTACCTTGCAGTTATACTGTCATACTTCTCACCTTTCATAATTACAGGACCCCTATTGGTTGGATGGGTGGCAGCACAGGAGCCAATCCTGGAGCGGGCAAACTGTATCACATGCCTTTTTGTTTTTAATGATCGAGAGAGCGCCTTTAAAATGTTTTCGTGTGTGTCCGGCCCGTACAGAGAGCAAAGAGGTAGAAGGTTTAGACAGCTCAGATAACCAGTGTGCAGAGAGCCCCCTCCCCTTTCCCAAGACAGCTGCTGGACCAAGAGGCCACAACTTCAACACCTTTTGCAGGTAAGGGCCAATAATAACCCCTGGAGTTCATAATTCTGGAGTGGTCGCTTGTAGTCTCATCTGCCTTGTCTTTGTTAGAAAAGTGAGGTTGTCCAACTTTTAGAAGCCATCTGTCTTTTTGAGAACAACAGATGTAATTAAGCAGCTCTCCACGCATCGATCCAAGAGAACATCTCAAGCTTTTGGCTGTTTGAATTGTCGAGTTCATTTGCTTTATTTGATATTCTGATATTCAGAAGTGACATCTTATTTCTCTCGTTAATCTCTGAAAAGCTCTATTACAGCATGTCCTCAATCCTCTCCATTGTCTTGGCATCAGAAAGTTAAATAAAAGCGCTCTCTTTGTTCCAAGTGCATTGTCTTCTCAAGGATTTCCATATCTATCAGTTACATGAAAAATTGCCTTAAAAAAGACAAAAAAACCTCCCAAAAATAATAAAATTCTTATAAGACTCTTGTCGTATTGAAATAATAGACTATGTCTCCAGAAGTTCAGCCTGCAAACACTCTGAATATTGTTAACTGCCTTTTCCCCCAGGAAGCACAAAGAAACAACAGAAAATGGCACGTGTTGGGCGACCGTCGCTTTCCCTGATCCGCACAGGATTCCTGTTAGCAGCTGTTTTATTACCAGGTGAGAGTTTTCATAAATTGCATCTATGATATTAGGAAATATTTCACTGAGAATTTAATGAGTCGAGGAACCATTTACATCAGTTTTTGTTTTTTTGTTTTTTTAATTTTGAGATTTCAGATACAACATTTTTCAATTAGACCAGTGAAGGTGAACTAGATGCCCTTTAAACTCCTAAAGCTTGATGTCATCTACTTTATTACATACTGAACGTCTGACAAATATAGTTCCTGTGCTCACAGAGATCACACAACTAAAAGACCTCTTTTAACATCAGCATATCTTTAACTATTTATCACACCGACAGTCTATTGATGTATATAACGATACTTTTACTTTTGATACTGTAAGTATGTTTTGGTTTAAATAAATTACATTTTCCGATTTCCTCTGTGTCTTTACTTCAATTAAAGACCTGAGTACTGATTTTTTTTCTCCTTATTTTTGGTTTAAGCAAAAATACTTTAGAAGCATTTTGACCTGGTAGTATAGTCCAACCCCGGGCACGTTAATCTCTGCCACAGAGTCATAAGAACACCATTACCCTTCTCTCTTTAGCAGTAAAATGGCTTGTCATGATGATGCCCTTTAGTACTACAAAACCTTTCTGCAGTCATAAAAAACACATCTATCACTGCCTCCCCTTTGGAAGATTTTCCACATTAATGAAAGTTTAAGGGATAATCAGCTGACTTGGCTGTTTTCTTGTAGTTGTAAACCTCAGCAGGAGCAGAAGAGACCCGGAGACGTCCTTCCCCTCCCACCAGACATTTTTACAGTGTATCTGTAATTAGTTTGTGTGAGGCCTGACTTTGTAGTTTTACAGGTAAACTTTAAGAAGGCCCCCAGTACCTGCATTAATTTCACTGGGCTGGTTCAAAGCTATACGATATACAAGTTAGGGGCTGGGTGGGGGCTTGGTGTTGAGGGGGGAATTTAATCTGCAGGATGTTGCCTGGCGCTCCAGCACCTGCCGTGTTTCACCCGGGGGCTTATTAGTGGGTCAGCATTTTCCCTGATGTTGTGGTAAAGCGGAACATCTGTTCCTAATCAGTGAACGTCTCTGCTGCTGCTAATGTGGCTGCTGCTTGTGTTTTACAGATTTTCTGGGGGCCGTTCCAGTGGAGCAGCACAAGCAGGAGGAAGGTGAGGACGTATGATGTGGCAACGTGGGGCAAAACAACCTCAACAACCTAAAAACCAACTGCAGAAACCTTAAACGCTGCTATTTATAGGGAGATAAATGCTCCACGTAGCTACCTTTTCTTTCCATTCTGCCAATTAGCACCAAATAACTTACATGTTGGTTCACAGTAAAACACAAAGTCTGAGGAGATCTAGTTTGGAGCTAAAACAATTAGTCAACAGAAACAGGATTGTGATAATGGATTAAAGTAAGAAGCTAAAGTGCTCTATGAGAACTACGTCAGTCATACACGATAATTAACAGTCCAAGAGATTAAGAGATTAATCTACTTATAATAGAAATAGTTGGGCCAATTAAAATTATGCCATTTTTTTGTTGATAAAAATTTCTCCTTTGAGATAAAGTTTGATGAACCTGATTTAACAACAATATGATGCAATTCACACATTGAAATTAAATATAAAAGAGCTTCTAGGCTATCTTATGGAGGTGCAGCCAGTCACAGCAGCAGCCTTCTATAGGGATGCATTTCTGGTGGCTGTAAAAGCCAGCCCATGCTTTCCCAGATTAAAGCTTCGGTGTGAAGTTCGAGCAGTAGAAAATGTTTGGTTTGCTTTAAACTTAACACAGCTTTTATATATATTACGATAAAAATGTTTCACCTGGTCTGTACCAGTTGAAAGGGACCTGCTCACTGTTAGTTGTGTGATGGCCTATATAGTAGTATATATAATTACGTTCTATAGGGACATAATTAAAGTTAGTGAAGGTCCTTCTACCGGTAATATATTGTGCCCTGTTGGGGCATTGGCATCTCTGTGGGTCTCCTGTGCTGTCTGGCACCGGGACACTGAGTGCATTCTTTGGACAGCACCTTAATCCAAAGACAGACGTTTATAACGATGGTTTCAGAAATAATAACTGTGTTTAGTGTATTTTAAACTTTTGGAGCTTTTAAACACAATCACTGTCACTGTGTTGTTCTTGAAATGACTATTTAAAAGAAAGTGTGAAAAAGCTCTGCCCACTCTCTGCACAATAGATTCACAGCTCAAGCTCTCCTTCACCTACAGCTGAGGGGAGCAGGGTGATCTCTCTTTGTCACCCATCTATGGACTCTGCCTCTTAACTATAACATACTGCATCCTTTGCTGCCAACAGGATTTACCGTTCCAATTATAGATGCAGTTTAATGAAGGTCAACAGTTAGTTCATCAGACTTTTGTGCACTGTGTCCTCTGCAAGTACAGATTTGGCATTTTTATTTTACATTAAACATTCCTGTTAATGAGTTCTACTGTCCTGTAATTGGTTTATAACATCTCCACTGGACCTAAAGTCTCTAATTCAGCCTACTTAACAAACAAAACTGTGGCTAATGTTTTGATCTTCTGCACCAACCTATGCATATGTATGTGTGTATATATATATATATATATATATATATATATATATATATATATATAGATGTATATCTATCTACACACACACACACACACACACACACACACACACACACACACACACACACATACATATATATATATATATATATATATATATATATATATACATACACACATATATACATACTATACATATATAGATATATATATCTATATATGTATGCCTATGTGTGTGTGTGTGTGTGTTAATAATTTCTAAAAAAATAAATAAATCAAAAAAGATCATGGAACCTTTCTTCATAACAAGCAGTAAATGATATATATAGTTTAACTACAGTCCTGTATGTTTTCTCTTCTTCCTTCCCTTCAGTGGCCGCCGTGTCTGATGATGTGAAAGCCGAGGCAATGACCAGCCTAAAAAAGCTGGTTCGTGACAGAAGGAACGTCCCCGTCGTGGCTGTGCCCCAGTTCAAACGCGTGCCTGACTTCTGGGGATGGTACAAATACTTCATGGACAGCCACAACCAGGAGGGAGTGAGTGGAGCTTGTTTCACATTAATTATTCAGATTCTCCCAGTCACGATTATGAAACTGTGCTTGTTTTTCCTTTAAAAATTGAGGCAACAATTTGCATCACTACTCTGCACTTTGAGGAGAGCTTTTCTCTCCTTTTTAAAATTAAATATGCCACGTTTAATGCAGGAAACAGAAAGGTTCAACCACCTTTTTAGTTTTAACAGATTCCTTATTTATGCAGTTCAGAGAACTAAATTTGCCCAGATATTTTTATAGAACAATTTTTAATAAGCTATTAACCTCTTAATGTGTTCAGTGTGTAGTATCTGTGAAAGCTCCGTGGTTTACACAAAAGTGAAAAAGTAACTGTTTTTCTCAACAGAGGATTTCTGCAAATTTATCTTTGGGGTTCCTCTTTGTTTTACTTTTACTCTCTATGGCCTCTGTATCATTTGATTTGATTTTTGGATTTGAGGAGGTTAACTTGTTTTTCCCCTTTCCAAACATCTTCAGGTTGAGGACCTTGATCGTCTGTATGTGGCCTACCTGCAGAACAAGCACAGGTCAGAGGAGGGACCGACTTTTAACCACTACCTCAACCACCTCAGCGAAATCTACAAGACCTGTGCCGAGTCTGAAGATCCGGAGTGCATCGCCGAGTTAACTAGCAAACCAAAGGCGGCCGTGGCGATGCCTGCCCCCATCAAGTCTGCTGATGTCAGGCTATGCAACCCCTATACTGACCCCTACTGCATGTTCCCTGTTACCAGCAAATCTGCAGCCCCTGAGCCACCTTCAGCTCCAGCCAAAGTGCCAGCGCCTATCTATACCCCGGTGCCAATGAAGAGCCAAACTGGTTTCTACTACTACGCTCCTGTCCTGGAGCCCTTCCTGGGTGCTGAGCAGAGGGCTGAATTGCTCAGAATCTGCCAACCTGAAGATGTAGAGTGTCTGCAGTACCACCTGAGAGCAGCCTATGGGTACCGTCCAGCCCAAGGTCCAGCTCCATCTTATGCTGCCCTCAAATGCAACCCAAAGGATCCCCACTGCATGGCTTCCCTGGTCCAGAAATATCCTACTGGCTTCTACCACTTGATGCAACCCAGCTGTGACCCAGCTGTTGATCCTCTGTGTGCAACCAACGCTCCCGCTCCTCTGGCTGCTAAAGAGCAACACTGCAACCCCCTGTTTGATGCAAGCTGCAACCCCCTGACTGCTACCAGGCTGGCCAGCCTGACCAAGCCTGTGGTGAAGTACGCCCCCATGAATCAGCCTGCACATCCTGCTGCTCCTCTGTCCTGCGACCCTCGCTACGACCCATACTGCATACTGGCAGCTGCTGCTGCTCTGCGCAAGCTGCCTCCACAGCTACCAGAGCACCAGGTCTGAATCTGAAGTCCTGTAAACAGGCTTGAATTTTTCTGTCATTTCATCTAATCTAGTGTAATCCTTCTGACTGAATAATTCTTTAATTCATCTTTTCTTTAACATTTGGTCTGTTTAATAATGTAGTAAAATGATATTGATGTTGAATAATGCTTTCACGGTCTGCTTTGCATCTGTTTTGATCCAAAAACATATGAATCAATCAATCAATCAATCAATCAATCAATCAACCAGGTACGCTACAAACTTGGTGTCCGTGGCAAGACCAAGGAGGGCTACGACTGCTATGTGCATTATGACAGAGACTGCATCCCAGTCGAGAGTAGTCGTGAGGCTAAGGCTGACGTCATGGCTCCAGCCAAGCTCTTCTGCCATCCATTTGACCCCAACTGTCACAAGTTTGCTCCACCCTCTGGTGCCAAGGCCATGAAATCAAGTGAGGATGGCATAATCCTGCCTGATCCAGACTGCGATCCTGAATACGACTACAACTGCCGCCTGCGTCGTGCTAAGCCCGCCGCCGCAGCCTCCGCTGCAGATGAGCCGGCCAAGGAGGCTGCCGGTCCACAGCTTGCTGTTCCACGCTTCGAAGATTTCCTCAGGGGCGTCATGAACCAGTACAAATAGATTTTAAAATAAATCAGTCTCAGAACCAACACCTGCTGGGCAATGCAGCTCACTCTGCAGTCTCTAATTTTCTTCGACCATAACCTCCAACAGAAGCCTTAAGGCTTTACCAAGCTTCAGATCAATCATAAAACAATGCAGCTTTTAAATAATCCATCTCACTCTCTCAAACAAGGTGAAGGCTTCCTAGTTTTAGTCTGGTCTTATAAAGCAGGAACAAGAAAAGAGTGCCATGCCACGTATAGCACCGTGTGTTATGTTTGTATGTTTGTCGAAAAGAGGCGTTTGTATAGATGTGTGGTAGAGTTAGGTTACTTTGAATTTAAATTAGTGGGCAGGATTTTCTCTCTGTTGTACATTCTCTTTTACTTGAGTGTATTTAAAGTTAGTTTCAGTGGTTTTCTGTAACTTTGATCCTCACAGAGCTTCATTTGTTTAGATTTTGTAAAGTTCTAAATAAAGAAAAAAAATCACTTGAATTTAATTTCTAGATAATTGTTGTTTACACTGCGGTCACAGACACATCTGCTTGGCAGCTAAACATAGAAAAAGAGAAGAATCAAAACACAGAGTCAATCTATTCCAAATACTGTGATGCTTACTCTGTGATTATACACATCATTTCCATGCATCAGTCCCCAGCTGTTGCAGTGAACATGCAGGGGTGTATTGTGCCAGCTGGCAAACAGTGTTAGGCTTTCACCGGTTTGTGCCCATTATAGAAACAGCTTATTGCTGCAACATGTGCAACAATAAGCTGTTTATTTCCAAATACAATTACCATAAATAGATATTATAAATATAAATATATATTTTGAAAGGTAGTAAGCAACCCTGCAAGACCCCTGATGAATGTTTTTGAGGTTAAAGGCAGTGATTTTCTGTTCATTTTGCTTCTATTGTCAGAGAAACACGAATGCAGACAGGAAATGATGAGGCTAATCATGGCAAACACTATGGGTGTCACTTCCTGTGACACCCATAGTATAGAAACTAGCTGCACCTGAGCTAGCTGTCATGGATGGAGTTAATGGATCTAACTGCCAACATTGTTTCTTAGTTTGGGCAAATAGAATATCTATAATATGTATGAGTTAATCACAAATGCCCTGTTTTTCTTACAGGAAAGGTAAGTCCTTTAAAATGCTAGCATTCTGCTAATGCATGAAGATGATGGGCCAGGTAACAATTTAGGCCTGGACATGCTCACTTGATTGAACCCAATTCCAAACAACAGCTAAAACAGACATTGTTAAGTATCATTAAATCAGAGGTGGGTGAAGGTGTTTGCTGCTAGAAATTCTTCAGTTCATTCAAGTCCAAATTGCACAAGCTCTGAATGAGCTCATGCGGCGGTGACATCCCATAAATTTACAGAAATATAATTAGCAATGATTAAAACCTAGTGACTACTTTAAGGTTAGGCTTACCCCACAAAATATATTTTTTTAGGTTACAGCTCCATCTGAAGCGCAACCTGCTGTGTAGCTGGAAGTCCAGAGTATGGAGCTAAAAGCTTAAAGGACCAGTTATGCCAATGCATTAGAGCATGGATGTCACATTCATTTTAGATTGCAGGTCACATACAGCCCACTTTTGTGTTCTGGACCAGTGAAACCCTCCTTTCTGCCACTTTCTGCCAGTGTAAAGAAGTTTAACTCTGCATTTCACTTGCTGGGCCCACGTCCTTAGTTGAGGTTTGACAGCGTTTTAGTAGACAGAGGTGAATGGCTTGGACACGAATTGAGCTGCGGTTTGGGGAAGGCCTCAAAGGGGACTGGTGGTGGCTCCCGGGCCTGGCAGATCCCCATGTACTAAATAGAAGTGAAGAAGTTAATGAATTGAAAAGGGGAGGAAGGGTGGGGCACGTAAACAAGAACGGACAGCTTGTAGAGCTGGGGGAACTTATATAGATGAGAAGTGAAAGGAGCTCATGGTCCGAACTCATGGTCCCGCTCCCGAAATTCAGATACTTTATCTCCAATTAATCTGTCAGAGATCTAAATATATGAAAAAAGTACAGTTTTAACAGCATATTTAAAGAAAAACTGATGTAGTAAATAACAAATCTGTCAGCACAACTCTTTGGGTTTAAATTATAAGAAATAAATGTGTCAAATATTGTGTGTCCTCTAATTATAAAAGTTTTTGTCAATTAACAGAAAATGTCCTATTTTTAATTGTTTATTTTAGTGGGGACAAACTGTACGAAGAATCAAAACACATTTCTATGTCTCTAACTGTTGTGTCATTTAATTATTTATCTTTTACTATATTGCTTTGGTGTAGTATGAATGACCTGATCAGCAGGAAAAACTTTAAAATCTATGAAAATACAATACTGGAGTCTTTGCCGTGCTGATTCTGGACCCCTAATCAGAGAAATCTTGATGGTACACATGATTTGAGATATTTTAAAGATTTCTAAACTGAATGTCATGTCATTTGTTCAGTTTATCACTAGACATGTAAAGAATCTCAGTGTGATCAAGTAATGAGAAACAGGAAATGAAACTGCTAGCGTAGTTGTTTTAGGATTGGTTATTCTGGCAATGTTAATCAATGCAGGCTTTCTAGCCTGTACGCAGCTGCAAACTGGCATTTTTGCTGTTACTGTACAAACCCCCACATTTATTGTAAATCAAGCATATCCTAACTCAGGAGATCTGGGAGACTCCTGCAACTTCTTGAGTTTCTGTTTTCAGGTTTTATAAAGTTTTCAATTTTTTGAGCACAATTTAATCCCCAGAAGAAGACAAATGTTAGCAGTTGCTTATCTTGTTCTATTTTAAATAGAGTTCGTGTGCCTGTGCTTGTCTGGTTGTAACAGGGCTGTTGAGTTTTAAAATCTGCTTTTTTTCCCCCTGCATTTTTATTAAATAATAGCTGTACATGTTAATATATTCAGCTTCCTGTAGACCATAAAAAGTAATATGTGTACTTCAGCACATAGATGGGGTCATTTTATATATTTCTTTATGGGTTCATACAGCTCTCTCCACACATAACAGAATCAGAGAGTCTACCAGCTGATCACAACAAAAATGAGACCCAACATTCACTTTGGATGATGAATGAAGGCATTTTTCTCAGTCTTTATTTAAGAAGTAGTTGGTGTTGCCGTTTGGTGCTGTTTTTCCCTCAAAACCAGAAACTCCACATTTCAGAAATGGGCTGCAGCTGTCGGATACAAGGATTGCTTTTCAATAACAAACGTTTCAGCAGCTGAAGCACACAACAGTCACCTGGAGCAGGCAAACGCTGTTGGCGATGACAGTTTTAAAGGCAGACAATACACAGCTGGGTCCTGTAATGACTACCTGCATGCAACATGTGTGCAAGTAAGCGCTGCGTGTTGCTAATTGTAGCTGTTGTCCTGTAAAGTTTGACTTGTGCTGAGCTCTTGTGCTTGTGATGGAATTAAAACGGTCTGCATCAGACCAGCCTGGTTTACCCTGCTGTGTCTGTGAGTTCAAAGGGTCTTACTTTCTTAAGTGTAGTGAAGGACCGAAGGTTTTACATTGTAGTGCAAGTCCTTTAAATGAATACTGCTTTATTTCTGTACAGAACTTTTTCATTTTGATATACAATATACAATATGTGCAAGATCCAACTAATCCACAGACTCTTTCAGTTACCATAGGAACATGCCTATCACATGCTGTTACAACAATTTAACTTCACTGGGCTTGGGGAGGCACATGTACTCCACTGTGCAAAGGCTGGATTAAAATCTACATTTGGGGAATAATTATTGCTCACTTACAAAGAAATGAACAGTCTCTAAATTTTATGGTTTATTCATTTTATATGGTGGCAACAAAAATCCAGAATAAAAACATTACCTTAAAGTTAGAAATTGATTTTGGCATCATTGAGTGAAATAAGTACTGGATCCCCAACCATCCACCCATAGATGACAAGTGATTACAATCAAGCAATCAGTCAATCAGTTACAGACATGTGCTTTATGTATAAAGTACACTTAACATAATCAGTTTCTTTGACCTCTCCACCATCATGGGCTACATCAAAGAGCCACCAAAGGATGTCAGGGTTAGAAGTTAGCAGGAAGTTAGCTCGCTACTTTCCACCTAAATATGATATGGCACGTTCTGACTGAGAGATTTCTGAAAAAATAAAAACGTACAGCTCTGCCATCTCTTCCAACATAAATGAAGACAGAAAACTAAACAGCAGTGACATTTGTAGGATTACTGAAGTTGGACTAGCTGGTATATAATGATGTGCTATGTGATCGCTAGCGACACAGTTTTGTTAGCATAACATAAACACAGTGAAGCTGGAGGATGAACGCTAACTTTTTCCACTCGATAAAAGTTAACGTGAGGGTTCCTGATGGTTAGGGACAAATGCAATTGCATGGCAGGATGCTGTAAACGGACCTAACTTCAGTCAGGAGAACCTCTGAGATAATCCATCCACAATACGAGGTTAGTCATTAATATACTGCAACAACATAGGAACAGAGCAGCTGCAAGAGGATTCAACATTAATGAATCAATGGTACAGAAATGTCGGAAGCAAGAAGAATGAGTTGAGTAAAATTTGACTTACCTGACTGTTTTATTTTGCTTACTGTGCCTTATAATCCGGTGCGTCTGCGTCTTATGGTCCGAAAAATACGGTATTTGGAAGCAGATAAAATATAAAATGACCATTAATCTTCCTCGATCTGGGGATTCACACAGAATCCTGCCTCATGGCGTGAGGATGATCCTGAGAAAGGTGGTGGATCAGCCCAAAACCACAAGGGAGGAGCTTGTTGACGATCTAAAGGAATTTGGAACCACAGTCACTAAAACACCATTGGGAATAGGTTGAAATCTTGCAGCCCCTGCAATGTCCCCCTGCTCAAAAAAACACGTGAACAGCTCTATCTAAAGTATGCCAGAAAATGTCTGACAGAGAAGGGTTGAGAAAAATCTTTATTTACTGTTACAACAAGTTGTAGATTACTCATTTATGATCTGCACGACTCAGGTCAGCTGGTTGTTGTTTGTGGCTTTCCAAACATGTGCTGCCAACAGGGAAGCTGCATAGTGCACTCTGGTTGAAGACTGTTTGTCCCATTACTACTGTACTTTTAAAATTTAGATTTACTACTCAATATAGTGAGGGCCGATATATTGGTTGGGCTCTACATAGAAGGCATAAGTACCTAAAGACAGACCGGGAAATGCTGGGGAACTAGAACTACCGCTACGACCAAAACACAGAAACTCATCAGAGAAACCACAAAGTAAAACAAGGATCCACGGATGCAATTGTATCACAATCAGATTATCAAGTTGGAATATCCTTTCCAATCATGGCCTGTTCACCCCATAGCTGGACTGGCCATCGGGCCGATGGTGATTTTTCGTTTTTATGTGCCGATGGCTTTTGGGTTTTTTTTCCATAACGGTATAAACACTGCACATGTGTCAAAGTCAAGACATCCGGTCCGGCGTACATTTATATCCGGCCCGCGAGATCATTTTATATAGATGTACTATTATTGATATATATATATATATATATATATATATATATATATATATATATATATATATATATAATTATAATTATAATTCCGATACTGACGTGATAAAACTGTGGGGTTGTATACTGTCAATGTAGAGTGAAATGATCTTGTGGAAACAGCAACTTTGCTTTTAATGGGATTCTGAAGTCAGTGAAAGAGTGGGTCATACATGGACAATTTCAATGGACCATTACTTTGAAAGGCAAATTGACTTGATATCACCGTGATAGTGTGCACTGTTGATCTTGAGTGAAATTATGCCGTGGAAACAGCAATTTTCATTTTTAAAACATTCTGAAATAATTGAAAGAGTATATCACATATGGACAAATTCGACGGGCCATTAATTTGAAAGGCAAAATCAGACCAACATGAAATTTACATGGTTTTACTGTCGGGTTGGATACTGTTGATCTAACGTGGAATTACCCTGTGGAAACCGAAATCTTCCTCTTTAGAGCGTTTTGAAATCGTTAAAAGAGTAGGTCGTATATGGGCAATTTGAAAAAGCCTTTATTTTGGAAGGCAAAATCAGAATGACTTGAAATTGACATGGTAACATCGTGAGGTTGTATACTGTTGATCTAAAGTGGAATTAGCCTGTGGAAACAGCAAAATTCTATTTAAGAGCATTTTGAAATCGTTCCAAGAGTAAGTCAGATATGGGCAATTTTAAAATACTTTTATTTTGGAAGGCAAAATCAGAATGACTTGATATTGATATGGTATCACTGTGGGGCTGTATACTGTTGATCTAAAGTGAAATTATCCTGTGGAAACAGGATTTTTTCTATTTAGAGCATTTCAAAATCGTTACAAAAGTAAGTCATATATGGGCAATTTCAATGGGCCATTACTTTGGAAAGTAAACTCAGACTGACTTGATATTGACATGGTATCACTGTGGGGCTTTATACTGTAAATACAGAGTGAAATTATCCTGTGGAAACAGGAATTTTCCATTTTAGAGCATTTTGAAATCACTGAAAGCTAGGTCAATTGTGGACAATTTGAAAAGGCTTTTACTTTGGAAGGCAAAATCAGAATGACTTGATATTGATATGGTATCACTGTGGGGCTGTATACTGTTGATCTAAAGTGGAATTACCCTCTGGAAACAGGAATTTTCCATTTTAGAGCATTTTGAATTCACTGAAAGTTAGGTCAATTGTGGACAATTTGAAAAGTCTTTTATTTTGGAAGGCATAATCAGAATGACTTGACATTGATATGGTATCACTGTGGGGCTGTATACTGTTGATCTAAAGTGGAATTACCCTGTGGAAACAGCAATTTTCCATTTTAGAGTCAAATTTTAAGTCAAATATCAGCAATTTCAAAGGGCCATGATAGTGACAGGGCACAATTAGGGTACAAGGCTGTGTCATATAGATCTAACATTAGAGTTTGTAAAAAAAAAAAAAAGAAGCCTAAATTATATGTTATTATGTTCTTAACATATCTGTTGATTCACTCGAAGTTGGCTTTTATTTTGAAATCCGGTTTCCACATCCATTCCCGTAATAATTTGAATACACAGGGAACGTAAAACAAACTGGAGGCTGGCTTGACTTCAAGTCTCGAATTGGAGGCTGGCTTGACACAAGTCTCACTTTCCCTGTTGACAAGTAATGTTGAACCAAGTCAGCGGACTTTGCTGAACTGCACCTGTGCAGATTCAGATGGAGCTGCAGTGTAATGATGCACTCAAGGGAAAGTACGACACTGAATGGCCCGCACAGTTTATTAGTTCCATTCCTGAAGCAACGCCCAGCTCCGTCTACATGCGGCTCCAACCCTGTGAATGCTTTCATTTATTTTTTCTGGGGGTTTTTGGCAGCATGTTCATATTTCTAACTTGCATAATTTTGACAGGATATATTTTTATGAAGAGCAAAATATTTAAAGTTAAAGGTTTTTTTTAAAGTTTATTTAATCTGGAATAATATTCCTGTGTTTTTATTCATATTTTGTGGAGTTTATATACTGCTGGGCGGGTGCTATGATGTTATTGATGTTGAACTTGTTTTATCTTATTTTATTTATAAGGTTAATTATTAGAGTTTCCAACCGTCCCGTAAAAAACGGAATCGTCTCCTATTCAGAGAAAATATTGCGCGTTTCGTATTGAGGTGAAAAGGAGCACAGTTTGTCCCGGACTTCAGCTACAATGAAAAAGACACAAAGCTGGAGTTATTCTGTCTTTGCTGCACAGCTGCCTCTTCTTCTCTCCCCTCCCTCTCCTGTTTCCAGGGCTGGACTGGGACAAAAAAATCGGCCCGGGCATTTTGACTAGAGACCGGCCCACCAAAAATGTGACGTCATTCAGGGGTAAAACCGCAAAGGATTCTGGGAACTTGTGGCAAGAGGTACTAGCGCATGCAGGCTTTCAATTGAACTCAGTTACACAGCGATAAAAAGAAACATAAAAAATGGCAAGAAGCTGTTGTATTATTAATTGCAATAGCCGGTGTTGTGCCAAAAAGTGATTGTCTGCCAAAAACTGATTTCCGGTATTTGCCACAAACTGATTGCTCGTATTTAAATTGCTATAAGTAACTTGTTGGCCTATAATATGTGAAACATATGTCAAATGCATCCCTCATGGATGACATAAAGTCATCTCTCCATAAAGTCATCTCTCCATCTCCATCTGCTGCTCTTCTGTCTCCTCTGTCACAGACTTCTCCACTTTTGATGATAAATCAGCCTGGTGCAACATGTAAGGATTGGCACAATTTGTTAAGATTTTGAGGAGTTTGAGAAACTAACCTTAAGCATAAAATAAAATTTACTATCAGTAACTTCATAGCACCCGCCCAGCAGTATATAAACTCCCTCATGCTAGCTAGTACGCAGTACCAGTTATTCTAAGCGACTGTAAAAAGTTAGCACAACGAAAACAAACTACAACTAAACTTGGTTTATATCTGACACAGATAGACAGCAGGTCATAACTTCTTACCTGAAGTTCAGTTCCTCTGCCACTATGCCTCCTCTTGCCTCCCCTTTCCCTTATCCACCTGCTGGCCTCCACCACTTGCTGATGTTGCTAAATCTGTGGAAGCTATGCCATAGCTACCGCCAAACAATTCAGTTATTTTTACACATTTGGCAGCGTCTGCCTGAAGGGCTTGTTTCTTTTTGGCCCTAATTTTTTCTGCACCTCCTTTCCTTTTTTTGTTCTTCATTTTCTTTAGTTCGTCTATAACACAGGTGTCAAACTCTGGCCCGCGGGCCAAATTTGGCCCGCAGCCTAATTACATTTGGCCCGCGAAGCCATACCAAATTACTATTAGAGCTGGCCTACTGGTATTATACAGCTAATATATATATTGTTTAGTATTAAGCTTTGCTTGTTCCATATTCAGTTTTTCAGCAAAACTTGTTTGAGTCCATAAGAAAAGATTCATTCTTATATCTGGAGGAATAAATATATTTCAATAAATATTAACGTTAGCCCACGACTTTGTTCCAGTTTTGAATTTTGGCCCACTGTGTATTTGAGTTTGACACCCCTGGTATAAGATTGCTAAACAAGGGGGAGGGTGCATCCGACCTCCTCGGCTGTAATTGGTCCAGCCCAGAGTCGATCATGACCAATTGGCCAATCCAACACCTTTCATTATTTATACCCTTCCAAAAAAAACCAAAAAAATCGATCGGCCCATAAAAACAAAAAGTCGCCAGCGGCCCACCGGGCAAATGCCCGGTATGCCTGATGGCCAGTCCAGCTATGCCTGTTTCTACTTCAATCATGAAACTGATCAATGATCAGCTGATTTTGCCAGTATTTTCCCACATTTTCTAGATTCTGTACCAGTATTCTGTGTAAAATGCCATCAAAAAGTCAATTAAGTTTTATTCTTTCTCACCTGTCTTTCTGTCTCCTTTCACTTTTTGAAGGTTGCCATGTTAGAAAAAATATTTTGCCCTGCCATGCTGTTTATTGATGTGGCAAATGAATGGTTTATGAAAATATATCTAAATCTGTCATCAGTAATCAGTAATGATCATGTCTCACCTCTAGTCTCCTCTGTCTTAATTTCAGGTTTTCACCATGTGTTGTAGATAGTTTAGGAGGTTAACTCGACCAAGCAGTCTACTTTTGGGTACTGTTTAGAATACCAGAATAGGGAGCATGGTGTAGGCTTAAGTTTATTAGACTGATACATATAACAACAAGACAGTGTACATCACTGTGACAACAGCGTTTGTTTTCATTCAAAGGCTTTATGGTTTTTCCTATAATACCTGGTGGGCTGGTCTCTAGTCAAAATGCCCGGGCCGATTTTTTGTCCCAGTCCAGCCCTGGTTCACCCTGATAACACATCATACATGATGCAAATTAAATGAATCTTAAAATGTGAATCTTGATATTTCTCTTTATTATTAGGTACAAAAATTACATTAAAATAAATTCTAGGGGTGTTCTGTCACACGGAAAGTGTTACTCTTTTACATGACATGGGTAACATCGGTCCTGGACTGTAGTTGTAACTTGTTTGTCATAAACACAAAACCATCTTGCTAAAATCTACTGTGTGAATTCTTTTACTGCTTTTGCTTTTATCAGATCTCATCGTGCCCTTCAGTCCTGACTGTGAAGCCGTTTCACTCAGATCATTTTAGCACAAATTCAATTATTAAAGGTGACCTACTAATTAAATTTTCAAAATTTAATTTGCTTCATTTAAGCCTCAATCCAATAAACCATTTCCTGTGTAAATGTGTTTAACTGAGATAAAGAAGACAAAGTACAACATTTCAGAGGCGCTTTCACCTCATTTTGGGGTGTTAGGCTTCATGTTTGCATGTCACCTCCAGCAGGGGGGGCTGACCTCTCAGAGCTCATTGCTTCAGCTGCTTCAGGTTATCCAGCTGTCTGACAGAATCACTCTCCGTCTCAGTGTGCGTGTCAGGCCTGCCTTAATAAAGCCTTCATTGTCAATAAAAGTCCTTTCTCTTAATTAATCAATTTATCCAGCATCGGTTATGTCAGCAGTCCAACTCCTCGCTGATACAAGTGAAAACATTTTAAAATCCGAGCAGTACGAAACAATTCATCACAGATGAAACTTTGATATCTTTCGGTGTGAGACGTGTGAGAGCGGCATAAAGTGTCAAAGCTCAAAATTGAATTTCATTAAAGGTCGTCTCGGGGGAGCAAAGATCAAACCGTGTGAGGAGGAGAAAAAGAAAATGTTTGGAATCAATTTCACGCCTCCGTAAAGAATAATTACTGTGGATTTTAAACATTATGATATTAAGATAAGCGCCTTTCAGCCTGTCACAGCGGAACGCATTTAGTCTACTGGTTTATCACGCCTGCCTGTTTTGTGTTAATTACTAAATTACTGATGAGTTTATCTGCCATGAAAACCCTTTTTTCCCCTCCTACTCCTGCCTGTGATTTAGATAGATAGATAGATAGATAGATAGATAGATAGATAGATAGATAGATAGATAGATAGATAGATAGACAGATATGGCACTAAATGCACATAAATTCCCTTGAGATTTGTCTCTGAATTATTCACATCTAAAAATCTATATCCATGTGCAACACACGTACATTTATTATCCCTACAGGGTCCACAGCCAGCTTCAGTATTGGTGGTTAGATTTTTTATTTTTATTTTTTTAAAGGAGCTTTAACTTGCAGGTTTTCTTATGCTCACCATTTCCAAAGCAGCCATTTTTATCCAGAGTCCAACCTTTATTTAGAGGCAGGATGACAAAACTAATGGACACGATATTTATTAATAACTCAAAGGCACAAACATGCTGCATTTGGTCAAAACTAGAGATGGACCGATCCGATATTACGTATCGGTATCGGTCCGATATTGACCTAAATTACTGGATCGGATATCGGAGAAAAATAAAAAATGTAATCCGATCCATTAAATATCACGAAAGCACCTCACAAAACTTGCAACACGCCGTAACTCACCTCAGAACGTTAGCACGTCGAGCAGTATGCATCACGTGATAGAGCAGCTGTGGCATGCGGGACCTGTCGGTGGTCTGGATAGCATGTGGAGCTTCGCTAGCAACCTGGCATTTCATCTCCGACAAAGTTATCCCCGAGAGAAGTAAAGCAAGTGTGTAAGTCCATCTCTGAATGTTTGTAAAGCATTCCCACGTTAAGCTTAACAAGCGACTGCCTCTCGCTCTCCGGCTGCTACTTCAATCGTGAAACTGCTTAAATCAGCTGATCGGCTTTTCTGTCGCGAGTCTGTCTCTCGTTTGTTTTTGGTCCACTTTGCGCCAGAAAGAGCAAACCAGCGGCTGAACAACAGCAGCACGTTTAAGCTTGATAAGCTGTTGTTAGAATTTATTTAATATTAATTTCTACACCAGGATCTTTTTCTACGTAGCTGACGGCTGGTAACTGTGCAGGGGCGGATCTAGCAAAGTTTAGCCAGGGGGGCCGATAGGGCATTAACTGGGAAAAGGGGGCACAAAGACATACTTTTCTTTCTTATTCTCATTTAAAATGTCTAGCTTTTAATAAATAATTATCTGACACCCAAAGTTTTAATTTGATGTAAAATGAATAGAAGTCAATTACTGTATATAGTGACTATTAAGTCTAATATATATACCCTAGTAAGCTATAGTACTTTTTACTTTGGGAAGGTACCATCTGTGCAGTCTGCAATTTTGTTGAAGAAAGATGTTGAATCTATTTAATATTTCTTGAAAAATAATTGATTTCTGTGCATTTTTTTTCACACTGCATCAAATTAAGGTTGATTACGTCGATTAAGCATCATGAGGTGGAGCGTGAGGGGTGGTTCCCTATTTTTTATTTATTTAATTTTGTTGTTGCTGGGAGTTGGAACCCTATTAGTTAGGTTGCTTAATATTTACGCTAAGTACTCTTTAAAATACCAGAATAGGGAGGATGGTGTAGGTCTAAGTTTATTAGATTGATCAGTATTGCTGAACTATGAAATATTTTTTTTGTATACAGGTATAACAGAATAGCTTTAGTGTAGTTGTTGTTTTAAACTTGAGTATGAACTTGCAGACTTGCAAAATGCAGCAAGATATTTTAAAAAACAGTTTTGTTGATTAAAAAACACTATATCGGATTCATATCGGTATCGGCAGATATCCAAATTTATGATATCGGTATCGGACATAAAAAAGTGGTATCGTGCCATCTCTAGTCAAAACTAAAGTGAAAGGTGGATATCTGAGCTTCAGTGGCTCTTCGATTAGTCTGCGCTGTTTCTGGTTGAGGTTAGTGGGATTTTGAGTTGACTAAAACCTCCCCACCAATAAACTAACTGAGTCTAAAGTAGCAATTTGAAGACAGGATTTCATTTTCTTTGCTTTGTCCACGGGATTGCTTTTTTTATATGAGTGAAGCAATAAAGTGAAAAGGTAGACTATAGCTATAAATTGACAAGGCCTCGACTGTAGCGGCCCGTAGGGAGCCCTGTGCTTGTGCTACAGATGATAATTATGTTTTTTTTGGACGACTCTGTGCACTCTGCATTATCTTACTGTTTCAGAGGTGATGGGAAATGCTAATGGTTAGCAGTGTGGGAGAGTAAAAGTTGTGCGAGAAAGCAAGTGTGACAAGCAGAGTGGGTGAGTCATTTGAAAGGTCAGCACTGTATTAGCTCTCTGTGTGCTTTTGAATTAAGTAATCTGATGAACTTTCTGCATATCGATGTGTTTTTTTTTCTTTTTTGCTGTGACTAAAGTAAAGCAGATGCTACATGATTGGTTTTAGTGCGAGTGTGAAAATTCAGCTTTTTGTTTTTGTTTTATGTTATTTTATTTCCCATTTTATTTTGGTAGGGAAATGAAAAGAATAAGCCGATTGTGTTTTTAATTTCTAATTTTGTGTTTCCTGTTAAATGAAAACGTATCACCTTATTCTCCCTTAAACATTTTTGTGTTTCAAGCCAGCGGTAGATGACAGAAAAAAGCACAAACATAAAGAGAAACCCCGCAGAGATTCTCAGCTGTACTGCTTCTTTTCTTAAAATGTATTTTCCTACATAAACATTCTTCCTAATATATCTAGCCTCTTTTATTGTCACACAGAAAAGAGCCCGCAGCTGCAGGGGAGTAATTGCACCAAGATATTTCAGTGCTATTTCTTCCCTGCCAAGACTGTTTGAGCCTGTTTCATTTCTGAATTATAATACAGAGGTAATTTTTGTTTTCTCTGATGAATTAAAGTTGTATTACTCTTTATGCAGTTGTGCCTTTGGTCTACCATGTTTGCTAAGGGACCAGAGGGAGAGAACGGTAAGCTGTCGGCAGCTGCTGTACGACACGCTCAAAGACTTTTTCATAATTTCTGTCTGCATGTGAAGCTAAAACCTGTCAGTTACTCCTAAAGTTAGAATACTCAAGTTTTTCTACTATAAGCAATGAATGTTAACCTGCTCATTTTAGTGTACTTTTTCCCACTAGAGTTCATCTTAGGAAGTTCTTGATGCTGGTGAATTTTTATTGCGTAAACACAGATTTGGGCTTTAGTTAAGTCTTGTAATTACTTCCAGGACTAGCTGGCTATCTGGAACAGGCTCTGACCAGTAACGTAACATGAAAACATTTTTAGCCAGGTGACCACCTGCAGATTTCAGACTCCCGACAGTTAACTGTAGTTTACAGACTGTAAAGCACTACATGCAAAACGTTGCCAGAAATTGACAGCTAGCTGGGCAACTGTTGCTGTATTTAGGAGGCCGATTTAGTGGAAAATGTAAATATTGCAGTCTACTTTAAAACAAGATTCATAATGCCTCTGACCGTACATTTATTTGGTTGTAAAAAGCAAACTTTGTGATGCTAATCTAATCTTGTTCAGCAATAATTAGATTAAAATGATTTTCTGACTGGCAGTATGGATAGATGGGCAGGTTTTACTAAAACAAACAAACAAACAAACTAAATAAATAAATAAATATCAGATGGCTCAAAGCATTTTGTAAAAAATGAAATGAAACTGAATGCACGGGAAACATGATGTGCATTTACTCTGATGAACCTATTTCTTCAATGAAACTTCAATCTGTCATGTATGGCTCCTGCTGTAAAAGGGATTTTTTTTTTTACTATTTCCAGTTGCCTACATGAGAGAGTGACTTTGCCTCCACACCTCCCAAACTCCCAGTAGCTCTTTGTGGATTTACACAACTGAATTCAACAAGATGCACAAAGTTTGACCAGCTATCACGGCTGATGTCCATCTCCTACACTGACACTACACTGTTTAAACTGTCTTTACATTAAACAGTATACAGTTGGTATAAAGGTGGAATTCAGTGAATGAATGCAAATTGCAAATTCGTCTCTGCTTCGCTTGATGTAACCGAAATCTGACCATGAGCACCACAGGTACTGTGTACCAGTCCAACACAGAGCTTTACACCACGTTAATGCAAGCTAAACTCTTCATCCTTAGTTTGTTTTGCAGGCTGTTTCACAATAATTTATCAAAGCACATCATATACAGATCAATACAGATCCAATATGTGATTAAAATGATGACATTATATGCAAGCTTAAAATTTGCAGTTTATCGAGCGTCACCGAGCAGTAAATCTATCTTCTTCCTTTCCTGTCCTGTTTGTCTTCCTACATTTTTCTCAGAGTGAAGTTAGCTCGCACTCTTTTCTCTCCCTGTGAAATACAGCAGCAACACGCTGTGCGACAAACTGCACACAAGCAGTTTGTGTGTTTGTGTCTGACCTGACTTGTATTATCATACAATGCGGACTGTTCCATAAATAAACACAGTCTGAAGCAATGATGGATTATGTAAAAACTTCCCTGACAATTCAATCCAGTTATACTATCTGTCTTCTCGATAATGAACACAAAACAGCTTTCTTTAGTAGTGTTTATTAATGAGTTATTAACGTGATAGAGCGGCTTTTTGTGAATGCAAGATGAAGTACTTGAGCACTTTTCCCACCCATTAACAGGCCATTATAAAAAAAAAACATTAATGTGTTGTGGCCAGAGGTGGGAAATAACGAAATAATATAAAGTACAAAGAGTTACTGTACGTGAGTATTTAGTTTTCTTACAACCTGTTACTTTTACTCCCTACATTTTTAAACAAATATCTGTACTTTCTACTTCTTACATTTTCAAAAGAGGCTCGTTACCTTAGGTTTAACAGTAATCATTTAGCATTCAGTTTCTGATGGCACAAAGTTCTGCCCATATACCTAAGCTGTGGTTGCAGTGGTTACCGTGGTTGCGTCTAGCTAGCACTACAGAAGAGGAGGAAGCATGAAGGGAGTCTGTTTTGTTTAAGTAGTTACAAATGCAAAGTTTCTATCAGCTCAACAAACATCAGCCTTTGTTTTCATGCATTTAGCTTCAGAAGCTCGGTATAGAGCCACTGAAATCAGTTTATTTCAGTACAAGAGGACAATCCACTTGATGTGACTGAAGAGTCAGTATACTGAACCTTGTGTTGTCATTTTTTACTGTGCTTGTTTTTCTAAGGCCATGAATGAATCTGCAAGCTCAAAAAGTAACTGAATTTTCTCTCTTTCTTCAATCTGAAAGCGAAGCCATGAAACAAAATAAAAACTGAGCCTGTTCAGCATTGCCATAAAACAGACATCCTTTACGTCTCTCAACAACTGCTCTTTCCTTCCATAAACCCCATAAAAAGGGAGATATTGATGGTTGTCAGCTGATCTGATCAATGTTGGCTGGCCACTTCTTTAATTCATTAACCACATGGTGCATGGGCTTTCAGATGCAATCTATCCTTGAATAACAGTGAGCTGCCCTGACAGGCTTTGTCATCGATCTGCCGCAGCTCGGCGGCTCCGCCAGCAGAGATCAAACCCGCTGGTAAACCTGGGGACGCCGGCTGTTTGTTACCGTCGACTCACACCAACAGGAACAAGGACGGGAGCGGGAAGATGAGGGAGGCAGGAGGAGACGGAGTGGGAATAAGGGACAGCTGTGGTTTTTGCTGGATATTTGCACGAAGATACAGTAAACACAGAGAGTGGAAACTAGAGACGGAGACAGACAAACACACATGGACAGATGGAGACTTAGAGAAAAGCTGACAGGAGGAGCGAAAGAAAAAAAATGAGGGATGGAAGTTGACAGATGCACAGATAAACAAACTGTGGGAGTTGGGGGTAAAGGAGCTGGAGGCACCCTGGGGTGTTCAGTGATCAAAAACCAGTAAAGTACATTGTTGTTTTGCAGGTGGCGATTTTTACCTAGCTACAAAGCTTCTTGGCCTTGGAGGCTGCGAGGGAGACCCGGGCAGAGTGGGAGTTTCACTGGTGCTTGAATCAGCACGGCGGAGGTTTGTGCTGACAGTGCTTCAGCGAGGCCTCGGCACTCTCTCTTCCAAAGAGCAGGGGGGATATCATTACGTCCAATCAAACCTGCAGTTCATGAATGGCAATGAAGAGAATAAGAATAAGAAGGAGACAGTGCAGGTGAATAAGCTAACTGAAATTATCTCCCCTGTACATTTATTACACCCTCAGCACAGCAGTACCAAACAGTTGCACTGCCTGAGTCTGTGAGCCACACTTTAGATTCAGGACACGAAGAGCATCTGCAGTCTGTTCATCAAAAGTTTAAAATGAAAAGCTTAAGTGTGAGCGCTGCTGTTTCAAAGCAGTTTTCAAATATCCACCCTGTGTGTATGTAGCTTAGAGAATTGACGGCATTTTTTTTTTACTGTTTAGATGAGGATCACTGCAGATAAAATCTGCAAATATTGCATAAAGACATTCACCAAACATTACAAACAGACTATTTGCAATGTATGCAGCGCTGCATTTGATGCACTGCTTGTCGAGAGAGCCAGTCAACAGCTCAGAGCTTGTTTGTTGGCAGAGCTTGAACAATAGATGTCACACGGCTTGTAAATTCACAAAGTTGCTCTCATTTCGTGCCACTAAATTCATGTTAGAGTATGACAAAGAGCTTAGAACTGTTTCTTGTCTCTGGAGGACTGTCAGTGTTTTTTGGGGGGAAATATTCCCTCAGCACACCAGCTGCTTAAGATTTAAACCAAAGTAAAGAGGACTATCATGGTTTGATGAGAATTTGGCATACGTCTTTCAAGTATGTTGAGCGCTTCTCTGCTTCAGGGTTTAAGTATAATTTAAGATTTTAATAAGATAAGATGTTTTTCATTATTATTATTTTTTCACCACAGCTAATTTACTTTAATGTTACTATTCTTTAAATACTTACAGAGGCTACTGATTTTTTTTTAATTAAAAATGATATTTAAAGTGAATTTGCTAAAACAGATGTACAATCTCTTACTTTAAATTCAGAAGAGAAATTCAGACTCAAAGCGTCATAGAGTTCAATGATATTGACCATGTTATGAATGGAAAACCACACTCACTCACACACAGATACACACTCACACCCCACAAACATCCGCACAATTTAACACACACTGTTAAGCATTTGCTTTGAAGCATCTGCAATCCAGAATATTCCTCTCAGCATGAATTTCCCATGGTTGCTACATCTTAAACTCTTGTGCTCTGGCTGCGGGTTGGAACGACACTTCACAGGTCAGGCTCGAAATCTCTTTGACCCAAATACTCTCAGGTTCCTGTCACACATTGAAACAATCATCTGGGCTTTAAGGGTTTAAACCAAAGCAACATCCTTGTTTAATCTCAGGCATAGATGATGCTCTATATGAAGGAACATAAGCTTTTGGGTTTTTTGCCTTGGGTGTTTTTTTTATATAACAAAATTAAAATAAAATAAAAAAAGATAAATGAAAAGAAATCTGTTTTTATAGAAGAAAAGGAGTCCCAGCTTTGTCAGGTTCACATAATATTTACTGAAGGTCAGTTTGCTGCAGCTGAGCGGAAGAGAAAGGAGAGGAGAGACAAGATGACACATCTTTTGTCTGTGAAAGCAACACACCACCGTCTTTGTGAACAAGGATAACTGGCAGAACCATCTTGTTTTGCCTTCTGCAGCAATCTTGGAAGAACAGACTCCCAGCAAGTGTTTTTATTCTGTTTTGCTCGCAGCTGGATGGCTTACTCTATCCCCTCTCGGTACACACATATCACGTATCTCGCCTTTTGTTCTTTGCTGATGAAACACTCCTCTGTAACGCCAACATATTCACAAGAGTAAATGTGATCAAATGGAAGACTAGCCTTTTTTTTTTTGTCCACGTGCCTGATCAAATAAAACTTTTAGTTGATGATAAGTGTGGTTGTGTGTTTCAGGAATAGTTTTAGAAGCTGAGAAGACTGTCAGTGAAATATTAAATATGTATTATAGCCAAGAGCCAGTTAGCATAGCTCAGTATAGCACAAAAACCAAAGAGTAAAAATCTCAGTGTTTGGACAAGTAGCTGACAGACACGCTGCAACTCCTTGTTAAATAAATTTATTTTGGGGGTTGTTCTGTTGTTTTCTTATAGCCACTGTTGTATAAGGTACACCATACAAATGTTTCACATTAAACCCACTGGTACAAAATGAAGAACGCCTTCGTATTATATTGTCCTGGAAGGGTGCATCAGGGAAGTTAAAGCTGGTGCACTTCAGCTACAAAGTCTTTCACATTGTGTGATCATGAGTTGTTCTGTGTTTGTTCTGTACCATATTTTGTGTTACGTGTTAGATGAAGATGTGTCACCATGAGACTATCTGGTTGCTGTGCTGTGGTGATCCAGTGGTCCTGAGTCATCACAGGGAGGTTTGAATAGGCTGTTGCTTCTCATTAATGTAAAGAGCCGTGCAGAGGAAAACCAGCTGATTGGTGTTCTCTCTTGATTTCAGTAACTTCAGCAGAACATACAAGAAAAAGGTCAACATGAGGTAAAAAAAAAATATAGATCACAGGTGGGGAGTAACAAAGTACAAATACTTAAATTGAATTTTCAGGTATCTGCACTTGAGTAATCTGTTCAGTTCAGTTCAATTTATATAATAATAATGGATTGCATTTATATAGTGCTTTTCGAGACCCTCAAAGTGCTTTACAATTCCACTATTCATTCACTCTCACATTCACACACAGGTGGAGGCAAACTACAGTTGTAGCCACAGCTGCCCTGGGGCAGACTGACAGAAGCGAGGCTGCCATATTGCACCATCGGCCCCTCTGGCCAACACCAGTAGGCAGTAGGTGAAGTGCCTTGCCAAAGGACACAACGACCGAGACTATCTGAACTCGAACCAGCAACCGTCCGATTATAAGACGAACTGCCAACTCTTGAGCCACAACCGCCCCAATTCACATCAGCAGTCACCTCACGGAGCATTATAATGCAAGGTAAAGAGCCAAAAAGACTCCAACAATCTGAGGACCTTCCATGAACAAGCACTTGGCAACAGTGGGAAGAAAAAACTCTGCAGAAGCAGGCTCAGGGAGCGGCCTGACCATTTGGGTGTGAGAAGGAGGAAAAGAGGGCAAAGAGAGACAAGGGTGAACTACAGGAGAGCGAGTCTGAGTTTAATAATGACAAATAACAATGATAAATATAATAATAAAATGTAATAAAGAATTTTATTTTTTAATTTTTTTAAAATTGTATTTGATAAAAATAAGTTATCACTAAATGTGAATAAAAAAACATGTTTAAAGCAAATTAACAACATTTCAGTGATGACTGTTTTCTTATTATACCTTATTTAAGTTAACATAAGGCACAGTGAGAAATTACATGTAAAATGTCATTATAATCACAGTATATTCTGCAAAAAAAAGAGCCATAAGAATTGTACATAATATCAGAAACGCTGAACACAGAAACTCTCTTTTCTTACAGTCAAAACTGTTAAAATTCTTTGACCTTGTAGAATTCAAAACAGCAAAAACAACGCATCAAGCGAGGAACAATCTGTTGCCAGTAGATATTCAAACATGTGATTGTGTGGGGGCTGCAATTTAAGGGGCACATCACATTTAAAGACGCACAGCATTCAGATAACTAGGAGATTTTGTGTATAATGTGGAGGAAAAATGTGGAGCAGACTAAGTGTGGATCTAAAGCAGTGTCCAAACATGAAAAAGTTTAAAAATCAAAATAATTATATGATTGTCATCAGGTACAGGGATATAGAAGCAAGGTTAGGTGTAATAATATAGATTGTTGTGTAATATATATATATATACACAAATATATATGTGTGTGCAGACTTGTGTTTTTTTCTTTACGTGTAAATGTGTGTATGCGATTACACATAAATCAATATTGAGCTGATAGTTATCAAACAGATTAATTAAGTTCACTCTTCATATCCTACTCCTTTTCAAACATGTAAAGTGATGTGGGAGACAACATTGTGTCCTTTTTCCTTAGTTTACCAGTCTACACATTTTTGTGGCTTATTTTGATTGTTATTGCTATTTTTCATATTATTTATTGTGTGAAATCAATCAATCAATTAACATCCACTCGCCATTCAGTGAAGGGATATACATTTTCCCATAGCAACCTTTGGCTTCCAGGGGCGTCACTAACTGATCTCTACACCTGCATGACTGTGGCTGTAGCATTAAATTCATAGACAGCCAGGAACCTCCAGCAACTGCTTGCCAACCAGTTGGGAAATACTAATTTAAACTTATTGACCAGCAGTTGCTGAGTGGTCTCTCGTTCTGTGTGACCGGGGCCTAAAGGACTCGATGCTCATGGAAAGCTTTAGAGACCCTGATGGCTAATTTTGTCACCAATGGACAGAGCAATGCTGTCTGCTTCCTCCAAGCTGTCATATTATATGTAACACACTGGTAGTAACAGATGCAGTATCGAGGTGTGACGGTTAGTATAGTTGCCTTATAGCAAGGTCATGGGTTTGAATCAATGTGCTGTTTGCAGCTGCTCTGCTTGTCTGTGTGGATTCCCTCCCACTGTGAGTGTAAATGGTTGTCTACCTCTCTTTGTTAGCCATGTCTCAGACTAAGAACCTGTCCAGGGTGTGTTTGGCAGCTTGGATAAGCTCCAACCCCCTGTGACCCTGAATTAGAAAAGTGGGAGAAAATGGATGGAAAGGATGGATTGTAGGATCAAACTTCTCATCTTATAGTGAGAGATAAATGTGAGGTTCTTTTGAGGAAAGTTTACCATCTCCCGGTTAGTTGTTGATGCTATATACATAAGACATGGTGGATGAAATTAAATATTTGGCTGATGGTAAAGAATGTTTGATTTATGATGCTAATTCACATATTAATTGCTTTTCCCTTTACTTGTAACATGGCAGTGATAGTTGATTGCTCTCTATTTATAGTAAGTCAGATTAGTTAGACATTTAACAGTAACTCTAATAAAAAGACAGAAAATAGACACCGACTTATGTAATAACAATAAAGTGTTATCTTCAATTAGTTTGAATAATAAAATACAACAGATCATTGCAGCGTCCATGTTGGCTCCACATTCGGTACCATGAGAGGATCAGATGGATGTGATATTACTTCCTGTAGTTTCTCCTGCCATTCCTTTTAAGACCGTTTTAAATCACGCGAACAGAGAATTACATGAAACCACTCTTACTCTCAATTGCTCTCCCTTACACAATGTTTCCTAATGTACTCCCTGAGCTGCTGCTGGTACACTTTCTTTCCTCTTGCACTCATTTTTATCTCTATTTGCTTATTATTTACTGAAATCAATGCACTGTGGAGGCTTGGGGTAGAGAGTGATGTGAAATACACTGGAAAATTGCAGAGCTGATCATTATCTGTAGCGGGGCTTTGTATCTGGCAGTTTATGTGCTTTTAATTTGGTCTGTCTCTGAAGCATGGAGCTGACCAGTCTGCAGCTCGTAGGCGGACGTAATGAAACAGATGCTTGGCAGATGTCAAGGTTAAAACAAGTGCGAAGGAATTCGTTTTTGGTCTAACAGGCTGTTGAAAGCGTGCCCTAGCAGTAGCCCCTGGAAGTGTTTGTTATTTGGTGTCTGTTTCTTTCCGTGCACACACACGAGAAACCTTTTGACTTTCTATGTATGCATTTGGAATCAAAGCTTTCAATTTTTCCTTGGGTATTAAGGTTGGATAAGAACTGAAAATCCTCGGTCTCCAAGGCACGGTGACAAAGTATGCAGAATCATGAACTGAGATGATTCTTGCTGCACTCTTGAGCTTAGATTGAAGGCAGCTGCCAGCCACAAAGAAGATCATTTTTAAGATGGTGCCTTTTTGAAACTTATAAAAGACCAGCACTCATCTTTCCGTGGGACACACGTGGGAGAGAAGCACCTACAGGGAATGAAGAAAAAGGTAGATTTCTCGACTGAAACTGACAGTGCTGTGCGTAAAGCATGTGGATTTATTCCAGAAAAGTTGTACTTTCCCCGCTGCATTATTTAAACTTTCCACACTTAACACATACTTCGAAGCAAAACTGATATTTGTCAATTTTTAAAAAAAGACTGGGACTCATTAAAAAGGGACTCGGTAATGTTGTTTAATCACACGGAAGCCATCTGATGTTTCTGGCATAAACTCTCTTCGGGAGGATTCTGTGAGCGACGTTTTGAGATTTATGGCAGTCGTGCAGACAGAGAGGAGGCCTCAGCTAGTTTTTCATCTTTGACAGTAACAACTTCTCAGCAGAACAGACCTCCCATTAGTGCAGGGACTACTATTACCTCTCAGCTATTCTCATATGCACAAACTGGTCTTCTGAGCTCATTTGGAGAGGGGAGTCAGCTCTGCAGCCTTATGTTTCTGTTTCCCCCTTAGGTCTTAATCTAGGTTGCGACTGTTGATTTGCTTCTTGACATTGACGAGAAAGCCCTCTAGAAATTAACATGGCGGTGTCTTTGTGAGTGTTAGTGCAAAATCCACCTTATATTTACTGAACATATGAAATTGTTTTACTTTTTAGTATTTGATATTCAGCTGCAGAATCAATAAGAGGGAGACGAGAAGCCATTAAAATCCGTGCATGCAATAAATATGCCCACATTTGACTCTCATTTCTTATCCTCAGCTAACCCTGCTCTGCTACCAGTTGTAGCTGATGATTAATTAATAATATGTTCTCACTAATGCCCTCCAATCATGCCCTGTATCATCTGCCCTGCAGGGAGGAAGATTCAGTCTCACTCTGTCCAACCTCTCTTACTGTGCTGCAGCACCAGGTCACTGTCAGGTCATTCCAGCAGAACCTGTTCAATAATTCAAGCCTTGGACTGGAGAACTGGGACCCACATGTCACACACAATGAGGGAGCATATGACACTAACCTCCAGCCGAGCGCACAAATGATCATCGGTTGCTGACGGGTAATGAACCTAAATGACCTGACATGAGTAGGGAGAGAAAAATTACGTCTGGGACTGGAGAGCCTGCTCAGAAGGTTTACACTGGTACCTCTATGTAAGTTTGATGCTTTGCTTATTTGCTTTTATACTGTTAGAAAAGAAGGTTCACATACAAACATGGGCACTGCTTTTATGTTTTATGCATGTGAATCTGCCACAACAGCGATGTTCCTAACCATAATTCAGAAAGCAGTTTAGTTGTAAGGTTGGAGAGGCCGTTAGCTGGTGTTGTGTTTTTCCTATTGCAGATTCCAGCAAGGCAAGGCAAGGCAAGTTTATTTGTATAGCACAATTCAACAACAAGGTGATTCAAAGTACTTTACAGAGACATTAGAAACAAAAACAAATAAAAAGCATGATTTAAAATTGATTAAAACAAGCAAACAAACAAACTAATTAACATACAAACAAAACAGTATATAAAATCAAAACAGATAAAATCAGAACAATAGATAACATCAGTAGTTAAATGTAAGTTTTGAAATTTAAGCTTAAAAGTGTGGATTTGGTGTTTTATTCAAATGCAGCTGAGAATAGGTGAGTCTTCAACCTGGATTTAAATAAACTGAGTGTTTCAGCTGCTCTGAGGCTTTCTGGGAGTTTGTTCCAGATATAAGGAGCATAAAAGCTGAATGCAGCTTCTCCGTGTCTGGTTCTGACTCTGGGAACTGATAAAAGACCGGATCCAGATGACCTGAGGGATCTGGAAGGTTCATACTGGGTCAGGAGGTCACTAATGTATTTTGGTCCTAAACCATTCAGAGCTTTATAGACCAGCATCAGAACTTTAAAGTCTATCCTCTGACGGACAGGCAGCCAGTGTAAAGACCTCAGAGCTGGACTGATGTGGTCCACTTTTTTGGTCTTAGTGAGGACTCGAGCAGCAGAGTTCTGAATGAGCTGTAGCTGTCTGACTGATTTTTTAGGTAGACCTGTAAAGATGCTGTTACAGTAATCAAGCCTACTAAAGATGAATGCATGGACTAGTTTTTCCAGGTCCTGTTGAGACATCAGATCTTTTATCCTTGATATATTCTTGAGGTGATAGTAAGCTGACTTTGTTATTGTCTTAATGTGTTTTTCTAAGTTTAGGTCTGCATCCATCACTACACCCAAATTTCTCGCCTGGTTTGTGGTTTTTAGATGTATAGACTGAAGTTCTCTGGTGACCTGTAATCGTTTTTCTTTGGCGCCAAAGACTATTACCTCAGTTTTGTTTTTGTTTAGCTGGAGAAAATTGTGGCACAACCAGTCATTAATTTCCTCAATTCATTTACCAAGAGCCTGTACAGGGCCTCGGTCTCCTGGTGACATTGTGATATATATTTGTGTGTCATCTGCATAGCTGTGGTAGTTTATTTTGTTGTTCTTTATAATCTGTGCCAGTGGGAGCATGTAAATGTTAAACAGAGGGGGTCCCAAGATGGAACCTTGGGGAACTCCACATGTGATACTTGTCTGCTCAGATGTGAAGTTACCTATTGATACAAAGTATTTCCTGTTTTCTAAGTATGTTTTGAACCAGTTTAGTACAGTTCCTGAAAGACCTGTCCAGTTCTCCAGTCGTTTGAGTAATATGTTGTGGTCAACTGTATCAAATGCTGCACTGAGATCCAGTAAAACTAAGACTGACATTTTTCCACTGTCTGTATTCAGACATATGTCATTGAACACTTTGGTCAGAGCGGTTTCAGTGCTGTAATTCTGTCTAAAACCTGACTGGAAGGCATCATAGCAGTTATTCTGAGTTAAGAAGTAATTAAGCTGTTGAGAAACTGCTTTTTCAATGATCTTACTTAAAAATGGGAGATTTGAGATCGAGATTTGAGCAGGAAAAGAAGAATATAATGGATAAAAACAATATATTCATATATGTATTAGTCAGCTGCAGGGGTAAATATTCAGGCCAGGAAAATATGAAATGACAGAGCTTAAAATATGTAGTTTAAGAAAAAGAAAGTAGCGGCCTCTGAGCCTCAAGAACAAAGAACTGCAGTTCCTGGACTGGCCACTTGAGGCTGCGTACAAGTAAGATAAACCCCACTATATTCTCAATTTAAAGCAGAAATAAATGCAATTACATACGGCAACAAAAACGAGTCTCTATAGCTTTATAATCCATTTAGCACAACTGCAAATAGGAGGTAAAGTTGTGCATAAAATTGTATATAATTTACCATTTTAAAATACATTCAGGCTTAAAGTTATGAATAAGGGGCATGAGCACATCCAGTGATAGGTGGGTGTTTTTGTCTTGTTAGGATTCAGCTGTACGGTGGTCCCTCGTTTATCGCGGGAGTTATGTTCTAAAAATAAGCATAGCATAGCAATAAGCATAAGCAATAACAGTAAGCTTTATTTTTTTTACAATTATTATAGATGTTTTAAGACTGTAGAACCCCTCACTGCACACTTTATACACTTTTCTCACACAGGCATGAACATTTTCACACTTTTCTCTCCTGTTTAAACACTCTCAAAGTTCAAACCTTCCTAGAAAAATAAGTTCAGTACCCACAGGTGCCTTTGATGGTGCAAAATGTTTCATCGACAGTTTTATGTTTGCTGGAGAGAAAACTTACAAACATACAGTGCAGCACTTCAGAGTCTCACCACTAGCGATCGAAGATTTATGTAAATTTGACAACCTGAACGCATTCTGTACTGTACAGGAGACATGGCATGAGATTGATTGACAGTGGTATACAGCCAATCAGGATGCAGAACAGAATGCGCTGTTAACAAAAAAAAACAACAACAAAAAAAAAAAACATGCGAAATTGCACAAACAAATAATCTAGGTAGGTTCTAGGTTCTAGGTTCTTTATTATTTGTCACATGCATAGTTATACAAGTATAACACACAGTGAAATGTAGCCTGACACGCTCCTCGACATGTGCAAAAATTGGGGGGGGGGGGGGGGGGGTGTATGGTATATGGTATATATATATATATATATATATATATATATATATATATATATATAGTATATACACTGGGTGAATGTGCAGTAGTAGCAGCAAGCAGGTGAATTCTGTACATTAATATGAATAGACATCTGACTATTTTACAGGATAGACAATATAAACATATTTAAAATTAAAGGAATTGAAATGTACATTGTGCCTTGGTTTAGTGTCTGGAAGAGTCCTGTCTCAGTCAATTATAGATGATGTGAGAGGGCGGGTGTGTGTGTTTAGGGCACGGATGGCTTGGGGATAGAAGCTCCTCTTGAGTCTCTCTGTCCTTGCCCGGAAGATGCGGAACCTTCTACCAGATTGCAGAAGTTGGAACAGTTTGTTGCCAGGATGGGACGGGTCCTTCAGTATCTGCGCTGCTCTAGTCCGGCATCTCCTGGTGTAGGTGTCCTGAAGCAGGGGGAGAGCAATCCTGCAGCAGCGTTCTGCTGTACGGATCACTCTCTGGAGAGCTTTTTGGTCCTTCACACAGCTGTTCCCGAACCACGATGTCATGTTCTGTGTGAGGATGCTCTCCACAGCGCCTGTATAGAAAATCCTGAGGATCTTTGGAGAGACCCTGAACTTCCTCAGTTGTCGTAGGTAATACAGGCGCTGCCTAGCCTTTTTGGTCTGGACCTGAATGTGGGCAGCCCATGTCAGGTCTGAGGAGATGTGGACACCAAGATACTTGAAGGACTGCACCCTCTCCACTGGAGCTCCATTGATGATAATGGGCTTGTAGTCTCTGTGCTGACCCCTTCTGAAGTCCACCACCAGCTCCTTGGTCTTGCTGACGTTCAGCTGGAGGTGGTTGTCCTGGCACCACGATGCCAGATTCTTCACTTCATCCATGTAGGCCGCCTCATCGTTGTTGGAGATGGCACCCAACACCACTGTGTCGTCAGCAAACTTCACAATGGTGTTGGAGCCATGGGTGGCCACACAGTCTGAAGTGTAGAGGGAGTAGAGCAGTGGCGAGAGGACACATCCCTGAGGTGCTCCTGTGTTGATGGTGATGCTGTTGGAGAAGCACCTGCCCACCCTCACCACCTGAGTTCTGCCAGTGAGGAAGTCCAACACCCATGCACACAGACGGCTGTTAAGTCCCAGATCCCTCAGCTTTGTGAACAGTCTGCAGGGCACTATTGTGTTAAACGCTGAACTGTAATCAACAAACAGCATTCGCACATAGTTACCCTGTTTCTTGTCCACGTGGCTGAGAGTGGTGTGTAGGACGTGGGCGATGGCATCCTCTGTGGATCTGTTGGATCTGTAGGCGAACTGCAGCGGATCTGTGGTGTCTGGGATGGAGGAGGAGATGATGTTCTTCAGCAGCCTCTCAAACACCTTCATTACTACCGAGGTCAGTGCAACTGGCCGGTAATCGTTCAGGGATGAGGGTTTGCTGTTCTTGGGCACAGGGATGATGGTGGATCTTTTGAAGCATGTGGGGACCACAGACTTCGCCAGGGACTCGTTGAAGATGTAAGTGAACACACCTGCTAGCTGGTCAGCACAGCAGCGCAGCAGACGGCCGGTGATGCCGTCTGGCCCCGCCGCTTTCCTTGTGTTCACTCTCCTCGGTGCCGCTCGGACGTCATACTCCGCGATGCTGGTCACCGGTCTCTCGCTGATGACGTCACTGTCCTCGGTAGTCAGGCGGTAGATAGCATTAGCTGCCTGGCTAACCTCGAAACGGGCGTAGAACCGATTCAGCTCGTTGGTGAATGCAGAGTCGGCGTTGATCGGCGCAGTGTCCGTGGCTTTGTAGTCCGTAATGGTGCGTAGTCCGTGCCACATACTCCGTGTGTCGCCCTGGTGGAAGCGGGACTCCACACGTTCCCGGTACCTGCGTTTGGCATCTCTCACCGCGCGCCGCACGCCGTATGAGGCCGCTTTGTAGGCGCTCATATCGCCAGTGGCGAGACCCGCGTTGTAGGAGGCGGACCTGGCGTTTACTGCAGTGCGGATCGATCTGTCCATCCACGGTTTCTGGTTTGGGAATGTGGTGACTCTCGCAGTGGGGATAATCTCCTCCGCTAGCATATTGACGAAGCATACTGCTACTTCCGTAAACTCGTTGATGTCGACTGCGCATGCTCTGAACATGTCCCAGTCTACGTCGTTGAGTGCGTCCTGTAGCGTAGCTTCTGATTGGGCAGTCCACCGTTTTACTTCCTTCGTGGTCACGTCTTCCCTCCGTATGCTTTGTTTATACTGGGGAATGAGGAAGATGCCGTTGTGGTCAGACTTCCCAAAAGCCGGGTGTGAGACAGCTTTGTAGCCCTGCTTGTATGGCGTGTAGCAGTGATCCAAAATCCGATCCCCTCTCGTTGGACACGAGACATGCTGGTAAAAGTTTGGCATGACTTGTCTGAGGTTCGCTTTGTTAAAGTCTCCTGCTACAATGAGGGCTGCGCCCGGGTCCTTGTTTTGAAGCGAGCTCAGCACATCATGTAATTCGGACAAAGCCATACCTGTGTCCGCTTGGGGTGGGATGTAGACCGCCGTGGCGATGACTGAGGTGAACTCACGGGGCAGATAGAAAGGGCGGCACTTAATGCTCAGGAACTCCAGATGTGGCGAGCAGCCGCTGGAGAGAGTAGAAATGCTCCTGGCATCACACCACTTTCTGTTTACCATGAAACACACTCCTCCACCTTTGGTTTTGTTCGACTCTGCCACCTGTCCGCGCGGAGCACAAAGAATGAATCCGACGGAGTTACGGCCTGGTCCGGCACGGTGGGGGACAGCCATGTCTCCGTGAAGCACAGAATGTTGCAGTCCCTCATGTCACGTTGGAAGGTGACCCTTGCTCTTAGGTCATCGAGCTTGTTCTCCATGGATTGTACATTGGCCAGTAGGATACTGGGCAGTGGTGCGCGATGCGCCTGCTGTCTCAGTCTGTTCCTAATACCAGCGCGTTTTCCCCGGCGCTTCTTTGTTCTGCGCCTCGGATGAGCGGCCCGATCTGCGAGGCCGCGAAAGGTGAACCGCGTTAAAGCGAGGCACCACTGTACTAAAAGACATTGCAGTCTGCTAAAATTGACCTGACTTGTAGATGACTGCTACTGCTATGGCTACTTCTAGTTTCAGATAGAAACAGTGATCGCCAAACTTAAAACAGTAGTCCACTGAGGCACGGAGAACTCCACAGAGCAACAACTATTTTCTATTTACAATAGATTTTTGCATGGTTGATTAAAAAAAGAAGTAGAACAAATCTTATTTTTTGTATTCTTTTATGGCATTACTTTTTGTGATTCTTCTTCAGTAGCCTTCATCATTTTGAAACCACATCACAACAAATGCTAAGAAAGATCGTTGTGACTCCTTCCCTTATAAATGTGCTGTAAAGGGAATTACTAATCATGTTCTGAAACTAATGAATCAATGCAGTTTGGGCTTCTCTCACTGAAAAGCAACGATCTCCAACAATATCCAGAAAAAAAAAAGCTGTACATTTTTGTTTTATCCCAACAGAAGAACATTTACACAAGTTATATTACTCCCTATTGGAAAGTCTAGTAAGATATGTGCATGTTATTAAATCCCCCTCCCTGGCCACCTCCTCCCGCTTATCTGTGAGAACACCGAAGTGTTCCTAAGCCAGCCGACAGATGTAATATCTCCAGCATGTCCTGGTTCTGCCCTGGGGCCTCAACCAGGTAGGACATGCACAAAACACCTCATCTAGGAGGCGTCTAGGACACATCCTTCTTAGATTTCTTAATCACCTCAGCTGGTTCCTTTCAATTGGGAGGAGCAACTCTACACTGAGCACCTCACCCTGTCTTTAAGGCTGAGACCAGCCACCCTTCGGTGAAAGCTAATTTGTGCCGCTTGGGATCTCATTCTTTTGCACTCTACCCAGTTTAAAACTTTAGTAGAAAATTAAAGAAAAAAACTAACCTCACTTGCCTGGGGGAGAAATTTGATAAGTAAATTTATTTTTGCTGTTTTATTAATGAATATTAATATTGTTAGCACATTTGCATGCAAATCTTGTAAAAATGAAACTTGAAACTTCGTAGTTAAGAGTAAAGGCCTGGTAAACAGCAAATTGCTTTACTAAATAAGACTATAGCAGATGCTGTTCAGAGTGTTCTTGATGTCCAGGCAGACAGATTGTGTGAGGTGCTAAGCTAACTTCAATTTGTCCCCAGCTAACCTCTGTATGTTTTAGGCTAACCTCTGTAGCTGTGTCCCAATTCATAGGCCGCTTCCTTCGAAGGACCCAGCCTTAGCAGCCTACGTAGGCCAAATTGGGACAGCCTTCATGGCCTGGCTGTGATGTAATACGCCTTCAAATGCGGCCTCCGAAGGATGCAGCCTATGAATTGGGACACATTTTGCATGTCCTAGGCTAACTTCCATTTGTGCTAATTTCTATTTGGGCTAGACTTATCTCTGTTTGTCCTCGCCTAACCTCTCTTTGTACTAGGCTAACCTCTGTTTGTACTAGGCTAACTTCTGGCCGCAGTTTCATATCAAATATTAAAACAACTCATCTAGCTCTTTGTTTGAAAATTAAGCACATTCACCAAAATATAATACGTTCTTTTATTTACCTATTTTTTTTTAATGTACATAGCAAGTACTTCAAGGGTACAAGCATTATTTCAAGCACATTACTGCTGACGAAATTCAGCAGAGTCAGACCCTCTGCTGGCAATGGTTACTGTAATTGGTCATGAGTATGCACTGAAAGGTTTTGACAACTTGTGAACATTTCAAATCCCCACAGGAAGCTTAATAATCACCCCTTGAGGTTTAACTAACAAAGGAGGGAAATGAGAAAGAGCATCAAATTTCTCCATCAGCTGAATTAATCAGGAGCCTGAGAGCACTCTTCAGAGCACAGGCTAGCATCACATCTAATGACTGCAAGTCAGAGCACAGTGTGTCCCTAATTGGACTTTAAACAGACAAGGAGAGAGGGGACAAAAATATCATTGCGCTTCCATTAAACTCCATGTAGCAGAGTGGAAGTTTAGACTGAAGTCAAGGTGGAATACAAAGTGATGACCTTACACTGGGGTTTCAGTGGGACATACAGATTTCCATTGGAATGATAAATCTTAAGCACATAAAGCTGCACTCAGGAGTTTACATAAACTCATCATTTTGGGTTTTTTATGATTTAAGTGAACTGTTCTTTGTCCATGGTGGAATGATTGTACAGACTTCAAAAAACAAGAATTCAGTGAACAGGCTTCAAAATTATATGGTCAAATATGCTCCCCCGTTAATCTTTGGTTAAATATTAGCGCATTGCACCTCGACCAGACACTTCCCATCAACAAGCTTCTGCCAAAATTTTTGTTGGATATTGTTGGACTGCTTTTCTTGGCAGATCATTTAAAGTAGTCGGTTTCTTTGCACAGACCAAACTTTTAGGCATACTTCACGAATTTCCCTTGGGTTGAGGTTGGGGTTTTGGGAAGGCTGCAGTGAAATTACAATAAAATTCATGTTCATAATGAGTATATGTTCTGACCACCGCTGTATGGAAGCTTGTTTCTACAGGTTTAAGTCAAAATAAAGTCAAAAGTTACTTTATCAGAAGCTGGAGTCAGTAAGTCAAAATCTTAACATGCCTCACGTGAAATTTTGAGATAATAACCTGATAATCTGAAATTTTAAGTTATAGATGGGATTTTCCTTTGAGTGGCAGAAACAAAACGTTTTTTTCCAATGGTGGAAACAAACTTCCATAAGGATCATGTTTCAAATCCAGTATGTCTCTTCTTTTTTTTAAACAAAGCATATATTTTCAGGGATTAGCCAACTGTGCAGTAAGACCTTGATTTGTTCAATAGTAACATTCCCAAGTGTGCTTTAATACAACACACAGTTTGCATAGCAGGCAAGTCTGTAGTTTCTGATTTGCAATTCATAGCAGCTTCCCTCACACGTTTGCTCTGGTGTAATAGACTCGTGTCATTGATGAGTCCCTGGGGTGTGTAGAGTGAATCCTTTCTCAGGTCTGTATCGATTGGTCTGAGAGTCCTACCTGATTTACATTGACAAGAGCAGCGGGGCCCAAATGAAAGTAAGCATGTTTCTCAAATTGGAAACACAAGGGGCACGGTGCTCCGCAAACAGACAGCTGGGAAGGTAGACGCTGACATTTAGATTGAACACCGGTGAGGAAGGCTGACTCGGCTGCTTTTGGGGTTTCTTTAGACGCAGTGGTCACTTCTAATTAATCATATACTCAAGGATTAACAGATTATTTCAGGTTTATTTTATCTTTTAAATGTGACACAGGGCTACTGTTGTTAATTAGTTACTGATTTTTCAGTTAAAATAAATTATTTAATTACATATTTTGAACTTCATTAACTATGATCATATATTTTTAAAATAAAATTATTATTGTGAGTTTAATAAAAGTTACTTCTTCATTCCCCAAGGGGACACCACAACACATGGATCTGAATATTTGATTTGACACTACCTTGGGACCAGCACTTAGAAATGCTAGCATATGACCTTCCTAGGGTGGGTTTGTGTGCCCTCCCAGTTCCAAACTAGGGATGTGTGAGGTGAACAAGTCTGGTTAACCGCTGGTTAAGGACTACACCATGGAGCCACTTAAAATATATTTATAGAACATTTATATTCATATAAAATAATTAAATAGTTAATAAATTAAACTTAAAGTAACAGAGTTAAGTACAAAATGAAAATAAACTTTAATATACGATAGGGCTGCCACGATTTGTCGACTAGTCACGATTACGTCGACTATCAAAATCGTCGACGACTGATTTAATAGTCGACGCGTCGTTTGAAGCTTTGTAAGATCCCAAAAGACGCAGGAATAAGTGGCAGGATTTAAGAGTGTAATAACGGACTGAAACAGAAGATGGCAGCATTGCATGTACAAGGATGCCAGCTACCGTTAAACCCCGAAGAAGAAGAAGAAGAAGCAGCTGTGTCCCAGAATTCATAGCGCGGCCCAGCGCAGTTTCCAACAATGGCGGCAGCTAGTTAGTTTTAACTTTACTCTTATTATTCTTTCTGGGTCACAAAATAAACGTTTAACATATTTTCAGGCGAGAATGTAGCTGTTTAAACCTCAAATATCTGCTCAGTTTATCAGGACACCACATATTTTCAAAAGCGCTCCGACGTTTTCGGAGACATCTGTTACCCACTAGGTCGTTAGCTAGCCGGGGGCTAGGCTCACTAGCCCCGTGAGAACACCGGACTCCCCGCAAATCGTTTTCAAACCCACCGCCGTCTTTCGCTACTCAGGTTAAATATATATATGAGTCACTTAGATAACTTAAAATGTTATTGTTTGGCTTTTTTTTTTTAGTATTTTATTTGTTCCTGAGTAAATCAGTTTGTCTGAGATTAAAGTTATAGTTTTTACACAGCTGAATAAACGTCAAGCAGACAACTGATTATCAGAAGTGTGAGATGCTCCAGAATATACTCCGGTGTCCTGTTATATTTTAGATAGCAAGGAGTTTATTAAACTTCACCGAAACAATCTGCAAATTTCATTAAAATTTAATAAACTATCATCTTGTCTTTATTTTTAGTTAGCACAGACCTTAAACACTTAAAGCTGTAAGCTAATGATAGTTATATAAGAGCAGATGCTGCTGGTGCAATAAGCTGTAGTTTTACGTCCAATGGATGATGATCTGATTAGTCGACTAATCGCAAAAATAATCGGTGACTAGTCGACTATCAAAATAATCGTTTGTGGCAGCCCTAATATACGACAGATATGCTGTGTATATATACACACACAAAGCCTCTGTAACCTTAGAAATCTTTAAGAGGTCACGTGTGTAAAAGATGTCCATGATACAGTCCTGGACTGCGCTCAGATCGTGGGTGGAACATGTTTTTAAAGCAAAAACATTCATTTGTATTTGACAGGGGGCAGATGATGGAGTGAAGCTGATGTAATTATGATGTTGAAGCCTGGTATGAGAGTCGACGGAGCCAGCAGCTCAAGGAAATGTGAGCCTAAAGAATGTCAAGGGTTTTAGTTTCTCTGAGGAACACGACAGATCTTGGGAAATGTCAATGTGTAAACACATTAAAAGGTTACGCTTCATCAGTCACATGCACCCGACAGGTGCACAGACGAATCTGCACATGAACAGACGCTCACTCTTAGACGTTCGAGGAAAAAAGACAACAAAAACCCCCACATAAATAAATGCAGGCAGATTCACAAAAAGCACACATACAGACTGACTGCATCAGTAAATGACCTTTTTGTCTAATCCTTATTTTTGAGTAAGCAGCACAAATGGCTTTTTCATGAATCTCAGAGACAACCAAATTACTTTTCTTTGCGTAGTAATTTCTGTGAGAAATGGCAGGGTGTGCAAAGCAATGCCTGAAAAATGGGGTATGAGCAAAAACAGAGCAACAGTGAAGGGAAAAAAATTACAGGACAAGCACTCAAAATTTCCTCAGAGCTGTAATTTAGACACCACTAAAATGCAGTATTTTTTCCTCCCAAAGAACCTTGAATAATAGCAGCAGCATTGCACCAGGACAAAAAATGATTTGGTCTTCATAGATACACCACTCAGCCACCAGCTTTCTGTTCCCTTTCTGCATATCCTAAATTGTATTTAATAGCTTCAATCAGTGTGGGGTAGTGAAGCCTGCTGCTAATGCACTAGTCGTGTTTGAAGAGGGGGCATTGTGGGCGAAGCATCAGCCCGTCTGCCATTAATGTTGCATTACATGTCCCGTTCCCTGCTATAATTACAGCTCTTTCTCTGCCTCAGTTCAGACTCGTGTCTTGACCTGAGGCTGGGAATAAATCCAGTTTATCAGGGGCTGAGGATGAGACCGGCCCTGCAGCACACACAGCTCGGCTGCAAACACCTCTTCCCAATGCAGGCGTGTGGCTCGGACCTGGGAGTGTCAGCCAAAGTATCAGCTGCATAAGGCGAGCTGCATGCCAGATATTGTTGGTCTATCCACACAGAGCTCGGGATCCCAGCCAGAGAATTACCATGCGCACCGGGGTGGAGGAACGTGGCTTGAGATGAATAGATACAGAAATCCTTAGTCACACTGTGCTGGAATGGCATCTGCTCTGAGATTTGTGTGACACTGAGCAGAAAGGAGTGGTGTGCATTTTCCCTTTGTTGCTTTTTAGGTTTTTGCAGAAGTGAAGACTCAGACCTTTCAGATGCGTTGCTCTAGGAACAGTAGGCCACAGATTTCTATAAAAAGATGAAATTACCCTCAGCATACTTTTTTCTGGCTTCTGTTTGAGACTTTGGCATTGGATCTAACATTGTGTGAAACATGGTCAGTAAAAATAAATTTATGCTTCTTATAACAATGGCTCTCACCTACAGTGTGGTGCAAAATCCTTGAGTCTCTCGTCATTTTTAAAGCGGTCTTGAGCAACCATTCTTCAGGCTTTTACTTTGGCTGCTTTCCACTCACTTTCAGTCCAGTTCTTGCACCTGACTTTCAGAGGAATGCTTTTAATTTGTTTGGTAAGCCGCTTAACACTGACCTATGAGTCATTCAAGCACAAAACTAACCCAATTCAAAGGATATGTCTACACATAACAAACAACGTAGAAATAAATCCATTTTAAATGGTATCTTTAGGCAGTTTTTGGCAAAAATGCATCATTTGGTACCATTTCTTCAGTTGAATGAGCATGCCAATGACAGGACAATTTGACAGGAATAAAACACAATTAACGCACCAACGAAGTGATTCTCAAAAAGCTATTAGCTGTAAACTTGGCCAATCTTAGCACGATGTGCTATGTGTCCTTAAAAAAAAGGAAGAAACTGGACAAATGAGGATAAAAGAAGAAGTGTCACTGTTAAAAAACAGTCTGCAGCAGATGAACTGTATCTACAAGTCATGCCCTTAAGAAATAGATATAGCTCTTACAAAACATAGCTTTGAATATCCTGGAGAACTATTCCTGAAGACTACTTGAAGAAATTACAACAAGCTTGGCTAAGAGAGTTCAGGCTGTGCTGAAGAATAAAGGCGGTCATACCAAATATTGACTTTCAGGCTTGTTAGAATTGTACAGACTCTGGCTTTGCCTGATACGCTGTAATTACTGCAACCATTTCCCAATGTCCTGGCAAAATATAAAGAAAGACGCGCCTAGTGACTTTTGCACAGTGTTCTAAATTGGTATTATAACATTATCACACTGCCTAACAACCGGTTAACAGACAACAACATTAAGACTGTACAGCTAGACCAAAGCGTTGCAGGAAGCAAGCAAAAATTAGATAAGATTAGATTTTTCCAACTTATAATGTATAATTTTATTTAGTATGCTTTGGTTAGATTATTTTTTGAGGGTCAACTGCACAAACACACCAAACACACATGAGTGTGTCACAGTGTTGCTGTAATACAGAAATCTCTGTCTGTCTGTATGTGTGCAAACTCCTACACGATCAGAAGCTGAGAAACCAAAATTGCCACACAGGTACATGTTAGGCCTATATCCCACATTATGTCATTGTGTTTCCTAGCAACCACCTACTAACAGTCAAAGGAGCTTGCAAAGAAAAGCGTCTGGACTTCTTTAAGTTGCTTGAAGACGTTTCACCTCTCATCCGAGAAGCTTCTTCAGGACACCAAATGTCTGCCATCTATAATCCAGTTTTGAGTTCCCTCCCCAGACGTCTTAACTTTGACTAGTAAAAGCGCTATATAAATACAGGCCATTTACCATTTACCATTTAACACCCACTTACATCCTGGGCCATCTGACCTCAGGAATTCGCATGATAAGGTGGGGCCAGGTTTCACAACGAGCTCACCCGAAACCCTGGCTGATTGGGACCCACACCCAGTTTCACACCTTTGCTCATGCGATTAGAGGATCATCAGGGGGTCCTTTTGTCCCTCTGTGGGGGGTCACTCCCACTAGGTTTAAATCTGGGACTCCCCACCATTTGACCTTAGAACTGAAGAAGCTTCTCGGATGAGAGGTGAAACGTCTTCAAGCAACTAAAAGAAGTCCAGACGCTTTTCTTTGCAAGCTCCTTTGACTACGATGACCTGGATGACTGAGAACCTTCACAGACACCTACTAACAGGCTAAAATGACACATTATGAACCTGTAAAGCCTCATGAAAGCATCTGATCAGTTCAACTTCATGACGGTAACATATAATTTATATCCACAAAACCTGACTTATGTATGGTATATTATACACCGACTGTAACAAAGAAGTAAAATTGCTGGCCACACAATACTCTAGTATATGCTGTTGCTAGTTTCAATTCTACTCTTCTATTCTATTGTAAAAACTCACTGAATAGATGCATTCCAATTAAAAGTTTAAAATACATTTCTTTGGCTTTGGGATTTATGGGGAACTTCAGATATTTATTAGAAAGAAGTAAAGGACAGATGTTCTCTAAGACACCTTAGGAACTCATATGTCTAATTTTCTACATTTCAACTATACTAAAGTCAGAGCCTTGAGAAAAGAGTTGTAGCAGACAGGTGATCAGGTTGAAGTTTGTCTTAATTAATTAATAAGCATAAAACTGAATTAGATATAGAGTGGAAAGTATTCAGAATGAGTCATATTGTACAGCAGCTTTTAATATCAACCACGTGCAACATAAATACCTCTCTCCATCCAGTGCTTGTTACACGGTGATAGTCTCTTGACAGTGATATACCTATTATCCCACACAAAGGTGTGTTATTATGGATCACATTATGATTATGCAGGAGTTTCCAATATATCATGATCTGCTGGCAAAAAACGGATAATTTAATTGGGAGATTTATTATAATGAATTTGCATCTATTAAAAAATATACTTTACCAACCAAGTTTTTGAAAATTAATCTTTAAGCCATTTATAATTTTCAGTTTAAACCATCAAAGTCAATGACTTGTAGACCCCCATCCATGTCATCTTTAATTAAATCTGCTCTTTTAATGTAATTGGGTTCTTTATACAGAGATAAGCAAAAGTAATGTCGTTTATTTTTTGTAATAACTATTTTAAATAGCAAGTAGTACTGAGCAATGTTCCCTCTAATTTTTCATGTGTCTGAGGAAAACACACAATCTCCCTGAGCGATCCCTTGGACCACTGTGAGCAACAGCACATGTGTGCACTGTGGTCACGCCAGCATCGAATCCATCCAAGTTACATGGTTTATTAAAATAATCAAATTACAGCACTTACATTTATTTTAGACTACTTTTAATTAAGTGCTTCAGCCCACTTACAATCAAAATTTAAAAATAAATCTTGTTCATGACCTGTGTAGTATGTTAACACTATTGGAAGTAAAAATAACTTTAACTCCAATTTTGAAAACACAGCTTTCTTTTTTTTTTTTTTAAAAATAAAGCTCTGACTTGTATTATGAATCCGTGGTCTGGGAGAGAGTCCTGTAACTCTCTGTCTGCAAACTACAGTATATAACGACCAATGTTGGGCAATTAATTATATAGTTACTTCTTCAAAAAAAGTTACTGATTTTTGCAAACAACAAAGGTTTTTTGCAGCTGTTTACCTAAAAATGCAGCCAAGGCGGGTTTTTAAACAAACATTTCAAACTATTTACAGAACAATCAGGTGTTCTGCATCAAATTTGATGCCACACAAATTATTTGTGCCACTCCAAAAGATAATTTCTGTCCACTATGAGATAAAGGAGAACAACAGCCTGATACCTGCAGGCCTGACAACAGGAGATGTATCACTCCTGTAACACCTGTAACATTCAGTAGTCGCCTCATTGTTCTGACACACACAACAAAACTATTGACTACACTACACACTAACTACACAAGATTTGCGCTAAACGTCGAAAATCTCTCACATCTCAAAACACCGCCGTCACTCCTAAAACTTCCCCCTTCCTAAACAACTAAATGCCATGTTGCCATATCATTTTTTGATTGGTCGACATGGTACTTTTTTCGACCAATAGGAAAGGGTGGGGTTTTTTTTGGTTTTGTTTTTGCTCACAGGCTTTCGAGCGTTTTCCTTATAAAACGCAGTTTTTACCGTTTCTTCCCGCAGTAAAGATAGTATTCAGGAAGAAAACCAAACATTGCATATATTTTTGTCATAACTCTGGTTTTACGTGGCCTATCAACACAATAGAAAAACTGGTATAAAGTCCACACTGTTTCCGTCAATTCTTCCGTCTGTTCTGCTCACATCTCCAATGGTTGTGCACGTTGTCATTAACATGGCTTCACTCCACATCAGCATGTGTTGGCACATAAGGACGCTGCCATAGCCTGCCTGACGTTGATTAGCTGCGTATATACGAATGTGAATCACATTATTGGCTGGACTATGGGATAAGGTGGCATCGTTCTAATCCCATACGGGAGCAGCCAGTCACTTACTGACTAACTGTCACGGTCCTGGGTCGTTTTGACCCAGCGTTTTGTGTTTTCTTGAAGTTCATTTTTGTGCCTTGTGTTTGTTCTGATTTGTATTGGTTTAGGGTTGAACCTGAAGTTAGTGTATATTCAGCCCTACCTGTGTCTGTCCTTGGTGCTCTGTTCTTGTCCCCATGTTGTGTTGTAAATCAGTCCGTGTGTTCCCTGCTTTACTTTGTAGGCTCGTGTCCTAGAGTTCCTGTCTTATTCTGAAAGTCTGTGTCTCCTCCGGTCCTCATGTGTATTAGGTTCAGCTGTTCTTCCCTCCTGTGAGTGATTACCTGATTACCTTGTGTGTGTATATTTAGTGGGTGTCGGTCTGTGTTCTTTGTCGGCTCGTCTGCGTTATCTGCATTCATCTGCCTGCATTACTCTGCCCCTCACCCCTTTGTATGGTCTCAGGTTTGCTCTTTAGTTTCTCCCAGTTTAGGTTTCCGTTTGTAATTGCTCATGCTGCGTTGCCTGTTTTTGCCACCTCCACCTTGTAAATAAACATCACTCGTATCATCAGTTTGCTGCATTTTGGGTCCTCCTTTTCCTCCACAACACACGGCTCACTCCGCCAGCCGTGACACTAACACTGCAAAACAGAATTGTTAAAGTATTAATTTTAATTTCAATTCAGGTTAGATTTTTTTTTTGTGCGCAACACAGATTTTCCGTGCGCAGAGACCGTGCCAGCAGTGCGCAATTGCACACGCGCGCAGCTTAGAGGAAACATTGGTACTGAGTATGCTGGATGAATCCAAATCGAAATGCTCTCCAAACAAGCTTGAATGAAAGACAGGAACTAAAAGCACAGAAGACTCATAAAGAAATATATCAAAATAAAACAGGAGGAGAAAACCATGAGGGCAAAGGCCTTCATACAGAGACAAGACAGAGGGAGGAACAAAAAGACACTGCTGGAAACAAAAATACATTCCCAAAACCTGAAACTGGGACAATCACAGTTATTTTGAGTAGCTGGTCTTTGACTCTTATCATTCATTATTGTAAATGATGAGTTGTAGCCAATATGCAATCTGTCACATCTGATGTGCATGATCAGCCACAACATTAAAACCTGCTTCCTAACATTGTGTAGGTCCTTGTCTAAGCATGAATCTCTGCGTGTCTCCCGCTCTAGGACACTTGCAGCGGACCCTTTAGTCCTTTGTACTGTACAGTAGGACCTCCTTGTGGGTTTGTTTTGGCAGCTCAGATTGGGATCTGGGGAGGTTTTAATCTCAGCCGTGCTGTTAAGGGCAGTTTTTGGGACAAAGCTGTGGCCATTACTCTGCTGAGAGAGGCTGCTGCCTTCAGATCACAGGGATAGGTGTTTAGGGGCATGTCACAAGTTAAAGTAACATCCACATCAATAGCAGGACCTGAGGTCTTCCTTCAGAACGCTGCATTTTAATGAGAAGATCGGTTTTACTTACTTCACCAGTCGGCGGTTTTCATCTTGTGGCTGATCTGTGTGTACCTGTGTAAAAGATTCCTGCCCCGAAGGTTTCACAGTGACCTTCACAAGTTGTGTAGCGTTAATACGTGAGCATTTCTGGCCCTCGTCTACAACGGGGATCGTGTCTCATGCAATATAATTATTTTCACACAACATCCCATGCTGCACTAAAAACACCACTGACTTACTGGTTGCTATGGGAATAAAAAGGAGGAAAAAAACCTCATGTTGCGGCCATTTCAGGGTTGTGTTCAGAGGAGCCAAGAGCATGGCACACAGGAGGCAGCTGGTAAAAGCAAAAGAAGAAAAAGAAAAAATAGCAAGCGTTGCTTACAAAAAGAAGGTTAACTGTTCCAAAACAACGAAGCATGAAAACACAACACGGGAGCAGGCCGAGGCTGAATCCAAAGCACAGGCAGAGTTCAGAGAAACAAGCAAGAACTAAGAGCTGAAATCTGAATCCGTAAATACACGGTGATGCTCTGGTTTCTGCTGAGGCAACAAGAGGTAGGAGGGTGGGAATGTGCTGCATAAACTGAAGAGGGCTGATGAGCGGTGTGAAAACAGGTGAGAAGAGGGTCAGGAAACATCAGGTAATGCAGCAGGGCAGGTGGGACTGAAGAGGCAAGTGAGTGACTGAGTCAATGACTGCACAAATTAGGCCTCCAGCTACACAATATATTTGTTCCCGACATCTAAAGCAACCCACCTAAGCACCACTGAAAAGCTGCACAGTGCAGGAGTGGCTCCACTTCAAGAGAGTGAAAAAAAATCAGAGGGCAGGTAGGGTGCAGGAACCACAAATGTTACAGCTGACTTTTGACCACAAAATTTAAACTGCTTGGCTTTTGTCGGGTGTCAAAGTGTTTAAGATTAAAAACAACTATAAAACTACAAATAACCTATAGCAACTGTCTGGGGGAGGACAGTCTCAAATATCAGTGATAAAACCTGCTATGAACGAAACCTTACTCAGAACCCCATTTAAAAGCAAAATCTATGGAGGAAGCGATACCAGCATATGCAAATAAACTACGACATATATTTTAACACATGAACTGACGGTTGTTTAAAAAGAATCCGTCTCTTGGATAAACTGTGAAAAAATGTGTCAGCATCATAATAGAAACTGAATGAAATCACAAAAGTAGCATCAGTTATGTTTTTGTATACAAATATTAAGTCTCTGTAAAAACATTATCTCCTGATGCATAGTTACATTCACTGGCCACTTTGTTAGGTACATCTGATCAAACTTCAGTGGAAATATCTAATTAGCCAATCACAGCAGCAGCCTGCTGAATATCGAGCTGAGCATCAGATTGGTGTGGTTGTCAGTGTCAGGGGCTCAGGAAGTTGCAGAAACTGCTGATCAGCTGGGATTTTCCTGCACAACTATCTCCAGGCTTTACAGAGAACTGTTTGAAAAAAGAGAAAATATCTCTGTGTGAAAATGCCTTAGAGGTTAGAGGTCAGAGGAGAATGGCCAGTGCCAAAAGAGCATCTCTGAATGCGCATCCGGTACAGCAGCAAGAAGACCACACCAGGTGTCACTCCTGTCAGCTACAAACAGGAAACTGAGACTACAGTTAACACAGGGTCACTAAAACTAGACAACAAAAAAACAAAAAAACAAAAAACAGTCTCACTGGCTTAGTGAGTTCTTATTTCTGCTTCAGCTTTCACATTGCCAGAATTTGATGTAGACAGCACGAGAGCATGGATCCATCTTGCACTGTGGTTCAGGCTGCTGTTGGTGATGCAGTGTTGTAGGCCCCTTGAGAATTGTTTAAACAGCACACCTGACTATTGTTGCTGACCATGCTGAACATGAAAATGAGTTCACTATGAGTGTATGGCCTTCACAATCACCAGAACTCAGTCCAACAGAGCACCTTTGGTGATGTGGTGAAACAGGGAGATTCACATCATGGATGTGCAGCTGTCAAATCATCTGCACCCGCGTGATGTTGTCATGTCAATATGTGCCAAAATTTCTGCGTAATGTTTCCAGAAACTTGTTGAATCTATTCTACGAATCATTAAGGCTGTTCTGAAGACAAAAAACTGGTTCCAATCCAGGGCTATTAAGGTGTACCTAACAAAGTGGCTTCTGGCGTTATAGGCATTTGTTTATTTTGTGTTGCAAAAATGAATTTCTTCTTATTGGCACTAACGTTTTTTTAAGCTTTACAAATATCAAGTGAAGCTCAAAGAGATTAAAGTTTGTTATCTGTATCAGTCACAAAACACACTTTACACAAGTTTTCCTAAATCACACTGTATCAAATCAAAGAAGCACAAAGAACATGTCTGATAAATGCCGGTCCCGAGGTATTTGTCAAAGTCTATTAGGTTATTTGTCTTTGTAAAAAGAAAACAAAGGTGCATGGAAGCAGGCTGCCCCTGCGTCTATCTGCCTGTGTCTATCAGGGCCTTGAGAAGTCATTGATCCATGCAGACCCTTTGCTCATATGCCCGGCAGATGCTGCAGTAACAACAAAGACTTCTGTTCCTCCCTGACAGCACGACCACTCGTGTTTCCGTCAAGAATGGGTAGAAACCCTGGAGCCGTCAACCTTGCACAGCAGGATCAAATAAAACACGATGATAAGCTGGGGTGAAGTTTTCCAGACCTAAGAAATGCTGCACCTTTCATGTCCTCGAGTCGTATTAACATCCTGCAGAAAGCTCAGTAAATACTGCTTCTTACCTGTGGCCAACTGGCAAAGTGGACATTAACTGAGCTTTAAACTCTGTTATTGAGCCGCTGCCATTGACATCTTCATTGATCACCAGTATTCTCATAAGGCCCAGTAGAAACTCAGCTGATTAATCATTTAAGCGGATTTTAATGAGAGCACAAAGAGGCTTGAATTGGAAATTGATGATATATGAAAATCTTAGAGGGTGATACTGCCCTCAGCAATGATGGTTAATTGGCAAAAGGACTGAATTTATGTAAATAACATAATGAGCTACAAGGAGCGGTGTAATGAAAAATGTTGATGGATGTCAGTGACACAAGTAATTCTCTCTTATGTTGAACATTTGACAGCGGCATAAAGGAGCTTCAATTTATCATACATGCGACAAGATTGCTATTTTTCCCCAGTTTTGAACATCATGTATGTCACTTGTGAAACTGCTGAGATCACCACTGTGAGACCGTGATGGCTAAAACGAGGAAGACAGTTCATCAGGTGATCGAACAGGATTTAAGCTCAACAGATATTGTTTAAGGACTGTTTTTGCATTACTTCAAGATAAACGTAGCCTCAGAAAATAATGTCCTGTCAAAGTCTTTGGTGGGTTACATTATACAGTGTACTTTGGTGGGGCTGCAGAGCTCATGCAATGGCAATATAAACAGGGGTCACTTCCAGCTCATCACTTTTCTACATGCATTTTTAATGTTTTGTAGATCATTTTAACCTGAACCATGCTTTTCCTTAAGGTACAAAAGCAGTTTTTAGTGAGTAAACCTAATCAACAAGTGACAATGAAAGCAAAAAGTGAGTGCAAACTATGGTCTCCTGGCCATTCCCACCCCCACCAGCCTTCTTGTCTGGATACTGTAGGTCTGTTAAACCTGATCATTATTTCTCAGATATTGTTACCTTGTGCAGGGTGGCATTATACAGTGCAACAACCTGGGATGAGAATATGTTATGGAACATTTACATAACCTCACAATACTTTTGAGTTATTTCTCCTGCTACATATTCACTAGAGACTGAACCGCAGCAGCAGGAGAAGTCCGAACAATAACCACTTATCCAGGCGCAGTTCAACAATCACAGCAGGAAGAACAGCTGCAACTGTGCTCACAACCTGCAGCTGGATGCTGTTGGACATCTACAGTTTAATATGAGTAATGAGCATTAAATGCATCATGTAAAACGTCACATCATTTCTCCTCTTCAAGTTATCTGCAGCCTTTCTTTTACTGGACTGGATCACAACGACTATTCATGTGGATTAAAATTCATGTAAACCATATTACGACTAAATTATTGTGACATAAAGGCAAAAGCATTGCAAAAAAATCTACATTTTATGGTGAGTTAAGAAAAAAATGTCCTCTGTGGTCTTTAGGGAGCGCCATAGAAAAGGGTTCAGCTTATTTTGGAGATTTGGGGTGTGGTCGTTTTAACTCAGAGTGAAGGTTCTTGCCCCATCTCTCCTAATTTTAGTGATGCAGTCCTAATTTTTGTCTGGGTACTGTTATATAATGGATATAAATGATGACCTACAAGCTGGAGTTATACTAGCAGTATGCTTAGGAGAAACTTTTTTAGACAAACATCTCAGTAATTCCCAGAAGTTAAAAATTTAAAGACCCCAAAGACGCTCAGATGTCTTATAGGTAAGTTCATGCGGCAGATGTGCTTTCCTATAGCAGCTCCTGCAGGGCTTTAACATTTCTGTAGAGAAGCCTGTTTTTGTTTTTTTTACTGTCCATCCACCCAAAACTGTGTAACTAGAAATTTTGAGATAACTCAAAACTTTGACTTAGCACTGCTTGACATTTTTATTTATTTATTTCACTGGCAGCAACAAGCTTCCATGCATCTCTGCTTTTCTGGGTCAACTCGGATTTAATAAAAAGTTCTCAGACCAATCAGAGGATGAGCTATCGGGCCTTTTAAGTCAGTGTTCCTCCAGCAAATCAAATCAATCTCCACATTATACAGCAGAGAGGTTACAAGATGTTTGCAGACTGTGAATTCAAACTGAGCTTGAAAACTGTCTCTAAACTGTATTATTAAAATAATCACATTGCATGTGTTTTTTTTTTTCATGTAATGAACATAATAAATAATTGGGAAATAGATGTTATGTTACCACATGGACCCTCCTGGGACTCCCGCAGTGACCCTCAAAGAGGTGCCGGTCTCTATTTTGAGAAACTGGAAAAGCTCTACGTGGAAAAATCAGTGACATTATCAGAGAGAAAGAGAAAGAGAAAAGCAGAAAAAGACAGCAGCGAATACAAGAAGAAAGCTCGGACTGATTCAAAAACTCTGACCAATCCGAAGTCACATGACTCAACCACCAGCAGCGAACGGAGAGCGCAAAAGAGACGCAGAGCCTCGGTGTACACAAGCCTGCACACCGCCAATCCGACACGGCTATACGCCCAATTTCTTTTTAATTGAAACCTTTTACTCCCGCTCGGTGAGTACATTTCCCACTGCCATTTTCTTAAGCATATTTTTGTCCTCTTTTTCTTCCTTCCTGTTCTTGGTGTTTCGACACGGGGAAAATGTTTTCTCGTTTTCTGCATGCAATGATTTAAATCTTGGATGCAGAGTGTTTGTGCTCCGGTGACATCCACTGAGAAATAGCCCTACGTGCTTGCGGACGCTCTTGATATTTTTCCCCCCTCTTCTCTGTCTTCCTCTCCTCTTCCCGAAGCAGCTTTTTCACGAGCTCACTTGTTCCGATCTCGACCTTTTGCTTATTTTCTGGCTTTTTCCTCCTTTATCATGGCTTATTTTGGTGTGGTTTTGGTGCTTTTCTCGGGTCTTACAGTGTTTCTCTGGTGTTCGAGGCTGTACGTCTCCTCGGGCGCAAAAATAACAGTTTTGATTTTCATCTTTGAGGATTTTGCTTTTCCAATAGGTGAGAAATTTAACTTCGCTGGAGTTTGTTTTGGTGCTGTCTTTGTACTTCTTTCTGCAGCCTAGATGAGAGAAGTCTGAACTTCCCTTTCCTCTTTTTTTGTCTTTTTAAGTAAATGTCTCGAACAAACCTGGATTTGTTTTAAATAATGAACTAATTTGAGCTCTTTTAATGAAGAAAAAAGAGAAGAAACATAAATCAGTCACCATGCTACAGTTAGAAAGATCTCCACTGTAAATGTGTAATTTGTTTCTATAGAGAGCGACTGGAAAAGGTGAAGGCATTCAGTAGTGATGTGCGATACCACTGATTTCCTTTCCGATCCGATACCAAGTAATATTCAGGGTGGTATCAACAATACTGATCCGATACCGATACTTTGTACAAAAACATTTTATTTATTGTATCTCAAATTATAGCGTCATAATGATTACAGGACATCAGATTTCTTGTTGTTATCACTTAATAATGCAGAGTTCATCATATAGAAATAAAAAAAAACTGAAGTTGTGTGCTATTTGAACACCTTGCCTGCCTGCAGCACTAAAGGACTCCATGAGAGACGTCTGTCTCGCCCTAGCAGCACCTGTCCCTGTCCTTCTCTTCAGTTCGCCTCAACATAAGCTCGTCATATTCTGTGATATGATTTACTCTGAGGTGTTTGACAAGGTTAATGATGTTGCCACAACCATACATGCCAACCCTCCCGATTTTTCCGGGAGAATCCCAAATTTCAGTGCCCCTCCCGAAAATCTCCCGGAGCCACCATTCTCCCGATTTTCCACCCGGACAACAAAATAGGAAAATCACATCGCAGAATTCATAGCGCGGCCCAGCCAATTCCAGTTTCCAACAATGACGGCAGCTACTTAGTTTTAATATTACTCTTATTTCTCTTTCTGGGTCGCAAAAAAACTTTTAACATATTTTCAGGTGAGAATGTAGCTGTGTAAACTTCAAATATCTGAGCCGACCGACACATCGTTTTCAAACCCCCGCGGTCTTTCGCTACTCGGGTTAAACATGATATACAGGTCCTTCTCAAAAAATGAGCATATTGTGATAAAGTTCATTATTTTCTGTAATGTACTGACAAACATTAGACTTTCATATATTTTAGATTAATTACACACAACTGAAGTAGTTCAAGCCTTTCATTGTTTTAATATTGATGATTTTGGCACACAGCTCATGAAAACCCAAAATTCCTATCTCAAAAAATTAGCATATCATGAAAAGGTCCTCTAAACGAGCTATTAACCTAATCATCTGAATCAACGAATTAACTCTAAACACCTGCAAAAGATTCCTGAGGCTTTTAAAAAACCCCAGCCTGGTTCATTACTCAAAACCGCAATCATGGGTAAGACTGCCGACCTGACTGCTGTCCAGAAAGCCATCATTGACACCCTCAAGCAAGAGGGTAAGACACAGAAAGAAATTTCTGAACGAATAGGCTGTTCACAGAGTGCTGTATCAAGGCACCTCAGTGGGAAGTCTGTGGGAAGGAAAAAGTGTGGCAGAAAACGCTGCACAATGAGAAGAGGTGACCGGACCCTGAGGAAGATTGTGGAGAAGGACCGATTCCAGACCTTGGGGGACCTGCGGAAGTCTGGAGTAGAAACATCCAGAGCCACCGTGTACAGGCGTGTGCAGGAAATGGGCTACAGGTGCCGCATTCCCCAGGTCAAGCCACTTTTGAACCAGAAACAGCGGCAGAAGCGCCTGACCTGGGCTACAGAGAAGCAGCACTGGACTGTTGCTCAGTGGTCCAAAGTACTTTTTTCGGATGAAAGCAACTTTTGCATGTCATTCGGAAATCAAGGTGCCAGAGTCTGGAGGGAAATGCCAAAATGCCTGAAGTCCAGTTTCAAGTACCCACAGTCAGTGATGGTCTGGGGTGCCATGTCAGCTGCTGGTGTTGGTCCACTAGGCAAGGGCAGGGTCAATGCAGCTAGCTATCAGGAGATTTTGGAGCACTTCGTGCTTCCATCTGCTGAAAAGCTTTATGGAGATGAAGATTTCATTTTTCAGCACGACCTGGCACCCGCTCACAGTGCCAAAACCACTGGTAAATGGTTTACTGACCATGGTATTACTGTGCTCACTTGGCCTGCCAACTCTCCTGACCTGAACCCCATAGAGAATCTGTGGGATATTGTGAAGAGAAAGTTGAGAGACGCAAGACCCAACACTCTGGATGAGCTTAAGGCCGCTATCGAAACATCCTGGGCCTCCATAACACCTCAGCAGTGCCACAGGCTGATTGCCTCCATGTCACGCCGCATTGAAGCAGTCATTTCTGCAAAAGGATTCCCGACCAAGTATTGAGTGCATAACTGAACATAATTATTTGAAGGCTGACTTTTTTTGTATTAAAAACACTTTTCTTTTATTGGTCGGATGAAATATGCTAATTTTTTGAGATAGGAATTTTGGGTTTTCATGAGCTGTGTGCCAAAATCATCAATATTAAAACAATAAAAGGCTTGAACTACTTCAGTTGTGTGTGATTAATCTAAAATATATGAAAGTCTAATGTTTATCAGTACATTACAGAAAATAATGAACTTTATCACAATATGCTAATTTTTTGAGAAGGACCTGTATAAGTCACTTTGATAACTTAAAAATGTTATTGTTTGGCTTTTTCAGTGTTTTATTTGTTCGTGAGTAAATCGGTTTGGCTGAGATTAAAGTTATTAGATTAGATTAAATAAAACGTTATTAATCCCTCGGGAGGGTTCCTCCGGGGTTTTCACACAGCTGAATAAACGTCAAACAGAAAACTGATTAAACAGAAGTGTGAGACGGTCGAGAGTTTACGTCAGCGCCCGGTTATATTTTAGATAGCAAGGAGCAGACGGCAGAGTTTCACTCCACCGAGGGAGCTCATGACGTACTACCCGGCTTTCTTTAGACCGCGAAGGCCGGGTCCTCAGGTGGAAGCAGCGACAACACCTCACTTGTTGCCACATGTATCACAAACCACGTCTCAGCTGTTTGTGGAGGTAAAATACGTCCACACATGACTCCAACTACGATCAGCCATTGTTGTGAGTGAGCACGCCAGCAGCTGCGAGACATTTATACAGCCGTATTTCGCACAGTTTCTTATGAAAGGCGGAAGAGGAAGTAGTTCCTTTGAATGTAGACAATCCGAATGATATAGTTTCTTTCCACTGTGTTCCTGTTAATGATAAACTACAAATTTACCCTAAATTACTAAAATATCGGCATTTTAATGTGAAAATCGATTCTAGAACATAAACGATTGGTATCGGAGGAATCGATATTTCAGGATCGATCCGCACATCACTAGCATTCAGCTCTTTTGCTCTTCACATTTGCCTTCCAGTGACAGCATTGTGCAAAATTCAAACAACTTTATGAATGCAAATCGCTGATATGCAAAAGGAAACAGATTCCTGCCAGCTGAACCAGACACAGCTGTGCTTCTCTGCCCTGTTTGTCTTGCTACACACATAAGCCTTGATGCATGTGGGATTGATAACTGGTTGACACAGTCAGGCTTTACGCAGAGAAGCTGGGAAACTTAAACTCACTAAATGAGTCAATGAAGAGGGGAAAGGAGTTGGCTGGAAATTCTGTGTCAGCTCATTATGCAAATCAGGCTTGATAGATTTGATTAATAGTTTGACCTTGCTGTATCAGCCAGATCTCACCCACAAACCTGCAGGCAACAAATCCAAAAAGAACACTAAATCCCAGACAATCCATATTACGTTCCCCTTTTAAATGGCTGCTGGAATCCTTGACCAAAGTTTTGTTTTTGTGCTCCACTGAGGGAAACTTTCAGAGCTCTAGACAAAAACCTTTCAATCAGCCTCAAAAGATGTGTGTGGAGACGTTTGACAGCGTTTCCAGCCTTCAGACTTCGCAGGTCAGGGAACAGGTGGGGGAAGCCGAGCATGAAATGTGCTGCTACGCAAACAATACTTATCTCTCACAAGGAATGAGGGTGGGAGGCTGACTCTGGAATAGCCAGCCGATACACGCATGCACTGAATCGCTATGAGCTCAGAGAGGGGATGGAAGGAATAAAGTTTAGCCAGGCATTTCTGGACCGGTCAGCAACCTGCCCGTATCCAGCGGAGGCCCGGCTTTACGTTTGTGCCCCCGTGGGCTGAGATGATCATTGACCCTTAGCAGGTGTACGATGCGGGCTGCCTTGAAGCCACGCACCACAGAGCCCATCTTCAGCGAGCTACGGATGAAAAACATTTTAGAGCGGCTGCAGCTTTCAAACTATAGGTCAAAGAACAGATTAGGAGAGCTGTCTCTCTCTGTCTCTTTTTATATCCCCTGCATGTGAGAGATAACCAAAGAGAAAAGCATACGGGCAAAGGCAGAAACAGAAAGAAAGATGATGGGATGCTCATGTGGAGGAGTGGGCTTTATGAGTACATACGTGTGATATCTACTTCAGTTCTGTGTTACATTATGCATGTGGTAATACCCACTGCTCCTTATTAAGGCTGCTGCTCTCGGATGCTATTTCTACGCCTGCATTTGTCATATTCAACACATTTCTCTGGGCAGAGTGTGTGTTTGGATAGCAGCAGCTTGACTGAACGACAGCCAGTGTGTACGTATGCATGCACCTGATGCTCACTTTTGTTGTGAGACGTGCCATTCGCCTTGCAGCGTCAGTATCTCGGCATCACGGCCAGTTCCTTCTATTCCCTGTGCACAGAGATAGTAGTTGATTTCAGCACCATGGACAGCTCCCAACACTTTATTCCTTTGGCAGCTGGAGCGAGATGATTCTTGCCTGGAAGTCTGGAGCGTCTCTACTCACTAACCCCTGCCCTCTCCACCGCAGACGTCTTATTCTCAGCTATTTCAAGCTCTGCACCTCACATTCAAAAGCCGAAGAAAGGATAATTATCATTTTGTGTTTTATCAACAGAACAGGGAAAGTAGTTTAAATTAAACATTTGAGCATTTCTTGAACCGTTTCAATATAGGAATCTAAAGTATAAGTTTAATTTAATACTTTATATGAAACAGAATTAATTAGTTTCTGGATTCACATGTTGGGGAATTAAATCTTGTTTTATGACCCACGCCATCTTTGTTTTCTGTTCCCAGAAGTGACTATATTTAGAGGAGAGAATTGATTGCAAAGTTAACACCTGGAATCCTCACCCATAAACTGCACAGGTGCATCACGCAGACACAGAAACATGCTAATTAGTAACAGATTGATAAAATAATTTCTCCCAAACCAGAGAGCAAAACTGTTAGACAGCACATATTTCACAGTCAGCCTTATTATTTATCACATAACTCCAGTGATGTGCTCCTGAAGGAACTGACACCACAAATTGAGGCCTTAGCAGATCGCCTGCAGCTGCCTGTGTCGGTGCTCCTCTCAATCAAATCAACTGCACCCCTAAATTTAATTGTTAACAAATTCAAGGGTGATCATTGTTCTGTTGTTATAAAAGAGAATATCAGCTTTCGACACTAAAACCATTTCCAGCACCAGGGTGTAAACATGCTTTTTAGTGCTTAGAGTTGGACATTTTGACTGACTGTACACAGGATAAACAGACAGATGTCAACAGCTGGTTTTCAAATATGCATTTTGGAGCTTTGACGTTAGCCCTTGCTGGCATGTTTGCCAGATTGGATGAAAGGGTGGAGTGCTAAGCTATCAGCTAATGTCAGATTGTTTTGTTAGGTGTTAGCAAGCTATATTCATAAATTACATCCCTGCATTGCGCAGACACTCACATCTAATCATTAGTGCAAAGTAACATTAAAATACTAAGATTACATTTACCAAAATTGAAGCACAAACTTTTTGAATCGATTGAAGCTGTAATGTTTGTCATCTGTCCATGAAAATGCTCCTAAAGGCACCAACAGCACAGCCAGAGTGCAGTGGTCCAGTTAAGTGACTAAAAGAGCCTTTTATTCTAGTGTTCAGATGGATAAGTTATAAAAAATTAAATCCCTTTCAGGCATTTTTGTGAAGGGTAAGACTATCCATAGAGATACTGGGCTGTAAATGTGCGTTTTAATGATGGAAATTTGGACATTTTAACATGAGTCTATATGGGTCGACTCACTTTTACAGCCAGGAATTGTCCACTAGAGAAAATGCACATTTTGGCTCATCCTTGTGGGCTTGATTCTTTTAATTCCCCCTCATACTGCATGTGATCTGTGGAAGTTTGTTTATGCCACTGATACAAAAATGTTTTGGTCAAAATTTCACGTTTGTATCGCAAAATTTTGACTTGCTCAGAAGTAACACAAAATTTAGAGATATTAAGCCAGAACCTTGACATTTAAGATTACATTATTTTCTTTTTTGTGTGTGTGTGTTTTCAAGGGACCACAGTGAGCTGTTTGTGTTGACAAAATATAAACAGCACTATAAAAGCACACACTGTGCCCTTTAAGTTACTCTAGAGCTTAACTGAGACTTCTTCAGCAAACATTAAACATCAGCTTCATTAAAGAAGCTCAAGTGTAGCCGGCCCAATTTTAAAAACCTAACGAGATAACTTATTTTAATGATTTCTGCTGTGTTTTATTCTTTAGTGTTTAGAATTTAATCTCTAATCTTATGCACTAAGAATAAACAGAAGTATAGCAGAGTAGATATTTCTGTTTTACCAGTATCAGGAACATTTATACTTTTTCCCAGAGCGTTTTCTGACCCAACCCCAACAGAAGTAACCCTATGACATTCACCACCATTTTTTACCAAAGAAGAAGAAGCAGAAAGCATTTTGTGAGTTGGACTTTGTTGGTGGAAATAAACTTCAGTACACTGAGATTTAACAGGTTTGCAGCCACACAGACAATAAAACAGAAAAAGAAGCTGCTATTTTGCTATGTGTGCAAGTATAAAACTATTTGCTGCCGTGGTATTGGTATCCTAAAATGACCACACACTTTGAGCCATGCGGCTTTGTGCTTTCAAACAATGTATAATCGAGTCCAGTGCCATTCAAAATACAATGGTTTTCAGTTTTTACTCTGCATTTTGAAGATTGGTTCTTGGTAAGGAGTAAATATTATTGTTGCTCCAAAATGTTATTTGATGAAGATTAAAGAAGCTCTTTCACCTTAAAAACATTGAAATGTTTTCGTAGAATACACATTATACTATAGTAAATCTTTAAAACTGGAATATCCTTTAGTTTTTAAGGATAGAAATGCAGATACTTTTTTTTTTTGCTACTTTACACACAAAAATTACTCAAGAATTTAATAAACAGTCAAACTCTGGTAAAAAAAAAAAATGCATCAGATCGTGTTCTGAACACACCTCTGAGGAATCCACTTAGATAGGAACCTTAATCACAAATCCCATTAAAACCAACCACCGACTGATCCCACAACATGTATTGTCTGCATGCAAAGCCTAAAGATTATACCGCCGTGCCGAGTATTCCCAATCAGGGATACATCATCCAAGGGGCTATGCAGACTGTCGGTGTGAAAGCTGCACAGGACTCCATTTGTTGCTATTAATTTACAGCTGAAATGGGTATTTGACCAAAAGCAGATCAGCAGCATACCAGGCTCAAAGTTTGGGAAATTCCAAGCTTAGTAAATCTAAAAATACTAAAAGAAATTCAGCTGTTTTAAAATTGATTGTGTTTGATAGCAGCCACTTTAAAACCTTTAAAAAGACACACACTTTGAACATGACTCATAAATGACTCAAGCTGTTGCACGGTCTCCATCATTACTGTAAACCTAAAAAAATGTGGTTTATTTCAGGCACACTCACTGTCAGAAACTGATCTAAAGCACCCAGGTAATTTAGTAAATTAGTTATGAGTTCTACACTTTTGCCTAAAAAGCAAAGGATTCCAGGAGGAGACATAGAACCCTTGGAAGTTGCATCAGGAAGGCCACGCAACATAAAAATCTGCCAAATCAAATATGCAGAGCTTCCCGCTGGCGACCCCTTGTGAATGAGGAGCTGAAAGAAGCTGTTATGTAGTTGTATAAGTGAGACTGGTCTTTTCTGTAGTTAGATTTCAAAGCCACGGGTAAAAAACAAAACAAAACAAAGCTGGAATATGCTCTACCTGACACTCACTGGCCACTTTATCAAATACACCTGTTCAGGTGTTTGTTAATGATGGCTCTAATCAGGTCAGATGGGACCAGGCATTAAAAAAAAAGTATCAATATTTTGTGTAAAAACATGAAACATCGTGTAGCAACAGTTCAGGCTGCTTGTGGTGTCGTAACAGTGCAGAGGATAATTTCTTGGTACACTTTGGGCTCGTTAGTAGCAACTGAGCATAATTTAAACAGCACAGTCTACCTGAGTATTGTCAGTGACCATGTCCATCCCTATATGACCAAAGTGTACCCATCTTCTAATGGTTGCTTCCTGTAAAAGAATACACAATGTGACAGGGCTCGCATCCTGTCAAACTGGTTTCTCAAACATGATGTTGAGTTCACCGTACTCACACGACCTCCAGAGTCACCAGATCTCAATCCAATAGAGCGTCTTTGTGCAGGGATGGGAGATTTGCATCATGGATGTGCAGCTGACACATCTGCAGCAGCTGTGTGACGCTATCATGTCCATATGTACCAAAATCTCAGAACAGTCTTTCCAGGTCTACGTAAAAAAATTGGCTGGTGGATGTTAATTAACATTCTTCCCCTTATTTTCATCTCCAACACAAAATAAGAACTGTAATATTTACAAATGTAGCATTTCCCACACGACTCTTGTTTGGGATTGGGATTTTTTTTTTTTGTCAACAAATATAGAAACCAGAAAGCGAAGGATCACGAAGAGAGAAAAACTGGCTCCTGCCCGAATGTTTTTGTTCTTTTTTAATTGAATCTTTCCTGCTTGCATCACAGTGGATGTGTATTTGCATTAAAATGAGCACTATTTAGTGTTTGTGACACAGCATGCATTCACCATGCCGTCACTCTGCTTACAAAATCTGTTGTGCACAATAAACTGAAAACGTAACGTTTAGCAGCAGAAGAGAGCCTTTTTTTCATTTAAATTGCAAATTCTTCCTAAAATGAAATGATAATCAGCTCTTTGTCGTGCTGTTTTTCACATTCATGGAAAAGAACCTCCACATCATCCGCATCCCCCTCAGCCTCATGCATATTTCGACTCATTTGCTCCATTTCTGACTTTCACGTTTGACCTTTCACCCTGGGTGTCAACTCCTGCCCCAAATTATTACCTCAATATGCCTTTTAACCCCCAGTCTTCACCCTTCTGGTGTCATAAAGCGGAAACATATTTTGTTATCTGCTAATTACCCACAGCTCTAGTGACCCAGTTACTTTAGCCTGCTGGAGAGGAAGCTAAATTTGGCACTCACACAAGAGGAGAATTAAGGAAATGGAGAAATATGTCCGTGCCAAGAGATATGGGAAAGCATGGCATATGTTCGTATGCCCTCGAGCAGAGCTTTGTGTGGACTCCCCCTGCTGCAACAGCAGGTGGAGTCTTTTTTCCCCCCCTGTCATTCATTCACATACACATATTAGTAATGCAGGAGAAATCCTCTGTTTTCATGAGAACAGGGTAGACTCCCAACAAGACGGAAAGTAAAATTTTAAGAATACTTTGAATGTAATGAATTGGTGCACAGCGATGCAGTAAAGCAAAAATGCCTGAAAACAATGTCCCTGTGGAATCAGTGAGACTATATGTAAGCAGCTTTTACCATCAAAATCACCCCAAAACAGAGTAGTGTGAAAGACACACACTGACCTCACAGATCACGTTTCTGGTATGTTATTAAATTGCACCGATTTCAGAGATAATCAGAACTTCTATTATTGTAAGATGCGAGATAAAATGTCTTCCAGAGATATGACTTCATCCCATCTCACTGTACAGGTCACATTGTGCTTTATCTCCCGGCTGTCGTCGCTATAGGTTGCTCAAATCAGATTATGGCACTGCTCATTTTAGGCACGTGACCGTGTGCCCTCAGTCTTCATGCTTCACAGAGACTCCATAAAGAGGCTGGTAAAGCTGATGGAAAATAGAGTGTATTCTCCTTTGAGAAACTCTGCATATTCGCATACTTGTGGACTCTCGCACAGTAAAGCATAGCCTTGCAGTTCAAAAGTCAATTCATCAAATATATGAAAAATATGTAAACGATAAAAGGCTGATGGGATAGTAATATAAAAGGATAGAGTCGCAGTAATAATTTATAAGCTAGCACTACCTACCAACCGCATGATGTATGCCTGCATTTTCCATCTTTGATATTCCGGTCCAAGGCCCAGTTCTAAGCTCCTTGAAAATGATTGGCATTGCAAATGTCTTTTTCCCTTCTTCCTTTTTTGAAGTTCGCTCATTCTCTCCTTCCATCTCACCTCCTTTTAAACCCCCCCTCTCTCTTTCTCTCTCCTTTTGTTGCCATTTCCCCTCTCCTTCTTCAATTCAAACTCAAGACAGGTATTATGCAGAAGGTAATGGGGTGTGAACTGAAGGGAAAAAATATAAGAATAGTGCCTGACAGTCATCCTTCCTTGTTAAGATCCACAGCAGAACTGAAATTCCTGCTACATAGTAAACAGGGCTCGAAACTGGAGGGCAGGTTTCTGGTTATATGTGTGCAGTAATGGGCTATTCTCTATTTCCTTTGCACTGTTAGCCAGTATTTACTGTACAAGTCCTGCAGGAGAAATTAGATTCCACCAGGCTCCTCTGGGCAGGGAGGAAAACGGCCCAGCAAGGACCTCTATTCATTAAGTCCTTAATTGCTAATTGGGGTCTTTGAATGATTCAGCAATAGCTGCTGCTGTTGGGGCATTAGCCGAGTAATTTATGGCTGAGAGGGAGCATGGAATAATGAACGAGGGTGAGACAGGGTTATTAAAAAAGGGCACTGGTGCCCACATAGTGTTGTTATTACACAGTCACCTTATGTTAATGCTCAGAAGTCTGTGGTATGCTCTTTTTTTCTGTCTGATTTTCACCATTTGTCTGAGTTAAATTCATTATGTTCTGCAATTAAATTTAATTTAGCACTAATGCAATTTTTTTTTTGATTAAGCATATTATTGTGCCTTTGTGGAATTTGTGCATTTAAAGTGATGACATCTCTTTCTTTGACTGTGACAGACAATGAAAAATTGCGGCGGTCCTATCAGCTGCAGTCATTATTCCTGCTCCAAAGTCTCCCAGTAACAATAAAAGCTGGTGGGTCACTGAGAGATTCTTAACAGCATTTTCCCCAGCATTTTGATAAATCTTCACACCTCATGCTGTGTATATTCTCACATAAGAGAGGACGGGGAAAAAACTCATACATGGAAGCAGCATAGTTTATAAATGTTTTTCTGTCCACATTTAGTTTCTCATTTGGCTGTGATTCAAAAGAATGGAGAAAACGGGCGTATCATAAAAACTGATTCCTTTGTAATGCGCATGTCTTTGAACAAAGGAGACATAAATTAGATTAATAAGCTTCAGGTATATTATTCTCACTCCCTACAGCCTCAGAGATATAGGTCTAGTAATCAGCTGTTGACCCCCTGGCAACCTCTGCTTGCTATGGAAAATGTATTCCCCAGCCTTACCACATTTCAAATGGTGCAACTTTGAAGGTGACATTCTCCATTTCTGGTTTTTCAGTTTCATTGCTGCTTGTCGAGTAGAGTGTTTGCACACAAGTCGGTGGTTACCAATAGTTTTCAAGCCTCCATGAATGTGGGACTACCAATAAAGTTTATAGCAACCGATTGGGGAATACAAATTTTTCCGTTGGAACAACACATCTCTTACTGTGCTGTCAAGTTGTTTTCAGATAGTTTCATTTGCTGAGATTGAAAGTGGCTACTTCCTTTCATGTGCGGCGATTACATTGAAATTACAAACCAGATGTGATTAGTTTATTGCATTCAAACTAATCATTAATGCCCGTTTCCAGCATAACATTTAATAAATCATAATACTAGGTTTAGTCCTAATAAATAACATTCACTAATCTACATCACTCTACATGATGAGTAGTTAAAATAGTTTTTAATCATCATCCAATTGTTACTTTGATCTGTTGTGTTTTTCTATTATAAGTTACAGAGCGGCTCATTGCACCTTTATACTGAACTCACAAATACAACAGTGTTATCAGTTTATATTCAACAAAATATTTTTCTGTTTTTCTGAGTTGAATTCATTACAAGATTGTATTCAATGCACTCCTCATGCAATTTTAACAAGGTTTTTCAATTTTGAAAATTAAACCTGTTTTTGTCTGGAGATGTTTTGCTGCTGTAATTAAGCTTTTTTACTGGCCCATGACTGAGAGTGACAGCCACAGACCAAGTAACTGAGTGATTTCAGCAAAATTATTGAAACATTTTGTTAAATCCTCACATCTTCACAACAGAAACATGGAAAGTGCTACGCGTCTGCATGAAAAAAAAACAAAGAAAGAATTAAAATACACGAATGCTTCATTCTTCATGTCTGTTAAATTCGGAACAACAGTCAATTAACCTGGTATCACCATAGTGTTTATTGTTCTTATTACACATTAAACATTCAGGGTATATAGTGTTAATATAAGGCAGGGATGTCAAACATAAGGCCTGGGGGCCAGAACCTGCCTGGAAAAGATTTCTGTTTTTTCACGATTGACAATCATTTTTTTATTTATTTTACAGCAGTAAATTCAAAGTTTTTCACACTGAGAGGAGAGTTCAGTGGCCCATGATGTTAAATACCCCTGTTTGACACCTCCGGTCCCCTGATAAAAGGTTTAGAGGTGGTTGAAGAACTTCTATTCTCCAGACATGCTACTCTTGCTGTTTAGCCTCTTGGCTAAGCTAACCTCCAGCTTCATCTTTATCAAACATACGCTCAGGTGGAATCTATCTTAAACACCTTAAACCTACCTGTTGTTTATGGCTGATTAACATTTGTTTGATCTATTTTAATCTACATGATGATCCTCATGGTTTGCGTTACACATGTTAAACAGTAGAAAGAGAAGAAATAATCCATAGCTGCATTGGTGCCCAGTTTGTAAATTTAGATTGTATGAAAGCGTAATTAGGTTTCAGTACACAGTATTTCCCTTGTAATGTGTTTGGCTGTCCATCAAAGAAATGAGGCAAAAAGGTGAAAAGGTGTCTTATTATAAACCAATATTTTGTTCACTTGAGCAGCCACGTTTTTCCAGAAAGGCACTACAAGCAAGAGACATGAGACACAGCTGAAAAACACCTGCCTCCTGATAAAGCAGAACCGACGTGTGTCGATGGCTCTGTTCAGACAGACTATGAAGACGTCTGCAAATTAAACTTTCCTCTGTTGACGAGAGTCGAGGTTAGTCGCTTTTGGTTGTGCGCTGTCAACTTGCTAAAGATAAAATGTTGCAGTGCAGCATTCAAACAGTGGGGAGTGAGTGCGGCCTGAATGCATCTTTCACATCCCATATGTATTTGTCATATCGGATGAGAAGTTTTCATCTTTCTTCCTCAGACAGGAGCGTGAGTCAGTGAGGAGAGATCAGGGAGAGAGGAAGTGCTAAAATGATTACTTTCACCAGTTCCTCGCTTCTTTATCTCAGGAGAATTCAGGCTCTGAAGCCCCTGACAGTCAGTGTGAAAGGACCAAAGAGGATCCATGAAATACTTACACTTGGAACCTCTGCAACACGGGAGGATGCTGTAGAAGCCCTGAACAAAAAAAGGAAAGGAAAACATCACTGTCAGACACTCACTTCTGTGTTATAAGAAAGACTTTTAAGAGACAAAACAAAGTCTGTGTGTGGAAAAACATGCCAGTGATGAGTTTGGATGTATTCACAGCTCCGGTGATGCACGAAGATGTAATTTTGCATTAATTTCAGGAGCGTTAAGCATGCCAAGATGAATCCAGCACCATCTCTCTCCTCCTGTCTTGCCTATCAGACTGCTTTGAATTCGATGTGAGCGTGTTTCCTGGCCTGGGACGTTTCCACCAAGCATTTGCCAGCAGTTATGCCACATGCTTCTTCTTAAAAGGCTTTGAGGATCTTAGAGCCTCATGAATATTGTAAATGGCCTTTGAAGTCTCTTTCTTTCCATTTTGAAAACCAGAGGAATAATGTTACTCCTTTTTCCTGTGATCACTTTCATTAAAAACATGTAATTGAGGATAACTGAGTGATGCTCTACGTGAAAAATGTGGCGACTGAAAGCTTCTGCTTAGACTGACTGTGGTTGTATTTTTGTACCAGATGCAGCCTGCGGTTATTTAAAGCGTCGCTTGAGCGGTTGCTCAGTGACCATCTGATGCTGTCAGCTGCTAATAGAAGTTTGACAAGTTTGCAGACATTGTAAGAAACTTCAAGCCATTAGTCGAGGTAATGTCTTGTGTCTACAAGCAACTTTGCACCAGGCTTTAAATTCAGAAACAGACATACAAACACTTAAGAAGCAATTTGCTGTTTTCAACCGTTTCTGGTCTATATAGCTGTTTTTGCTCGATGCCGTTCCCTCAGGCTTTGAAGAACCTACTGATGCTGGGCAGGCATTTGTCTTCGTGCTCATTACCTTACTTAGATGCTAACGTTTGAGCAGCTGTGGCTCAAGCTATAGAGGGAATGTCCCCTAGTCACAGAGATGGCAGTTTGAGAACAACATATATTCAACCCAAAGTTACTCTTGATGTCCGGTGAGCTTCTAATATTCAGGTAGGAAAGCTTAGCCACTTGCTATGCAATTATCTAATGAAAGTTTGGACATCTATGGTTTGGATGGTGCGGTGGTTAGGTGGTTACAGTTGCCAAAAGGTTCCTGGTTTGAACCTGCCTACAGGCTTTTATGTGTGAAGTTGGTGTTTTGTTCTTTCTGGGTACTCCAGCTCCCTCTTACAGTCCAAAGACATCCATGTTAGCTTAACTGGTCATTCTAAATTGGCCATAGCTCTACCCTGGGTACCCCACCTTCTACCCAGTGGAGGTTTCAGGTTCCCTACGATTCTGAATTGGATAAGTGGCTAAGAAAATGGATGGATGGCATAAAGTGTGGATCATTTGGGTTCTAATGTATATTTTAACAGTTCAGTGTATATTGGAACAGTTGGATTTTAGCAATAATGAACACATATACTGACTCCTCAAACTGCATGAAAATAAAATAATAAAATAATAAGGTACCCTCTAAAATATGTCATTAACTCTGAAACAATACAACCATGCATGCTGTAAAGTCTGTTAATTATAATTTCAAGGCTGTACTTCCAGTAGTTTACTGGAATATTTTCTGGACCAAAGCCACATTCCCACCTCCAAAGCTAAAATTCTTTTTAAAGAATAAATCCTCACTGCAGTTTTTTTTTTTTAAGAATGAGCGATGGTGCAGATGTAAGACTCTTTTGTCTCATATTAATACATGTGATTAATCTTGTGATCACTGAAAACTCATTCTCTGTTTTAAGACAGAATATGTATAATTGTTCAGTTTTTGCCTTAACTGACCGACGTCATTACGAGTAGGCTATTCATGCCTTTGCGTACCGTCTGCCTCCTGGAATCCTTATATTGAAGCTATGATTATTTTTCTCCCACTGATAAGTGAAAAAACTGTGGGAAAGAAGTATCTGGAAACCCAGGAGGGATTGACAGTACTGAACAGGCCAAACACAATAGTTGTAGGCTGCATCGACATGATGTGTAGCTCGATTTTCCAGGGAGCTGCTTGTCAATTATGGCATCTGTTATGGCGTAGGTTACATCGTAGGGTTAATGCTGAGTGTCCATTAATTAAATGTAAGAAACAGCAGATTCCATTTAGCATGTCCCACTCCACTGTATGTAATGAATAAATATATAATACCTAAAAAAATTATTTACAAACTACTGTAGTCTTTCCAGCACTGTGCATTTAAACCGCTTAACTAGTATTTAATAAGCAAATGCCACCTCTTTCATTCAGTGCTCAGCATTTGTCTGAATCACATTTTCTCTTATTAAATCTATTTAAAATATTCTCCTGCTTAATCAACTATCTTCCATCTAATGGCCTCACCTCTGTACATTTGCCTCAAAGAGACCATTCAGTGCACTCCACATCCATCAGTCACTCCGCAGGTTGGGTAAGGTGTTGGGGGTGCGATACCATTCAAAAGGTAGAGACGGGGTGAATGGGATTTGAGGTTTGATTGGATAGAGTGTCAGCTTCCTGCTCTCTCACTACCGATAATTAAGTCAATTAACTCCAAACTCACAGCACTACCGTAATATGGGACATGCACCAGTTTTAATTCATCTACTCTTCTCTGTTGTGCAAAAGGAGATTTTTTGAAGAGCAGCAGAGGAGATTTAGAGTGGATTATATGTGGGTGGAGGCAAAGGATGGAAGTAAAGAAGCGGTTGGGGAGGATGGGGGAGGATGGGGGAAGCTGTGACGCAAGGGGAACCTGAGAGAGGATTGACTGCACTCAGTGCGTCTGTGTTGGTGTAGATGTGTGCAGATGTTTAGAGTAACTGTCACTCGACATGCTTGCACTCCACCTCCAGCAGGGAAAATGTTTCTGAGAAAATACCTATGGATATACAGTGGGGCAAAAAAGTATTTAGTCAGCCACCGATTGTGCAAGTTCCCCCACTTAAAATGATGACAGAGGTCAGTAATTTGCACCAGAGGTGCACTTCAACTGTGAGAGACAGAATGTGAAAAAAAAATCCATGAATTCACATGGTAGGATTTGTAAAGAATTTATTCGTAAATCAGGGTGGAAAATAAGTGTTTGGTCACCTCAAACATGGAAAATCTCTGGCTCTCACAGACCTGTAACGTCTTCTGTAAGAAGCTTTTCTGTCCCCCACTCGTTACCTGTATGAATGGCACCTGTTTGAACTCATCATCTGTATAAAAGACACCTGTCCACAGCCTCAAACAGTCAGACTCCAAACTCCGCCATGGCCAAGCCCAAAGAGCTTTCGAAGGACACCAGGAAAAGTATTGTAGACCTGCACCAGACTGGGAAGAGTGAATCTACAATAGGCAAGCAGCTTGGTGTGAAAAAATCAACTGTGGGAGCAATCATCAGAAAATGGAAGACATACAAGACCACTGATAATCTCCCTCGATCTGGGGCTCCACGCAAGATCTCATCCCGTGGGGTCAAAATGATCATGAGAACGGTGAGCAAAGATCCCAGAACCACACGGGGGGACCTGGTGAATGACCTGCAGAGAGCTGGGACCAAAGTAACAAAGGTCACCATCAGTAACACACTACAACGGCAGGGAATCAAATCCCGCAGTGCCAGACGTGTTCCGCTGCTGAAGCCAGTGCATGTCCAGGCCCGTCTGAAGTTTGCCAGAGAGCACATGGATGATACAGCAGAGGATTGGGAGAATGTCATGTGGTCAGATGAAACCAAAGTAGAACTTTTTGGTATAAACTCAACTCGTCGTGTTTGGAGGAAGAAGAATACTGAGTTGCATCCCAAGAACACCATACCTACTGTGAAGCATGGGGGTGGAAACATCATGCTATGGGGCTGTTTTTCTGCCAAGGGAACAGGACGACTGATCCGTGTTAAGGACAGAATGAATGGGGCCATGTATCGTGAGATTTTGAGCCAAAACCTCCTTCCATCAGTGAGAACTTTGAAGATGAAACGAGGCTGGGTCTTCCAACATGAGAATGATCCAAAACACACCGCCAAAGGAGTGGCTCCGTAAGAAGCATTTGAAAGTCCTGGAGTGGCCTAGCCAGTCTCCAGACCTCAACCCCATAGAAAATCTGTGGCGGGAGTTGAAAGTCCGTGTTGCTCGGCGACAGCCCCAAAACATCACTGCTCTCGAGAAGATCTGCATGGAGGAATGGGCCAAAATACCAGCTACTGTGTGTGCAAACCTGGTAAAGACCTATAGTAAACGTTTGACCTCTGTTATTGCCAACAAAGGTTATGTTAAGAAGTATTGAGTTGTATTTTTGTTATTGACCAAATACTTATTTTCCACCCTGATTTACGAATAAATTCTTTACAAATCCTACCATGTGGATTCATGGATTTTTTTTTCACATTCTGTCTCTCACAGTTGAAGTGTACCTCTGGTGCAAATTATTGACCTCTGTCATCATTTTAAGTGGGGGAACTTGCACAATCGGTGGCTGACTAAATACTTTTTTGCCCCACTGTAACTGCACCTCTTTTTGTATATGTTTTATATTCAGGTCATTTGATTTCAGCTGTGCAGCAAAATCAAGCAATTAAATATATTCGTAAGAGGCACATCAGCTAGCAAGTACTATATAGAAAACAGTAAATATTTTAGATTCTATAAAATGAGTTTTTTAGATTTCTTAGCTTTAGTGTTTAATTAGAAGAAGACGCTCATCCAGCAGGTGATTAGCTTAGCCTAGCACAAAGACAGCTAACTTGATTCAGTACAGGAAATAAAATCTACTAATGAGACTTTTTAAAGCTCCATAACACAAGAACAACCCAGAGCACCCTCTCAATTAAGAAGCTTAAACCACAGAGATTGTAAATTAATTGATTATGACTATATATAAACAAATATATCTAAATCTAGTTAAATAATTCTTAGTATTAGTAATTAATCTCTCTACTCTCTGTGAGTAGCTGTAACAGCGCTAACCACTGGGACTCACTTCTGTCCTTATAGCCTCATGAGAGCTTATCCTGCATGGCAATGTGTCTACACTTTGTGAAATCTGGGTTACACACTCTCACTCACAAACAAAGACCACCACCAACTGGGAATTCCAAGAAGAAACAACTTGAAAGTTTCTTCCTTCCTCTTGAAGTGGATGTGTCCGATTATTGTGGTGCACATCTTTATGCTCGTCTCCCAGGACTGTGGCATGATAGGAGCAAACAGTGCAGGCTCCACAGAGGTAAAAAGATCATGATGTGCTGCTGATGTTTACAGAAGGATTGCCCTAAGATTAATTCTAGATGACCTATTGGCTTTATGCTTAAATGCAAATTAATGTTAGGAGTCCAGTTAAATTATCTTTATTTCTGTTGACCTGGTTTCTGTTTGAAAGTAATTCTTCTTCTGGTGGTTAAAATATTCACATGCTTTCACATACCATGCTGCACTCAAATAAATCTTTCATTCAAAGAGTACTTAACCTAAGCATAAGTAGTGGTTATGCAGTTAAATGTCATTTGTGATATTATGATGCAAATATAATGACATACTACAAGATTAATGCTGATAACCTGGGAGGTTGGTACCTTTACACAAAGCAAGTTTGTACATATACAGTCATGTAAAAAAGAAAGTACACCTCTCAAGTCTAAGGTTTTATCAGGCGTTTATCAGGATATAATAAAAAAATCTGTGTTTTTGCTTGTTAAAAAAAATCTAAATACAACAACGTGTTACACCATGTCATTTATTTGTTTGAGTTTGTAGAATGACCTTTAGCTGCTTTAGCATGTAGTAATTGTTTTCTGTATGAATTTATCAGTCTGTCACATGGCTGTGGAGGAATTTTGGCACACTCATATTTACACCATTGCTTCAAACTTGTTTTGGCCGGTTGTGCACCAATTACCTACACCTTGAATGTTGGTTGCTAGAGATACAGCCAGTTTGTCGTGTTGATTTTTTAAACCACCAGTTTAATGATATATTAGTACAAGCCCAGAATTCACAGTGTATGCAGAGAGAGTTATTGCAAAAGTTTGAAAAGATTAGATTTCTCCTCTTATACCAGTGCTGATGTCTGGGGCCTCACACCTATCATTCAAGTGAATGCAACATCAATAGCAATGTGCAAAGCAACCAAAGCGGCATGTATAATGTGATCCTAAGCTGTGTTGCCATGCTGTTTTTAGAAAAAAAGACACTTTCTCATGGCATCCTTTACAAACAAGGTAAATGTACTGTCATGAACATTAACATACTTCTGCATTTGCACTTAGTTTTTGGTAAATAAATAAATAATGGATGTAAATAAATAATGTTGGTATATTTACCTAATTTTAAGACTTGCTAAGGACTTTTTTAATGTGCTGATAAGTAGGGTGTGCTTTATTTATCACATGAACATGTATATAGAAACAATGTGTCAACCATAGCGGTAACAATATATAATACTACATTTTCTCCTTTTTGAAACGCTGTGAAAAAGATGAACATAGTGATTATAATGTGAAATACTCAGTTGGAGTATAAAGGCCACCTCTGGCACTGCATATAGAAGAGACTCAAAAGGAAAAAAAAAAGAAAAGGGTAAAACAGTGAGTGGGGATTCTTGTGACTTCAGTGTGATACGCTATTTTCAAATGTGGGAACACAGTTCACATATATAGTGAGATCTATCAGATTCACACGCCTGAATCACAGCCGCCTCCGTGTCAGAGTTCCTCTCCCCTCCTGCAGACAGCAATCTGTCTCAGTCTCCATGCTCACTGAGGTAGGCACAAGTACAAGTGAACACTTAGACAAGGATAATAACAGCATGACTCATGAGCTGTAACCATGTGATTCATTGAATACTCGAGATAAATAATGTAGAATTTTAAAATAGCAGTTTAGGCAAAAATAACCAAAATCAGTCTGTTCAGACATTTTAAATGTATTTCATTTTCATTGGGTTTTTGATTTTTGCTTCCACAATCAAGCAATTAGTTTAAAAATATATAAGCAGTGGAGTAAATCCAAAGTTACTGTCAGTCATTTTTTAAATTATAGATTTTCTTGTTTTTTTCTTTGTTTTATGTCAGCAAACTGAATATTGTTGGGTTTTATCAACTAAAAAAATAGACACCAGGAAAGAGTTCCCTCTTACCTTATTTTATTTTTTGATGTTTTAAATGATTAATTGAGAAAACAGTTGAAAGATGATTGAAAAAAAAATGTCAGCAATCAAGGTTTGGCTTTGTAAAATTATGTTCAATGGTGCCTGGAGTTTGATTTAAACTTTGCTTGATATTTATTGTAATTATTATCTATCAATGTCTTCCTCTTTGTCAGTCCTTTTGCTCATTTGTTTAATCATAAAAATTTCTCAGGAGGGAAAGATGACACCAAATACATGCTGTATTATAATTTTTACAAGTGGCAGTTTTAAAAATAAATAAATAAATAAATACGTGAATATGACTAATCTAAAATCATTAAAGATTTGTCTACAAAAAGCCTTTAGGATAACATGCAAGCCTTTTTACCCCAGTTTTACTAGGGAGGGATTTGTTTCTCAGCCTGTACAAAGAAAATCTGAGGAATTATTTACAACATATGCTCTCAGATCTGACCAGTGTTTACATCCCACTGCTGCTCGCTGTTTGACTCTCTATGTATAACCTCTGCAATCTAACCTTCCTGGCTTCCTGAGCAGTGTTCAACTGTGTCTCCCTGCAGGCATTGCTGCAGGAATAGGATGACTGGGAAGACCCAGACCAGCAACGTGACCAACAAGAATGATCCTCGCTCCCTCAACTCTCGCGTTTTCATCGGCAACCTCAACACAGCCGTAGTAACCAAGGCTGACATTGAGGCCATCTTTGCCAAATACGGCAAGATTGTGGGCTGTTCTGTCCACAAAGGCTACGCCTTTGTTCAGTACGCCAGCGAGAGGAATGCCCGGGCAGCCGTGGCTGGAGAGAACGCCAGGATCGTTGCTGGACAATCACTTGGTAAGCAACAATTTTGATCCATGAACAGGTGAAACTTTCCATTATACTCCACATATACTACAGTGAACATATGATCAACTGAAGCAGTATATTCAGTACTTGCAGTATAAATAGAGAGAACTTTGTTTACAGCTTAAATACTTTCAATACTTCGGAGTTGGTTCTAGTTTCACTGTGTGTCAGGACATACAATTGTGGTCAGAAATTTTTATACACTGATCAACAATAGTTTGGGGCTTTTAATTGTTATTTTTTTTTAAACCTTTTCCACAGTGGAATGATTGTACAACATACATCTTTAATGTCCTCTTAGCAGAAGTGAGGAATGCCGAAGGTTTTAGAGCAGGGGCTTCCTTCTTGATTGACACCCGCTACATGTAAATCTCGCTGCACTGTGGACAGGGATGCTGGTGTACCAGCAGTTTCTAGTTTTCAGTTTACATGGCCACTTTTCTTCGTCAGATTGATCTGAAAATTCAGAGCAGGAAATTAACGTGATTATTTACTCCAACACTGTACTGTACAATTTTCAGGTACTTGTATAAGTGTTTGGATTTGCAGTCAATCTACTACATTCTCTCAATACACTTTAATACATTTACTTCTGAGCTTAAGCTGCTATTGTTGACAGATCTGATTATGACAGAATAAACTTCTGGGCACTTTCATCCAGAAAGCCCGCATCCGTGCTATACAACAGCAAAACCAGACTGAAAGCCTGCTGGTGGTTTATCTTTGTCTCTGTGCTTCTTTTTTTTTTACCGCGTTGCTTTGACTGCAAACATTTTGTGTTTCTTTAAAGCTGTTGGCATTTTCATCTGTATTGTGACTTTTTTGTTCTGTGCCTCTTAGTAGTGTGGCTGTTTAAGAGGTTTTTGTGTCTCTTTGTTGTTTGATTGACTGCCCAACAAGAGATGTTAACAGTCATGTCTTACCAGGGCTCTGGCCAAATGAAATCTCTAAGGCCATGTGATCTGGCTCTGTGCCTGGCAGTCCTATTCAGTAATCCATCCTGATACTACTCTTATAATGTTATATGCACACAATATAGTTATTGAAAAATGCTCCAACTTGACCTGCTGCAGGGCTCATTTACTGCTCAATAATGTATCAATAACAATAAAATGCTAAAGAGGTCACTTGCACACGACATATACGGTACAGCAATTTGAGTCTTTCCATTATATCTTTGAAAGACTTTTTCTTGTTATGAACGATTTCATAGTAGTATATTTATACTTTTACTAAAGGAAATGATCTTAATGATGTCAATTTGGATAACCTTGGTGGAAAAGCATGGGAAACAATAATAGAAGTTCATGCAAACGAGGTAAGCAACAGCAGGTCATTGCTGAAAAGGATGGCTGTTCACAGAGTGCTGTATTAAAATTAACTGGAAGGAAAAAGTATGATGGGAAAAGGTGGACAAGCAACAGTGGATTGTCAAGAGAACTTCACAAGGACTGAGGCTGGTATCAGTGCAAGAGCCACCACACACAGGGGTATTCAGAAAAGGGGCTATTATGATATTAAGCTATTCCTGAACCAGAGACAGTGTCAGAAGTATCTTGTCTGGGCTAAGGAGAAAAAGAACTGAAATATTGCTCAATAGTCCAAAGTCCTCTTTTCTGGTGAAGGTACATTCTTTCATTTCATTTGGAAATCAAGGTCCCAGAGTCTGGAGGAGTAGTGGAGAGCACAGAATCCAGACCAGTGTAAAGTTTCCTAAATCTGGGTTGATTTGGGGTGCCATGTAATCTGCTGGAATGGCTTGTCCACTGTGTTTTATCAAGTCCAGAGTCAACATAGTCGTCTACCGGAAGATGTGTATTGCCTTTTCCACCAGGACTTAGTACCTGCCCACAATGCCACAGCTATTACCAAATTGTTTGCTAGACATGTCATTACTGTATTCAGCTCCCTAGGCCTGTTACTATCAAAACCACCTGGGCTTCAGTGTCAACTCAGCAGTGTCACAAGCTGATTGTCTCCATGCCATCCTGCATCGACTCCCAACCAAGTACTCAATAGAAAAATGAACATATTTTACAGAATACTAGGAAATGTTCTTATGATATTTTCACAATTTGAGAAGCCTGAGTTCTGATTTTCATGATCTATAAGCCAAATACAGGAAAGACCTGATATTTCACTTTACATTGAATAAATTCAAAATATATGAAAGTTTCCATCCATAAATCCATCTGTTCCTGCTTACCCATCCAGATATTTACATTTTCTGAGATGAACTAGTAGACTTGATCATTTTTTCCCTTTTTAAATAAAATAACTAGCAATAATAAATGTTTATTTAGAAACCTAAACAAAATCAGTTTTAATTTAAGATTTAAAATATGATTGATTTGGTCCGTGTAAGGGCTTCTAGAATTATGTTTCAACCTCATGGAGCCTGAACAGCTTACAAATGATCAACTCTTATTTTTAATCAATAATGCCGGAAGACCTTGAGCTGTCATTTGGTTTTTACCATTCATGGTCAAAAGTTCTGCACTGTATCTGGTTGCCAGTCTTATATTTGATCTGTAAAAAGTATGAAATAATTTAATAAACTGAAGTATGGCCTCGGCAAAGTTTCTGAGATACAGAATACGTTTTTACTTAATCAGCTGAGTTAAAAAGGGAGATGCTGCGGGAAGGACACAAGGCGAGCTCGTACTGTACATACATTCAGGCCTCAGTCCTCATAGGCATTCTGTGGATCCCTCTAAGTCTTCCTTATATTACTTATTGATTGGCTCACAGCCTCCTCCATAGAGAATAAAAGTCCTCCCCAAGCCCTGTTCTCTCATTAAATATGAATAAGAGTGCTGCAGGGTCACATCTGTAATTCCACCTTATATTTTCCCAGTTTCATGCATTTCTGGATATGAAATTACATGCGGCAGTGGTAAAATTGCAAGGTTAACAGTTATTACACATAATTACGTGACTTGAGAACTGTTCTGGTATTATTGTAACTATATGACTGATCTCTTTAGTGAAACTATCACTCAAGTTATCAGCCTGAGCCAGTAATGAAAATGTATCCTTTAAAAAAACAAACAAAAAAAAAAAAAACACCACACACGAGTGTTTTTGATGATTATTCATATAATATGATTATTGTACTCACCAAGATATCAGTACAAGTCTAATGGTGAGGAACCCTCCAGATCTCAGACCTCTCTGGAAATGATTAACTGGAACTACCCAATCTATCAGTTCATTATAATTTAAAGACTAAGTTTCTGGTTTTGTCCTTTAGTTTGTACCAAACTTTGCATTTATACATCAACGAGACCTCTATTCAGTCCCCATGATTGAATAGCTGGTAGAAGCACCTTTAGCAGCAATAACTTGAAATAACCATTTTCTGTATGGCTTTATCAGTCTCTTACATCATTGTGGAGGAATTTTGGCCCACTCTTCTTTACAGCATTGCTTCAGTTCATTGGCGTTTGTGGCCATTCGTTTATTCACAGCTTAAGGTCCCACCGCTGCATTTCAATCAGGTTGAGGTCTAGACTTTTCTTTTTCAGCTATTCTGTTCTACATTTGCTGCTGTGCTTGGGATCATTTTCCTGTTACATGACCTCGTTCTGGCAAAGGTTTAGCTGGTAGATGGGTTCGCCTCACATTTGACTCTATAATACTTTGGTATACAGGTCGACTCAATGTCTGTAAGGCACCCAGGTCCTGTAACTACAAAACAAGCCAAGATCATCACCCCTCCACCACCGTGCGTGACAGTTGGTACGAGGTGCTTATTCTGATGTGTTTGTTTTTTGCCAAATCTGGCTCTGAGCATTATGGCCAAACATCTCCACTTTTGGTCTCATTTGTACAAGTCTTGTGTCTTTATCAGATGCGACTCTGGAAGCCTAAGCCTTGCTGCCTTGTTCCTTTTAGAGAGAAGAGACTTTCTCCTAGTAACACTTCCAAATGAGCCACACTTGTCCAGTTATTTTCTAATTGTGCTGTCAGGAACTTTAACATGCTAACTGAGGACTGTAGAGTCAAAGCAGTCCACCAACTAACTAAAAGAATACCTGAGCTCACCACAGTTAGGTAAAAATATAAAAACTTAAATTTGGTAACCGACAGCTCCTCAGATAACGTAACCCTTTCTAACATTTGCTATAAGGCTTTACTTTTCAAAGTGAATAGCTGTCTCAGGCAGAGACAATATTAGAGACATTTCAGGGATACTTAATTTAGTAAAACTGGAAAAAACAGTAAGCACTGTGATTTTTTTTTAACATCATAGTTAAAATAGAAATGCCACAAAAGCCAAAGTTGTTTGCATATGATTAATTCAAGTTGCTGTTCAGACTCAAAAATTGTCAAGAGTATAGTGAAATGTGATAGGTGGGCACCAGAGATTAGCATCAATTCACTATCAGACAACATATGAAAAAGTATCACAATGTCTCCTATGTGTTTGCAGGACATTTGTCAGCTGAACCCTTAAGCTCAGTAATGAAAACCCAATGTCAAATCCCTGCTTATATGTCTTGCTAGCTGTCAGCTTATCAGGCAAACCAGCTGTGTCTTTAGGAAACAAATATAAAATAAAGACAGACCAGCCAGGGTTTGCTCCTTTTGATTTTCTCTCTATTTTTGTTTGAAAAAACTAAAAACAAAACTACATAAAGACCATAGGTCTATTTTAGAAATAGCAGTATTCTAGCTTTGAACAGTCTCTTTATGGCTAAGTTAGACTATCTGTCAGCTAGCTTCAGCTCAGCGCCCAATCAACTGTTTTAAACAGTTTTCCAGCAAAGATTGTGTTTAAAAAATAGATGTGGTCTTTATGTTAGCTTCCTTTTAGCTAGAAGTTGTCATGTAGTTGTACAAGGCAGTAAAGTTATTAGTTAATGCTAATGAGCTTAGCTAGCAAGATATCTATAGATATCTATAGACATGCATAACCGCTATTTAGTACTAACCGACTAATGAAACACTAGAATCTCACTCACCTAAACTGAAGCACAAGGATGCACCAAAGAGCAAGCCAATATTAAGTGTCAGATTATTTCCTAAATTCGCTCCAAAAGACACCAACAGTGCAGACAAAGTAGAAAGTTTTAGTTTAGTGACTCTAATTAGCAGAGACGAGGCTGCTAATTAGATGATCCACCACAGCTGCCAGGTGTTGAGGCATCTGCCTGTCAAACCAGCCAAGCTCCTACCTTCAGTGTCCAGGTGGATAAGTTATAAAAAAAATAAATTACCCTCCTGAGAGTTGTTATGATGTGTTAAACAATCCATAAAGGACCAAACTGTTTGTACCACGCTGTAAATGTGCTTTTAATGCTGCAAAGTTGGGCATTTTAACATGGGAGTTTTTGGCACTGACTTCATTTTAATTCTCTTTCCAAATTAAGTGGCTGCTGGCTTTAGCTTAACTAGCTATCCCTCCTGTGTCCCTATCTTCCTGTCTCTGCTGGCTCTAGCTTTGTGTTAAATGTACCATGAAAAAAATGGTATCAATCACTTCGTCTAAGTAGCAATCAAAGTTTTTACTCCGGTGTAAATCAACATTTTAGCTCTAAATGTAGGCCAGAAATTGGGGGTATAATAAGATCTCTAATAAATGCTGCTCATCACTGCATTCATAAGACCCAGTTAGTGCCAAGAAAAACAGTCGTAGTCATAAACACCACTCTGTTTCACTTTGCCACAACACAGACATATTCACAGTGATGTCAGCACAAAACCACATGTCCCCTTTGCTCTGCTAAAAGAAGCTCGCCTCATTGTTATGCATGCTGACACAGTTGTATTCTCTGAGAAACACACAGAAAGAGTGTCTAGAGAAGATCTCGGGTCAACACGTCATCTGAGCTTCATACAGCAGCCAAAGTGAAATACTACTTTGCTTAGTGTGCCATACTGAGGCTCCACTGGCTGCTCTTGATTGTCTGACCATCTGTGCGCGCACGCACACACACACACACACACACACACACACACACACACACACACACACACACACACACACACACACACACACACACACACACACACACATTAAATCCAGCATATTAACAATGCACAGTAGTAAGTTGCCTAAAGTAATGTCTCTTCCTACTTTGGAAGTAATCTCTTCTGCCTTTATTCTTCCAAGAAATTTAACCCTAAACACCTTATCTTTTAAACATGAACAGGCATCTGCAGCCTGCCTAAGATATTAATGCTTGATATTTTCCTTAACATTTTTTTTTTAATTAAATATATTCACTGAAGCATGACAGAAAATGCAGCTGTGTGAAGGTATGATATGTGACAGGAATGTTACAAGGTCAGAATCAAACCTGTATATCCTGCAGTGAGCAGCTCAGCCTGCTGAGGTACCACAGCACCCCTTGCATGAGTAGATTTGATAGCAATGAGATACTGACGTGCTTGCTTTACCTGCTTTAATTTCTTCAGACATGACTGGATTGCAGATACAATGACTTAAAGTGTTAAATGTGACTAAAAGTGACATTCAATCACCCTGATGCGGTCTTCGTCTCGCAACCGCTTCTTGGGCCCCTGATGAAGATGTCTGCTGGTCATAGGGGAGGGTTTCATTTCTTTTTTTACTCACTCAGCTTCCCTTCTTGTAATGTCTCTGTGGATAAAATCTGGACACAGATGTACTGATATTTCCCACATTCATTTTTCATAATCAGTGTTTGTGTGATCACATCTTGCTTAGGTTTATAGTGTTTGAGAGCGTTCATGGGTGACAGCAGTCTTGTAGTGTTTGAGTGCCTCCCTGTGGTTGAAATAGATACTACAGTAAAACCTGTGAAATCCTGGCGTTTAGTTGAGAAGAGCGGATGGTCCTATAATAAATTCTGCACTTGTGAGTTTGAGTCAGGAAAGGTGTTACACTGTAGTAGTTAACTAGTAATAGTTTAATTGTAGGCTTGTTTACTGAAACTCCATCTTAAATAAAAATAACCCCACAAGGAGAAACATTTCTTTGAGATTGCTTTAGTTTAAAATCAATTTATATAGTACGTTTTGAAGGGCTTCACAGGAACGAAAAAGATAACAAAGGAGAACAAACGTCGTTATACGCACAAGAATAATGGCATAAAATCAATACAGAGGATTGATTAGATGCCTGTTTGTTTTTCTTTTGCTAATTTGATATTTATATTGATTCATGTTCTTCTGCTTATCCAGTTCAGGGTTGCACGAGTGGGGTATCCTATTGCAGCTGTCATAGGGGTGCACAGTGGACAGGTTGGCAGGCTTTTGCAGGGCTAACACAGAGAGACAGACAATCATTCACGCTCGCATTCACTTAGAGTCACCAATTGGTACAAGATGGACTGTAGGAAGATCCTGGAATACCCAGACATAACCCACGCAGACACAGGAAGAACCTGCTGGGGTCTTTCACACTGAAAGACCCCAGCTGGACTCAGGACCTTCTTGCTGTGAGGCCACATTGACATTCATATATTAATGCTTAAACTTTTGTCTAAAGGTTCCTCTGTTTTCTTTCCAATAGCAGCAGTTTGTTGGCCTCTGCTGATGCATTTATTAATTTCTCATCTGCATGAACACTAGATGGTGCTGAGAGAATAGCATTGAGACCAAAATTGGGACATCTCATGCTGTCCCTCAGCATGTATCATTCATTTGTAGTCAGCGAGGGAAAGACTGCATGCATCCTGCACAGAATATCCAATCGCATTTTTCCATTTATGAATCATTAAATTCCACAAAAAGATTTTTCTCTGTTTGTTAGAAAGTTCTTCGCCTGCCACTCAATGTGGTTTATTTCTAAATTAGCCTCAGGCCACTTTTTTGAAAATATGCCAGAACACAATTATATATATATATTATATGTTGTTGTCACGCAGTATTTTCACCACTTAAGTCACACAGCGGTATTTTTACTCTTTCTTAAGAGATGTCAAATTGAGACAATAGCTGATGACACTGGAGTTTGATTTCGGCGACTTGAAGCCACAAATCGTCTCACTCAGCCTGTTTTCTTCACGAGCTTTTAGTTTCTTGTCTTTTTTTTGTGAGAACAAAGAAACAATTAAGACTTCAGGCTTTGCACGAGGCAGCTGCAAACCCCATGTCAGTGTAATTAGATATCACAATTACAAGGCTTCATCTTCATCCAAGCCTAAGAGCTGCTCCTTTAGACACACTGCTGATTTTTTTTTTTAAATCTGTCTCTTAAGTCCACAGGCTATCCACTTTAAAATGAATTAAAAACCCTGATTGATGAATGAGAGACAGTGACAATGGGAGGCTGATTTACTTTTATGACAGGATGCCATTTGAATAGTGAGGTCACACAGAAAATTTCTGTGGCTTTAGAGGACAGAAAAATCAGGACATTTTTTAAAGATGTAGCTCAAATATCAAATGAATTGTTCATTTATGACCCCCGTGATTAGATTTTGTTTTGTTTATTCTGCTAAAAAGATTGGTTAAAATTCTGTGATTAATAGAAAGAATGACCTTTTTTTATGCTTGCATGTAGTCATTATACCTATAAAGCATCATGGAACTAAGGATAAGATCTTAACAGTTCTTACAGTTGAAATTATATAATAATAAAATGAATACAACAGTCTGTGTGTATGTAATTAAACATGTTAAACATATTATCTATGACTGGGCAAGTGTTCACACAATGCAGAAGTCTATATTTAGAGTGTGCAGTGCACACACGTGTGCATCTTTGTTGTTGTACCAATCACTATTTTTATATCATTGTTGGGTTAAGTGAGTTAGAGAGGGCCGCTCACAAGTGCAGACTCACACATGTGAGCGCACAATTCAGCATCTTTCAGCTTTTAGTCTTGCTTTTACTGCCTACAGCTTTATGTTTGATACAACCCCATTTCTCTTTTGGGGACCCAGTCTGGGCTAATGTGGGCAAAGGTCAGTTTTTCTGTGCTGTTTCTCTCTGCTGGGCACTGTTTAGAAAAGAAAAATAAGTGGAAACATAATTTGACGAAAGTTCAAGGCTATCTGGACAAATGCCATGAGCTGTTCACCTGCATGCAAGCTAAGCCTGCTCAAATCTCCTAGGTCACAGGCCAGGTCGGCTAAAATCAAGAACCCAGAAAGTTATCAAAACGTTTCCCCTTGCCAGCAATTTTTACATAACAATATCACACATGTATGTTTATTTACATCTGGTCATGATTATGCAAACTGGAACAGTGCTGCTCAGTGCTCCTGTTTTCGCTTTATATTAGGCCTACACTGTAGATTGGATGCAAGTATTTTATGTTCATTTTTATTTTTTTAAATGAAGATTTTTAAGGCTAAGCCTATTTGATACACCCGGCATCAATCATATTGGTCACCTGTGAGTCTCATGGACACCCATTAGTCTATGTAACCCCACCCTTTTTGCCTAGTGGGTCTATTCACCGCCGACCTGGCGCAGCAGATGGCGGCCCCTCCCTCAGCCTGACTCTTCCCACTGTTGCCAAGTGCTTGTTCATAGGGGGGCGTCGGATTGTCTGGGTTTTCTCTATGTTAGTGTGGGGTCTTTACCTCACATTATAAAGCACCTTGAGGTAACTGTTGTTGCAAATTAAATGGAATTTCATCTCCTCACCATCAAACTGAGAACAACGAGAACCCTGTAAGTCAGGAAGAATCTGTGTAACCTTTAAATTATTTGATTACCATTCACTGTAGAGAAATATTTCACCTTTAAAGACGATGGAAATAATGAGATGGTGAATGCAATGGGGATGTAAACTGATGTTATCCTAATTTATTAATTTATTTTGATGTGTAGAAAAACAAATCATCCATCCATCCATCCATTCAATCATTAACTGTCAGATTACCAAAGAAGATATTTTAAGGACATATCTGTGGAGTCTTTGAAAAGAGTCTTTTAAACATGCCATGTTTGTGACATGACAGTTACATTTTTCTGCATCTATCATGGCTATTTTAGATTCAGTAGTCTTAGATTAAAGTGGATTCTACTGAAGCAGCTTTGCATGATCAGCATAGTTCAAAATAAATGATTTTCAACATACAGTGGGGGTTGGGGCAGACACTCGGTCAACCCTCTCTCTCTTTCCGGCACCCTCACTTTAAGCCAACCCTTTTCTTATTGGCTGCCCCAAGGTTTGAACTGCAAGTGAGTGTAGCTATGTAGAAAGTAGAAAAAAGTAGAGCCTCAGCTCTTTTTTTTGTCTCATGGGGATAACACATCTACACTGACCTAATTTTTGAAAACTTTGACCATGTTTAATAAGAACATCCAACACTGGAACTGTTTATATGTAACAGAAAATTAGAATATAAGACAAAATTTTCTAATAATAACAAAAGCATATTTTGGCCAGTAAGTAAGTGAAATATGATGTGTGGCATCTTTTGAAAATATTCAAACATTACAGGAGAAATGAAAAATGACAAAAACCCGGTTAATTTGGTAAACACTTTGTGAAGGAATGGAGAAACTTTGAATGTAGCCATGGGCAAAATATATAAACATTGGAAGACTTATCTACTGGAGTCATACAGCTTCTTCAAGATTTTTTATTTATTTATTTTTTTTTGGCTTCAGGGGCTCCACAAAAAATACCAGATATTACAACAACTTCTATTAGGCAAAACTTTAAGGGGAGAGTAGCCAGTATTTTTTTCTGCCATCCTTAGATAATCATTATAATTAACGCATTTTAATTCTCAGCAAATAAACCGCGCAAAGACGTGAAAGCAGGATTTTTACTTCCCCTTCTGTGCTTTTGCTATTGGAGCATAGCGGAGCGTTTGCGTCTATGGCTCCCCCTGGAATAGGTGGATTAATGGTACGGTCCAGAGCGGCTCCGCTCAGCTCTGCTCGGAGTCTGGAGGTGCTCCGGCAGTCTGTCTGGTTTTTAGGAGAAAGAGGAGGCAAAGTCGGCTCAGCCACAGCATCACCCGTTTTGTTTCTACGCTCGTCATGACCATGTACAAAGGCAGGCGTCGCAATCAGAGATGTGAGTATGAGGAGGTCATTACTGGCACTTTAAACATCTGATGCAGAACGTATAGGAAGATTGTGGTTTTTGTTTTAGTCGTGTAAATGATTAAAAAGTTGTTCAACTGGAAGTGAGAAACTAAGTAACTGGAAATGTGTTTATTTGAGGCACTTTTCGGATTAAAGTTTGTAACCACTGCTTTTCCATCCTCAGTATTTTAATGAGTGGATGCACCTTTTCGAACAACTCGTTTGATCTCACAGCGTGGGCTGTCGCACTGTAACTAAATCGCGCAGAATCAACACCTCCGAGTCATTTAAGCACTTCATACAGCAAAAGATCCTCTTCCTGTTTCTTTGCTTTTCAGAGGGCTTGGAGATTTCTGAGGATGCGGGATCTGATTTAATTTTACTGTCGCTGGAGACAAATTAAGAGTGCGGTTGTACGAGTAAGACGTCTTCTCTGGAGCTGCTCAGTGGCTCGCAGCTCCAGGTGTGCGCGCACCTGTGCGCGTACGAGGCTGAGTGCTGCGGGTCCATCTTTGCAAATTTGTGGGTGCATGAATAATTTTTAATAAACCTCATGTACCAAGCTCTATATGTACTAACTGATAATCGTCATCAATTATTTATAAAAGGCTGCAGTTTGCGTTTCTAACTCTCCTATTAATATTTTATTGAAATTAATTAAACGTGGCCCGCAACTGAGCGTTATTTTTGTCAGCAGCAGGGATTTCTCAGCAGACATGCTCATTCACACACGCAGAGCCCCGAGTTTGTAACGTCACGTAAGGCTCTGGTGCATCAGGACTCTGAAATTGAAGCGGCTAAATGGCACCGCATCATTAACTTTAGTATTATTATTGTGATGTTTCCTATTTTAAAGAAATCTAAGTCACTACTATTACATAAAATCAACCCATGCAGTAAATTTGAATGTGAATTTTTGTATTTCTATTTTGGCTTAAATGTGATTAAGCCAGTGGTTTTCAACCTTTTATTAGCTTGCGAAGGAGGAAAATGTCACAAAAATTGTTCTCCTTTCAAATACAAATAACCTCCACATCGCTTGTCTGATTAAACTTTGTCCTTTTATTGGAGGATGAGTACCAACATGTTGGGACCTACTGGTTTGAACAATGAATTATCAAAGTAGCTCATCACAGAGTTGGTGACAATTCATGTATGCTAAAGATGTCTCACGGGAGGTTTGTGTGCTTGTATTAGTTTAGGCAGGTGGTTTTGTCTACAGTCCACCTTTGAATGAAGTACACAAGTTTTGGAGCAGATGTTCAAGTAGTTTCAAGCACGTTGCAGCTGTCACTTTGTTTTCCAGCTGCTTGCACAGATTAACAAGCGTGTGCTTATGTGGAAGTGTTGGACCGGCTCCAGGGGTTAAAGTGCTTCAAAGTGTTGCACTTGAGAGCCACGTAGTTACATCATAGGAAAAAAAAATGCCAAACTGGAAAAGGAGGAAAGTGCATTAGTGCAGGAGTGCAGCTCAGGAGAGATGAAAGACTCTTAAATTATCTTTACCTCAGGCTACAGCTGTATGCTCATTATGTTTTAATGCAAAAAAAATTAACACATACCAATGTTGGGAGATACAACAGTGGCATCAGAATGTTGCCTTTTGTGCTTACGAACATCCGCCTACTAATAGGTATATCGCCAATGTGATATTTAGAGTCCAGTGACTCCAGTCAACTTGGAAGTTCAGTGGCCTAACATCACATTCTTCTAAATGACTCATAGATCAGCAGGTCAAATAATTTCATTAGATGCTCAGGAGCTTGAAGACAGGCTGCCAAATTTATGCACTGCCAGGAAACCATTTTCCTGAAAAGGGCAAAAGAGTAAAGTACACGGATTTCATTAAGGAAGGACAAGCTGTTGAGCGATTAACCCCCGTATCCCCACAACAAAAACTGTCTAAGCCCCGAGGTCTTCATCCATATTGGAATAACTACATGGTTAGACGGAGCCATGCAGTTCAAAGAGAGCTGACAGATTAATTACAGTACACTTCTTGGGTGGGAGTCCTGCAATGCAAGCAGGTTAAGACTAAAGTATTTGATATTGACAGGATGATTCATATATGTCAGTAGCTCATTAAAGCAGTCCAATCTTAAATTCACTCTAGCTGCGTTTGACTTCACATTGAAACATATATAACAAGCTATTTCAAATTCCTATTAGTAAGAATGAGCTAAATCAAAGCGACTTACAGGGAATTTTGAGATAAAAGATATCTTCCAGTAATTACCTGGTCACAGATCTAACAAAAAAGCGGAGCTACAGCTTCATTCATAGTACTGCATTGAATCCCTGTCACAGTGCGTGACGTTGTGAGCTGGTCCGTCTGCATTGCTCCGTCCTTACAAGTGAAACTCGGCTGATCATTTTCAACTCGGAGCTGGTAAATATTGAACAACTGTTACTTTTAATCAAGTGCAGGGAGAAGAGAACACTTTATACACATTTGATTCTATACACATAATGTCACACAGAGCTGTGACAACAAGAAAAACAGCCTGTGTCCACACTGGCAGAATACTAGCTGTTGCAGTAGAATAATGGGCACACTAAATACAATTACAGCCTATTACATTTTGTTTCACAGAGTCACGAGCCTTGTGCTAATCAATGTGTGCATATTACCACCAGTCAGACCTGTCACAGCTGCTGCATCGCTGCGACGTGTAGTAACATATTTTGGGGAGGCGCAGGTCAAGCTACAGCATAGGGTGTAGGCCTACGCTGTAGATTGGATGTGGGTACTATAAATCAAGCGTAACTATGTTAGTTAAGCTGCTATTGAGCTTGGAGTGAGGGGGGAGCTATTTTGGGCACTGCTGGTCCAGGAAGGATAATTTATGGATGTTTTTCTCATAGAATATAGAATAAGGACTCGGTGCTACACCTGGACGGCATGAAGCTCTAAATTATTAACAGCTAAATACAAACTATCAGGTTCTTTTAAATGATTTTTCAATGAAAAGTACAATAATAATAATAATGGATTGGTTTTATATAGTGCTTTTCAAGGCACCCAAAGCGCTTTACAATGCCACTATTCTTTCACTCTCACATTCACACACTGGTGGAGGCAAGTTACAGTTGTAGCCACAGCTGCCCTGGGGCAGACTGACAGACGCGAGGCTGCCATATTGCGCCATCGGCCCCTCTGGCCAACACCAGTAGGCGGTAGGGTAAAGTGTCTTGCCCAAGGACACAATGACCAGGACAGAGAGCCTGGGGATCGATAAGGCGACCTTCGGTTACAGATGAGCTTCCTCACCTGATGCTTTGGCATGCTATTGAGAGTGCATGGCATTGTTTTTTTGTGTGTGTTTATAGGAATGGCGATATTTTTCAGAACAAAAGTAGAAAGGTATACATGTCATCATCATCAACAACTTGTACCTCAAGATATTAACCGAGACGTCCTAGGTGTATTGATGAAAGGATTCACTGCTTTAGTGTTATGTCTGCATACATACTAAGAATATGTTAATGCAGTAGATGATTCAGTTTATATCTCTGATCAGTTTACCTTCGGATTCTTTGCCGGCTTTGATGGTTTTATCAACGCTGCTGGACTTTTACATATAAATGAACATCAGTCACACCTGAGCCCTTCAAAAATGAGTTCACACAGCACCGATTTCTGTGTTTTGCAGTACACACGTTTTCAGTATCTTGCCTGTCACAACACATCCACGCTGTCAAATCATGGAGATGTGCTTTTTTTTAAACTAGCATTGATTGAATTGCCAGAACTCAGGAAATGGTAGACACAAAAGGCAAATACTCCTGAAACCTGGTGTTCAGGTAAACGTTTACAGGCTGAAACAAAGTATTAACAGCAGAGCAAACATTTGGGTGTCATAAATATACAAAAGATAGGATGTAGCCTCCTGGTCTGAAAAGAGAGGCCAGTATTGACCAGGAGGGGGCGACTTCTGTGGTTGCAAAAAAGAGTCCAACTGTACAAAAGAAAGTTCCTACTTCTTGTTTGTGGGTGATTTCTCGTTACACACTGCCTGATGAGATTAGGCTTTCCAGGCAAAGGTTTAAGGTCATCTACTGTAATTTATGGTGTGGTAAATAAATGATAAAGCAGGGTACACTTTAAAGTATTGATACTTTGTTATTGACAAGTTACTACTGTAATATATGAGTGTGCAGGATTGTTGGTATCTTAGTATAATCCATGGGAGAATGCATGTGATGCCTGGGTAGAGTTTGTCTTTAAATGGCACTCTCACCACATCCATTTATTCTTTTTATCTCCAACTTTTCAAACTTAGCATCGTTAGTCCACCAAACAGAGATTCAGACAAACGCACACTCGCAGTCCTTGGACTGCAGAGTGGAAGGGGAATCACACAGACACAGTGAGAGGACAGCATCTGAAATCCACCCGGAAAGATCAGGTTGATATCCTTAACATGGCTGACCATTCAGCAGAAGCTTTGAGCCTTTCCAAATTAAAATGCCGCAACTTGTTAAGTCTGCTTCGCTTCGTACGGCTTAACATCATGAAATTTTTCTCGGTTAAAACACTCAAGAAGCTCCCACCAGAGATGATTCATTTATGAACATCTGACTATCCCTGTGATCCACAACTCAGGTCAGAGACTTTTCTTGTGAAATCAGCTCTAAATTGAATAAATGTGTGTTAAATCGAGAGAAGTAGTGTTTTATTGCATCGTGTGATGTAGTCTACAATATAGGTAGCCTAACATGAACATAGATGGTTTGTAATAACATTCAGTTCAGATCTAATCCCATTGTCATTCCTTGCGACTGTAAATCACGCTCCATTTTCATTGTGAGCAGTAGCAGTCTCGTTCTATTACAGTAATCAGGTCATCAACTTCCAGACTGAATATCCTTAAGAATTAATAGGTCTTTGTTTTTATATTAATATTATTGGATAACTGGCTTAAAACGGTCTGAAAATTACATTAACATCATTTCTTGGTATTATTTCTAGGACAATATATAATCCTCTAAATATAATTATGTGAACCAGAAATGATGATGTCCGCATGTGTGAGCAGTCAAACGCCCAGCAGCACATTCGCCGTGTCTTCTCTTTCAACCTTTCAGTCACCCTGCTCCATTTGAGAAAATGTATTTTCAGGTGTCGCAAAAAGAAAAAGAGCTGCCTGTGCCGATGAGCTGTGATCGGAGATTATTCAAGTCTGCTCTGTCAGATTTACAGGGCGCGAGAACACAGCCTAGATTGAATCTGCGGCCGCTGTCTTGCAGGATGTCTCTTAGTGGTACATTTGTATTCATGCAGGTGCCTGGATGATCTCTTAATCAAATATCACTCACCTGCTCTCAGGATGCGTGTAGACTCCGCAGAGATGGGAGTTTGTTCTGTGCCAGAATTGATCGTTTGCCTGCCAAAAGATTATGTTTTGGCATTAGCTGAGGAAGGAAATGTTTTCTCCCATTTCTTTTCTCAGGTGATATTGTAGTACTACAGCACTCACCTCCTCTGTCATAATTGTTTTGTTTTTGCAGCGAGAACACTGAAGGACGGCAGTGTTAAATGTTCAGTTGCTTTGTACAGTCTCTTCAAATGTATTATCACATATCAAAGTAACCTCACTCAAGAGGAAAATTGCAAGTGCTCTGTGATTCAGCTTACGCTTGGCTAAATAGAGGCAGCGGAGGGGTTATGCATCCATTTCCTTTTTTTTTTAAACTTTTAAAAGCAGGCTCGTCTGATTCAGATTTAGCCTGTGCTATGACTCCCTTTGTCTGTGCCCAGTCCAGTTATCATGTCTCCGGAGGGGAAAGTTACGAAGGGCACTGTGAGCTGAGGGATCAGTATCTAACTAAAACAGACACGCATGCAAGCAGTAACACGGCGAAGCACTCATAGGTAATTCAGCACAGCCTCATTAATATGAATAAATCCAAAGTGAGTCAGAGGGCCCCTGAGGTGCAGATGATTGTATTCTTGAAGGAGCCACTGTGGATAGATAGAACTGTTACTGAGCTCAGTCGCAGCTTTTCTGTAGGAGACGCTGAGCTGAAATGAGGTCTTGTAAAGTCGGCTATTGGCCCTTTCATCTTCTACACAGACGAGGAAGAGGAAGACAGTGTGAAAACACCACTTCAGCTTTTGAGACTGTGACTTACAAACTGACTGTGTAAGACAGAAAAACATGGCTGGAATATTTCACATTGCACAGTAAATAATAGGACGTACCATTGTAGGTAGAAATGTTAATATGGAGTTGTAGAAGAGGGAGATTAGTTGAGAAGTTTATGAGAGAAAATGCACCAAATTACACAAAAAAAGTAAATATGTTAGTACTGAAATTCCCAGATTTTTAAAGTCTTAAAAAGTGTAAACAGGGAATATCAGTTACACATTAGTGAGAAGCTGCTGTTGTGCAGTGCTCAGGTTTAGGAAATACTTGTGTAGCATCCACAGAGGTAGTTTTATTTGTAGTCGTATTACTTCCTGAAAGGATGCAGATGCTCTGTGGAGGTAATACTTTCAGTACCATTTGACTATCTGTTTGTGCGATTCTGCTAAAATACACAAAGACTATAAAGCTGATATTTTGTGAGACTTGTTGTACAGGCAGTGGAAAGGAAGAGGAAGAAGTCTGATGAATTTTTTGTGTGGATCTGAATGACTTTTTAACACATAGTGAGATAGTGTCATTGGCCCTGGCAGATGTCCTTGTCCTTCTGTTATTAACACTTGAACCAGTGTCTAAATGTGAGGTGAACATAAGAATTATCAGCCTGCTGATAATTATCACCCTCCCTATGAAGTGTATAAAAGTCTTTGGTTGTTTCAGCAGACAGCTGAAGTTACTAGCTGGTGAGCATACTGGAGCACTTAACGACAAAATATCCGTTGAGTGCTTTAGTTAGCTAAAAACAGCCAATGAAAACATTTATTTAACCAAATTAAAATTAGTTATTTCCTAGTTTCTGTCTGATTTGAGATTTTTTTTGTTTGTTTTTTGTTTGTTTCTGCTGAAGTAGAGCAATAAAGCTACAAGTTTAAGTCAGTCTCGTCTCCTGCACTGGGGTCCTTTTCCTGTCTGCCACACAGTGAACCATGACATGAACACTGAAACTAAATATTTCTGAACAATAAAACTGTAACCTTTTGCCTTCAAAGCTTTAATTCTTCATGACAGATGCAACAGGGTGCTGGAAACATTCCTCGGAATTTAAAAGGTGCTCTATTGGATTGAGATGTTGTGACTATAGCAGCCATTTGAGTACAATGGACGCATTGTTATGTTCAAGAAACCAGGTTGAGATAATCTGAGCTTTGTGAAAAGGCACATTGTCCTGTTTGAAGCAGCCGTCAGAAGACTGGTACACTCTTCATAAAGAAATAAGCATGGTTAGCAACAATGTTCAGGCAGGTTGTGGTTTTAAAACAATACTCAACGGATACTGAGAGGCCCAAAGTGTGCCAACAAAATATCCCTAACACCATTACTGGACTGTTGATACAAGGCAGAATGCTTTCACGTTGTTTACACCCAATTCTGAGCCTTTGTGAATTGTTGACACTGATGGCACTGTGTGGTCTTTTGCTGCTGTAGACCATCTGTTTGAAGGTTTTCTGGATACCTTTTGGTATTTTAGTTATTGTCGCCTTCCTGTGAGCTCAAAGCAGTTCTCTGGCATCAACCATTTCAGCTATGACACTTACCAACTTACTGAAATCACTGTCCATACTCATTCTAATGCTTGTGTTGGGCTTGAGTAGGTTGTTTTGACCATGTCTGCGTGCCTGAATGCCTTAAGTGTTTGCTACGTGACTAGCTGATTAGATATTTGCTTTAAAAAGCATTGAACAGGCATACTTGATAAAGTGAGTAGATGTGCGTTGTTCATCATATTCTGACAGCAGTGCATTCTGCATTGTAGCAGCGCCAATAGGAGTATGCTCTCAGGAGTTAAGAGGGCGGCCAGTGTTTTTACAGTGTCTGTGACAGACTTTCTTCTACTTTGAGTTCACCTCTGTGATCGGTTTTTGTGGCCAACCTGGACATAATGGCTTCAGCAAAGTACATTTTTATATTCCCCTTCAATGCGATGCCGCATGCAGTTTATAGTATCAATCAAGTCCTAAGTGGCTATTGCTTAGCAACACAGGCTCTATCTCCTCTATCTCCCGCTTCAACTTTTTATGAATACACGCACAAACAAGTCTCGGCTGCAAGCACACATATACTTATTCATGCGACTTTTGTATATGATTAGTATAATGACTGTAATTAATCAGAGACTCTATGTGTGTCTGTTGCGATGTGGAGGGAAGGGGTGTTGTGAGGTGACAGTGTTCATTTTAGAGTGCTTTTTAGTGCTCCACTCTCTCTTTAATGACCCTAGCAGGGGCCCAAAGAAGAGCAGGCTTTACAGTGCGAACCATTCCTCACGTCTTCCTGTGTCCTAATGATAATGATACAGCTGTCCCTGTGCACCTGAGAGCTAGCGATACATCCCCCCACTCCATTAGTCCATTAGGGAGAACAAGGAAGGAAAGGAGGAAATCAAGAGAATGAGAAAGAGCGAGACAGTCTGGGCTCCAACCATTGCACCCATGGTGATTCTGTAGACAATGTGATGGAAGATCCAGACATATCTGCAGCTGCAGGACTCTGTGTGAAAATGTGAATCTGAGAGAAGTGCTTGGATTTATCTGAGATATTTTCCATTCTTTAATTCATAAGATTGGTGCATTAATATTGCAGCAGAGAGTTCATGCTTACCCCACCCCTGGAAGAAAAAGCCCAAAAAACTGCGACTGCAACCCTTTAGGCACAACAACTTGACTCCAGCTCCAGTCATGACACTTGCTGCTGCATGATCCCCAAAGCTGATGTTTTATCTCTGCAACTCAAGGGTGACTCATCCATCAGAAAGGGATCTCTGTTGCTGCTTTGTCGGTTCACCCCTGTGTTCGTTTGTGTGTATGCGTGGGAAGGTGGCGTTTTGATTTTTGTTAGTGTTTTTTGTGTATGACCTTGAGCAGCACTCGAGGCTGATTGAGCAGAAGCAACGTCGGAAAGCCGACAGACTAAACGCGGTATGATACCAGCCGGGTTTAATGCGCCGGCGTTCTTGGCAGGTAGAAGGGGCTGTCAATCATGGCAGTAGTCATGAGGTGCGTGCAGATGAGTCACAGCTGTCTGCTAATGCATTTGAAGGGGATTTCTTTCTTGAAGTCCCTTTTTTGCACAGTCAGTCTCGGTTGTTTCGAGGCTCTTACAAAATCTTGCAAACTATGCACCGTCTGTTTGAGCGTTACAATGAAGTGAAGTGAAATCATTAAATGAATCAATGTTTTGTACCCCAGTTCACCTGGTTAGTTTCATCACACAGAGCCCTATAGGCACCCAGACAGCTCAAACTAAGAAAAGCTCTTCACTACTTCCTCATCTCTGATGAGATTGCTGCTATTTCACACCTATTAAAACAGAAAATAGAGGAAGGCTTTTTCAAATGGGTTTTCACATGTTATACACTAGACAATCTATAGATAAGTCTTAAAAGATGAATTTTCATTGTTCAACTATTAACTAATTAAACTATAAGAACATTTGGGATAAGATTTGTGGCTCTTTTCCAAATATAGACTGTATATAAAGGGTGGACGTAGCTATTATGACATCATCAGCTGTTTTTGGAAAGCTTAAATTGAGGAATTTGAATCTGACCTACAAATTAAGAATGCCAAATGCTCATATGGCAGCAGCTCTCTAGTTATAATGCAGGCCTGGCATTGTTTATCATCTATTTTACTTAAATGGGGCCATAATTTACATAATTTACAAAAATATACGTTCTGCTTTATTACAGAAGTCTTAAAGTTAAAGGTAGACACTAAACATTAATCAGGAAAACATTTAAGGAGATCATAAATAACATGACTTAGATGGTTGTTTTCTGATAGACTCTGATACAACTCGATTTGTTTTTCATTTCCCCTGGATCGCCACCTCCTGGCCACTAGAAAGAATGCAGGTTTACACTTTTATATCCTTGTTCTTCATATAAAATCGAATAACTGCGTTAATAAGGAAACAGGAACAGTAAAGTAGCAATGAATACTCCATAACATCCTGACTGTTATAAATGTTTTTAATGACAAACACAAACTGACCATCGCTCACTCGCTCTCTCGCTCTCGCTCTCTCTCTTTTCTTTATTTGATCCCATTGATATGGTCATGCACTCAGAAATGCTACGAGACGTAATTAGCTTTAGCTAGCAACCACCCTCTTACTTTTACTGCTGCTCTTTAATTTAAAACGATGTTGGCCCACTTTTCACAGCATCTTTCATCTTCAAAACCCACTTTGACCATTCAGCTAAGAAATTTTAAATAAACTTCCTTTTAATGCATGAGATCTGAGGGTGAGGATCATACAATTTTAAAATTCACAGTTTCTGCTGAACGTCTAGTTCAGTGAGGATGAATGTACACTGCTACAGTACATGAGCCCTGGCCCATAATATGGCAATTCTGAATGAAAACACTGTCACACTGATAATCTCATAAAAATGCAGTTTGTAATTTGTTCAAACCTTTAAACAAAAATTCTTAGGAGCTTGAAAATGCCCAGGGAGCCTCTTTATAAAGACTGTGCTACATCGTATGATGTGGTATTCTGCAGGACAGGCTAAAAAATAGCTCCTGGAGTCAGGCAGGTATAGTGCTTTTATAAGAATATAACTATAAAATTATTACAGTATACATATGAAGATATGTTTACCCTTTATTTTCCATTATCCTATTGTCTCCTTGGCAACATAATTTTATTTGTGCCACTCTTTAAAAAGCTTTGGGTGTAGGTGCTTTGAAGTCTTTTGGTTTCATAAAAATAAAAGTTTATGGTCATCCAGGGGGGAAAAAAAGCTGGACTCATGAATGACCATCATAAATAAGCACTTAAAACATTGAAGATTTACTTCCATCTGTCATAAGATGTATATGAATATAGAGGATTAAAATGTGTTTATACAAATATTCAAATAAAAAATAATATTGTGATCTAAGCATCGGTGTCCTTCATTACAATATAAATATTTATTTTTTTCACACTGTAGAATATTTCCAGTCTAAGCAGAAAACAATTTTTTGTGTAACATTTAGGTAAAATTACAGTGCTTGGAAAATCAAGTTATGTTTTATCAGAGAAAATAGCTACAATATTTGCATTGATATTAACCAAACGATAACTTAAATGACAGAAAAAAATCATGTTGGTTGTTTTTAATTAAAACCCACTTGAACATTTTTTTTAAATTGCAGCTGTCTTCATACAGTCTCTCACTTCAGAGGCTTAAAAAACTGTTGGACAAGATAAAATAATTTTAGATATAAGTATTATATTTTTATACTTTCATAAAAAACACCAGCTGCTGTGTTTTCTCCCTTCAGATGCTCTGTTTGGCTTTTACTGCAGCCACCTTCAGTAGCTGCTCATTTGTGGGTCTCTGCCTTCAGTTTTGTCTTCAGTAGCTGAAAAGCATGCTCTGTTGGACTGGGATCAGCTGACTGACTTGGTCATTGAAGAATATCCCATTTCTGTCTCTTGAGAAACTCTCGGGTTTCTTGGGTGCAGCTTGCTTTGGGTCATTATCCAGTTCCACTATGAAGCACTGTCTGAGCAGTTTGGCTGCATTTGGCTGAATGTGAGCAGAGAGTACAGCCCCGTGCACATTTTGCTTCTTCTACCAGCAGTCACATCAACCAGCACTTTCGTTTGGTTTCCCTGGCAGCCATACATGCCCACACCATAACATTGCCTCCATGTCTGACAGATAATATGCTTTCGATCATGAGCTGCTTCTCTCTGTCATACTTGTGTCGCCCCATCACTCAAGTTTAGAAATTATATTTTTCCAGAACTAAAGGCTTTTTCAGATGTTTTCTGGCAAATTCTAATCCGGCCTTCTTGCTGAGTTTAGCCAGTAGTCTGCACCTTGTTCTGCATTCATCTCCTATTCATGAAGGCTTCTATTGATTGTAGACCTTGACAGTGATACTCCTACACAGCAAAATCTTTAGTGTTAAATTAACACTAGAGAGTGTCTATATGGGTCCACACCTCTGAGTGTTAAATACAACACTGTTGAGTGTTAAATTAACACTTTTGACAGTGTTATATGTTTAAAAGTAACCTAGTCAGTTTTGAAGATTAACAAAGACTAACACTGAGCAGTGCTGATTTTCTAACACTGGAAAATAACTCAAAATGTTAGAAATATTCCAGTGTTAGAAAACCAGCACTGCTCAGTGTTAGTCTTTGTTAATCTTCAAAACTGACTAGGTTACTTTTAAACATATAACACTGTCAAAAGTGTTAATTTAACACTCAGAGGTATGGACCCATATAGACACTCTCCAGTGTTAATTTAACACTGGAGAATTTGCTGTGTACCTCCTCGGGAGTGTTCTTGATTTAAGTGTTCACCTGGACCTTTAAGTGTTACCTTTGAGCCTTTGAACATTTGCCTCTTGAACTATTAATGCAGTTCTTTTGTTAAAGCCATTGAACTGAAGTTGAAAATGTATTGTCTGTGATGGTGTGCAAAGGCAAAACGACACAAATTGGTGCAATTGTCCAAATATACGTGGATCCAACTGTATGTTGTGGATGATCTTTATATTATAAACTGCTTCTCTATCACACCACGACTTCAACTCTCATTTTTTTCCCCCAGATATCAACATGGCTGGAGAGCCCAAACCGTACAGGCCTAAGATGGGCTCCAAGAGGCCTCTCTCATCCCTCTACAGGTGAAACATGTTTTTCTTATTTTAGAGTGTCAGGTGGATGTTCCTTTCCTGACCTACTTTTTCTGTTGTACCCTCTCCCTCTGCTGTCTGTAAAATATGTGTTTATGATCCTCTCTGGCAGGCTGTGCTCTTAAGGACAAACAGCCAATTCCCTACTTGTGCTATTAGTGCCATTTTTTGTCTGTTGCTGTTACACACTTTGCTCTTTTGTCATCTCGTTGAAAGAAACAACAACAAAACAAACAAAAAAAAAGTCCACACAAAGTTGCTTGGCAGTATAATAAAAATACAAAATAACACCTTATTCAGGCTTTTAAAGGAATAGTTTTGGGAAATGTCTCTTCCTGCGGGGGCTTTGAATATGATTTACATAGTTTAAGACACAGACTGGAAACATGACCAAATTCTGTCTATATTATATTCTGTCCCAAAGTAACAGGATCAACCCAGCAGACCCTCTGTTAAAAGCTTACACAGTCGTGTGAAACAGACAGGTTTGGCAGGACTCTTTGGAAAAATGTAGTGCACACTTAGTGCTTCAATCAGAATTAAAAGGGTAAGTAGCAGCCAGGTGCTGTTAATCAAATGCACTTGATTAACTGATAATCAGCACGTGTGAGCGCCCCCATAAGAGCAGAGGTTTTGACAGTTTGCTGGTCTGGAGCTTTCAAGATTGTCAAAAAAAATCCACAAGATACATCTCCGACTCAGTTAGCTTATTGAAATGTTAAAGTTCACCACAATACAAAATGGAACAAGTGTGGTTTGTTTGGGAGGTTTGCACAACAAAGTGTCTTCTCTCTAAAAAGAAAACAGCAGCACAGCTTTGGTTTGCATGGTTCTGGAAATCTTGTGAACAAACCACTTCTAGGACAATGTCATTTAGACAGATGACACCAAACTGACAATGTTTGACTATAATGCAGTGTCATGTTTGGTAAAAACCAAACCCATCAGCACAAACACCTCATACCAACTGTCAAGCACCGTAGTGAAGGGGTGGTTAATTGGACTTGGTTTGAAAATGCAGTCCCTGAGTTTACCATAAACTCCTCTGTATACCAAAGTGTTTTAGTCAAATGTAAGGCCATCTGTCCTACGGCTAAAGCTTGGTTGAATCTGGGTAATGCACATATCAAGCCTAGCAGCAAATCTACAACAGTCTCTTATTATACAAGCTATAATAACTTGAAGCAAATGAATCATTGGGTGTTCCTTGGTTTTCTCACACTGCTTCAACATGTCGGCTTAGTTGTTGTTAAATAAGTGAGATGGTGTGTTTAAATAATTTTAGAACCTGGTATTGAGTCATGAGGCTATGAAAGGTTTATTAGTATTATTTTTTTGCATGATTATGTGTTATTTAAAAGATAATAAGATAAGAACAAGAGTTTGGGAACTCCTTTACTAGAGGATTTGAAAATGAGAAGGAACACAACATACACATAACAAATTCTACCTATTTAAACTATCTCACTAAAATTTAATAAAATCTGACAAAACACGTGTTTTATGTTTGTATGTTAAGTAAAATGGTCATGTTGTGGTTTTGTAGCAGTTTTATGTGCCAGACTGATTTTGAAGAGATTACATCAAACATGTTGCCTGGGCAAAACGTGCTGAAACATGTCAAAGATCCAATCTTCATAGTAGATCGTATCTGTAAAGGGAGCTACTTATTCATCATAGTTGACGATTCTAGTGCGCTGTCTTGCTTTTACTGCTAATTGGTTGCTAGCCCAATAGCTGTAAAAGTGTACTTCGAGCTTAACAACTATCCTGCAACACAAATCTGTTACATTAGGAAGGAAGCTGTCATGAACCACAGTATTTTCATCTGTATTCTTGCCATTGGCCAGTGGGGATGCTTATTAAAAGGCAGGAGGGGAGGTTTAGGAAGACGACAGCTAGCAGCTGGACAAATTTCCTTTGTTTCAGCCTTTTGTGAATTGATTAGAACCGTGCGCCTTTAGGTAGTCAGGCACTCTAATCACACAACTTTAATGTGAAGGCTGTACCGAGGTGCTGGGGTAACAATAGATGAAATACTCTTCACATCACAGTGAGCAATGCAATGGGAACAGAGTGGCCTGCATCATTATAGAGCTCAGATTTTCTTCTTCTTTTTAAATTTGCAAAAGAATTCAAACATTTGTGCCTGATTTTTGCCTCCAAATCCAGAAAAGAGATCGCTCTCTTGGACCTGTGTGTCAGGGGCGGGAAGATGGCAGCACTATGCAACACACACACACACACACACACACACACACACACACACACACACACACACACACACACACACACACTGTGTGTATTTATATCCTTGTGGGGACATCTCATTGACATAATGCTTTCCCTAGCCGCTTACCCTAACCATCAAAAATGAATGCCTAACCCTGACTCTTACCCTAAAACTAATCAGAACCTAATTGTAACCCTGACACAAAAACCACATTTAGAGTCTCAAAAATGCCTTCAAACAGCCCACGAGGGCTGTTTGTCCCCACAAGTATAGTAAACTACCAATTTTTGGTCCACATGAAGATGTTAATACCCGTCCACACACACACACACACACACACGCACACACAGTTATTGAAAATACTCATGAAAATGAATTCGTTAGGCACAATATTGTAAATGACAGTGCTTTAATTTCTCTACATTTATCAAGTTTGTTCGAGTTTTACTGTCGCTGCTTCCTTTCTTTTTCCAAAATGGAAGAGTAAGCTGTGTAGCTGTGAGCAGTGTTGAGCTGCCCAGCTGTGAGCAGTGTTGAGCTGCCCACCGTCTCTCAAGCTCTTTTGATTCCTGCTTTCTTTTATCCTGAATTTTTGAAAAGTAATCAAAATGCAACCATCAGGAACTCGTGCATATCGTGGCAGAAGTCTTAAGGCCACTCCTGTTGTGCCAGATTTATCACAGTGTAATTTGTAGCCGGGAACTGAAGCTTCCTGTTGTCAGCAGGAAGTTTGATGGGAATCTGGTAAGTTTACCGCTATAGCAACCAAGAAAGAAATGCAACATAATGAGGCAAACTTGTTGTTGGTGCATTTCATTTTTTAAATGGATTAAAGGAAATTCGATTCCAGTGCTCAGCTCAGTTAAGAAACCACACATCAAATCTTAACAAGAAGGAATTTTCCAGTAATAGTCTTTTAGGACACTGAATAAAGAATTCAGTCTAAATGTATTTGCACCGTCATTTTCTTCCTTTATTGTTTTATGTTTTTGTGCACAAAAATCAAAGTAAAATAGAAATGTTCTCTTTTATTTCCACAGTGGCTATGAATTTGACTACGACTACTACAGAGATGACTTCTACAGTAGGTATGTTTAAAAAAAAAAAAAACGTTGGCTCACTGGTAAATAACACGTCTTTGTCATTTGCAACTTTTCTTTTTTCAACCAGTCCCTTTCCTCCCGATATTTTGCCCTTAGTATACACATCCTTTCTCCCCATTTCCCATCTTGAATAAAGATGATTTTTGAGCAGAATGGCCCCATTTCCTTCTGAGGCAAAGTAACTACATTATCACAGGCATAATGAATGTCATATTGAGGAGGTTTTTATTCCTCTCCGTTGGGCTTACTAATGATGCTTTTATCCGCATAGCCGGGTACTGAATGTCAGATAGTCCCCCGGCTGGTCATTTGTGCTGGCAAGGCACAGAATGTATCTTCATTCTGACATTTTCATTGGTTTGTTTACTTCCTCTTCTTTGCAATATCCCCAAGAGCAGAATCCTTCAGCTTTGAGTCATTATTGCTATTTTGGCAATTTGATATGTCAAAGGCAACTGGGAACAGGCTTTGATTGAATTGCTGTGGCATTGTTCAATGTGTACCTCTATCATTCAGACATCTTTTGCAGCATGTCTATTAGGTGCTTTGTAAGTGTTCCTTGCTGCTTGAATAAAAACATCTGACCAAAAACAAGGGAAAAAAACTCCACAAAAACTCCCATAGTGATTACAGAGTTATATCCCCACTTTTTTTGTTTTGTTATTTCTCTGCATTGTAATACTCTTGGAATATTTCTGTTGCTACAACTTTATTCTTCATGTGTCTTCAGACTGTTTGAGTACCACGGCCGCGTTGTGCCTCCGACCCGAGCTGTGATCCCCATCAAACGCTCACGACTAGTTGTCCCAACCACACGCAGAGCCAAATCCTCTTTTCCAGTCAGGGCTTGCTCTTCCTCTTCCTCCTCCTCTTCCTCCTCCCGAGCACTCAATGTCGGCTCTTCCATCACTGGCCCTAAACGTATGTTTGGTGGTTTTTCTTTGTCCCTTTTTGTTCCTATAGTATCCTGCCATCTCTAAAGTGATTTCCAAATGTTTTCTAAATGTGATTGTTTGTTTTGAACTTACCTCCATGTCCATTTTTGGGGTTTGAGTCAAGTTAATGGCAAAGAAAATAAATTCAGCCGCTACAAAGAACATTTCCTATTATCATAACTTTGAACACATGTTGGCGGGTATCATTTCTGCCCATTATGATGGAAATGTACTCAGCAAGTGTAAATGCTAAGCTCTCGAAACAAAAAAAAAGGTTAATAATCGAAAAAGGTCAGGCCTGCAATTCCTGATTATTTTCATTAGTAGTCTTGATAGTCCCTCTTGAACTGATTAGAGTATACGCTCATTGGACACTTCATTAGGTACACCCGTTCAACTGCTCTTTAACTCAAATATTTAGCCAGCCAATCACATGGCAGCGACTCAAAGATTTTAGACATGACATGGTCAAAATTAATCTGTTATATTATGTCATAATAATAATAATAATAATAATAATAATGGATTGCATTTATATAGCGCTTTTCAAGGCACCCAAAGCGCTTTACAATTCCACTATTCATTCACTCTCACATTCACACACTGGTGGAGGCAGCTACAGTTGTAGCCACAGCTGCCCTGGGGCAGACTGACAGAAGCGAGGCTGCCATATTGCACCATCGACCCCTCTGGCCAACACCAGTAGGCGGTAGGGTAAAGTGGCTTGCCCAAGGACACAACGACCAGGACAGAGAGCAGGGGGATCGAAAAGGCAACCTTCCGGTTACAGATGAGCTTCCCAATCCCCTGAACCATGGTCGCCCCCAAGGCGTGGAGGAAACTTTCTTTGCTCAATTTGGGCCTCTTAATATCAACTGGGCATTGTTTAAATGCCACAGACTACTTGAGTATCGTTATTGACCATGCCCAGTGCCTTTTTGACCACAGTGTACCCATCGTCTAATGGCTGGTTGTAGCAGGATATAAAACCATGTCACAAACCTCAAATCTTCTCAAATGGGTGTCCTAAACAAGACAGTGAGTTCACTGTACTCAAATGTCCTGCACAGTCTCCAGATCGCAGTCAAATAGAGCACCTTTGGGATGTGATGCAGGGGGAGATTTGCATCATGAATGTGCACCCAACAAATCTGCAGTGTGCACTGTGTGATGCTATCATGTCAGCGTTGAACCAAAGGTTTTGAGGAATGTTTCCAGCATCTTAATGAGTCTTTGTTGAATAACATGAAGAATGAAGGCAGTTCTGAAGACACAAGGAGGTCCAACCTGGTCCTAGTAAGGTGTACCTAATTAAGTGTCTAGTGAGTGCATTTAAAAAAAATATATTGTAATTTTTAAGATGCCAAAACTGACATTTACAGTACTTTGTTTGTTTGTTTTTTCACCAAACTGTCCAAAACCCCAAAATAATAAGAGATTTTCATACAAAACAAAGAAAAGTGGCTTATCCTCACGTTGGAGATAAAAAACTGTAGTGATTTCCAAATGCTGAATCATTTTCATGTCAAAACTGTCGTTGAATGCGATTTACTCTTGAATAAATGAGTAATTTTTTAAAAACACCACCTTTGATTTTAATAAGAGGTTAATGTACAAGCTATTTTGATTGTTGAGGCAAAAACTGTCAAATAATGCAATAAAATGGGGAGGAAAAAAATGACCATAATGACTTCCTAAGCTAACCGAACAGATTCACAAGAAATTGTCACATTTGAAAGCTGGTTTTAAATATTTTCTTCTTGAAAAATTACTTTATTATGGCATTTATTATCATTTGATTTTAACAATCATTGCTGATTAATCTTCAGTCAGGTGACAAAGCCAGCCATTGTCAAACTTAAGGATGTCTTGGCCAAATTTTAAACCTGCGCCGACTGAACCTTTAATCAAAACTCTGATTGAAACACAAGACTTGATGTGTTTTCTCTGATTCCTTTTGATCTTCTGGTGATTTTCTTGTTGAGGCTGAATCTTCATTAAACACTTTCCTTTCCCTTGCCACCTGAAAAGAAAAACAAATCATTTGAATCTCACATCTTTTCTTTAGTTCTGATGACCTTTTTGATGTAAATATTTAAGCTGTTCCATTGTAGCTTCAAGCTAATTACATGAGAAACTTTGACCTCCTGCAGACCACCGCCACACTCTTTAGGAATGACTGGGATAAACAGTAAATTTTTTTCTTTTCTTGAGATGCATTGAAACACATTTAAACCAGAGTTTTTATTCGTGTTAAAACAAAAGTAAGCACACCAGAAATGTTGGGAATAAACCAAAATTATACAGAATAAATCTTAGATCAGAGTCTCAGCTAGTTGTTTGGTTATTTTTTTATTTTCTGCTCTGTGTAGCATTTCTGCATCATATTGCTCATCACTTTCTATTGTTTTACAGCAAGCAGGCAGCTGTTTTCTCATCATCTAAGCTAGTAACAAGGTGGTAAATCTAATAGTAAGAGCCAGATCTTTCCTCTACAAAAATTGAGGTAAAACATGGCTAAGAAAGAAACATTTTCGCTGGTAGCAACAACAGTGAGATTATGGCTTTAGCAGCTGCTGTACTGTTCAAACTCTCGCATGCTTATTATTATTCTCCCCTCAATGAAACACAGTGAGATTTCCTGCTTTTCATCAGTTGTGCCACATTTTCAGTGAAGAACTTGACTGTTGAGAAGAGTCTGCTGCTGTCACAGTGTCTCTTGTAGAACATCCCATTAATTATGCTTTTTAACTTTATTAATATATGCTTGCAGTGAAGACAGATCAGCTTCTAACAATCAAAAAGGAACTGTCGCAAATCAAAACCAAGATCGACTCACTGCTGGGAAGGCTTGAGAAGATAGAGAGGCAACATCGCTCTGACGCCGGTAAGATTTGACAGCCAGGAGGGGAGGACCTGTCTGATGAGCATGCATAGAAAAACGGGGAAGATGCTGAGAGAGGCCGCCATGTACTGAAATAAAAGCCACACAAACGTCCTTTGAGGAGAGTTGACGGAATGATACTGAACATATTAAATGCTTGTTCGGAGGCTTGTCTGAAATACAGGTTCTTCTATTATCAAAACAAGATAGAAAGTCAATAAATCTACTATGCTCTGATGTTAACTGCCAGTCTTTGTCTCTTGATGTCTTTTGCCAGAGATGCAGAGGAAGCAGGAGGAGGTGTGCGAGTGTCTCCATGGTGATGCAGCAGACCACTCTGGGGGGGAGGAAGTGGAGGGGACGGCTGAGGTTGAGGCAGGGGAGATGACAGACGGTGGTGAAGACGACTTTGAAGATGAAGGCACAAGCGACATGGTGAGCAGACCAAGTACCCATGTCCAGTATTAATAAGAAGTTATTTGGTTCCAATTTAGCTGCAAAGTGTTCGTGCGTGTTCGTTCGTGCGTGTTCGTGCGTGTGTGTGCGTGTGTGTGTGTGTGCGTGTCTGCAAAAGTCACAAGAAGTCCTAATTACCTACAGATTTTCTTGTAATTTTTTAAAGTGGACTTGATTCATATTTGTGCAGGCTTTCTGAAGGTCCTTCAAAGTTTCTCCCCCGCCCCCGCGTAGAGGCATAGTATTGGCAGTACTTCCCTAGCTTCCAAATTACACAAGAACAGGACAGAAAATCGTTGGCAACAAGGCCTGTAGACTGATGAATCCAAATCGTTGTCATCATTAGTGTAAGTCATTGCCAGTATGCACAGAGGTCAGGAGAGAGGTATAGTGGTGAGCATCTACATGGAACTATGAATGCAGAACAGAACCATCAAATTTCAATCCACCAATACCATCTGCAACACAGCTGATGTCATTTTCTTTTAACACGACAGTGATCCAAATACACTGTCAATGCCGTAAAAGCCGATAGTAGCTGACGAGAAACACAGTCATGAATCACACCCCTCCCAGAACCTGGACCTCAACATTTTGGAAGCAGTGTGGGATCATTTTGAGAGAGAACAGAATAAAAGGCACCCAACATTCAAAGAATACTTTGATTGTCCTTAAAGAAGCCTGGAGAACTATTCCTGAAGAATACTTCAGGAATAGCTTACATGAAAGCTGTCTGTGAGACTTCAGGCTGTGTTGAAGAATAAAGGTGCTCACACCAAATATCAACTTTCAAGCACAGCAGAATTATAAAAACTCTTTTTCTGTATATCCATGTATATTTCGACGTTTCCCATCCCATCTCCCAAGCAAGATATAAAGAAATGAGGGGTGTTTCAAGACTCTTGCATAGTAGTTTATCTATTTTATGATGCGGAAAATGTTTTCCACTGACATAATATGCCAATAATAACAGTAAGTATAATGTACATTCAACTCTGTTGTATAAATAACTTTGCCTTAGATGGAACCATTTGAGTCATACAGGATTCTTATAAAACTAAAAGGTGAAATGGTCATGAAAAAGTAATCAGGTTGTTCGTGGTGATGGATACAAAGTTTTGCTGTCTTTTGTGACAATCAGCATGATTTGAAAAGTCTAAACTATATGAGTAAAAACACTCAGAAAATGATTCTTCACCCACAATAAACACAATACAATACTCTGAAATATATATAAAATTACATTTGAATTTATTTAATTAATTAATAATTAAAGATAATGTGCCTGGTACAAACTAAATGTGTATCAATCAATTAAGTTTAGTTTGACCAGATCCCATTAAATGTAACATTTTACATTGTACTTATGCAACAAAATTACATGGATAAATTACATATAATTAAATTAGTTGAAGTCAGAAGGGCAATTTTTTTATTTTATGTTATTTTTGAGTGAGGTGTATTTTGTCTCTGTCTGAACAACATACATGCTGCAAAGTGGGGACACGTTGTTGTGGCAACCAAGAAAAGTAGTAGCTGTTGTTTTAAAGCTTAATCTTAATGTGTTTTGAATTAATATTGTATTACAAAGTAATAACTATCATCAATGACAAAATAATTCGAGGTCGTCTCTATCACAAACCGCCATGAAACTGAACAAATCACATGAAAACACCAAAGTCAGCAGCACGTAACGGTGTCTGTGAATACTTTGGCTTTCCTTCCCTGTCTCAGACAAACCTGAATGGGAGGAGTTTGTCTTCGGAAATGTATTTTACATTTTTAAACTCTTAGTTTGGTCAGGTTCAGGCAACAGAACTTAGGTTTGGGAGAGACCCTTATAATTTTCCCTCAGATTGAATAAAATGTGTGGTACTGAGCCCATCTGCCAGAAGAACTCGAAGGCAAACTTCTTCTCTGTGTTATACGCAAAGCCTCAGGCATAGAAGTTTTATAAATCTTTGAAAGCATTGTTTATTTTAATAAAAGAGTAAATAAGTTAATTATACAGTTAAGTGCCAGACTTTTTTAAGTCACTATCTATCGCTGAGTGAGGTAACGCACAATCACTGATGAAGAGAGCGTTTATACTTAGTTTCCACGGCAACATACTTGGAAAAACTGCTGTATTGAAACCTGCCATGGCAAACCAAACATTTTCTTCTGATGCCACCAAGCATTAAAAATAATTTAACTGACAAAACAAGACTTGACTTTCACAAGATATTTACAAGAAATGGGACACATCTGTCAGCTACCTCAGTAATTACTGCTGTCATTCATCTATGAAACAAGACAGCTGGAGTAACGGAACAAGACGGAGCAACAACACTAAGCTGTTAGATGAAGAGCTGCAGGTGACAAGCTATGCACCTCCAGCTCCTCGGTGAAGTTAGGCTGCTGTTTGCAGACGCTTCGCCGTGTGCAGAATGAAATCGGAGCAAAGTTTCTCACAGAGTGTTTGAAACTGATCTGCTACTAACTACATCACTCTCTGGATACACTTGTGAAACTTTTTGGGTGGTGTTAATTTACTGTAATGCAGTAAAAGAGTGTAATGCATGCAGCATATCACCAATTTTTACTTTAAAAATCATAAATCATCTAACTGAACATTTGCTTTCCAGTTTTATTACTGTGACAGTTTTATTTCTCAAAACTATTGCCTTACTTTGACACTAAAGAAAGGTTATATAATCATACCTGCTTCCTGTTTTATGAGATCTGGACCCACTGTTGGGTGGTTTATTGGCTTCATTCTGCAAGCAGACTAAACTATTGATTACTGGTAATCATTAAAGCTTATATGTGTTAATCCAATAGATACTGTGGCCAAAAGGCTTAGAATAAACAAAAACCCCAAATCCCTATATTGATTTAGTGAAAACACACTGTATAAAATGTGTCTCAGAGGACATGGATGAGATGTGAATTGATGCACATTTTCAAGGTTTGGACAAACAAAAAGAAAAAAAAAGATTTGCAAAACAAAAAAAAAAGTACAGCCATTTCTAAGGTTTTAAAAATCAGGACATGAAAGATCCTCAGGTATTGACCAGGTTCTGATGACTGTGGAGTCCATTTGAGTACAGTGAACTCACTGCCATGTTCAAGAAATCAGCTTAAGACATTTTGAGCTATGTGACATGGTGCGTCATCCTCCTGGGAACACTGTGGTCATGAAGCGATGCACATGGTCCGCAGCAATACTCTGAGTGTTATTTGTCATTGAAACAATGCTCAGGTGTTACTAAATGTGTCAAGAAGATATTCCCCACACCATTACACCACCAGCAGCTTGAACTGTTAATAAAATGCAGCATGGATCCATTTTTTCACGTTTATGGGTTTTGTTAAATGAATAACAGAACTTGTGCGAACCAGTTAATTTTTTAAATATGTACTGATGTGTATTTCAGACTTAGAACTGGAAGTGTTTCATTTTTTTTAATGACTGTGGATTGAGCTAGAAAAGGGAAGGCTATGTTGCTGCCTAGTTATAAAAATTAATTCTTGACTGATTTAAAGCAATCTTATTTCTTTTACTGCAGATAGAGAACCACATATCGGACATTGACAACTGAGTAAGGTCAGTATTTAATCTTGGTTTAACAACACACATTTTGCACAAAGCTGAATTTATTTTTGGGAATAACGTATGAAAAGCAGAATCATAGAAACATTTTAGCATCCAGCAGTTGAAAGCAATTCGAAGGATCTTTCGCTTCCTGCTTTAAAAAGAGTAACAGAGTAAGAAACATTGCTCATCCTTGGAGTTTAATCCTCCAAAATGTTCTTCTAAAGGTGGGGTCATTCTCTGCATCTGGGGGCAAAAGGAAAAGCAGCTTCTCTGCAGTGATCGCTGATGACTGAACAGCCGCAGAGATGAGACTCTTTCTCATGTGCATTTCCTGTCAAACGACATTTAAATCTCCCCTGATTTTCTTTGTAAGAACAAATAGCTATGAGATTTAATTTGCCTCTTGGCTGACATTTCCTCCCTGCTGTCCTTAAGTGCCTGCGAGTAGAAGTTTTTCCTTTTTTTTTTTTTCTTTTCCTTCCTCAGGCGGTCTGAACATGATAGATTGTTAAGATGATGGTTTAATGAACTGCTTGTCCTCTGGTGGATATCTGAGTGGTTGCAGGTAATAACAGCAGCGTTAGAAAATTTTAATGTTGGTCCGCTTGAGTTTCCAAGCTTCACAGGAAAATTTAAACCTGCAGCTACCTTTTTTCACATGAGGTCGCTGTGAGAGATGAAAAAATAATAACTTTCTTTTTTCTTTCAAGTTGGGGAATAATGAAGCTTGCATTACAGAAGATGGGAGGACAGATACCAGCAAAATCTTCTTGATCAAGGAGGTGCATTTGACATTAAAGGAAAGGAAGTGACAGACAGCAGTGGAAGAGTGTGTCAGACTTGTATTTTGCTTGTTTGCCTCATTAGAACATGCCACTGCTGATGCATACGTCATCAAAATCCTGGGTATAAATATTCTCCAGACGACTGCAAGATCTTCGCAACCAGCAGTCAGTCATTTCCCCTCGGACTGATTGCTGTTCTGAAAAATACAGACAATACAGTATATTGTGTGCTTATTATATTGTGGTCTGTATTGTGTATAAAAATACAGTTATGTGATCTACCAGAAGAAAATTTGTCTTTTGTTGTACCTCAGATGTTTGTTTCTGTTTCTGTGCATTGAAAACTGTGAAAAGCTGCATTGCTGGCAGAGAGCTAAATATGAATGTAACAGTAACATATTTTCTTTGACACTCATTAATTCTGCATTTTGTTTTCATTCATTTTGAGCAAATGTACAGTATGTAATTTATTCACAATCTCGCCACATGGTATTGAATGCATTTCATGTTTTTAATTTGTTCTACATGACAACGTGTATTTGAAATTCTTTACTTTGTTTACAATTTTAAAAAATGAAAGACAACAATTTTTGCTGTCAGCATGTTAAAAATGTGGCTATCAAGGATCATTTCTTTGCCTCTGTTGTACAGCCATGGATAATAAACATTTTTGACATAAACTTGTGTCCTTCCTCCCCAAAACTGAGTGGTGTAGCTCGCATTTTTTGTAAATGTATTGTTTCTTTTTCTATTTAAATGGACCTAAAGCTAAGGAAAGATGAGATATACTTCTTGCATCTAGTTTGACTGCCGATTGCATTTAATTTTTTTCGCATTTGCTAACTGATGAAAAGTAGTGCTCATCCCCACCCAGAGACCGTGTTGCATGGACAGTCTCTGGGTGGGGATGAGCATTCAATGTGTCTGACAAGGCGATTGCACAGGTCACCTAGTGGGAGATGAAGTGTTTCCAAATGCTGTCAGACAGACTTCTGAATTACAAATATTTCCCATTAAATGTAGAAATGCAGGCAGATTGTTGACATGTTGCAATCAGTCTGAGTCGGTGTACGCCGATTATTGCAACTCATCTGTATCATGTTTCTTTGCAAAAAGAGGTTCATCTAAGTTAGTTTCCAAGTGTCTTTTTTCTGGTTATATTCCTATTAAAACAAGGTTGCTGTGCACTTATGTCATTATAAAGTTAAACTACTGTTCTGCAGCAACTACGCAACTATTTGTTTCAAAACTGAGTTCTGATTAGACTCTGAATGTAAGCAATTCATTTGAATTTCTGTGTGTTTTAAAGACAACAGATTTGCAATTTTCACAGGTTTATCTCAGCGAATCATCTTATCATCCCAAATTGAGGTCAAACTGACAATTAAATACAATATCATCCTTAAAGACGGAATCATCTTCTTGGCATATTATTAAATTCTTGATACACCAACGTTTTTCAAGACAGAAACGTGACTCCATTCTTCTCAGCAACCATTTCCAATAAGATCGCAAGTTCATTGCGCACGGTTGTGCCGTGGTCACCAGTCACTGTTTTCCCTTGTGTGACTGCAGCATAATGCAAACATTTGAAACTTTACCAGTGCGCTAACACGATCAAGATACTGTTAAATAAAACAGTTACTAAGTTTTCTTTAGGACGGATTTAAATATTGATAATTGAACCCTCAAAAATGCTGATTTTTTTTTAATCTAAATTTTTAATCGGCACCTTACAAACAAATTAAATAACGAATTCAAAGTCTGGATAATAACAGCTGGAAGACAAAAAAATCAGAGGGAACAACAGGCAAAAAGCAAGAAACAGGAAAGCTAACAAGCTAACAGCAAGGGACATAACAGTATGAGACAACAACAGCATAGGCCTGATGCTCATACCTGCATTAGTTCACTCATAATGTTGAAATGAAATTGTGGGTTTAGTTTATTTTTCCCTTAAAACAACTATGCACATGATGATTTCTTTATTCATCATTTAACAGTTTTTAGCGCTTACAGTTATGCAGAGTCAGGCATGAAAAGGCTGCTGTTTGTGACAGGTGGGTACTGACAGACGTGTGCAGCTGCCAGCTGTCCTCTAGGCTTCACTTCTGCTAAACCTGTGTCTCTGAACTGGACCTCGTCGATGTTTGTGGCCTCATAAGCTCTCCTGTGATATTTAGTTTGTATACTTGGATTATTCCAATGAATGGTTAATATATGCAAAATCTGCACAGATTTTTCCATCTTGGATTTGAATGCAATTAAAGTCTCCCTCTACAGCCTGTTGATTCTTAGTTTCAGCAATGAAACTGAATTTAAAACAAACTATAGCTGACATTCTGTCCCCTAGGCAACCACCAATGTCCTACTGCCTACACATATTCAGTAACACTCAGAAAAATATGCTGGTAATTAGATAGTGTTAATAAATATCTTTCAGTAAGTATGAAAGTTTTCTACATGTCCTAGTTTACATTATGAAATAAGTTTTTGTGAGCGAGAATATCTTGAATGTTTAACACTTTTCGACTAAACAGTTGTCTTCTACTTTGGTTATTTTTTTTTAAACAATCATTTATTAAAACCTTTCCTTTAAAACTTGTATTTTATTTAATGTTTTTGTGAAATTCAGGTAGAGTAGCTTTTATACTGTTAATTCAGCATATACTAAAAAATAAATAAAAGCCTGTTCTTACAATATATTTGTGAGCTTTTTATTTTGCAAAGAAATTCACAATCAGACAGACAGACTCACCAGGCTGCATGTCCTCACCTCATGTGCTTGATAACCACTTTCTCTCTCTCTCTTTGTTTCTCTTCTGTTGTTGTGAGTGTGTGTGTGTCTATGTAAGTGTTTGTGTATTTAAAACAGCTGCCTGTCTTCACCTCTGCAGTGCTGCCGTCTCCTGAAATCTTGCATGTTTAGAAAGTATGTTTTCTCCATTTTTATGTTGTTCTTGTAGTTTTTGTCCTCAGATGAGGTTTGAAGTGTCTGTATCCAGACTGCAACCACCTGTAAAAGGTAGAGGCTCACCAGGACATACACACCTCAGAAGTTCCTGTTCTTGGCACAGCCCCCTGTCCCCTGGCGCCCCCTGCGATGCCCCCCTTCTTAGGGAAACCCTCTGCAGAGGAGCCGTGAGAGCCAGGAACTTATGACTTGTGTGTACACTCAGGCATCACTCATACCTGCTCTGTAGACAGTTCCTGTCAGAAGGAGGGGGCACAGCAGTGATGCCGGGGGGCAGAAGGTGGTGCCTCAATGCCTCTCTCATTCTGAGAGTGTAAAACAAAAAAAAACAATTGTCAGTGAACATTTGATCCCCACTTGGTCACAACATATGGCAACCCCTTCCTAAGCCTGGTTCTGTCGGAGGTTTCGCCCCATTGAAAAGGAGTTTTTCCTCCCCACTGTCGCCAAGTGCTTACTCATAGGGGATTTGGGGGCTTTTTAAAAACTAACCACTGAAAAGTTCAGCGGCATCAAATTTAGGACTCACCAAATATGTAACTGGATGATTCGTGATTAAATGAGAAATCATCCATTTAAAACATATTTGCAAGTCATATTTAGTTGTATATAAATTTGATTCCAGGGACATTAAGGCCGATCACAGACTAATTTGGACAACTGGTAAAAATAAATAAATAAATAAATAAATAAAAGAAATTGGAAAAAATCAATGTGTCATTTTTTAATATAGATTTCAAATAACATACCATTTGATGTCAACATATTTTTGTTACATTTGCGGTGCTCGTCATGTTATATTCTTATGATTCTGTTCATTTTATGAGTTCATGCTTCTGCCTTGCTTAACTGGTACTTAGCTAGCTTTAGTCATGCTAGCATCAGCACAGGTAGAAACACATACACATCAGAGAATCGCACTATCTACAAATGGAAAACTACAAAAATAAAATTTAGAAAGCTTTCAGATTAGTAAACCTATCAAAAATCAAAGTTCCTATAGTGCAAACACATCATTTCATATTGTGTTCAAGTCAGTTGTTATCCAATTTTAAAACTATAAAATGTGATAAAGTGTATTTTTAGTTTACTTTGTTAATAAAGAAATTTTTTTTAGAAACACTAACGTTATATATAGCAAAATATGAAGCAATCTTCTACCTCCCGTTGACATGCAGACCTGTGGCCAACTCTACAAACCATTTAGAATTTTTTCCAGCTGAGGTGTTCAAAATAGATAACCAAACTGGTGATAGTTACAGTGTAATGTGGGCAACTGACTGCCTAATATAATGTAACATCATCACAATATTTTACGAAAAAGGAACAAATGTACCTTTGTTTCCTCAGCTAAGACAGCTGGGCTGCAGTAGCTTGTGTTTATGTCAAGAGTGCCATTTGATTTAAAAGCAAGGAGCAAAAGACTCTGAGCAGCATATCAGTCAGAAACAATGCCATATATTTAAGGAACAAAGGTCAAATTCTTCATGTGTGTACATGTACTGTTGTGCACATAAACTCACAGATGTATATGACAACTCAAGTTTGTGACCAAAAATTTGTATTCTAATTTTAAAAATGGAATACCATCCATCCATCCATCCATCCATCCATCCATCCAATGTTCCCTCTAATTTTTCATGTGTCATGTTTTTTTTTTTGTGCGCAACGCAGATTTTCTGTGCACAGAGACTGTGCCAGGAGTGCGCAAGCCTCGCTCTCCCTCCCTATTCATTGTAATACATACAACAAATATGCATTACCAACTCTTAAGAAAAACAAACAAACACTGAAGTCTTAAATTGAATACCTTTTTCATGCTTTTCAACATCGTGAGAAGATGGAGATGATTTTCTTTCTACTTTCAGTTTATACAGACAGCTGCATGTTTAGCTGAGAAACATTGCAGCTGAGAAACATGCAGCTGTCTGCATGTTTCTCAACATGGAATAAAATGCTGCAAATATTTTTATAATAGCAAACTTTGGAGGCAGAGACATAAAGACTCGCACGTCACATGTTTTGAAGGTATCGTTGTTCAAAATGAAGAATAAAAAAGAAAAATACTAGAACTGATGAGTGTTGACAAAAAGGGTGCATTGTGTCTATCTTATTTTCTTATGTGGCACAAGCAACTATCCAATGTAGTTATTATGATCTATTCATTTTTTTGATGCCGCATAAATTTTAAGACCACTTATTTGTCTTGCTGTTAGATAAACCACTGACTAAACTGACCCCTAAGCCTCGAGCTCATTTTGCCCCACAGCCAATATTAAATAAATAAATAAAATATTTAGTCTAGAAACTAATGATAAACTTTTTAATAATGCAGATACATGTTATGAAAATATAGAACTTTATAACCTGAGATTTAAAAAAAGCATTTGACAAACCTGATATAACTCGTAACTCTACAAAAACCTTGGACACAATAACCTGTGAAAAACAAATGCTTCATTCATAAGGTTCTTCCTTTCAAAGAAAGATGAAAAGGAAGGTGCTAATTAAAGTTTAGGGTCAGTTAACAAAAGGTGTGTAGGGTTGCATAGGTACAGGTGTTAGATCAGCTAACCTTGCCCCACTCTCCCATCCAGAAACTTTCACTTAACTTCTTATGACACCAGTAGCGGATTTAGAAAGTTTCTATGAGACTCATCTAAAACTTCGTCCTCCACTCTCAAGCCATTTTCAAATCTGTCGGTCCAGATTTAATACCTCGACAGATATGTATGGTCCAATCCTAATAACGTTGGTAAGCCTGCTGACTTTTAATCTAGGATCCCCATGAGGTTGATATTCTGTAGTTTTACCTTTGGTAGAGACAGTCACCGAATTAGAGAACTTTAAAGCACATATTTTTGTATCTATATGCTTCATGAATTTATTACACACTTATCTCAGTACATTTCAGGAATCGCTCATGGACAGATTGATCAGTCTCAAGACCTTGTGCACTCTTATTCCAATGTTTAGCTGAGTGGTGCATGTCCAAGTAACAACCATATGATGCCATGACTCAAGGTTTCCCTAAAGAAGGTGTCATTGTGCTATACGAGTTTATGAATCCCTTCACCTGTCAGTGGTTTTAGTTATGTGGCTAATTAGTGTATTTACAACTGAAAAGATTTTTCCAGTAATTAACATTGTATAACTGGTATAATCTTTTCATTCTTCCAGTTTCTTAAACATGAGAATTGAGAGGTCTTTCCATATAATTATTTAATTGCTTCAATTATCAATGTGTAGTCAGGATTTTGTTAACTGAGAAGGATATTTTCCAATAATTTCTGAAGATTGAAGCAAAACAAAAAAAACCAGCATCTGTTGTGAGAACAATATTTAGCTCTAGCCATGTGATTAAAAATATATCCTAATGTCCTGCTAAACTCACTTTGTGCATGGAAATAAAATGACAGTGTTCAGCTCAAAGCATCAGGGAGGCACTCTTATTAACCTTTTCCAAGCTTGTACCAAAGCCTGAAGCTTTACTTCTCTGTAACCTTTCACGCCAGCCTCAAACAATTTTCAAAACAAATGGGAGTAATAAGATGAAAACAAAGGTGCAGAATGATGCTAAAATTCTCCAGTTGGCTTTAATTACAGCACCCTTGTGCATTAGTACTGATTCCTAATTGGCTTTGAGATTATTCCTCCCCTCTGTCTTTTGAAATTTTTTATTACAGTGACCTTGAAAACTGCAGCCAATGAGAGATAAGGTGCCGAAGCATCAACAGATGGGATTTCTAATTCACTCACTTCATTTGCACCAGATCATCATTTTCACAGGTTAAGGAGGGCCATTGGCTGGGTTGCAGGTATAATTGGTTCTATCGTTGCTGGCGAGCAGCCAGTGAGTACAGTGATCAGTCATGCAGCGTCTCTAATATGGACAATGCTCACTGTGAGATGAACTAAATCAATCACCGGCCTGCAGAGCTGCTGGATAAATTATGACTATAATAGGGGTCAGGATCTTTATAATACATCTGTGATTAGCCATAGTTGAGCGAAGATACTCAACTTAGAGAAAGCATTGTTTCACAGGGCTATAAGTCAAGGACGGTGCTAATGTAGGAAGTTTTATTAATTATAACTTTGGGGATGCAAGCATGAAAGGAGAAATCTGTATTTAAATTATTGCTCCATGAATAATTCCAGAACTGCAAAAACTGTCAACTGTCATCAGCTTTATGTTCTTCTATTTGTTTTACATGGTCAGAGTTGGTGTATTTCACTCTGGCTGTCATTTATCACTTTCACATAATTAAGCGTATGAAATTTCTCACACGTGTATTAATTTTATTCATTTACACTTTTAACTGAGTGTATTACAAATATCACAGTGTACACTGTGATATTATGAACCATTCCTGATTAATTCCCTGACATGCCAAACACCAGTGCTTCAGATTTAGTTTAGTTTAGCTTTGCTTTCCTTCTTTGATAAAACTTCAGAAATATTTAAAGATGTGACTCTAATGCATACTGGGTGATGAAATCAGGAAGTGCAGTAAAGCATTCAAAGGCAAAGGTAGAATAAGTCAGCAAAGGAAAAGTGGGATTGTCAAGTAGGTAAAGAACGAGGAGGTGAAGGCAAAGGAAAAGGCATATAGCGAGTTGTATTTGAGACAGGACACTAAGGAATGACAAAAGGACTTGTATTGATTGGGTAGGAAGAGGGATCAAGCTGAAAGGATGTGCAGCAAGTTAAGATGATTAAAAATTGAAATTGAAATGTACTAATGAGTGAAGAGAACATGTTACGTTTCTAGAGGTGGGCGGAGCAAAGAATCTGTCCCGGATGTGCCCGTTAGCGACGTCTAGTAAACAGGAAGTATGATACGAGAAGCGGTTAGTTCAACTGAACTCCAACGAACAATAAATGTACAACACTTTGTTAGAAAATGAAGTACGAAAGGCTTTTGGGCTCTCCCAGAAGTTGCAGTTGTTCTCTGTTGATGGCCTATAATAAGTTTGGCTCCTTTGAGGCCGCTCGGTAGTCGCTAAACTTTGGCTAGCCTGCTGGGTAACTTAGCAGGATTGTTCAGAGGATGTGTTCGTCGACTTTTTTTAGCGAGTTTTCTACGTGTTTAGCCTGATGTCGGTAGCGGTTCCTTGGTTTATTTTGTTAGTTAGCAGACTTTACGCGTAGCGGTGGGACAGCTACATGTCGTCGTTATGGCAGGCAAGGAGCTGAGTCTTATTGACAAGAACATAACAAGGTAAAGTTACCTATTCACAACTAACGTATCAAAATTTACATTACATCAGCTAATAAGGGACTACTATGTACCACTGACGAACCGATTAAGTCTGGCATGAATATTTACTTACTTCATGACGAGCTTTACGTTACAATTTTAATCTGATGATAAACGTGATATTTATAAGGAACAATAAGACCCCATACAATGTGAACTATAACTCATTGCTGTATGAGAATGACACGTGTGAATAACATATGAATAACATTTTGTTGACATCAGTACCATTCTTCAATTGTATAGATCTGATTCTAGATAAGATAAAATAAGATGATACATTCCTGCGAGTGCAGACAAAGAATGCTGTAAATAATGTTGAATTGCGAAATGAAGTAACACAAATATTTTATTTCTTTAAAGTAAAGCCTAGATAAGTTAAGCACTGTGGGGAAAAGGCCTATATAGGTTATTAGCGTCATCTACTTCATTATCTAGTGAATACAGATTTTAAAAAGACTGTATGTTAGGTGGACAAAAGCTTTACTACCAAGAATTCAATATTACTGTCTTGCAATATGCAGACAAACAAGTGCAAATAAAAAAGGGCTATGTGGTTGTCAGTTTTAAATTAGTTCTAAATTCCCATGTTCTGTATATAATTTGAACTTTCTAGTCACTGTAATAGGCACACCTTTTCATTGCAGGGTAAGATGCATTTTCTCCTAATTCATTGTGGCAATTCATTGTTAATATTTTGGTCCATATTGAAATGTTGCAGATGTACAGATCCACATCATTTCTCCAATATTCTGTTGTTCAGGTCTGGTGACGCTGTATGAACTCTATCCTCAATTTCCTCGAGCCCTGCTGGAATGTGATTGGCTGAGTAAATATTTGTGTTTAATAGCAGTAGGACAGGTGTAACTAATACAGTGACTGATGGGTGTATGACAGACTGAAAATCCAAACCCAAAAATATTTTAATAACAGAAACCTATTCTCTTAGCTGAAAAGCTGTAACCAGAGGGCTTGACTTTTCTTAATTTATTCGCCGTCAGGACTTGCCAGTTATTCTGTTTGATTTCATGTTTGATTGCTTTTTCAGTTCTCACAGTTTGTGTAAAGACTATAACTCGCGAATATGGAGAGAATAGAAGTACAAGTAGAATCATCAGTCAACTGAGAGACACTTAGGCAACAGAAACTGTATTTGCATAAATGCCATGTTTTTAGTAGTCCACAAGAGGTTGCTTATCTGGAATATTTTCTTTGTAGTAAAATATGAGAATTGTCTTTAATGTCATTGAAAACTGAATACCCTCTAAGTTTTAAACACTTGGATTGAGTTTTTAGAATTTTCAGAGGAGATTTTACATCATTTAAAGTAAACTGTTAAGCAATTGATTAAATAAATTAACAAATTTATTGTTATTGTTATAATAGTCATTAGTTGGTACACATTTACCTTCAGAACATGTACTTATTTGCACAAAGTTTTACCTTCCGCTGTGAATCTGACCTTGTTGCCCTCTTTCTAGCTTGCTAGATATTCCCCTGATACCCACTGTAGCGTCACTTAATCTGCACTGCAATCACATCCCGAGGATCGAGGGCCTGACCTCAGCTTGGCACCTGCGACACTTAGACCTTTCCTCCAATTGCATTTCTAAGATTGAGGGTCTGAGTTCCCTCACTTCCCTGAGGACTTTAAATTTATCCTGCAACTTAATCACCAAGGTTGAAGGTGAGTCTTTAGTCACCATTTAACAGAGATAATAAATGCCTCTGCTCTCTGTGAGTTCTCCAAGTAATAATTCTTTATTAGTGGATCTTGTGTTTACCCTGACATTGCTGTCACTGCTCTATGAGCTGTAAAATCACTCAGTTGTTAATGTCCTCTCCCTTCACTCCAGCACTGAATGGGCTTGTGAATTTAACGAGATTAAACTTGTCCTACAATCAGATAAATGATCTCAGCGGTGAGTTGAATTTTGCCTGAACAGTGTTTTCTTTTTCTGCACCCAAATGAGAATGCTAACAAGTGAATGATGCTTCAATGCTGTCAATTCTTCATGCCTTCATTAGGCTTGTTGTATCTCCATGGCACGGAGTACAAGCTGAAACACCTCAGTCTCCATAGCAACTACCTGGACAGCATTGATCACCTCCTGCAGTGCCTTCTGGGAATACAAGGGTTAAGAGAGGTGATTTTAAGTCAGGATGGCAGAGACAACCCTGTCTGTAGGTCACCAGGTAGGAAACCTTAACACTCATAGACAGGAGCCCTGTTCACATCTATAACAAAAAACTGGTACTTAACGATATTCAGAGGGTGAACAGTGATTGTAGAAATACAGATTTAAAATGCAGAGAGAACGGAAGCAACAAACGAGCCAGAAGCTTTGTGATATGTATTCAATATCTTATCTGAACCACAAGGCCAGCAGACACATCAGCTGATAGAGCCTGTGACCACTTCTGTATTGGAGTGCAGTTGTATCAAGCAGCTGATTGATGTGATAGCTGTACATGTTGACCTATCAGATGTGTAAATGCACTGGCCTGATGTAGGAGAACTAAACAAAGAAGGCTTATGTTTGTTGGGATGGAATTTTCATTAAAACACAATGCATTGAAAACATGGTTTATCTAAAAGGGCATTAACTCAGCATTGAAAGTCATTGTACTTGTATATTTGAGCTGTTTCCCTCTGAATTAATTTGTTTCTGTTCCTTTCATTTTTAGTACGAACCTGTAGCTATACTGAATGTGTAATAACATACGCCCAGCAAGTGCAGCAATACGTTTTCACTGACATCAATGTAAATGGCTATATTAGAGCAGCGCCCTAATGGTGCGTGTGAGACTTGCTCCTCAAGCGGAAAAATATACCAGTCTTCCATATATTTATTTTTTACGCAATTTGTTCAGTCTTTTTTGCATTTAAAAAAAATGTTTGCGTGTGTGTATGTGTTTTTTAATGGAACCAGCAGTATACAGGAAATGACTTTGGGACTTATTTTGCCAATAGGAGCTCACTGTTGCAAAGTAAATTTGTCCCTTAAGTAGTGATAAAACTGTAGTCTGTAATTCAGACTAAATTAGCTTACTCATATTGCATACATTCAGTGTCAAATTTAAAGTTTTAAATATCTACAAATGCTGTGTTGTCATTGTTGTCCAAGTGTATGTTAGTTAGCTAGATGAAACATATCTTGTGGAAGCTTTTTTAGGTGCTTTTTCAGGTGTTACAACAGTGGGGTGAGCTAGTTGAGGTTGGTCTGATCCCAGCTTGTGTCCCACAAGGAATTGTCCACAAATCAACCCTCATAATTGAAAGCCACATAGTTGCTCTCTCTGTGGTTTTGGCAGCTGATTTAATGGTCCTCCTTTTGTCAGCGGGATCACCTGCCTTTTCTTCAGCACGCATTCACTTGAAATGCTTTCAATTTCCTCATCCATATGATGTTCCCAGAGTACTATTATTTCCAGCATAATCACTTCCTTGGTGAATGTGGACACAGTGGTCACGTCTGGCTGCAGTTTTGATATTATAATCTGGACTGAGAACTTCGGCTGCTTAACCAAGGCGGTAGTTTCAGCTTAGGGGCGAGATTTCTCCCCAATTCTTATAAAGGTGATAGTCATTGGCAGATGGTTGCATCTGGTGTTTCTAAAAGCATTTACCTTGAAGACCTGGTCATGGCACCAGCAATAGTGCTTGCCTCTAAAGGCTTTTGGACAGCTATTGAAAAGATGCTCGTTGGAACACCTTCCAGAGCAAAGAGGGCAGGGAGGTGTCTCTCTGTGACGAGGTTTTCTAGAGTGGATAGGACATCAAATACACCTTGGACAAAGAAGTCCAGTCTCTCCTAACGCCTTAGGTCATTGTTTTGAGTAAGAAAAGCATCTGGCAAGCTGCTTGGTAGCTGTTCATTCTTTGTTTAAGAACATCCCAAATTCACCTTTTGTCAGGCATTTTGCATGTATCACATAATGATGTAGATGAAAGACTGGACTGTCAACAAGGTGTTTGCTAAGTAGCAAAGAATGGATATAAATTCAGAAGAATAGGGGAAGAAAAACTCCCTTTGACACTTTGCAGACATTTAACATGTACCAACAAAGTCCTATAACACACTGAAGGAATGGAAAAATCCCAGGAAACATAATGGAGGGCACTTAAATGGAATGTCAACCATCTAATCTCAGAAGTCAGTGAGAAATCATCACATCAGCTACTATGAAAGATTATTATTGTTATTATTATTATTGTAAGATGTTCATTTTGTAATAATACTCTGTTAGTTGTGCTTTATGGTTGTGTCTCTGTTGTGTGCTCCTGGGCAGAGTTAGGCTAACTTGAGAATTGTGCGTAGTTTTGTAAGAAGGAAGACTAGAGTGCAGATGGGACTCCAGGGGGTATGATATTTTGGCTTTATTGATGGAGATAAGCACTAATGAGGTTTCCTGTTGTGGTGAACCAAAGACTATGATGTGATGTTTACTGCAGACTGGCTGTGGTAACAAGGCCAGGGTCTCTGATGGCAGGGGTGAGAGGAGATGAAAAGATGAAAAGTTGGAATTGTAACTTTGTTCCAGGTCTTCCAGGATCGCTTCTTTGGATTACACTTTATTTTGAGCATTTCCGCATCAAATGCGAGTATGTCAGTTCGCTGAATTTGCAAAAAGCAAAAGTTTGTTGTACGTTATCCAATTACAGAAAAAAATAGGTCGATACATAAATTATATATATATAAAAAAGATAAACAATTTAATTCATATTTTCCAACTGCAGTTGGATCAAACTTTAATAATAGCACCCAGCATATCAGCTATGAACAGCAGTTTTACAGGATATTTTTTCCAATTTTGCAGAATAACTGATTTAAAACTCCCCCTGTAATGAAAGTCCAGTGAATATCAGTCAAACTGACAGCCGCTATTAGTAATGACTGTGATCTTTTAATCTCTTTGTTTATCTTATATTTGGCTTCTTCATTAATTGGATTGGCTGCAGTTAAATTAATGTAAAAAGCTTTTCAGTGATCCTTTGCACCCATTATCCATATCTTCCAGTTAATGATTAATTCACAGCACTAGTTGTTGAAGGCGTCTCTTTTCATGTTGTTAAATACGAGAAGGCACTCTTGCAACTCTTGCTGTCTGTATGTGTAGATATACTTGCATAAGTTTTGCTCACTACCTATTAAATAGGGTACATCAGTAGTGCATATGAAGGTGACACACAAAGGTTATTCATTCAGAATGAATTATTTGATCTTTCATGAAGGTCATATGCACCACTGATGTGACATTACTGAATAAGAGACTCATGGCAATCAGGCCTCGACAGGTTTCTCTGATACACCTGCGTTCCTATCTTACTGCAGGTTACAGGGAGATTGTTTTGCGGTCACTGCCGCAGGTCTCTGTTCTGGATGGCCTAAACCGACTGGGAAACCGATCACCTCAAAGTCTCAGTAGTCTCTGTGATATCCCCGGTCTAGAAGATTACGTGGACCTTCTACTCTCATCTGACACAAGTCACAATGAACCGGTAATTTTTTATGCTAAGCTACTATCAATTCCAGTGTAGTTCTTTTATTTGTTTAGATATACTCACCATGCTTTAGGGACTTTTGTTATTAAATCCTGTTTTATTTGACCGGAAAGTCTCTCGCCATGTGTTTGCTTTTTTGCAACTGACACAAACATAAAGTTATTTCCCAACAATTAATTTACAGCTTTCATAACCAGAATCAGAAACTTTATTGTCATTGTCATGAGAACAACGAAATTAAGAATGGTCCCCGATCATTGCATCATCCCTAGCAATATCAAAATATAAATAAAACAATAAAATTCAATAAATAAAATAGATAGAATACTTAAAATACTAATAAGATATAACAGTAAAACATTCACATACATTCCCACACACATGCTTCAGACCGTGCATAGATTAACACAAGAGTGGCGTGATGGACATTTTTTTGTAGTATTCAGATGTGTTATTGCAGTTGGATAACAGCTGTGTTTGAGTCTATTAGTCCTTGCTCTGATTGCCCTGTACCGTCTGCCTGAGGGCAACAGTTCGAACAGGGAGTGGCCAGGATGTGAGGTGTCTTTTATGATGTTTTGGGCCTTTTTAAAACAGTGGGCATTGTGTAGAACTTCCAGTGTGGGGAGAGGGCAGCCAGTGATCTTTTGGGCGGTGTTAATGATCCCTTGGAGTGCTTTCCTCTGAGCCCCTGTGCAGCTAGTGTACCAGATGCATATGCAGTAAGTTAGAACACTCTCAATGGTGGCTCTGTAGAATGTGAGACGCATGAGAACAAGAAAGTTGTAGAACAGTTTCCACTTATTGTATGAGTGATGCTCAACTGCCTGATAGGCAGCATATCAAAATCCTGCGCTCCTGATACAAAAGAAAGAAGAACCGAGAATTTTATTGTCATACACACCACAAATAACTGTGGGTATGTTGAGCAATGAGGTTCTTACTTTTCGGGTTCACTACACACAAATAAATAAATAAAATATAATAATAGATTAATAAGCACAGAAAAAATTTAATAAATAAAGCACGTACTATTTACAGAAGAGTAGAGGGTGGTTAGTTATGCAAAAACACAAATTCCATCTATCCCATCAGCTGTCGTAGGGCAGGATGCAGTGTACAGGTCACCAGTCCATCAGAGAACAGACAGACAACCATTCACATCTTTACCTTTGTCCAATTTAAAGTCAACAATTAATGCACCTCTTTGTACCGTCGGAGGAAATCGGTTCACCCGGAGAAACCTCACACAAACACTTTGTATTAACCTAAGACAAAATATCATAATTACACAGCTTTGCTTATAGAAGACCTAATTATGAAGGTCTGCTTCGCTGCAACGAGGAATATCATCGAGCCAAATAGATTTCCCGGTTGTCACTGAATTATTGGAACATAATGAATTTATGTATACTGGGATGATGAAAGTTTGGTTGCTTTACAATATACTACTTTGCATATTCATTGCACCAGATGGCAGTTTCTGTCTGTTTTTCTACAGGAAAACAAACTGCAGTAGAAGCCATTTTTCTTGCCGTTATTAACTCTTTTCTGTCTCTGCAATGAAGTCCTGTAAATACATTATAATTCGAAACCACACTTTTGCATTTGGAAACTCTGAAATAAAAGTGAAGCTGTAAGTAGCCTATCTGTTGAACACAGTGGAGGCTCTATCATGGTTTCGGGCAGGATTTCAGCCACTGATGTTGGGGATCTTGTCCCCAAAAAAGTATATTCATATTTGACCCACCATCTGAAAAGAGTCTGATCACAGCTTCAAACTGTAAAAACTCTGTTTTTGCCTTATGTGCCATTTGTGTTAACTGATGTTGGTGTACCTATTTCCCACTTTTTTATATTTCCTAGAAAAATATAAGGAACCGGGGGGTGACAAAAAAAACCTTTAAGTATTTCTTTGTTATTTACCCAGAACCCTGCAGATAATAAATCCAGAAGATCTGCCCATTCTGTGGTGATGGTACGGAAAGCCAAGCGGGACACAGACCGCACTTCAGAAAGTGAATGTGACAGCGGGAAGGAAAACAGGAGGCAAACGAGAATTCCCAAATACCATGACAGCGTAACATCGTCGACAACCACCAAAGAGACCAAGAGATCAGAGAGGTGATTCTGCACCAAAAGAGATTTCTGGTGTCATGTTAGCTGCTTTGAAATGCCATCATGTTTATATTTGGACTCCCTGATTTTGTTATAGCAGCTGAGATCCAACTTAGCAAAGCCTAAAACTTGATGAACCTAAACTATGTGAAGACATTTTCAGCACTGGTGGGCACTACATCAAAATCAGAGAGTGTACCTCTAAGCAATGATAATCACATTCATACATTCACCAAACAATATGCAGCAATGGGTTTTTCCATATTGTTCATCATGCATCAACTTAATATTATCAGGTATCTTGATTAGGGAAATTCCTTTTACCTCCCACTTGAGAGGGGGTGATAAATTTTCCTCAGAGAGATGATATGTTATAGACGTTTCTCCTCTCTGTTAGAAATTACCGCCGGCAGCTCACTCGCATGATTAATGGCCACGCTTCTCTGGTCAACCCCCTCATCTTACTTCATCATCCACTAATGACATGTGCTTAAGATTCAGAAATTTAACTTAAGTAATCTCACAATAGCCCTCATCAAAAAAAGGTTACTTTGAAATATTACTTCAAAATTCAAAGTTGTTCAGACTTTGCTTCCCTATAAAACTCAGTAAATCTTCTGCTTTGACCTTTGTTTAGCCAGACATTAGCTGGAGGGTTGTTTAGAATCTATTTTACAGCCAGTTTAATACTTGTGATTTGTTTTATGTGCAGCGATCAGGAGAATCATAAACGGAGGGCTTCAAAGTCTGCCGTTGGATCCAGGACGAAGGCTGGTAGCACAGGGAGTGCAGAGGCAGTGAGGCCAACAAGGAAAGGACCTTTAAGAGCAGCTAAGGCCTCAGGCGATATGAAAACCAGATCCACTGAAGAGGAGGAAACCTACAGGGTACACGATGGACGGGTCACCTAGCTGCTTCTGTTTTTATTGAGTGACTGTAAAATAGAAACGGTTCTGTCCCCATTCAAAAAGAGAGTAAATTGGTGTGTTTGCAGAAACATTTGTGTAAACAAAAAAAAAAATGCAGGAATAGAATAAATGGATAATGCTTTTAGAAGGTGACAGCAGAAATAGGACCACAGTAAACAGAAGGTTTTTCATGTTTTGCTCTTTGTTTCTGAGAGCTTTGTTTCAGTAACATTGACTTTATCTTTGTGATGTCAATAACTTCTTTGTGGTAACTTTGTTAAATTATGCGCAAAATAGAGTTCAAGCCAGTAGTCCATCATCTGTTTGGTTATTTAATTTCAGTACATTTAATGAAACTCTTGGCTTTTTGTTGTGATAAGAAAACATTCGATTCCTTTCCACAAAGAAAGTTTCTATTTTTTCAATCATTTATTCAACAAAAATATCAACAGATCCAACATTCTTCTGTCAAAGTAACAGAACAAACTTCTTGTAGGCATTTCATGTAGTTCTCTACAAGTCTCTTACATTAGTTTGCTGATATTATTTGACAACCTCCATGTTAAATTCATTCTATTGCAAGAGATTAATGATTTTTCATACTTATACTGTGTGCTTCAAATGCCCCCAACATCTGAAATGATTTAAATCTGTGCTTCTTGTTCTTTGTCTGCCATTCTTTATCCTGCTGACGGGTCCACTTTTACTTCAACGTTTGGACAAACGCTCGTCTGTTATCTTCAAGCAGAATTCACAGTTCAATCAATTCCTGCAAACTCCCCAATCCTGAGGCAACAAAGCAACACCAGTCATAATATTTCTACAGTCATAATTCACAGACTCTTTCAGGGTCTCTTCCTGAAAAACTGTGATTCATATGCATCGATAATATCTGCTGCCACTGTGGCCAAACAACTCTTTTATTTGATCTGCCCGTTCAGAGCATATTATTTTTAAAAAAAGCAAAAAAAAAAAAAAAAGCAGTGTCATGTCCTCCATGTTTATTGGCAGATGGTAGTTGTTCTTTAATGTTTTTTTGGACAGCACAGGCTTTTGTTTCTGGCACGTATCCCATGCAGTAATTTCTAATATTGGATTTATCCTCAAAGCAGATGTAACACGAGAGAAAAATGGTGGAAATATCTTTTATTCCTAACAATATTTTTTGAGGGGTACTCACTTGTTTATACAGGGGGGTAAAAATCCTCAATGTTGCTTTCATTGTTCCTACAAAAACAACGAGATGCTTTAAATAAAACTGTAAAAAACACTTGAGCTGTAAGAATAAATTGGTATTTCAACTTAAAGAAAAAATGACTTTTTTTTTTTTTTTTTTTTTTTAAGCGTTCAGTGTGTGTTTACTCTGGGAATTCATACTTTGTGTATGTGTTCTGCTCAGACGATTGTGGAGGAGCGTGACCAGGAACGGGAAAGACGCTGGAAAGCAGAACAAGCTGTGAGAAAGCTAACAGAGGAGCTCAAGTGCCTGCAGACCAAGGTCAGCGAGGAAAAGGACCTTCAGAGCATGGCCCTGCACACTACAGACAGGTAAGAGGGAGGCACATTTACCGTGGACGCCTCTCATCACAAACCTCCACTTGAATCTGTTAGGCAGCTCTAAAGCAGATATCATGCTGGAAAAAAAAGCGATAATTGAACTCTTCTCTGTGTATTTTAGTTGTCAGCTTCATAATGGATCCTCATCTGTTTCTACTCTCTTCATCTTTTGTATTGGCTCTCTTGAGACCAAGGCCTGCTGCGTGTCTCATTGTTCAACAATGAGTATCTATCCCACCATTAAAATGTCTCACTATCACGGTGCCATAGTCTCTTTAGAAATCATGCTCACATTTTGGCTCCATTACACCAAAAACCTTTCAAGTATGCCTGCAGTTGTCTGCGATAATAAAGCTATTTAGTATAAAGATCATTAAGCGACGCAGCCATCCTGATTATATACCTAACGTTTAAATTTCCAGAGGCTTTGATTAAATATTCCTATCTCTGCTGCCACAAGGCCATTTTACTTCTGCTCTGTACGGTCTTCGCTGGCACCACATCCTGCTTAGATAAATCTGCATTATGGTTGTAATTAGAGGCCCGATGACGCGCATATGTCAGCAGTATTACACAAATCAATCTTAACTGTCACTTTCTAATGACACTGAACACAGCTGTTACTGTTGCCGTCCATGCTCAGCGAGAGACAGATTACAGTGACTCATCAAAGCACATTTTAATAGTGGACTACTGTGCGTGAGCTGCTTCTACTGTTTTATAGTTTCTTAGTTGTCCCCTGTGTGCCTCATTTCCATTTCTACTTCCATTGTCTCTCCCATGAGATAAGATTTTGACTATACTATAGCGTTAGAGTTCTTCAATTTCAAAAGCTATCACATATTTGACACTATGGAAGGACAGCCAAGGGCATCACAGAATTGGGGAGTGCTTTCTGGTACCAATTTCTATATAAAGTGAAAAGAGAAATTCAGAGTAGTACCGCGGCTTCCCTTGGACACCCTTATCGTATTTTTCTCCCCGTCCAGACTGAAAGAATTGCTACTGAAAGAGCGATCGGGGCACTCTGAGCTGCAGGCTCGTGTTGAGGAGCTGGAGGGGAGGTGTCGATCCCTAACCCAGCAGCTGGAGCAGGCCCGCAGCTGTGAGGAGCAGCACAAAACTGCACTGCATAGACTGGAGGAAAGCGTTTCCCACGGAGAGGCGCTTAGGGCTCACCAGCAGGCTGAAGAGGTACAGATGTTCGCTTATTTCCCCTAGAACAAATCATGTTGATAAAGATAAGGTATATTCAGTCAGGCGGTGCTAATCGATGCTCGACATACAGTTTTTCTCCCATCAAAGCAAGTTTATCACACTGCTTCTGCTACATTCGATTACCTGCCGCTGAGCTCCCCTTATCGCTCTAATTTTTGATTGTAACGACGCATTAGTTCACTGATCCAGCCTGGAGTGAATACATTCAGATAGATAAAAGGATTCAGTACAGAGAGGTCATTCAGCTCTGACAGGCTGGTATAAAACATGTGCTGACCTTCCTCAGATAAAAAGGCAACAGGAACTGCAGAACAAGGCAGCAGCTCTGAAGAGAGAGTTGGACATCCAGAGAGCGTCAGTACGACAGCACAAAGACAAACTGCAGCAGCTGCATGAACTGCTGGCAGCCAGGGAACAAGAGCACAGGTACATCTAAGAAGAAGAACCCCTGCTAAATATAAAGTTCATCTTTAGATGCCATGGAAACCATTTCTGTAAAAGAGTTGCTTCTCATGAGCAGTGTGATCCTAGATAAATGCAACATTTTCTCATAAATTTTGAAATATTATAAAATGCTTAGAAATCTGGAAAAGTTTTATTATTGCTTATTTGTCATGAATCCCCCAAGGTACCCGATTGAATGCCAAGTTTCAAGGGGTTCTAATATCTAATGTTGTTTAATTTAGAAATTTGCATCTAAATTAAATATTGGATGCAAATGCAAAAAAAGATACAAATGCAAAAACAGATTACAATAAGCAGTTACATGCCTTTAGAGTTTCTGTTGACGACACAGTCTCCATTTAAAGAGGCGTTTATCCTCGTTTGCGTCATTCTTCCTACAGAAAACAACTAGAGTTGCGGTTACAACCCGGTGGGGCAGATTTTCATGATGCTGTGGCGAAGGAAGTGGCATCAGTGGAAGAAAGGCACAGCCACAGGGAGGCGGAGCTGCAGGAGAAGCTGGCAGAGGGCAGGAAACAGTACACTGCTCTGGAGGACGAGTTCCGCATGGCGCTAACCATTGAGGCTGCTCGCTTCTCTGAGGTCTGCTAAAAGATGGACCCCTGCCATCCAGATGGCCTATAATCACTGTAATGTTGCCCTGAATTTTACACTACAATCTCTGAGCAGTCCAGCTGATAAATGATTACTTTGAACACTAAAAAGTGAAATGATTGAACTTGATTTCACCCAGTTGGGAGAGACTTGGCTGATGGGTTTTTTTTTCAGCACGATGGGGAAAACTGGTATTGAATTAGGATCTTTTGCCTCTGGACAAGTAGTCTTTGATTGCCACATGGACAGAAGCTTACAAAAGGATTGGGCTCGAATCAATTCAGAATGTTCAAAAATGTAATCTCATTTTTGATTGCTACTGCTTGCACAAATTTCTGCTCTTAGTCACCCAAACTTGTGACCTTTGAGAAAAGTGTGAAAAAGCTATTGTGGGGCACGTGTTTCTGTAAAGCCATGGCTCTGAAACTGTTCTGACCGATTAAAGTGTCAGGTAATGCTCGGACCTACGCTTTGGTTAACTCCCAAGATTTCTTATTAACATTCAGTTCCACACTCTCACTTTTTTCTGTAGGTAAAGGAGGCGTGTGATCAGATGACTGCAGAGCTGATGGAACTCAAGGCAACCCTGGCCCAGTCCCAAGAGAGGGAGAGGAAATCAGGCTCTCTAGTGCAGGAGCTCACTGCTATGGTCAAAGAACAGAAGAGCCGCATCTCTGAGCTCATCAAAGCCAAGAGAGACGCTGTCACTGATCTAAAGGTGTGCAGCATTGCAGTAAGAGAGGGAGATGTGGGTGATTTTTATTCCAGCATTTCAACTGGATTTGAGCCCAGATTGCAGGATTTAAAATATTGAAATATGACTTCATGTGAGATAGCATGGGCACAGATTCATCAGTCACTGCCTTTTCAAAAACATGTTAACCCTGGTCCTGTAGGAGACTGACTACTTTGAGACATCATGAATACTGAATGGTCCAGCTGCCTTCCCATCTGCCATCCATGACAGATGGCCATTGATCATTAATACTGTCTGTCTCTCTCTGCCAGAGCCATCTGCATTCCTTGGAAGCAGAGGTAGGACAGGACCGGCATCTTGGCCTGCAGCTAGAGTTGCTTAAGAAAGATAAGGCTAGAGTGTTGTCTCAGCTCATGGCTCAGGAGTCGGTGATAGACGGCCTCAAGGTAGAGAGGAAGATTTGGGGCCAGGAGCTCGCTCAGCAAGGTGGGAAAAATTCAGGAGAGTACTTGTTTTGCACCTTGAGTCTGCCCTGCAGTGCACAGAAAAAGCTGATAATGCAGTTTTAGCTGTTTATTGGCAATCAGTGGTGCGGGTCCTCCCTGGAGCCAATCTAATGCACTGACTTGTGCTTAACTCGTAAAATTTTGGAGATTTCCACCTTAGAGGTAATTTAAAAAGAGGCTCAATACAGTACGTGCTGATTTACATTTTTATCAGGTAAAAGTCTGCCATCTAGTGGTTATAGCCCAGATGCACAATTAGAAAACACCGGGCCAGCTTTCTTTTTATATCCCTCTTAACGTTTGTCTTCCACATGTGTTTACATAGAGAGTTAAAGCGATATTTTGATGGGTTATTCTTTTCCAGGAGCGTCTTTGGCTCAGGACCGTGGTCGTTTAGAGGCCAGGATAGAGGTGCTGAGTGCTGAGTTGGAGGCTCAAAGGAAACAGAATGAGAAGGACAATGATACTCTTAGAATCAAAGCCAAAATCATGGACGACCAGACAGAAACCATTCGCAGACTCAAAGAGGTAGGTTGAGAACTTGTTTTACTCAAGCCAGAGGGCTCAAACTCCAAGCTAAACAACAACAAAAGAAAACTTTTGTGTTTTAACCGTCATTGTTGAGCTTTGTAATCATTTATGCATTTATTCATATTATCATGCAGTTTCTCATTATCAGTCACTGCTTTGTAGTCCTTGCAGGAGCGTGATGATCAGATCCGAAGGCTGAAGGAGGAGGCAGCAAAGGCTCAGAAGAGGCTTCAAGAGCAGCTGGAGGAGGAAACAACCCAGCAGGCTGAACTGAAAGAGCGAGTGGAACATCTGAGCCTGCGCAAGGAGGAACTGAAGCAGCAGCTGGAAGACAAGGAGGCAGAGCTCGAGCAGGTCAAAAGAGTTTACAGGCAAGTACCCCAGCATAACCACAAAAAGGAAAAGGGCCTGCTTTAGGCAGAGTACTTTCTGACATTTTAGGGTAACAATTGTGTTTAAATCAAACAAGTTCCAATGTTAGTGGTGCTACTGACCCGAAGATGATCAGACATTAAAGCTTTAAGCTGTTTCTAAACCAGTATGTTTTATGCTTTGTGTCTTTCATCTTTTTAGTGAATCCACTAAGAAGTGGCAGGAGAAGGCAGACTTGCTCACTCGGCTGGAGAGCCAGGTGAAGCGTATGAAGGAGAACTTTGATTCCAGGGAGTGCTTGCTGCTGGAAGAAAGAGAAAAGGCAACAGAAGCACACAGGTATGTTAAATATCAAGTTATTCTCTCCCGGTTGTTCAGGGACTTTCAGTGATACTTTTGCACTGCTGCTGGTTCACTCTCTTGGGTCAGGCATGTTGAAATGCATTTTATTTGCCTTTCTTTGTGTCTAGAGTGCTGTTGTTTGGTTTCTATCATTGATTGTTGTGTGTTTGATGTTTGCCTGCCTGCTGGGAAGAACTCAGAAGAAAGATGATATATAGCTTTGTAGATTTTGCACCAGTAAGAAGTAGTTTTTAACAAAGCCCTTATGAAACTGTAATGTTATGGTACTTAAAAAGTCTCAGATGTCATATCAGGATTAGGAAAGTGTTTGAGTCTTTTCCCCATAAAGCAAGGCAAGGTGAATGCTTTTGTTGTAAATAAATGATCACATAAGGCTGCACTTCCTGTGTTAGTACTTTATACCTGTGGCCCTTCACCATCAAAAACGCAGACATGTATTTTTCCCAAGGCAGCATTTGGAGAGCATCCAAAGTACCACTCCTTACGCAACCTGTCACGTTTGTGTTGGTCTGTTCCGCAGAGCTGCACTAGAGAAATTACACTGCGTGGACGATGCTTTCCGTCGACAGCTGGAGTCCGTCCAGGCTGCCCATCAAGCTGAGCTTCTGGGACTTGCTAATGAAAAACACCAAAAGATAGAAGAGGCCAATCAGAAGGTAAAATGTGGGCAGCTTTCCCACAAATGTTTTTTTCTCCAAAGTGGAAGAAAGAAACTGGTATGTCTTGGTATGAGAAAGGGGAACGCAAGCGTTGGTTTGCCTCCTCTGTGACAGTTCAAAAATAAGGTGTAAGAAAGGCTGCAACGGAAGCATTTCGTAACAGACTTTAGTCGCTTGCTTCACTGTTGGATTCATAATTCATTATAAATTATGGGGAAGATTCAGTCACTGAAAAACTGAAATTCTTCTCATACTGTAACGGTTTGTTGTTATGCAACAGTTGATGACATTCATCACTTTTTCTGGTCAAAATAAAAGTCACTGTGACAACGTTAGATTAAAAAATAATGATGAGGAAAATGTTTTAAAGTAAAGCATGTTTTCTTTTGTCATACCTCCAGTCAAGGGGTGGGTTTTCTTCAGAGGGCTATGTTGTCTAACATAAAGTAAGTAAAGTGCTGCACTTTGATGTAAACGTGGTACACACAGCATTGAATGATAGTCCACAGATTTTTGTACACATTACAAATAAGAATGGGACCTCAGTCCAAAAACCAAGAAGTGAGCTTGTGCAACATAGTTTTGTTCTGCATTACATCTTTGAAGTAGTGCTGAATGACAATAAAGTAAATCTTGACACCCCCCCAGAAAAATATGAGTAAAAAGTGCTGTAGTGCACAGAAAAGCTTTGTTTGTGTGGCACACATTCATTTGGAGTCTTACTGAATGGTATTATTGGGGGCAATTGTGGCTCAAGAGTTGGCAGTTCATCTTGTAATCGGAAGGTTGCCGTTTCGAGCCCCGGACAGTGTCGGTCGTTGTGTCCTTGGGATGTGGCTGCAATGTAGCTTGCCATCACCAGTGTGTGAATGTGTGTGTGAATGGGTCGATCACTGAATATAGTGTAAAGCGCTTTGGGGTCCATAGGGACTAAGTAAAGCACTATACAAATACAGGCCATTTACCATTTACAGATGTATTAGACTTAATCATCTCAACATAAAATATACATAATAGATAAAATTGATACATAAAATATGCCATTTCCTTTTTTTGTTGGATTGTTTATTTGTCCTTTTAAGACACCCAGGGCTGGGTTGAGATGGTTCAGCGACCGGTTCTGGCCCTCTGGTCATATGTTGCCAATGTGTGCTCTGGTCATTGCCTGGTTTTAATTGCATTTTACCCATCAAGACATGGTTAATAAAATGCTAGTTAACATACAAATGTTTTGAAAAGCAGTTTGTGTTTCTGCTGCTGATGTTGTCTGTCTGTGCTTCTTCCTCAGGTATTTGAAGTGGAGGAGGAGATGCGGCAGCTCCTGGAGGAGACAGAAACTAACAAGAGAATCATGGAAGAGAAAATGAAACGTCTCAGCAGTGTACTAAAAGACTTTTAACAAATAACGGGGTTGTTTTTGTATTTTTGTTTTAGAATAAGTTCTATTTTAGTACTGTATTATTTATTCAATAAATTCTTCTTTGATCTTATTTTTGTTTTCTGTTTCTAACCAGAGACCACAAAAGGCTAATGAGACATAATGATTTAACAGTTTGTGGTTAGTTCAGATAGAAAGAAGCTAAATTGTGTTCTTAAATACAGAGTTACATTAAGAACAATCATAACTACTCCAGTTCCGAGTAAACACAGGAAAGCACAAAACTGACTGCTTTAATGTTATGTCACTACGTTATGCAAACCTGCAGTTTTATTTAAGGCTGAAATGGTTATTAAATTACAGCTTTGTGGTCTAACTGCTCCAAGATAGGCAGGTAAACAGAAATTAATTCAGAAGGTTTTCCTTTCATTTAAAATGAAGAAATACAACCTTAATTCCAAAAAGTTTGGGTGCTGTGATGAATGTAAACAAAAACAGAATGTAATTTTTTGCACATCTCATAAAGCCATATTGTAGTCATAATAGAAAAAATAAAATACATTAATTGTTTTAAGTGAATAGATATAATATTTTAAGAAATAAAAAAATAGGATAATTTTCAATTTGATGATTGTCACACATCTCAAAAAAGATGGGCTAGGGCCATGTTTACCACTGTCTGGCATCCGTTCTACTTTAAGCAACAGTCTGTAAATATCTGGGAACTGAGGAGATCAGTTCTTGGACTTTTGGGAGAATGGTGTTCCATTCTTGTCTGATTCTAACTGCAATGAAAGGTCTGGACTGTTGGAGGCCGGTTTGGCACATGGACACCTCTACTGTGAAGTCCTGCTGTTGTAATAGCTACAGTATTTGGTTTAGCATTGTCTTGCTGAAACATGCAAGGCCTTCCCAGAAAAAGATGTTGATGGGAGCATATACCGTAGTTTTCGGGTCATAAGCCGCTACTTTTTTCCCACACTGTGAACACTGCGACTTATACTAATGCATTTCTTTTTTCATGCGGCCAAAAACATTTTGCCTGGTAACAGTAGACCAATCAAAATGACAAGTAGTGTATATATACACGGTATATATTTTTATCAGTTGTTAAGAGACGTTGTAATGTTGTTTGTGCACTGTTCCGTAAAAAAACCATAAGCAACGTAATTTGTGTGTTACGATACGTACGTAGACTTAAAGGTAGCCGTGTTACAGGCGCTGTTCGAGGAAAAAAAGCATTTGCAGTATGTATTTTTGTATGTTACCATAACGTTTATGTTACCATGTTTATGTTACCTTATATTAAACGTTAAAAATCCTCACGTGTAATATTTCTGTGTAAATATCTCATATTACAGGTGAAACGCATACGGCTTAAAATCCGGTGCGGCCTGTACAAGTACAAAATTGATTTTCTTTCTACAATTAGAGCATGCGGCTTTTAATCAGGTGCGCTCTGTAGTTCGGGAATTACGGTATATTGCCCTACAACCTGTAGACCCTGCAACATAAATAGTGCATTTCCAGAGGTGCAGGCTGCCAATTTGCCATTGATGCTAATGGACCCCTATATCATCAGAGATGACAGGCATATAATATTTAATTTTGGCCTTGTCCCAGAATCTTTTGATGCTATCACATACTGTAGATGATGAGATATTCAAAGTATTCACAATTTCACGCTGATGAACAGTTTTCTGAAATTGTCATTTATAATGCAATTTGTAGTGCAGGTCTTTTTTTTCATATTTGTGAACCTGTTCTTCCTCTGCTTATCTTTACTTCTGAGAAAATCTGCCTCTATGATACACCTCTCTTTTTATAACCAGTCACATTACTGACCTGTTGCTAGTTATTAGTAAAATAGTCCTTTGGCCTCTCTCTCTCTCTCTCTCTCTCTCTCTCTTTCTCTCTCTTTTAAATCATTTTTTTTCAGGCTTTCATTGTCCCAGTGCTGTCCTTTTTGGGATATGTTGCTGCCATCCATCAAACTCAAAATAAGCTAGAACTTGTCATTATAAAACAAAATGTCTCAGTTGTGAATAACAAAACACCCCATGGGATCATGAGATTTAAAAGTCACTTCACTGTGATTTTACAGATGTCCAAACATTTTTGTAATTTGTGTTAAATAGGTGCTATATATAATCCTGTATATAGGATTAGTTGTTAGGATTAGTTGATTTTTCCCCATTTTAAAAAATAAAAATGACAAGAATGTTAAGTTACTATGACTTATCAAGTAAAGATAAAAAAAAAAAATTAATTTGAATATAGTGTTTGGGAATTTTACCAAAATATGATAAGATATACTTAGATGGTATGAAATCCTTGTTAGGAAAGCTAAATTTAAACACGACCTATAACAAAATAATTTAAATAAGTAGAATAGCTCAATAAAATGTTATATGTTTTTTTTAATTAGTTAAAAAAAATGCTAACCTATATTTTTGGCTGCTATGGGCTTCCATACTAATACTAATCGTACCGATTGGTCAGTGATGTTTGATGTGCGGGGAGGCGGGACTTAGTTGGCACGAGCTCGGCGGTGGGGGTCGACCGTGGCACGAGCCGCAAATGGGTTGCCATAGCAACAGGACCCTAACGTAACGTCCGTTCATTTAAAAACCCTTCAGGTGCTGCTATCGTCCCGTTAAGGGATCCGGCGTTATTTGCTATTTAAAGAAATTATCGTTATTCTCATTAAAACGTAGGTGGCTGAGTAAAAACAAGTAAGGGTTTCTTTTATAAAAAGAAGATGGAGTTTGAGACGACTGAGACGGCACCCTCGACATCGAGTCGCCATGAGAAAAGTTTGGGGCTCCTCACTATTAAGTTTGTCAGCCTGCTCCAAGAAGCCAAGGACGGCGTCCTTGATTTGAAAGTGGTCAGTAAAACGGAGACGACGGGTTTTGTGGGTTGTTTTGGGGGGAGCATTAAGTGGTGTTTTCCACTGACAACATTAATACAACAGATGCGAACAAAGGGCTGTCGGTCATTACGGGTCCAGTCAGGTATACTGATTTTTTTAACAGGTGGACTAGCAAGCCGCCATTACCCGGACTCCTCCTTTATACTTCCACTGATACTCAAAAGGTTTTTTTTTTCTTCATTAAAGAAATTTTTTTTAGAGTATTTGTTGACAGAAAATTAGCTAATCATTGTATTTCATATGCTTTATCAATTTATCGCGTGTTTAATGCTAAATCAGGCCTAAGTGAATTGCACTAAAATACACTTAGCAGTCTCCCTTGAAACCTACTTTTAATGAGCGACCGGGGAGATGCCAGAGTGGCACCCTGATCCCCAGTCTTTTTGCATTATGATTAAACATGGCATTATCCTGTGACCCAGTGTCACCAGGTTCATATGTCCATGGGCTATAAGATGAAATAGGAATCATCTCCTTTTAAAAGAGAAGGCTAAGACTTAACTCCTGAAATTAAGGTTTCTGCCTACCTGTCTTTATGCTCCTGAGACCTAGCAGATATCAATTGACTCCCTGTGGGATCCTGCAGTAACATATAACAATGCGGTACCCAAATCAAATTTTTTCCAGTCAGTTTTATATATGTAATTGATTTCATCTATTCAATTTCCCCACTAGCAATGTCCTTAAGTATTGGGCATCTAGTAAAATTTGTAAATGACTTTTACACTCCAGTGCTCTCCTTGGAGACTTCTGTTTCATGTTAACTGCCTGTGTCAATCTCTGATCTACTTGAAGCTTTAATTACTGCAACTGTTTATTTATTTATTTATTTTTTATCATTGGTAGCATTTTCCCTCTCTTCTTGCCCGCCAAACTTGGGCAATGTTTACACAGCAGGTTACTCAGCCCTTTCCCTCCTCCCTTTGCCTCTGGTATTGTATAACTGGCTTCTTCTGCCAAGGAGTTTGATTTGTTATTTTGTGCAGCTTAATTTGCCAAATTCCCTATTTCTTGGATTCACCGATGAAGCATTTCCTGCAGAAACTTCCTGGTATCTATGATGGACCTGCAAGTGTATATCTCAAGATGCTATAAACGAACAGCTGATATGGAAATATGGATGTGATGTTGATATGTCTGTCTGAATTAACAGGCTGCAGACAGCTTGGCAGTGAAGCAGAAGAGGAGGATATATGATATCACCAATGTACTGGAAGGGGTGGGGCTAATTGAGAAGAAAAACAAGAATGTAATCCAGTGGAGGTGTGAGACAAAATGTTTACTATTTCAAAAAGTTGTTATTATTTTAATGTTCCTGTAGATTTAAAAATGCATGCAGAGTTGGTGCTTACATTAATTTAAAGATAAACACACTTTAATTGAAGATGAAGCAGATGGAGCAAATGCTGAGAAAACATCCTTATCCTGTACGTTATGTTAAGGGGTGAGAACATAGCCAGCCAAACTGAGGAGGCTTTGGAGCAGGTAAATGTCTTAAAGGCCCAAATTGCTGAGCTGGAAGCCCAAGAGAAAGAGCTGGACAACCAGAAGGCCTGGCTGGAGGAGAACATCAAACACTTGAACCACGATCCCATTGTCAACACATATCCTTTTTATGACTACATTTTTGAAATAAATGTTTTTATTTAGTTCGCTTGGAGACACTGCTTTTGTGCATCTCATGTCATCGCTCTGCCTTTTCTATCATATGTTGGCAGAAGAGAAGTTCTGATTTTCTTTTTCATCTTAAGACTTTGTAAAATAACCAAATCTTAACTCATTTTTTTCATATTAAATGAGTAAAATATCTGTTAGTAGGGCTTGCTTTGTTTTGCAGTGAAATATCACCAGGTGTTTTTTTTGTACTGTTGTCTGCATGGTTTGTAATTCTAGTTCCCTCGAGGCCCCATTTACTCAGTTCAGAGACAACAAATCCTTCTCTGATCCTTTTAACATTGTTTGCCTATTGATCAAAGAAAACACTATAAAGCAGGGATTATAAATATAATTGCCATTGTCAAGTAGTGAAATGACATCCAGGCTAATCCCGATTTGCACAATGCTCACAGTTCTTGTTTTTCAAGTTTATTGTCTCCATTTCCTTCAAACAGTAATCCGGCTTCTTTAACACTTCTACACATATAAATTTGTGACGCATGAAGACATCTGCAGCGCTTTTAGTGAAGAAACACTTCTAGCTGTTGTGGCTCCTGCTGGGACTCAGCTGGAGGTGCCACTGCCAGAAATGGTAGTATTGCTTTGGTTGTATAGAAATGTACTGTTTTATTTGACTCTGCTTTAATGAGAACAGACGCCAGACACAGCACAGGCTTTATCTAGCAGATTTTATTACAGGTGGATAAAAGCTTGTGAGTGAGCTGCAAGATTCTCGTTACATTTGGCTTTTTATTTTGTACATAAGTGTACATATGTGTGCTCTAACATCAATCAGCTAGCCTGTAACTTTATGAGCGTCTAGATATTGCTGTGATGGTAAACAGTAAAACTGTAAAGTTGCACAGAAACTAAACAGTGCAAACCTAAAAACACTGCACATTTATCTGACAGTTTTCTGTGTTTATCACTGCAAGCATCTTATTTCATGCCCTTGTGATCATGTGATCAGTTTTAAATATTCTTAAAAAAAAGATCAACTATATAACTGCTTTATTAAATGACATACTTAATGACATGCTGCTGTTTTTAAGGGTCAGAGTGGTCAAAAGAAGTACCAGGTGAACCTGCGCAGCCACTCTGCTCCCATTCAGGTCATGCTTATCAACAGAGATTCAGATTCCAGAGTGCCTGTGGTCTTCTCTGTACCCCCCACTGATGACATCTGTCAGATGCCAACTCCACCCAGCACCCCCGCGAGCCTGCAGAGATTCCCTCTTTCAGTTTCCACTTCCAACACCAACACCACCTCTTGCTGCAGCCAGGAGTCTTTCTGCTCAGACCACCAGATGGTGCTGCCAGAACATGATGATGTGCTGACTCCGTCGGCCACCCCTCCTGACGTGCAGATGGGTAAGGATGGGCTTTAGGGCATGTGAATTTTAATGCTGTTGAAGTTCTTCAACAAAACCACCACAGAGTTTTACTGCCTGCTAAAGAGGCTGCGGTGAACACATGTGTAATAAAAATTTTGCATTTGTAGTCAAGAAAAACTTCTACAACCTGAGTCATTTGTGAAATTTAAAGTGGCCTCAGAAGAAACTTCTGACATAGTGACCAATTCAGAAGAACTAGGTTTACTTTCTGATGTTCAGTTTTCGTTGGAATAGTTTTTACTAATTATATAGTCAACCAATTTGTGGTGCTACATAAGGTTTCAGGTTTTCGGTGTCAGAGTCACACACAGGAGCAAATGTGAAAACCACTGCACTAGGGTAATAAATATTACTTTATATTGTTGTAACTTTATTGCAGTTTATTGTTTGATAACAGCATTTTGGTTATTTTGTAAATGATTTAATTGCTAGCCATATGTTTAGTGAGAGCTGTTAATTATAGATTAAATTTTCTGCTAAAAAAGAGCATTTAATACATATTTTCATTAGAAGACTTCCTATCCTTTGTTGTAGACTTGGAAGTTACTCATGTTTAGCTAGGAAAAGAAAGTTTTCAGGAAGCCATTATATGTTGTTCTGATGTCGGTCAGTTTATGTTTTGTACACCCCTTTTTTGAGGTCCTATATAAAGACTGTCGTTTCTATAAAAAAATAAAAATAAATAAATGTATCAAACATCATATATTCTTAAAAGAATGAATGTGTCCTAACACACATGATAGTGTGTTTTCTTTTAAGAAAGACACACTGTCGATGTTAAACAATGAGTGATCTACTATGAGTGATGGGTGCTTTTGCTGTTACATTTGATTTGTAAGCACTGCCCTTCATTTAACTGCTTTTAACAATGGAGTTTGCGTTCCTCTTCTTTCTGTAGTGCCAGATTGTTATGGATGTTAACTATAAATCTATAGTTATAAATCCCATGCATGTTGGCTTAAAGAAAGAAACTGATAAAATATTTTAGATATAATGTGAAGGTGGTATAAACTGGCCTCAAGTAACAGTTGCGCATGTTGTTTCTGAACTTCAGTGCCTATTTTAACAGAATAAACTGCATGTGTGGTCCTGATTTTTAACACTTTAATGTATTTAAGCCTCAGGGGGCCCCAGGCCTGTGTACTGGGAGTGCCAGTCACAAGTCTGGATAAATGGGAGGAGGATTGTGTTAGTAAGGGCATCCGGCGTGAAATCTGTGTCAGAATAAAACGTGCAGATGTGTCCTCTGTGGTGACCCCTCAGGAGCAGTCAAAAGTGCTTCCTTCTTCATTTAAGGATTTCACTTCTGGTATTTTTGATGTTCACATAGTCATGTCTGGTCATGGCCGGATGCATTGCAACACTTCTTGGCATATTACTGCAACCGGTACTGTGCAGCCTTTGCTGGCATTTATTCAAAAATAGTTCCTTAACAATACCAGAAATTACCAAATCCACACCATAACTTTCAAGGTGAAGAAAAACTTGCATTATCATTATTTTTAATGGTAAATAGAGGTAAATGTAATTCTTGTAATTCACCGTGTAAAATTCTCAATTTGCTATTTACTTTTTAGTATCTGGTTATAAAGGTGTTTGTCAGCAGCACTGGAATGCAAAATGATTGGCCTGTCAGTCTTATAAAAATATCAGAGGATCTCCTGGTTGTTTAACTGTATTGCAGGATGGCTTCAGGGAAATGTTTTGCCTACAGACACAGTCCAGACAGACTCAGCTTCCAGTAAACCACGTACACAACATCAACATGGAAGTCATAGATGTTTTATTGTGAGGTAACGTGGAAACAAGCCTCACTTGACAGGAAGCTGCTTGTCAGTCAGTTGTCTAGTGAGTTCTGAGTCACTGAATGTGGAGCTTGTGTATTAAAATAGCTGCAATTCCAAAACGGTTGCTGCAGTACTTTTCTTAAAACCCTTTAAAGAAACCGGAAAGTCTGCACTTTAATCAGACACTGTCCACGGACAACACTGAAATTGATTATGTAAATGTGATTGATTTATTGTTTTAAAAGTATTGCTGTTTATCAGCTGACTTGGAAGTATTAGCTGTTGTAGAGTCTTGACATGCAAGAACACCAGAACTTATTAGTTGCTACTTTCTTCTGTAATACTATACAGTGCTAATATCTTGAAACAAAAAATAAAACTGCTGTCTGTCACTATGTTCCCTCTCTTAGCAAGCTGACTTTCAGAGTTACATGAACCAGATCTAGGCCGTAAGAAAAGAATCTAAAGTCTTAGGAAAACTGTAGCGTCAGTATGCACAGTTTGACCCATTTCTTTGCAGATTTACTTCAATCTCTTGTAGCTTGTGAAAAAATGATAAACAAGGAGAGTATGAACAAAATTTTGCACAGAAAACTTGATCTTCAATAACCTCAAAGTGCTGTTACTATGGGACAGTTTCATTTTTATTTATCAGATTCTCTGGAATAACATTCTCCACCTAAATGAGTCACAAGATATCAAATTTCTCCCAATCGCAGCTACTTGACAACTTGTTTACACTGCTTAAAGGTTGCCTCACCACCTGCCTAATACTGTGGAAAAATACACTTGTGCAAAACAGCTCTGGCCCCTCTGAGTATGGTCACAGGACCGCTGAAGTTATCCTGTGGTGTCCGTCACCAGGATGCCTGCAGTGGGTCTTGTTGGCGCTCCCTTAATTTGACTTGTTTTTGTACATTTCTGTAATGCTGAGACTGGATTCCATGCAACCTGTGGGCAGCCTGTTAAGGGTTATAACAGTATTTAGGTGGGTGGTGCTTGTAACATCCACGTTGATGCCAGTTTCCCTCCATCAGAATATTGCATTGCGGTGCCATATACTTCACTGGTTTTAATGTGGCTAATCATTGCATATGTTCATGTGGCTTTATTAAAAAAAGACTTCCAGTATATCTGACAGATCGACAGCTGACAGCTCTAAGTTTTATAGAGGATGAGTCAGAGTTGCACTAAAAGTAGAAGAGTGTCAAAGCGAAACCCAGTCTGACCATCCTTCCAGAAAATAAAAAAATGAGGAATTGCCCCAACAAAATCACAAGACCTTTCACTGAATGATTTTTACTTACTCAACATTTGGAAACACTTGGATTCTGTAAAATGAAAGCTTATGGTATGTTTTGCACAGTGGTGTGTAGATGAGAAGCCAGTGCATAGGGTTGGGTGTGTTTATTTTTTTTGTACATTAAGAATGAGTTAGGTAAAAATAATTCAGATTTAAAGTGGGCCATGTATAGGATTCTTTTCAGGCATGACCTCGTGGACATTAATAAATTAACAGCCTTTTGGCATTAACTTCTTATTTACTGGACAAATGAGATTGGTGGTAATCATGTTTTTCGAACTCTTACATTAACCCTGGAGAACCCATGGGGTCAGAGCCGACCCCATTGGTTTTTGAAGGAAACCATGGGGTCAAATTTGACCCCATGGGTTCTCCAGGGTTATAGTAAACAAGTGCACATTCCAACATTTGTTGTTTTCTGCCTCCAGATAACTTAATCCTTCATTATGAGGTTAAGTGACCTTGTTTCGACTCCTCATTCTGTCTGCAGTCTATCACGGTCGACCAGTGATGGGGTTGGAGCAGCAGGAGATGGACTTGGTGGACCAGGAGTTCCAGTCTGTTCTGGATGTGAGCAGCCTACTGAAGCTCAGTGCCACTGGAGACCACATGAAGGATAACCGAGAGGGTGAGGCCCAGGGATATGAATAGAATCATAAGTCTTTTTCCTTTTTTTAATGTTTACTTCACATTTGTTTCAGTTCTGATTCAGTTGACGTTCTTAGGTCTAAGCATGCTTTTATTTAATGTTTTTTCTTTCAGTGGGAGGAAAGGAATGAATTGTTTACAGATATGCTACAAATGGTCCAGAACAGTGAACGTTTAACACCACAGTGGAATAGAAACATGTTTTTAATTTTCTTTGTAGGAGCTGTTGACCTGATTGAGGAACTCATGTCCACTGATGGTAAGCATCACAGCACCTGTTTTAACTACATTCAGTATCTACGCTTAAATATATATTGCTGCTCACCCCTCCACAGCAGTGCATTGCTTGGCTTCCATTCATCGCCCCAATTTTCTGTAATGCTGTCTAATTGGGGGCACACTTACCCCTAACTACTGGAGGTAGTCTACCTACATATAGACCTCCATAAAGTCCTATTTCAGATAAACTGAGACCCCTAACTCTGTTATAAAGCTCTCTGGTTTTACCTTTCAGACCTTAGGCATCACTATAATGTGTCCATTTTAACGACTGGAGGTCAAAGAGAAGACATTCAAATGATTAACAGATGCTCCTGAGTTAATGCTAACATCCTGATGCTTAGCAGGTTTATTATTTGACATATTTAACATCTTAATTTGGCATATTAACATTTCCCAAAAAGTTGCTTCTGTTCACCTGGGAGTAGTGTTTTCAGTGGGAGAAACATTTCATCAGTCACCCAAGTCATCCACTTCTACAGTCTAAAGAAGAAATGCTGCTCTGACAGCACAACTCTTTGGGCTTAAACTCAAAAATAAAAGTGTAAAATTACCGAAAAAGTTCTGGTAGCTCATTGTTCAAAACATTTTTGTTAATTAAGAAAAGGGAAATTTCTATAGTAGACTACGAAAAAAACAGGAATGTTAAACATGAATATAAAATGTTATTTAATTGTTTATCTATTAAAGGAGCTGTAAAACTTATGAAAATACAGATGAAAGTGTAAATGTTTGCCCTCCTTCACGTTTTCCAAAGCAGTGCAGCGGGCTGGATTAATGTCTTTGTCGGGCCAATTCTGAACTCTGGGCCTTGCCTTTCACATTCTGATCTAGGTCCTAAATCATCAACAGCTGGAATGTGTGTTCAGTGTGGGTGCCATCTTTTCATTTTTGCACTGATTCCTTTCTCCAAATTCAGGTATAGACTACAGCTTCAACCTGGATGACAACGAGGGAGTGTGTGACCTGTTTGATGTGCAGATCCTGAATTACTGATGTCTGACAGTGACTCTGATGCACACTCTTACAATCTTGAGAAGCACTTTCTGCCTCTTAAAAACTGTAAAGATTTGTCCTATTTGTTAAAATTTCAGAGATGATACTTTGATATACCACTGTCATCTTACAAAAACAAAAAACAAAGACTTCACTGATGTGCACCTCACAGCTAAACATATCCAGACTCTGTCCAGCAAAAAGTGCCTGATTTAATGAACCATAAGGTATTTATAAAGCCATGAGCCACGAGGTCTCAAGTAAACAGAGAAATCCTTCACATTCCTGCTGCACTTTTGTGTCTCTGTATTTTTCCACATCCAACGGAAAGCTTGAGTTGTTGATAACTGTTTTCCTTTGCACAGCTTATCCACTTTTGGGACTGTAACATTGTTGTAGATAAGTTGAACTTTGCAATAACATTTCAGTATTTGCTTCTTTGATGATCCAGTTCAGGAGATGTAAGCTTTGTCTTCATGCAGTACGTCTTCATCTGTTCAGTTTCCCAGTTAAATTTCAACCACCGTTTTGTATTTATTGAATTAATGGTTTGGCTACATTTTGTTTACCTTGTTTTTGTGAAAATGTCAGAAAGTTTTCTTTTCTAAATTATTGTGATACTGCCATTTTAGGCCTCAGTTTATCCTATCATTAGTTAAATAATTGAATATTTTTACTTATTTAATTAAAAAAAAAAAAGTAGTTCAGGTTTGAAACTGAAGTTAGTTGACTGCCTTAATCATAATTTAATTTAATTTGTTGCACTTTTGTTCTAAATATAGTACAAATGCAGAGTTGGTTTTTTTTTTTGTATACTTCATTTTTTATTGTAAGATATATTGTTTATGTTCTCAATAAATCAGTTTAATGAGCACAGTTGTATTTGCAAAGGAAATTCATGTAAGGAAAATGAACAAAAATCACTCGAATGCAAATTTTGAGTCTGAAACAAGTAATTGTTTTCAAAATTGTCTTGAATCACACAGAAGGTATGCAACAATTCAAATTGGATCAACCCCCTCCCCCCCCCCCCCCCCCCTTTTTTTTTTTTTTTTTTCTTTTTTGGCTCAATAAAGTGTTTTGCTCTTTTAACAGATGGATAACATTTCTCAGATGCTTTCCACATTGTGTGACCTGCAGTATACACCAATACTTGAGTTCCACCAGCTGGGATGCAGGGAAAAAAAAATACCAAAGAATAATAAATAAACCTCACATCTAATGAATAGAAAATGAATGACACAAGTAAACATTCGATTGTATACATTTTGTCAAATTGGAGCATTTAAAAAAAAAGAAAAGGAAAAAAGAAAAACAAGTTGCAACAGACATCAAAAACATTTGAACTATGCAGTATCCTGTTTACATCTGTCAGGGTTAATGATGCCGATGCTGGACGGTAAGGGTAACAATATCTGAATGTGTCCAGCCCTCCCTCTGTCTGCAGCTACACATTTTCTAAGGAATTTCAGCTCAGTGGTAAACCCATATGTAGTGATAAAGTACGATTACAAACTTGTCGTCATTGACTCATAAAAAAGTGTTTTTTACCCCGCTGTGCAGCCTCGGCTCTCAGTGCAGAGGAGCGAATCTGTGTGTGGAAAAATGTGTGTTTCAGATGTTCCTAGGAATTCAGGAAACAACAAATGCGGCGTTCCCACATCAAACCAAAGTCCCAGTGGATGTAGATATATCACACGATTCTGAAACACCAGCAGCGCACTACAGCAATTCTGTTGATGGTTAATGTTTGTTGGTTTTTTTTGTTTTTGTTTTTTTAAGAGTTTTCAGGATACATCCTGAGCTGAGAAAAACAGATATTTGGCAAACATACAGAGGTTTAAAGTCTTTGCTCACCCTTTCATAGGTGCACGATATAATATCTGGTTTACAGGCTGTGCAGATTATTACATGAAATGGGTCTGGAGTTTTTATTCATGGTTGATTGTAATTAAACAAAGCACTTTTTCAACAAAGCTGAAGTTCCAGCAGGTCTGGTTTTTCTTTCCTTTGTGGGTGTTTTTAGTGTGTAATGCAGAGAGAGTTTAGTAATAAATCTTAACTGTGTGGGCAGAGTGCAAGTTTCTGGTGAAATTTCAGAGAAGCACAAGTCTACTGAACTCCTTATATTACGTCCTGCAAGATATTAAAAAAGGGTGAGGTAGGACATTAGGTTGAAAAAACAAACAAACAAACCTGTCAAAGAGAGCATAAATCTCTAACTCTGCAATCTAGTATGTTCTTTAAAAGAAGGCCAGCTCAAAAACAAGACCTGAAAGACCACAGAAAGCAACTAAAGTGGAATATTGCAGAATTCTTTCCTTGGTTTAAAAAAACAACCAAGAACACTGGGGAGGAGGTAGACATATTATTGGCAAAGTCTACTCTCCAGATACACCCTCATGATAAATGATCAGCACAGTGTGTTTCACAAGGTGCAAACCGCTGGTTACATTCAGCAACATGAAAGACAGATTAGACTTTCCCTTTTTTTTTTTTTACAAATGAAACCAAGATGAACTTTTATCAGACTGATACGACAAGAAACATATGGAGGAAGAGAGAAATGACTCGTGATATGAATCAAACCACATCATCTGTCAAACATAGTGGAGGCAGTGTTATGGCATTGGCATGGCTGCCAGTGCAACCGGGTCACTAGTGTTTGATGTGCCTGCTTATAGAAGTAGCTGGATGAATTATGAAGTGTACAGGCCTGTAGTCTCTGCTCAGATAGCATTTTACAGTGCACACGGAAAAAACCCAAAACATCCTGGAAAATCAACCCAAGAGTTTCTCGGGGCAGAGAGCTGGGATATTCTTAACTTGCCACTTGGTCACCTGACTTCAACTTAGAAAAGCATGCTTTTTGAATCCAAAAAAACAAGCAGCAACTGAAGTAGCTGTAGTAAGAGCCAAGTGGAGTATCTCAAGAAATGAAATGCAGCAGTTGGTGATGTCCGTGGACTTGGATTTTCATCCAGCTATTAAAAAGAATCCTTATATCTAAAATTTATTTTAAATATAAAATCAAAAAATTTCCAGATTTTGAAAACGGAGCACTGTGTATAAGAATGTCCGTAATTCTTGAAAAGTTAATGCAATACTTGAATTAGTTCTCAGTGAACCCACTGTGGTGGATGTCATTGTCACTAATGGATACTACTGTAAATAAATACATCTACTCCTGCAAAGAGTAACTACAAACTGTCTCAGCAGGTCTTTTCATAAAATATATGTGGCTGAAATGATTTTTTTTTCTCTTCAACAGAGGGCAAAAGTAATATATATTGGAGCTCTTTGAAACCAGCACATAAACTGTTCGCTTTGGCAGAAAAAGACTGTTTTTAGGAACAGACTGTTAAAACTAGTGGAATTTTTGAACAGTTTAATGATTTGCAAGCATTTTGCTACTGCTGCTACACCCTACATCAACAAAAGCTTTATATGCTCTCCTGCTGGACCTTGTGTGCATATATAGACACATAGACCTCGCTGACATTTTAGTCATGTCTCATATTGAGAATGAGTTTGTCTCTTGGGATGCAGTGTGGGAGTTGAATGACATTTCCATCCCCTCCTCCACATTAGTTTCTGTTGTTTTGCTTCCCCTCTTCCTTCGCTTCGCTTCAAACTTCTTGGCCACTCTCATCATGTGCATCTTAAAGGAAGACCCCACAAAGGCATAGAGGATCGGGTTCAGACAGCAGTGAGTGAGAGCCAGGCTTTCTGTCACCTGAGCCGCCTGATCAAGCACCTTACTCGCCCCGCAGTGGGTCACTAAACTGTAGACTGTATCCATTGCCCGATACACCTTAACCACGTTGTAAGGCAGCTGAGTCATCACAAACACCCCTACGACAATGAGAAGGACACGCAGAGCTTTCCACTTCTTCCCTCTGCTCTCATCAGGGAGGCCCCGGAGTGCACAGCCCACCCGCCAGTAGCAGGTCACCATGACCAGCAGAGGAAGTAGGAATCCCAACAACACCTCGACCACCTCTAGGACAGCTTTACCTCCTCGAGCCATAGATGAAGGATAGATGGTTAGACAGATATTTCTATCAGATGCCTGCCTCACTTCTGAGCGTATTAAATCAGGAAGGCCAAGGAGGAAAGCTGTCACCCAAACAGCTAAACACACCTTCCAACAGCATTTCCTGGTGAACGCCCTCTGTAGCCATCGTCTTTGGTCTCTATCCTGTGCTCTGACCAGCGATAAATAACGATCCAAGCTGATGCACGCCAGCAGCAACATGCAGCAGGTGAAATTCACTGTGTAGCAGGCGGACACGATTTTACAAACAACCTCCCCTAGCTCCCAGCCCCTTGCAGCATCAGCAGCCCAGAAAGGGAGCGTGAGGAGCAGGAGCAAGTCGGCCACAGCCAAGTGGGTCAAGAAGGCATCTGTCATGGTCTTCAGGCGTTTGTGGTAGGCGTAGACAGCCACGACTAAAACGTTTCCAGCCAGTCCCACCACCAGACACACGGTGTACATGATGGGCAGGAAGAGGGCTGCGAAAGATCGGATGTCCCCTTTCTCGCATACGGCAGGATAGTCATCATAGGTGAAGTTGTAGGTGGTGTTTTCATAGTCGTAGTCTTCCTCTGAGAATTCCATGTTGATGATATAAAACTGTCAAGGGAAATACAGATGTAAACATTCACAAAAATATACATCCCCAGAGTGATACAAACAACAAACACTTGCAGGATTTATATACGAGGCAGATTTAAATCCAGTTCTTGAGATATGACTTAACTGCAGTAATTCAGGGCAGTCATTTAGAATTTCCTTGATTATCCTCTTAGAAAAAACCCAAAAACCCTGAAACCTTAGAGATTAACCAAATGAAACTTTATTTATGTTGTAAGAGCACTGTACGTTTCATTCTCTTTCAAGCTTTTCTTTTTTCCTGTCCTCCAGTCTCTCTTGATCATTCGTAGTAAAAGCTATGACTGCATGCGTAATGGTGCATTCTCAACAAAACCAAAGAAGAGGGCATAGTACATTTGTGCAAGTTTAAATATTGCAACATTGCTGAAAAACAGCCTAAGCATGAACCAGCTGGGGTTCTCCTGACACCACTGACAAATCAGAAATGGAGGATGCAGAGATAACGATTGGAGTGGTCTGGTTAAACTTTGCTTTTAGATAAAACACAGAGAAAATGAACTCAGTTTGGAGAAAGGTAGGCTACACTGTAACGGCTGAAAGTATGTTGCTGTAACGTGATTGGTTGCCGTGCTCCTCCTCTTTTTAAATGTTGGGGACCAATATCTGAGGGGAAAAGTTGGTTTGCTTTTTGTATGAACACACCATATTATTGTAATAATATGGTTAAGTATAGGCTGACCCACTCTCATCGAAACAATAGATATGAGTACAGTGAAATTAATCTGCAAAATGAATAATGCTTGATTATGATCAAAAAAGAAGAAAATGTCACAGGAACCCCAAATTCCAAAACCCAAGTTACAGCATGGCTAGTATGTCATATGATGTGTTTCATATTTTTAAGGTAAGGATGTCAGTAACGCTAGCACAAATTCCCAAAAGCCATACAGCTTTGGGGTTCATGATCACCTCGAATATGCATACAAGAAAACAATGAAAAAGTTTTCCTCATGAAAATTTAATCAACAACTTTAAAGGCAAGTGGCTGTTAGTGTTATAGAGAAGGGTGCAACCAGAGGACGCATTCTGCCATGGCTGTAGTTTTAAAACCGAGTGCTGTAGTTCTCATTTCTATTTTCTCTGTTTTCTTCTCAGCTTCAGTTTTTTTGTATTTTCAAGAGTTTCACTATTGCGAGAAATGCTGAATGAGAGATTGTTCTGAGGGAGTGAAGTCAGTGCAACAGAGGTCAGGATGTATACCACAGGTGATTCATATAACCACTCCTCAAACATAAGAATACTGAACAAATTATATACCTTATTGGTTAAAAGAAGAGAGGGATTTTGTTGTAAAAATACTGAAAAGCATTTCACCGTGTCTTTAAACATTCTGCTTGAGCAACAGTGTGCACATTACTTGGCAGGGGGACTATCTTAAATCAAGAAGGAACACAAATTAGAAACTGACAAAAATAAATCAAAATTTAGCGCCACGATTCCTGTAAAGCTGCAGGCAACTATAGATCTGATGTCTGGATTTTATGTTCCCATTACAATAAAACAGTAAAATACAACACTGCTAAGCTGTAAGCAGAACTGGAGCCACATTAGGAAACATTTAGAAACTTCACGTTCCCTGGGTTTAAGAAAATACATGTAAAGAAGAAATACTGCAATCTGGAAACAGTTGTGTGATTGTGTGTTAATTATTCTGTCGTGATGCTATCAGTGGTAACATCTGGACACCATACCCTGACTTGAACTCTTCCTCCCTTTTTGTACCTTCACTTTGATAAATAAAACAAGTTCATTTAGCCTCTGTGCAGACTGATAAGTCCAAAGTGCACTAGTTTCTACCAGTGCATGTTATCAAATTTCCCTGGAGATCCTCTTGCAAAGATTACAGCACATTAATCTCCTCTCCATTGACTTTCACAGGGGAATATTATTGTTGCCACTACATTCATTTGACAATTACATTTATAATTATCTTCAAAGTGTTCCCCTTTTTTAGACATTGATTTCGAGGTTTTTAGAGTCAAGTTCAGAGCACGAGATGCCCACATTTTTTCACTTCTACACACAAATAAATGATCAACAAATAAAGTGCAATGGCACGGGAAATATTTAGAGAACCATGTCAAACATTTGCACAGACTGACCCAATCAAGGTTGTTTGTAATATGATTTTTCCCCTTGTAAAATAAACTGTAGACACAACACTACTGGCAGTATCTTCATTACTTTTGCCTGGTTATATGGGTTTATCATGTGGAATGTTTTTCAGTTAACTGTTGGGCATTATTAAAAGGCCATTGGTTGTTTTCTGCAGAGCAACCATATTCAGAAAAGCATCCTTTCTGTATGTAGTGTCATAGTCATGGACTCTTACATTAAACGTGGCCAAAGTTCTTCATCCTAGACTATTGTCCCAACACCCAACACAGCATTCAGACCATGACTCTCACGGGTGAGAATGATCATTAGAAAGGTGGTGGATCAGCCCAAAACTACACAGGAAGAGTTGTTAATGATCTGAAGGCATTTGTGACCACAGTCACTAAAATGCCATCCGTAACAATCTATACATTAATAGATAGAAATCTTGCAGTTCCTGCAACGTCCCCCTGCTCAAGAACAGACATGTACAGGCCAGTGAACATTTAAATGATACAAGGCTTGGGAGAAAGTGCTGTGATCAGATGAAACCAAAATCAAGCATGGAGCATGGAGGTGGAAAAATATCCTGGGACTGTTTTTATGCAAAGGGTACAGGACAAATTCTTGGACAAGTACCTACTTCCCTCAGGAAAACACTGAAGATGGGTCGTGGATGGTTCTTCCAGCATGACAATGACCCAAAACATACCGCCAAGGAAACAAAGGAGCACAATATGGTCATGGACCATAAATCCCACTTAATGGTCACTATAGCTTACCCTATATATCTTACCCTATCTCTACCATCCTGTCACACCAATCTCCTGCATGTCCACCTTCACTACATCCATGAATCTTCTCTGTGGTCTTTCGCCTCGTCTTATGCTCCAAAGGTATTTGCTCATCTGCCTTCACACCCACATGAACTTGGGTGAGATCCCATTTTTAATCTATAGGGTTTAATGTGATATCAGCCCACCCAATCTATAACAGCTTTAACTCTCCAGGGAAGGCTTTAGACAAGGTTTAGGAGTGCGTGTATGGGAATTTTCAACCATTCTTCCAGAAATACATTTCTCTAATTCATCCCAAAGGTGTTCTGTCAGGTTGAGGTCAGGACTCTGTGCAGGCCATTTAAGTTCTTCCACACCAAATCTGCCCAACCATGTCTTTATAGACCTTGCTTTATGCACAGGGACCATCCCCCAACTTTTCCCACAAAGTCAGAAGAATGAAACTGTCCTTTCACTGGAATCACAGGCCTCAGATAAAGTCCTGAAAAAACAACCCCCACCCCCTCCACTAAACTTTACACTTGCACAATGCAGTCAGGCAAGTAACGTTCAAACCATTTCAGTGTTGCCTCTATAACTTCATCTCAAAACTATTCAACATAAGCTGTCCCTCTGATATTTTCATTTGTAAAAAATAAATAAACAAAATGAAATAAAGCATTATCGAGAAAGACAGATACGATTTGGAGAACTATTCTGGCCAAGAGACACATCAGACATGACATCAGAGCAGTGGAAATTTTTACTCTGGCCCGATTAGTCTTAGTTTAGATCTAACTGTTTCAAGACACAAAGTTGGTTGGATGTTTGTGGATCCTGCTGTGTAGCACTGAGAAGGAACTGTGATGGTTTGAGAGGATCTTTGTGTGACAAGGTTGATTTATTGTAATTTATTCAGAATTCAAAGGAACACCTAAGTCAACAGCTTGGAACGACAAACAATCATCATCTGTTTGGAGTTTATAGTGAACATTATCTCTCCACCACAGCTGGTTATTGCTGTGGTCCACCCTCCTTGAATGTGGTTCTGCCCCAGGTTTCCTCCTCTAGAAATTGTTCTTTTTCAATGCCACCGTTGCTAACTTGAAATGAAGTTGAATCACTTGTCCTTTAACAGGACAGTGAGCAAACCACCATAACAGATGACCTGGCCTCCTTACTCCCCCAGCGTAGACCCAACAGAGATGGCTTGGGATGAGCTGGATTGTAAAGTGAAGGAAAAGCAACACGTGTTCAGCATATGTGAGAATGGCTTCAGAATAAACATCTTGAGGCAAAATTACCAAAACTAATTAAAGTAAAACTCTTATCAAAGCGTAATGTTAAGGAATGATTTATTATTTGGTGATTATATATTATATTCTGCTATTCCCTATATCTTAACATATTCTACTGTTAAATAGTCTGGTCTGTTTTTGTTGATGTTACGGTACTGGAGCAACTGTAACCCACATAATTTCCCCAGGAATTAATGAAGTATGCTGATTCTGATTCTGATTAAAGACATATGTTGGTTTACAATGAATCCATATGTGTTATTTACACAACCCCAGTTGGTCCAAGCTCACGACCATCCATAATGAGAGCCTGATTCTTGATTGAAGGTTTCTTCAAGATGTCTTGCTATGGAAAGGGACTTTTTTACACCCAGCCAACAAAGTGCTGCTCAAGGAGGAAATTGATGATCTTCTTTTTGTGCAATAATGTTCCTGTTTAATGTTTACTGAGTGCTCATTAGTTTTACTCTGCACTGTAGAAAACAGTAATAAAGGAATAATAATAACTGAGTCGATAAGTTCAAAAATTTCAGTCGTACTATGTTAAAATATAGTCATTTACATGTGAAAGTCCTACACTTAAATAAATGAGAAAAAGGCCATACTCTCACTAATACATGTTTATCTTCGTACAAGCTTGTAAAAGACCTTATCATTTCTTTTTAGTGGATCTGGTGTATTTAAAGTATAAATGATAAAGTGAAAGTACCTCATATTACATGCTGTGCTTGAATAAATATCTGCATGTCACTCCACATTGATTCAGCAAAACAATCTAAGAACCAGTTACGATAAATCACATTTCTAATATTACTTTAAATTGTACTTGCTGCTGATTATTTTACATTCATTTGCATGTAAAGCTATTTAAATCTTTATTTTACTAAAAACTTTACTGGAATGCATGACTCAAGTAAATATCTAACTTCTTATTCAATAAATGCTTCGTTATAATGTTTCTGACTTCTTAATACCTACATTACGAAAAACTGACAAACAAACAGACTTAAATCACTCAGTAATATAAAATATTACAAAAATAAATGAATGGTGACTGCATAGCACAGGTGAGAAAACGAACTCACAACAAACCTGTCTCTCGTGTTCAACGTAAATCTAAGCAGCCAATCAGCTTTTAAAACGAAGCTTGCATGAATACAATAGAAACATGAATATGTCTCATAGATACATAAAGGTGTTTGATATTTACTCACTGTGTCTTATTAACGATCGGTCCCGTGTGCACAGCGAGCTCGCTCCAAGCTGCTGACCGGCTTCAGACTGCTCTGAGGAGGTACGTTTGATTTGACACCAGCGCAGCGCGTGTGGGCGGGAAGTAAAAAAAACAACAAAAAAACAAATCAGTATGTGAGTTTGATCGATTCAGATTTTTTATTTTAAAGTTTTTGTTTATCTGAAAGGGTAAGCATGTAACACCACTGCATTTATTTTATTTACCTAAACTATTTTTTTGCAATGCATGTGCAGGAGTGGATTATTGTAAGGGACAGAAACTGCCATTGTGAAGTTTCCATTTGTTTCTCCACTGCAAATTGAATAAAACTCTGTATTCATAAATACTAAAATAAAGACTCAAGCTTTGGATTTAACAGAAAGCACATGTGGAGATTTTCGGGCTGCTCAGCGGGCATACCTCGCTCCAGTATTTAAAACAGATGTATGTAGGCCCCACAGTAAAAACAAGAAAGAAGCAAAGGATTTACTCAGGGAATCTGGTTGTGCCATCTGGTGCTTTGTTTTCGGGTTTCTCTTCACGTAAATGAAAAACTCCAGCAGAAGCCGGTGGAGAAAATGCACAAAATTCTGCACAAATCAAGGAACTGAACCCTTCATGCTCAAATGCTCCCACTGATGTCCCACCAGTGCTTGGAAGAAACCTATGCACATGCCTGGAGATGACACATGCGGACACACTTGTTACTCTGCATTTGAATACTAAGCCACATCCATAACTCCAAACCCTACACTAAACTTACCCGAACACAGTTTTAACACCTTAAAAACCAACTTGCTTTGCAGCAGTTCTCATAAAGCACAAATTGTTCTAAGCATTTGGTTTAAAGCTGAAACTCATTTTCCAGCCGGATGAGTTTAACAGTAGGTTTCCTCCATATTTTGTCAGATTTAATTCAAATTTAATGTTTGTTAGCTTGCATCAAATATACTCTGCCACCCGGATACTTTGATTATATTTGGGCTGTCTCTGTGTGAAGGGAGCACCCGCTGGTTTCAAATGCATTCACATTTGCAGAAAAAATAAAGGGGACAGGATTTCAAAACAAGTTTTATGTTGCTGCAAAGTTTAACAATGTGATGAAAAACCCTTTTATGTAATGCATGTGATATAAAACAAAGAAAAAGTATTTCTGTTTCCATTTCTATCGTTTTCTGACGTTCCAACAATAATATATCACTGACGGAGTTGTTAAAGGATTTGTCTGTCATCGAGTCAGGAACTGTTCTTACCACTGGGAGGAAATCTGTCCAGTTTCAAGTCCAGCTGAATCTTGTATCCGTGCAGTTCAATTGCACTTCTGAGAAGGATGACTCAGACCGAGAGAAGTCAAGTGACAGGAGACAGAAACCAAGTCACACTAAACCATTTGTTTGTGGTGTTTATTGAGGAATTGTTTCTGTGTCTGAACATGACAGAACATGTTTAGACTGAGTCAGAGTAGACACTCTAAGAACATTTGGACAGGGAGAGTTCAAAGAAGGAGGAAGTAGACCAGTGCCACTGAGAGATGTACTGTATTTCACTGTACGCCCACGCCCACGGCGATAACAGCCTGCAGAGTGAAGAGTGAAGATTTGTTTTTCATCTATCCACATTTGGCAGAAGAACAGAGTTTTTTCTCTTCTGTTCAGCGTTCCCACTGAGGCCAGTTGGAGCTGTTCGATCAACAGGAAACCAACAGACACTCAGTTCGCTCTGATTTTATGAATGAAATTGTTTTGCATTTGTTATTTCTCTGAGTGAGCTGCTCTGTCAGTGATTATCGCAGAAAAATGACATTGTCTTTTTAATTATTACAAAGCGGCCTGCATGGGGCAAAAATTACATCATTACATCCTGCCACACCACAAAGTTGCCCTGCTAAGTTGCAAAACAGAAGATGTCCAAATTCTCAATAAACATGTCCATTAAGGCCACATCAGGCAAGTTGTTGTAACACATTTGATTGGTGTAACAAATACTAAAACTAAGATTTCCTCATGTGTTTTTATTTGGTTTTAGGTTGTTTTAAGCTAGTTTTTATTTGTTCAATATTTTATTAATTTTTCTTTTTTTGCATCTTTAGTTAAATGAACTTTTTTCACATATAGTTTTAGTATTTCATTATTTAACCTTGGTTATTCAATAATCTTGGTGCTGGAGTTTCTAATAACAGTGAATTGGCAGCATATCCTTCAGGCCCTGCGACCTGGCTCTATCACATGCTCTAGAAACTCGGTGGTGATGTAGGATCTCTCTCTCTCTATGTGTGTGTGTGTGTGTAGTACATTCGACAAATAACTAGTTTTTTGTGCTTTAACTCTGGATGACTTTATTTGAAACTGAAATTCATGAAACAATAACAGTTACAGACAGAAGTCTGAAAACTTACTCTTTATTTCATCAAAACCAGTAAAATGAACAAGGCCACATTCAAAACTTGTGAACATAAACATCAAATTATAATTGTATCAGATACATTCATTTATGTAGTGCCTTAATAACCTTTTTATATTACACACATATTTCTTATATACCACTGGTCTGAGAAATATTGTGAATTTTATAGTTATAGTGTCGGTCTTCATTTCTGTTTTTCTTTTTATTTCATCATCTTCAGAAGAAACAAAGCAGGAGACTCACTGAGAAGAAGTGGAGGAATAAATACATCAGTTTGAACAATGTTAATCCATCAACCAGATAAAATAGCAACTGGAGTCATTTAATGTGTTAGTAATCGTTCCCATTGTCTTCACTTTTCATGTACTTACGCGCTAGACGTGATCACTCCTTCACTTCATTCCTTTACTGTATCAGAATTGGAGCCAGACTCCCTCTACGAGTTTTGGGTCTGTTAGGAACAAAACAAAAAATAAAAAATTAAAAATGAACCAGTCCTGCTGTGTTGATCTTCATACCAAAAATGCCACACATTTCTTCATTGTTGCTGCTGCTCAGCAGAAACTTGGACCTGATTCTTGATTTTTTTTTTATTGCACTGTGTGGTTACCTGTAGGGTTGTGGCTTTATGTCTGATCCCTGCTGTGGTTTCTGTAATAAAAAGAGAAAAGGGTTTTAGGGGGAGCTGCTAGTTTCACACACCATGCAGAAGTAAAATGAATGAGATGCAGTCAAACTGCTGAGTTTTCTTTTAAACAACAGAAAGAGTAAACTGCTGATATGCTGCAAATTGTTTTGAGATGTAAATACTGAAATTATTATGATTATTCCTTAATTTATTTTACTTGTTAAACAGAAATTTGCCTTACTGTGTGGTGTCGTCGACATCCTGCTTGTGTCACGCGGCATTTTTTCAGATGTTTAACATTTGGGCTTTTCACCTTCGTGTTGTGTACAGAAGTTATCTCCTCTGTCTGGGAAAAAAGTATTCAATATTTAGACACCACATCTTCTTATTTCATTTCATTTTGATAGTTTCTGTAATAATTAATGAAAATCTAGACACAGGTTTTGTAAAGTTGTCCTCCTTACCGGTGTCGGCTGTTCAGCTGTCATCTCAGATGAGGCCGTGATGAGCAGGATCGCCTGCAGACACAAAAGGACCAGCAATGTGTTTTTGTTCATGACGAGTGGCTGAAGAGTTTGATAAAGATGTGAAACACACACACACATAGGCCTTTATATACTCTTCGCCAACAAATAACTTCCATCTGAAGAGGGAAAAAAATAGGGTGTGTGTGTAGATAAAATGTAGCTTGTCCAAAAACGTGCAGCATATATGAAAGCTGTTTGAAGGGGGTTGTTTAACTTATCTTGATTTAATTTGATCACGTCATTTACTCTGTGTTTATTTACCTGATCTCTTGGTTTCCTTCCTGCAGTCCCTCCTTGGGTATTTCACAACAGTTAAAAAAAAATGTGTCACTGAACTCAGCAAAGACCAGAAATGAAACACTTAATCTTCATTATAAAAAAAGAATGAATAAACACAGGACTGTCAGAGTTTCACTTTCTATTGAAGACCTTTTTCCACAAGCAACATTCGAGAAGGAAGATTTTAAATTTCAGTCTCGTGAGGTGTTTTCTTAAGGATAACCTGGATATTTGCTTCTATATGTTCTAAACTATATGTTTTAAACAGTAGAGTTAATAATTTGGTAGCTGTTAACCACTGTGGCCTTAGTTGCATAACAAAGTGTTGCTAACATGCATAAAACCACAACATGCCCTTCACTGTAAGGGAAGTGGTGTGAGTTTAAAGCGGATTTTATCTCTGTTTTACGGTAACAAGCGATATGTTGAGATGGGGAATCTTCAGGGAAATAGTATAACGTAAACCCCACTAGAAAATGAACATTCTTAGATGTTGTTTCGTTTATGAGTGGGTGGATGTGGGTTCATTATTGTGAAATGTGCACTTACTAAATGTTTTCATCCAACAGCCGGCACACACTGCTGTGTATGACTGCCACATTATAGCTACAAGAGAAGTGCGTGTTTGTCCTGTAATTCCCCGTAAAGAAAAGGAAAACCTGCTGTTATGTAATACATGTGGACTTTTCTTTTACAACAGGGGTGTCAAACTTATTGCGGGGAGGCCAGAATCGGCCAAGCAAAGACTCCGATTACAAATACAGTTACTACAATTTCCATTGCAACTGAGCATTACCTCAATGTGCTTGCGGTAGTCATGGTAATGCGTCCAAAAGTCTGTGACATCATTTGTATGCCACACACACTCAACACAAAAAAACAGAGGACGTCGAGGTGATGGTATACCTGCTGCTCGGCCTGTTGCCCTCGTCACTGAGTGGCCGATTGGTGGCGTGCAGTCTGTGGATGTCACATTTTAAGATTGACTCAACTCTTAGAACCCAGGCCAGAAAAAAAAATCTTGTACCGTGTATTTCCATCTAATGGAAAACCCTAAAAAGTCGAGTCCAGTCGCCTTCTTTCCAAGCTCGTTAGACTAGGAATAAAATCATTATTTCAAGTGATATATTTACTGAATAGAATAATGAATGCTCTTCACGCTTTCCAGCTGTCAGTGTGATTATAACTCAGACTTGTAGCGGTTGATGTGAGTTTGACCTTTTTATGTTAAAACATATGTGTTAAACTTCATAACTAGCAGGTACTTGCAAATTATTGATCCTTGATGAAGATAGTGGGCGCTACAGTATACAAATCAATATAAATTATTTACATTGATATAAAGTTGCAGTGATGAATATTTCTTGCGATAGTCTTTAGTCCTCTGGTCTTGTTTCATCTGGTTTTCTTCTGAAAACACACACACACACACACACACACACACACACACACACACACACACACACACACACACGCAAACAGAAAAGAGGAAAACTCATTGCAGAGGAATTAACATTGGACTGATGTTAATAAAACAGCAGCACTTTTCTTGCATGGAGAGATGTTTTCTTTTTCCTCACCTGCACAACCGATTTGATCAAAATTTGATCAAAATGTGTTTCACTGTTTTTTCAGAGCTTCCTGTCAAGGGTTATGTTGTTGCCATAAACTGTAAAAAGAGATCTTTCCACAGCCTGCACTGTTTCCTGTGTGCAGGTGTTCAACATGAAGGCCGCATCATCCAGCTCGGATCTTCTTTTAGCAGACATCAGAACTTTTTTATGCAGTACACACGACCTGATATTGCACACCTGATTTGACTTGTTTCTGTTTCTTACTTACTGCATAAAGTGGTTATAAATTTAAGTCAAGTTCTTTATGACTCGGAGGGTGTAATAACTGCACATGTGACACGTGACAATTCATTTCAGTGCAAGATAACATTTTGATTTCTGAGTTTACATTCATACATAATTACCTTCACAAAAAGACAGTCCTGCACAGTATCTTAGCTCTTCTGGACAGAGATCTCAGATGTTGTTCCTGAGATCTGCTGGAGTCACTCGGCTAGCTTCAGAGTCACTGAACCAAGTGCTCCGATTCCTACTGGAACCACTGTTACCTTCACCCTCCACATCTTCTTCAGCTCTTCTCTGAGTCCTTGGTACTTCTCCAGCTTCTCATGTTCCTTTTTCCAGATGCAGCTATCATTCTGTATCGCTATGTCAGTCGCTACGGTCGTCTTCCTCTGGTTGTCCACCACTACTATGTCCAGTTGGTTAGCTATCACCAGTTTGTCCGTCTGTATCTAGAAAACCCAGAGGGTCTTAGCTGGGTCATTTTCAACCATCCTTAGAGGCGCCTCCGATTTTGACCTCGGCCCTTCTTGGCCATACTCGGGACAGATGTTTCTGTATACTGTGCCGCCACTTGGTTATGGCATTCTATGTATGCCCTGCCTGCTTGCATCTTGCATCCTGCTGTTATGTGCTGGATTGTCTCAGGGGCATCTTTACACAGCCTGCACCTGGGGTCTTGCCTGGTGTGGTAGGCTCCAGCCTCTATGGATCTTGTACTTAGGGCTTGTTCCTGTGCTGCCATGATTAGTGCCTCTGTGTTGTCTTTGAGTCCACCTTTTTCCAGCTACTGGTAGGATTTCTGGATGCCACCAATTTATTTTTTTTTTAGCTACCAGTGGTACATAGCGTGCAGGGGCCTGCACGGGGCCTCAACAGGAGCAGCAGCACAGTTATGTCCATGACATCTGGGACATGTTTCGGCGCAGCTCTGATGACATCAACATGTTTACGGAAGCGGTTGTGGGATTTATCGGGAAACTAGCGGACGACACAGCAGAAAGAACTATCATCCGAACGTTTCCCAACCAGAAGCCGTGGGTGGATAAAAACATCCGCGACGCTCTGAGATCACGCACCGCTGCCTACAATGAAGGGCTTGTCTCCGGTAATATGGACCTATACAAGGCTGTGCGACTCTAGGAGCCTGTGGAAAGGACTGCGGACTATAATGGACTATAAACGACCAGCTTCTTCAATGATGAATGCAGATGCTTCACTGGCTGATGAGCTGAACACGTTTTATGCTCGCTTCGACGCCGCAGCAATTAAAACAACAAACGGCTGCGCGCGCTCGGAGTGCACCAGTGAAGAAAATGCATTCGTCATCACAGAGCATGCCGTGAGGAACACCTTCAGGAGGGTGAACACCAGGAAGGCAGCAGGACCAGATGCAATCCCTGGCCGGGTCCTTAGAGCCTGCGCTGATCAACTAGCACCGGTGTTCACGGAGATCTTCAACCTCTCCCTGGCCCAAGCTGTGGTTCCCACGTGCTTCAAACAGTCCATTATTGTCCCTGTTCCAAAGAAACAACAGCCCGCTTGCCACAATGACTACCGTCCAGTAGCACTGACTTCAATTGTAATGAAGTGTTTTGAAAGACTGATGAGAGATCACATCACTTCTTCACTTCCTGCCACCATCGACTCACTTCAGTTTGCTTACCGGACTAATCGTTCCACAGACGATGCCATATCTCACCTGCTCCACACATCCCTGAGTCACCTGGACACTGGCAGAGGGAATTATGTTAGGATGCTGTTCGTGGACTACAGTTCAGCATTCAACACAATAATTCCCTCTAAGCTTTTCACCAAGTTGACGGATCTAGGACTCAGCTCATCACTGTGTCAGTGGATCCTCAACTTCCTCACAGACAGACCCCAATCAGTGAGGGTGGGAAACACCACCTCCATTGTCAAGTTTGCTGACGACACTGCTGTTGTGGGCCTGATCTCCGACAACATCGAGACGGCCTACCTGGAGGAGATTAGGAACCTGGAGACCTGGTGCCAGGAGAATAACCTCCTCCTAAACATCAGCAAGACTAAGGAGCTGATCGTGGACTTCACTACAAAGCAGGCGAGGAATTACAAACCCCTCATCATCAGTGGCACGCCAGTGGAGAGAGTGGACAGTTTCCGATACCTGGGTGTCCACATCACTCAGGACCTGTCATGGTCCTGCCACATCAACACCCTGGTTAAGAAAGCCCGTCAGCGTCTCTTCTTCCTCAGAAGACTTAGAGACTTCCATCTGCCACTGAAGGTGCTCAAGAACTTCTACTCCTGCACCATCGAGAGCGTCCTGACGGCAAACATCTGCACCTGGTTTGGGAACAGCACCAAGCAGGACAGACGAGATCTGCAAAGGGTGGTGCGCTCGGCAGAACGCATCATTCAATCAGAGCTCCCTGACCTGCTGTCCATCTACACCAAGCGGTGCAAGTCCAAAGCTAGGAAGATTATGATGGACCTCTCCCATCCCAACAACGGACTCTTCTCACTGTTGAGGTCTGGGAAGCGCTTCCGCTCCCTTAAGGCCAAAACAGAGAGAATGAGGAGGAGCTTCTTCCCCCAGGCTATTCGGGGCCTGAACCAGGTGTAGGACTGGACTCTCCCAAACACGTCACTATAAGACTGGACTCTCACACACGTCACCACACGCACCACCACACATTTCCTATAATCCTATAATTCCTATAATTTATAATCCTTATCTTTATAATCTCTTCTGCTATTTGCATATTCTTTACTGTAAATTCCTAAGTTAATTTGTAAATTTTGTAGTAAACTGTAAATTGTAAATATTGTAAAACTTTTCTTCTGTCATTTAATGGTCGGGCATTGTACAGCTACAAGCATTTCACCCCCATGTCATACTGTGTATGGTTGTGTGTGTGTGTGACAAATAAAATTTGAATTTGATAAACTGAGGAGTGTGATACAGCTGTGAAACTCTTGAATATTTGTATTCTCCCTGCTAGCTATAATTTCAATGTGGACAGGGAGGAGGAAGTTGAGAGGCAGCATCAAAATGAAATAATAACACTGTAGTTAAACATTATACAGACCTCAAGTGCCTCCACTGCTTTGCTTTTAAAACTACGCAGAACTGTACAGGATTTACTGACCCAGCTGAGCGCTTACACGATGACAGCTTTTTTAAAGTTTAATGCTTCATGGCTTTCTATTACCGTTAAAGATGATGCACAAAGATGACAATTTCTACTTCAGTCAGCTTTATTTTGCAGCACAGAATACACAAAGTGAACTGTTATGAAATCAACAGCACTTGGAGAAAGCTTATTATTTCAATGAAGAACATGAGTAAGACCATAAAACCTTTCTGCAAGTTTGAATGCTTCATGCTTTCCTTCAGTCAGGTGTGATAAGTGCAAATGTATACTGGAGATTATTGATTCTTTTAATGCAGATACATATCAGTGAAGAATATAGGGATTTCTTACATCATGCAAAGCATCACTGGTTATTGCCTTCATAATAGTACATGAAAACAACGAAAAACATTTCTTGTAACGAAGGAAGATGTAGTCGGTAAAGGTCTCAGTTTTCAGCTCTCCGGTGGGTCATCTGGTTTTCTTCTGATCACTGAGACACACACAGAAAAAAACGTATTTAACATTTGACTGGTTGTAATAGATCAGTTACTATAGCAGTTTTCCTGAGTGCATAGATGAGTTCTTTTTTGCTCACTTTTTTTTGTTTTGTGTATCGAAAAAAACATTTCAGGTTTTCTTCAGAACGGCCCGGGGAGGCATTGATGTTGTTTTACCATTCTGTAAAACCAGAGAGAGAAACAGAGTGTGATTACAACACAGCCTGCTTCCACAGGCTGCACGTGTTAGACATGAAAGCAGCGCTGCCTGAGTGAGATGTTCTTTTGGCAACATCTAAACTTCTAAATCAGTTTTTTTTTTTTTTTTAATCTGTAGCATGCACACAAATATACAATGCACAGTGCCTCCCATTAGACACCTCATTTCACTTGTTTATGCTACTTGCAGACATCTGTGGTAAGTTTACCTTATTACCAGGAATATTAGGGTTGGCCTGTGGCAAAACAACAACAAATAATTAATTTGTGTCATTTATATGCAAGACAATCTCTTTAATGGTGAGTTTATTATTAGATCCATTAATTTTACTGTGAATGAAAAAATAAAGAAATCTGGTCTTACTTGGCCAAGGAGGGAACATCCACCAGGCCTCGAGGAACAGGACTGTCGTTTGACTCTTTCTCTTCCCTTTCGTCTGTCATCCCTGGTTATTCCCTTCACCAACAAGAGAATGCTTTATTCACTATTGGTCTTAGAAAATTTAGGAAAAAATAATAAATAAATAAAGCATCTAATGCAACAACATGAAACATGCATTAATATGTATCCAGCAGTTCCCAAAGTTTATGACTTCTTACCACATCCAGAGATTGTTTCTGATCGTCTGGCAGTGTGGCTGCATCTGTGGAAGTGAAGGCTGTGATGAGCAGGAAAACCTGCAGACTCAAGAGGAGCAGCAGCACGTTTCTGTCCATGGTGAACTGAGGAGTGTAATGCAGTTGTGAAACACTCCAGTATTTATATAATCCCTGCTAAATAATCATTTCTACGTGGACAGAGAGGAGGGAGTTTACAATAAAGATTCTGAAATCCGATATCTGATAGAGGCAGAATCGAGGCATTTAATTTGTCCATGCACATGCACATATTTTCATAATGCTGACTCTCTTCTGACTTTTCAGCACATGCAGTTATCCACAGAAGAATTTTTTCCTAGAACTCAACTGATTAACTTGTAGAGTCCCCTTTAGAAACAATAATTTGAAGTAGATGTTTGTGGGAGAATTTGCCGCACTTATCTGCGTCACAAAGTACCTCTGGACAAGATACTGAACCCTGAGTTGTTCACAATGCATCCATCTGATGCATTAGGTGAGTGTCTGTGGTGCAAACACTAGTCTACTATTACTTAGAAGTTAGAGTTAAAAAGTGCGTAGGCATAGAAATGCAAGTGTCAGTGCTTGGATGAGGCTTCCAGTAGAAAGCTGGTTGAGGGCTTAACTGAGCAGAACAGTGCTATTTGTGAACATTTGCTTTTGCACAGCTCTCTAAAGTCCTGACAAATTATTTCAATTCGGTTGAGGTCTGGACTTTGTCTGGGCCTTTTGCAATTTTGGCCAAGCTTTAGCTGTCCCGCAGTTAGTCTCACATTTGACTCTACACTTTCTCATATATTTGAGTTCTAATCAACTCAGTAACTGGTGCCCAGCTCCTGCGGCTACAAAACAAGCCCAAACCATCACCCCACCATCAACATGCTTAAACGTTGGTATGAGATCCTTGTGTTGATATTCTGTGTGTGATTTTGCCAAACACAGGGCTGTGCATGATGTCCAAATGTCTCCACTTTGGTCTTGTCTAACTAGAGGACATTGTCCCTGTGCTGCCATGTTCCTTTTAGAAAGACGCGGCTCTCTCCTGGCAGCTGTCACGATCCTGTGTTTTGCATTTAGTCTTACTCCCCTTTGTTGTTCTCTAGATCCTGTTCGCCTGTGCCCTGTTTCCCCCAGTTGTGTTTACTTCCTCTGATTACCTTGTGTGTATCTATAGTGGCGTCATTCATTATATCTTCGTCAGATAAGCTGGGTTTGTTCCTCTGTGGGTGTCATGAGGATGTTCACAGCCCCCTTTTCACTCTGGATTTTGTTTTATTTGTTTTATTTTGTTTCTATACCTGACCTAATTAAAGCTTAGTTTTGTTTCCTTGTTGTCCGTGGCTTCTGCATCTGGGCCCTTTTTGACGTAACTGTGACAGAAACCACTCCAAACAAACCAAACTGTACTTATTAGCATACATTTAAAATGTTAACTAATGTCTCTAGAGTCTGAGGCTCTTTTTTTCTTTATCTGAAGTTTGTCTGCATGATTGGCCTTGCAGTGAACTTATTCAGACAGCCACGTCTGGAAAAATGATGGACTTATTATTTAGAAATGGTGTTTAATCCTTCCCAGATTGATAGGAAGCAACCGCAGCATCTCTAGGATTATTGCTGATGTTTTTCCTCCTTGGCATTGTGTAAGACACACCTGGAAGCAGTAAGAGTGTATTTAGGTTTTTACAAGAAAAATTGTAAATGGTAAACATGTAATTTTCCAGTAGCTTTTGCATAAGAAATATTGGATAATATGTTTCATATCACATCCTGGATATGACTATAAACAAGATGGAAAGTTACAGTAAGTTTAGTAAGACTAAAGTTAGAGTATTTACCACATTTTTCCTTTGATTATATTCATTACCTGATAATAAATTAATTAATAAACAAGGCTTCTTCTTTGTTTTGATGTTTATTAAAGACAGTTTTTAGGTAAATTGTTATCTGTGTCAACGTCTCCAAATAAATACTTAATTTTGCATGCAACAAACTATACTGAATGAAAATAAAGGTGGACTGACTCCATCTTTTGGTCATAGTACATAGATACACTAAGACAGACCACTACAACATCTTAGGCCAGGGGTAGGCAACTCCAGGCCTTGAATGCCGCTGTCCTGCAGGTTTTATATGTCCTTGATCCAGCACTGCTCATTCAAATTTCTAAATGACCTCCTCAACATGTCATGAAGTTCACCAGAGGCCTGGTAATGAACTAAGCATTTGATTCAGGTGTGTTGACCCAGGGTGAGATTTAAAACCTGAATGGCACCAGCACCAGAGGCCTGGAGTTGCCTACCCCTGACTTAGGCTAATGCAAGACACGTAAATATCAACAAATTTAACAACTCCGAGGAATGTATATGTGTATATGTGAAGGGATGTTACCTCAAAATGCTTCACTTTGTATACAATAGTTAAAAATAAAGACAGACCAACTAAAAATAAGTCAGACTGACTCTGCTTTTGTGCTCACTTGCAGACTGTTTTCTGAATCTTGATGAAAATTACACGACGCCCACGTCATGATGTCCATTTTTTAAAAATCATGTTAATCGAAAAATGTTTGTTTTCCAATTCTTCTGCCATATTTTCTTCCTTAATGAATTATTTTGAAATCAAAAGTGTAGTTTTGGAGCTGGTTGTCTATTAATTTATGTATTATTACAGTGTGAAACTCAAATTTTATGTACATTGCATTACATTTTGAGTGCAGTTTTTAATCTTTACATATGACATGTAGGGGTGGCACATATGACATGAGCACAGCCTCATCAATTATGTAAGCCAGTTTGGTCTGTGCTGAATATTTCTGTCATACCCTTGTTGGTCATTTATGACTGTTTCCTTGCAACACCGATTTCACCCACCAGAGGTCCTCAGTTGTTCACTCCACACTCCACCATCATTCACATGCTGATTAGTTCCCCTGCAGTCCCCCTCACTTTATCAGTCTTGTAGTGTACATGTACCAGTTTTGTCCATCCTGTTCTTATTGATGACTTTGATCTTTGCTTGACAAAGACCCCCCAGTCTTACTGAACACTAGTAACATATTGTGGATATGCTCTGACTGTTGGTGTTACAAAGCAAACAGATTTTCTTGTAGATAGGTTTAACATGTTACATATCAAAGCTTGCAAGAATAGATTCAGGTCTTTACTGAAATATGATATATATAGATTTATGAACAGTTAATTATTAAAGTATAAAACTGTCAAAACCAAACATGTTTACCAGCCACATGCTCTCAATCTAGACAACAGAACTGTCTCTTCTGTTCTACTCAGTCTTACACTAGCTTTTCTAAACTTCCCTCTTCATCACAAATATATAATTGCACATAGCAGATATAATTTTTTTAATGTTATTAGCGCATTATCATCTATATATTTTAAATATGACTGACTGTCATTTCATGTTTGAATGCTGTTGTGAAACTACCCACTGTGACCAGAGCAGCTGCAGGAGCAGAAGAAGTAAAGGCAATGATGAGCAGGAAAGCCTGCAGGCCTGACAGGATCAGCATCAAAGTTCTGTCCATGACCGACCCACTAAAAATAACACAAAGCCAACCTTTATGTGCTCCTAGAGCTAGTATGGAACACATTGAATGATAACAAAAGTGAGGATGAGCGATAATTCACTTTAGTACTAGCAAATTAAATTTTGCCTGTGCGAGAGTTAATTTGCATGTGTGAAGGTTACTACCTGTAATATAAAAAACACTTTTTTATGTTGTAGCCTGTGCAGCAGTCTGCCGATCAGTGACAGGTAAGTCCTGTCCTGTCCAGGCAGCTGAGACAGAGAGGTAAGATGCTGTGCCATCATTGCACAGGTCTCATCATTTCCCCACGGCGTACAAAGTCTTTTAGCTTGATAAGACTCATAACGTTTAGTTTGTTATCATGACTGACAACAAGTGATAGTTTCTCTTTGCCAGGACAAAGCATTTATTTGATCGCACAGAAGTTTTTTTTTTTAACTACTAGACATGACCACAACATGCAAGCTGTTATCAGCATGCAAGTGATAATAATAGTTATTTGGGCAACTGAGGTGACAGCATCTTCCACATACTTTCAGGTATAGACATTATTCAAACTTACCTGTAACAGTTGGTGAAATGTTAGTATTTGACCACTAGGCGGAGCTCTTGTAATGATAATGTAACTAACGCATTTTATTTTGTATGTTTTATTTTTGTGTTGAGCATGTTAACATTTTCCTTTTTTGCCTACTGGATTGGTGTACAGTTAATTTGATACATGGAAAGTAACTAGTTAATTTTGTAAGTATAAGGTAAGGGCAGAGGTCACTTCCTGTTTTGGGAAGTAAGGTCAGAGAAGCTGCGCATGGTGACGGTCTAGCCGTGTAAAAGTCAAGCTAAGAAAGAAGAAATAAGCCCTAAGTTCCAATTACACCGGTTTGTCTACTTGCAGGCCAAAGTGGTATGTTTGTTTATATTTTGTGAATTTTATATTGTAATATGTTTTAATGCTGAAATATAATTTTCTTGTACATTTGTATTCACCAGTTCTACGGTGTACCTGTGTACGTTAAGAGAAGCACAGTAAACATCAGTAAAGAAGAACTCTCGTGTCTCTCGTGTATGTGTACAAGCCGGCATAGTAGAACACTCCACTGCTCCGGAGAAGGCAACGAGATGGTTGGACCGACGCTACTAGCAAGAGACGCTACTAGCAAGAGAAGCTACTAGCAAGAGAAGTATCACATGCTCCAGCAAATGCATTGAATACGTAAAGAAGCAAGCTAACAAGTGAAAATTAGTCAAGCAAGCACAAAAGTCCGTGTCTTGGAAGTAACAAAGCACTTGTAAATTGTTATCAAGCCTCAGTTCCATTTGAAATTCAAAGTGACCTTTCATATTAAGGAGCAGCTAAAATCAAGATTTATCAAGTAAATGTTAAAGTCAAGTGAAAATACTATTAAGACAACATGGCAGATGAAAATGAAGATGCAATACAGCCCACTGAAGAAGAAAATGCTGATGATAATTTTCAAAATGATGAAAGTAAAGAGCAGACAAATGGAGAAGAAACTCCACAGTGCTCAGTATTTACTGAAGGCACACAGTCAGAAAGCTTACGCAGAAGCCAGCGCACACGCACTCTTACTGAAAAGGGACAATCCTTACAAGAAGCCAAGTTAAATGACTTGACAAACAATTTTGAGCGAGTTTACAAGAAGTGGAAATACCACATAAACTTATTGAAAAGAATGGTGAAGAGTAAAGACATTGAGTTAATACCTGAAGCTGTAAGTGTTATAGACACTAGTATGACTGACATCTGTAACATTCATGATGAGATCAGAAAAATACAAAGTCCTGATATTGAAATGCGCAGAAGATGTGATGTGTGCATGGCTATCAGTGAAACTGCCAGAGCAAAGGCTCGGTGCCTTTTAGAAGAAGATGGTAATCCAAATAGTATACCCTGGCCTGATTCAGAGTCCGTGTATGACAGCAGTTCATCCAGCGCTTCTTCAAGGATCACATATAAGTCAAGGTCTATCTCTGGAATGTCAAAGCAATCATCTCTGGTCACACTACAACAAAGACAAGAAGCTGCAGCTGATGTAGCAGCTACAGAAGAAGTCATTAAAATAATGAAAACACAGCATCAGTGTGAGGAAGAAATCAGAGAACTTGAAGTTGAGGATGCAAGGAAAAGAGCTCAATTTCTAACTGAGAGCACCTCAATAAAGACAAGGTTAGATGAAAAGAGAAAGGAAGTGGAACTTTTGAGAGAATTGCAAAAGCGTAATGCAGCACAAGCAAGATTGAAAGTGTATGCTGAAAGTGTGAACAGTGAGGATGAAGACAAATCTCCTGTTCATTCCCAAGTAAGACAAGCTAGTTCCTTCCCGCAACCAAGCTTTCCAAATGTGAACTCGAAACCATTCATCCCCTCTCAAGTTAGAGCTCCGCAACAAACTGCACCTCTCCAAGCCTCTGTCCCTCAAACAGCAATTCGTAGTGCAAATGAAACACCCTCCACTGATCTTGTAAGGATGCTCGCTGAAGCTATCACTGCAAACAGAATCCCAATCCCAGAGCCTCCAGTCTTCACAGGTGATCCGCTGTAGTATAATGACTGGAAGTTGTCTTTTCAAACATTAGTTGACCGCAAGAATCTGCCAATTCAAGAAAAGCTATTCTTCCTGAGAAAGTATGTTGGAGGTTCAGCGAAGAAGGCTATTGAAGGACACTTTCTGGTTGGAACAGACACCGCTTATCATGCTGCCTGGGAGATACTCAACGACAGGTTTGGAGATCCCTTTGTGATAGGCAAATCATATCGTGACAAGATTCAGTCATGGCCAAAAATTAACAACAAAGACACTAAAGATCTACGTGAGTTTGCAGATTTTCTAAGCAGTGTTGAGTCAGCCATACCTTATGTCCAAGGTTTACAAGTTTTGCATGACTGCGTGGAAAATCAGAGGATAGCTGCAAAGCTGCCTGATTGGCTAAGTGCACGGTGGAACAGAATGGTGACAGAGTTTCAAGATGAACACAGAATGTTCCCAGATTTTAGTCATTTTGTCAAATTCCTGAATAAAGAAGCAAGAATTGCATGTAATCCTATCACTTCTCTGCCTGCAATAAAGCCAACTGAACAAGACAAGTATGCGTTCAAAGAAAAGCCCAAAAGAAACTACATGCTGAATGCTAAGTCACTTGGTACAAGCTCTAGTGAAAGGACAAATGTCACATGTCTTTTTTGTAAGAAACCTGGTGTGACCAGGAGATATTTTATTTTGTATTCTTATGATCACAGTTATAATCAGAAGTATCAATCATTAATCATTTACCATTGTTGAACCAGTTGACAGAATAATCTTTGAACCATATCTAGGTTAACATTAATCTACACAGATTATCAGTACTCTAATCAGTCTATTGTTGTTCTGTACTATTCATGTTATTTGCTTAAAGCTGTTTCACAGTTCTGTAATCACTCAGAAGCCTGTGGGGCCTGCTGGACCCTGCCTTGGTTCTATGTTCAGTTCTGCACGTACACAGGCCTTGAAAGTACATGCACGCTCTTATACAACACATGAATGTGTACACACACCCTTAGTAAGAATAGGAGGGTTGTCTGAGGACAGTTTTCTGATAGATATACTTTCACAATAGACACGAATAGATATACACACAACACACACTGGTTTTCTCTGAGTGCTGGGCTGAGTGGAAACATCTGGAGGCCTTATAAGGAGAACTTGTGGAGTGAGGGGAACTTCCTGAGTTCTGAGAACTGACTGATACTTATCATGTGACTTGACGTCATCATTGTAATAAAAGCTTTGTGAGATGCTTGCTCGGGGGAGATCGGCTCTAAAAGGCTTGTGATGCTCATCTTCCCCATATGTACATATGTATAATAAAAATCACTATTCTGACATCTACTGAGACCATGCAGTCGTTTGTCTCTTCCTCAAATTCGAACCTTAACAATCTGGTGCCGAAACACCGGTTTGAGGAGGGATATTTTAAGGAGCCTGGCTGACGGTCTAGTGGTGTCGGACGGCCGGGAGCTACACTGAGTGATGGGCCCCGAAATATGAGAGGTAAGCACCGATTTTTGTTTCTGAATCTTTTCTTTAAGCAGATCTGCACATCGGAAATTACAAGCATTACACGTCGGCGAGAAAATTGTTGTAAGTGAGTTTCTCCGCATTGAAATGGGTTCTGGAGGAAACACTTGTGGGGACAATTAGAAACGAGAGTCCCTGTTTAAAAAAGGATTCAGCGAGGTAATCCAAACTCAAGTTCTTGTTTTCTTTTTGAGATGACGTCATTTTGCTGAGTGTGGAAACTAAATGCGACGACAGGTTTCACTATCAGCAAAGAACGGATGAATGGATGAAAGACTGGGAATAAAAACAAACGGACTGACTGGTAAAAGATGACAAGACTTGACCATGACTCAAGGTTAACCACCTCCACCTAGATAGGATAAAAGGGTGGATGAATTTATGTGTGTTTCTTTTTACAGGAGTAGAAGGATGACAAAATATTCGAGGATGAGTGAACCTGTAAATGCCATTTTTGTGTCTTGTGTTGCTTACAGAGGTAACTGCGCAGCGTTACCATTTACATTTTCTTCCCTACAGGGTTACAGTTTTAATGTTTTTCTATTACAGGATTTCTGGGCGGATGTGTGAAGAAACGGTGTTTATGGGTTAGGAGTTGGGGATGCTATTACACTGTATTCTGGTGAGAGTGTTGGGGGAGACACACCCTGTCTTGAAAACTGTGATTCTTTTACAGGAAATGTTTTTATAGCACCTATGGAATGAGGATGGCTGACTACGGTCAATGTGCTGCTGATGTTTGCTTTGCTTTGGTGAGAGGGGTGCAGTAGAAAACAGACAAGTGACATGAAAACAAGTAATAATAACAAATAACAAATTTGGGGACAGTTTGACCTAGAGCCCACTAACTGGCCATTAGGGGCTCTCTCTCTCTCTCTCTCTCTCTCTCTCTCTCTCTCTCTCTCTCTCTCTCTCTCTCTCTCTTGGAATAACATTGCCCAAAGGGTGAATAAAGCAAATTGTGGCAATAATAGTGATTTAATGATTGGAGAAACCTGAACATGATACTTGTCTGTTGTGCTGAATCGTTTATTACTCTTATGATTTGCAGGTGGGACCATGAAGATTTTTTGGTACAGATTGCAGGTTGTTGCTCATTATTGAAGTGTGCTCATAAAGGTAAAAGCTATATAGGGGGTCTATCATTTGGTCTGTGTTTTAATAATTTAGGTATGGCTAAATTAAAGGTTTCTAGACAATTTAGGGAACGAGTGAGAAGCATAATTAGATGATCAGAAACGGAGTACTACACTCAAGTTAGAATTAAGAATGCCCAATTTGTTTGAGGTCTGTTGTTCATTTTTATACACACATTGCAAATGTGCTTATAAGGAGCTGGCACTTAGTCTGTGAAGGTCAAAAGCTTCATCCGACAACGGATCGGATTGATATATTGGTGCTATTGACTTCACGTGCAGAGGGTTAAATGCATGCACGCTTACACACATAAGCATGGCATAGGATTGGAATAAACAAAGTCAACAACATTAGGAGAGCCAGCGCAGGAGAGGTGTTGGCTTTCTGTTTCTTGCAGAGAAGGGAACAGACACCAGACGGGGACACGGAGATATGGGGATCCTTCACAGCAACTGGGGTCAAGTGTCATGGCCTTGGGGCTCCTTGAGAAGATGGATCCCATAACCACAGCGATAACCAGGAAGGGGTTGGCTAAAACTAGGAACACCAGAGACCAACGTGGTTCGAGAGGCTTTTGGCAAAAAGGGGGACACGGCGGTCACAACGGACAACACACACACAGATCTGTGTAGCGACTGAAGGGTGGTCTAACCCCGGAAGTCGAAGAAAGAAGAATCCGAGGGCGTTTCTTCACTCCAAGAGGAGGTGGTAAAGGGGCCTGAAGCGTGTCAGGCTGAAACTCGAGTCTGAAGCTAAAAGAACAGCTGGGTTGTGGGAAAATTGGAAAACAACGGAGGCGTTGGGATTGATAAGTGTCATAACGTGTTTGTTTGGTTTGGAAATAAATCCTGGTGTGAGTTGGGCTGGCAAGCCAGCCCAAAGAGGAGGAATGTGACCAGGAGATATTTTATTTTGTATTCTTATGATCACAGTTATAATCAGAAGTATCAATCATTAATCATTTACCATTGTTGAACCAGTTGACAGAATAATCTTTGAACCATATCTAGGTTAACATTAATCTACACAGATTATCAGTACTCTAATCAGTCTATTGTTGTTCTGTACTATTCATGTTATTTGCTTAAAGCTGTTTCACAGTTCTGTAATCACTCAGAAGCCTGTGGGGCCTGCTGGACCCTGCCTTGGTTCTATGTTCAGTTCTGCACGTACACAGGCCTTGAAAGTACATGCACGCTCTTATACAACACATGAATGTGTACACACACCCTTAGTAAGAATAGGAGGGTTGTCTGAGGACAGTTTTCTGATAGATATACTTTCACAATAGACACGAATAGATATACACACAACACACACTGGTTTTCTCTGAGTGCTGGGCTGAGTGGAAACATCTGGAGGCCTTATAAGGAGAACTTGTGGAGTGAGGGGAACTTCCTGAGTTCTGAGAACTGACTGATACTTATCATGTGACTTGACGTCATCATTGTAATAAAAGCTTTGTGAGATGCTTGCTCGGGGGAGATCGGCTCTAAAAGGCTTGTGATGCTCATCTTCCCCATATGTACATATGTATAATAAAAATCACTATTCTGACATCTACTGAGACCATGCAGTCGTTTGTCTCTTCCTCAAATTCGAACCTTAACACTGGTCACACGCTTCAGAAATGTCACAAGATAATGGACAAGTCAGTTGAAGAGAGAGTAAAGTTTGTGCAGTCTGAAAAACTGTGCTTTGGTTGCCTCAGGACTGGTCATAACTCTAAGAACTGCACTTCCAGAAGTGTGTGTGACAAATGCCAAAAGCCTCACCCAACTTGTCTACATCAAGACAGAGAGAAAAGAGACAAGGAACAAAGAAAGAATAGCCAACAACAATTTAAGGCTAACCAGGAAACAGAGGTTTCTGAAGTACAAGAGCAAGTATCTAACCAAGTTACATCCAACAGAGTTGTGCAACAAAAGTCAAAAGGTTGTACTTCCTCAGTTATCCCAGTTTATGTATCCACTGTGGATGAACCAGAGAATGAAAAGTTGGTGTATGCTTTGCTCGATACTCAAAGTGACACCACTTTCATCTTGAAAGACACAGCTCAGTCGCTCAATGCCATGTTAGAGCCAGTTAAACTCAAGATTTCCACTATAACGTCCAAAACAAAAGTTGTTTCAAGCAGCAAGTTAAAGGACTTACAAGTAAGAGGCATTTACTCTGAAACGAGAATCAAACTACCAACAAGCTATACCAGAGACTACATTCCTGCTAACAGATCACATATTCCCACAAACAAAACAGCAGAGAATTGGTCACATTTGAAACATTTATCAAAGGAGATGGCTCCCAAGCTTGATTGTGAAGTTGGACTACTGATCGGATATAACTGTCCTCAAGCATTGCTCCCTCTAGCGGTGGTCAGTGGTGATCGAGACCAGCCATTTGCACAGAAATCTTTGCTTGGCTGGAGCATCATTGGCTACAGTGACTCTGAAGGTGATTGTGAAGATGAAATAGGAGTAAGCCATCGTGTTATTGTTAGACAAGTCTTGCCAGCTGTAGGACCAGCTCACAAGCTCAAAACGGAAGTTCACTTTGTAAGCAGAAACAAAGTCAAAGAAATACTTACTCCAGCCGAGATACTTAATGTGCTAGAGATGGACTTTGTTGAAAAAGGTGTTGAAGAAGAGTCAATGTCACAAGAAGATCTACTGTTTCTAGCCAAAGTAAAAGAAGGCATCAAACAAAGGCAAGATGGCCACTTTGAAATGCCACTACCCTTCAGACAAGAAAGACCTGACTTGCCAAACAACAAACTTTGTGCAGAACACAGACTGAAGTGTTTAGAAAGGCGTCTCAGAAAAGACGAGCGCTACTACAAGGACTACGTGACTTTCATGCAAGACATCATAAAGAGAGGTGACGCAGAGAAAGTGCCAGAGGCTGAGCTAAATAATCAACCAGCATGGTACATTCCTCACCATGGCGTCTACCATCCGCAGAAGCCAAATAAGATCCGCGTCGTCTTTGATTGCTCTGCAAGGTTCCAGAATACATCGCTCAACGAGCATCTCCTGTCAGGACCTGACCTCACAAATACTCTTGTTGGAGTTCTGTGTCGTTTCAGGACAGGACGTGTAGCTGTCATGTGTGACGTGGAGCGCATGTTTCACCAGTTTCATGTTGCCCCAAAGGATCAAGATTACCTCCGATTCCTATGGTGGGAGGATGGTAACATGGAAAGGTCCACATCAGTGTTTCGCATGAGAGTCCACTTGTTTGGTGCAGCATCTTCACCAGGATGCGCAAACTTTGGATTCAAGCATGTCGCTGCGCAAGGTGAAAATAAGTTCAGTGAAGCCACGGTGAAGTTCATGCAACGCAACTTCTACGTGGATGACGGTTTGGTGAGTGTGGATTCAGTGCAAGAAGCTATTCAACTTGTAAAGGAAGCTAGAGAACTGTGTGCCACGGGTAAGCTGCACCTGCACAAGTTCATTAGCAACAGCAAGGAAGTGATTGCTGCTATCCCAAAGGAAGAATGTGTAGCAGGAGCAACTGATCTGGATCTGGCACTAGGAGAGCCAAAGATAGAAAGAGCCTTAGGGGTCCAATGGTGTGTAAGCTCAGACACCTTTCAATTCAGGGTGATTGTAAAGAATAACCCCTTCACTAGAAGAGGAGTGCTCTCGACAGTGGCCTCAATATTCGACCCACTTGGATTCGTCGCTCCATTCATTTTAGTTGGTAAGAAACTCCTCCAAAGAATGTGTCAGGAAAAGCTGGACTGGGACGAGCCGCTTCCAGAAGATCTCAAGCCTCAATGGGAAGCTTGGCTCAGAGACCTCCAGAACCTGTCCTCCATAAAGATATCACGTTGTTATGTCCCATCAACATCCGACCAAGTGAAGCAGTATGAGTTACACAGCTTTTCTGATGCCAGTGTAACCGGTTATGGTGTGTGCTCATACTTGAGAACAGTGACCAAGTTTGGAGAAGTACAGTGCACTCTTGTGATGGGTAAAGCAAGAGTCGCTCCTACTAAAGTGACAACCATCCCAAGATTGGAGCTTTCTGCGGCTGTAGTAGCTACGAGAGCAGCTGACTTTCTAAAGAGAGAATTGGAGATCCAAAATATTCAGGAGTACTACTGGACTGATTCCAAAGTTGTCCTTGGTTATATTAACAACGACGCAAGGCGCTTTCATGTATTCGTTGCTAACAGAATACAGAGAATCAGATCAAGTACAGAACCAAGTCAATGGCGATATGTTGCCTCTGAACAAAATCCTGCAGATCACGCGTCACGTGGAGTCATGACAAAAGAACTAGTACAGTCCAACTGGTTCACAGGACCAAGTTTTTTATGGCAAAAGGAACTACCAAAAGAAGATGCTAAAGTGAAAGAGATCAGTATCGAAGATCCAGAACTCAAAGTCACAATGGTATTCGCAGTTAAGGCAAAAGAAGAGAAATCCATTTTAGAACGACTGGAAAAATTCTCAGATTGGATGAGAGTTGTGAAAGCAATTGCAAGATTAAGACGACGTGTAAAGTATGCAAAGAACTCAAAGGAAATGTCCAATGAAAGTACTACGTTGGAAGAAAGGAAAGAAGCCGAGGAGTTCATCATACAGACAGTTCAACAAGAAGCATTTGGAAAGGAAATTAAGATCATAAAGGATAAGGAGGAAGTCAGACCATCTCACTCAAAGCTACTTCAGTTAAGTCCATTCCTTGATCAACACAATATCTTGAGGGTAGGAGGAAGACTTACAAAAGCATCAATCCATCCCAACATCAAACACCCAGCCATTCTGCCAAAGAAACATCATGTGTCGCACCTGCTCATCAAACATTTTCATGAGAAGACGCATCATCAAGGCCGAGGGATGACAGTAAATGAGATACGGTCCAATGGCATATGGGTAATTGGCTGCAGTACTGAAGTATCGTCATTTATATACAAATGTGTCAAATGTAGAAAGTACAGGAAAGGCAATCAAGAACAAAGGATGGGCGACCTGCCACCAGAAAGACTGGAAGCTACCCCTCCATTTACATACAGCGGTATGGACTGCTTCGGACCATTCTGTGTAAAAGAAGGGAGGAAAGACTTGAAGAGATATGGACTCTTGTTTACATGTATGTGCTCGAGAGCTATACATATAGAAGTTCTAGATGATCTCAGTGCAGACTGTTTTCTCAATGCACTCCGTTGTTTCATAGCAATACGTGGCAACGTAGGTCAGCTGCATTGTGATCAAGGCACCAATTTTATCGGTGCAAGAAACGAGCTTCTAACGCAAGCAACTCAAGAGAAAGTCAAAGAGCTGGGAATAACTTTCGTTTTCAACCCACCTGCTTCTAGCCACATGGGAGGAGTCTGGGAGAGGCAGATTCGGACAATAAGAAATGTTCTGAAATCCATTCTTGACCAGTCAGCTTCAAGATTAGACACTTCATCATTGAGAACGTTCATGTATGAAGCTATGGCAATAGTAAACAGTCGACCACTAACTGTAGAGTCTATCAACGACCCTGTAGGACTGGAGCCGTTGACACCCAACCATATTTTGACGATGAAGTCAGCAGTAATCTCACCACCACCTGGAGAATTCGCTAAAGAAGATCTCTACCTCCAGAAAAGATGGAAACGAGTACAATATTTGGCGAATGTATTTTGGAGAAGGTGGAGAAAGGAATATCTGTTAAACTTGCAACAGAGAAGCAAATGGAATAAAAACAGAAGAAATGCAAAAATAAATGACATTGTGTTATTACAAGAAGACTGTCTTCCAAGAAATCAATGGAAACTCGCCAAAGTTGTGGAAGTCACTCCAGGAGCTGACGGCAGAGTCAGAAAAGTTAAGCTTCTCATCGGTGACTCTACTAGAGACAATAAGGGGAAGCACACAACTAAGACGATTTTAGAGAGACCCATACATAAGACTATACTTTTACTTGAAGCAGAGTAAAGACTCAACATAATGTTTATTGGTTGACCTTCGCTAAGTTCATTGTTGGGTCAAATTCCTTTAGGATCACACATGCTGTTGCGATAGTGTGATGGTGGGAGTGTAACAGTTGGTGAAATGTTAGTATTTGACCACTAGGCGGAGCTCTTGTAATGATAATGTAACTAACGCATTTTATTTTGTATGTTTTATTTTTGTGTTGAGCATGTTAACATTTTCCTTTTTTGCCTACTGGATTGGTGTACAGTTAATTTGATACATGGAAAGTAACTAGTTAATTTTGTAAGTATAAGGTAAGGGCAGAGGTCACTTCCTGTTTTGGGAAGTAAGGTCAGAGAAGCTGCGCATGGTGACGGTCTAGCCGTGTAAAAGTCAAGCTAAGAAAGAAGAAATAAGCCCTAAGTTCCAATTACACCGGTTTGTCTACTTGCAGGCCAAAGTGGTATGTTTGTTTATATTTTGTGAATTTTATATTGTAATATGTTTTAATGCTGAAATATAATTTTCTTGTACATTTGTATTCACCAGTTCTACGGTGTACCTGTGTACGTTAAGAGAAGCACAGTAAACATCAGTAAAGAAGAACTCTCGTGTCTCTCGTGTATGTGTACAAGCCGGCATATTACCTACAAAATCATTGAACTATTAAACTTGTTTTGATTTTTTGATGTCATTTACAATTTTTGTTCAGTTACAGTTTAAGTTTTGTTCGTGTTTGAATCTTTGGAGGCAAAGTGGAGGCATCAGGTGATCCCTTTAAAATGCTGCTGAGCTGTAAATTTTCCCTCTGCATAGGCTAATTTTATAGTAGGATAAAGTTGTACTTAAATTTGTCTTATTTCAAACAATGTGCACCTCAAAGCAAACAGGCTTACACTCTTTGAGCTGGAGCCAACCTACTAATGAGTCAGAACACTTAGTGCCTCTGATCACTCCTCACTCCTCATGCATTGGTCTCCTGAATACATTTGTGCTGGCAGTTCTAATATATTTGTGTTACTGATGGTATTAAAGTATAGAGGTTTATGTTTTTTGTATAAAGGATGATTTAAACAAAGGAATTTCACATTCAGTGGTTTTTACCTCCAGTAAATGAACTACATTGAAGTACACTGGCAGTGTGACAATTGCTGTTTTTGATACTGAAACTACTAAACTAAGACTCAAGTGCTTTTAAGTGTTTATGTTCTGGGCAACAGAAGTCTTATTTTGTAGTGTTTGCTTGTGGCCACCAGTTATATACTGTGTAATGTGACTGTGACTCTGCTCAAAAAAGTTTGACAGTTTCAGTGAGTGTTACAAAGAAAATAGGGATTTTTTTGCATATAGAAAGGCTTCTTCTGTGTTTTGATGTTGCATCCTCAGTGCAAGAAGAGATTGTCTGATCAAACTATTTTTTTTTTAGTAAACTCTTCTTTCACTGTCTTAAAACCAAACACAGGTAAGTCAGTAAGTTACTGAATAAAATGTGCAGAAAACATGTGGAAGTTTTACAGTTGTTCAAAGTCAGTGAGTCAGGGGCTTGAAGGAGAAGCAAATATACATCTGATACATCTGATTTTCTGGCGCTGTGTTTAACACCATCTTATCATGTCTTTATTTGTCATCATTGGATAATCTTACAATTAACTACACAACTTCTTTTCAGAATATCAGTCTAATTCACGCAAATGTGCAGTGCTTTAAATATTTTATTAGTCCAGTTTATACTCAGCAGTACTTAACAAAATTATTATTACTATCCAGTGCAAGGTTCCACACAAGGTACCCACAGCTGCCCTAAATACACAATACTGGTAATTACCAAAAACACTTTTTATGTTCCTGTGGTTAATCCTCCAACATGCAATTATTTATTTAATATCAAAATAATTATTGTTGTTATCTATGATTTTTCAAATTCATAGTTTTACAAAAAAATATATCTTAAAACAGTTAAGTGCTTTAGGATTTTTTTTTTTAATTAAGATGCAAAGGTTATTTATATGACGTAGTATTAGGGCCGCATTAAGAAAAACAAAATTATTCATCATTTTGAGAATAATATTATAATTCTATTTTGTTTCAAGACAATCAGCCATGGTTGCTGTACCCTCTGAGTGAAATCGTACTTCAGAATCGACTTAAGTAACAAGGAAGGAAATGATTTCTTTTTTAGCACACAAACATATTATGGTAAATGTAAAAGGATGTTGAAAAGATGGTGCAGAAAGCTGCATTCACGTAATGTGAAATGGCTAACTCATCTACACAAAGGTATAAGAAACGTGGCAGTTTGTCTTGAAACAACAAAAGTAATCTCCACATTTTGATGCTTTTCTCAAAATAGATTTTCGATTTTAATCGTGAAATTTTGACTTTATTCTCAAATTGATCAAAATATTTTATTTTCTTAATGTGGCCCTAATACTCCGCCTTATATTTACTTCCAAAATTAGTTTTAGTGGTTGAATGTTGTTTGTGTTTAATTTCTGACTTCTCAGAGGAGTCCAGTGAGCTGGTTCAAATTTAGCATCTGTCTGTATGCGAGGTGACTTCTGCACCAACTGCAATGTTGCAACATGTTTGCAGAGAATCTGTTGTTGTGATAGTTTATATGCGTAGATTATTGAAGCACCCAGGTCAATGGAAAAATGCAGGAAGGAGTTTCTGGCCGCAGCGATGTGTGATGGGTAAACTACTGGCCCTGCAGAGAGAGAAATAAATAAAACAGTCTTTGCTCTGCTTTAGCTTTAAATATCTATGTGCTTGAAATTAAAAAAAATAAATAAATTCAATAGTGATCATAATAACAGGACCAGCTTTTTCTTTATAAAGAAAAACATGGGCTTCGCAATCCATTATTGTTTTCTGTAATAAGAAAGCTTTGGAAACAGAAGGATAATTCACAAGATGATTCAGTGTTTATCAAGTTGCTGTTCTGTAACAGCAGGAAATAAAGAAAATGTAAATAACAAAACAATTTACCATTGGGCCGCACCCTCCACGTCTAATGGAACACCTTCTCTTCTGTAGTTTTTGCTTTGGTGGGTTGACCGTCCTGTTTGCCACCTATAATGAAATGACATGAACATTGCGTTTTTATGTAATGATGATAAATTAAAATCAACATAAAGTATAGACATGTTGTTACTGTATAAAGAAATCATGGTCATGACATGTATAGATTAATATACAAAGTCCACAAGGAGTACAGTAAATAAATACAGAAGGCAATAAATTGCAAATCTCACAATCCCACATTTGATCTAATAAAACAACAGATCAAATGTTTGAACTGAGAAAATGTACAAGTACAAGTAACGAGTTCTTAGTTACTTGTTCATTTAGTCTGTTTTCTTTTGTGTCCTGGTCTCATCTGTGTTCTCCCCACCCCATCATGTCTCCATCGCTGTCTCACTGTCTGGCTCTGTGTTGTGTTTCCTGTTTTATTTTGGTAGACATGGTGTCTCTTGTACATTTTGCTCAGTTTTTCTTCCCCCGTCTTTTTGTCTCTGATTTGTTCCTCCTGTGTTCCCACCTGTTGCCCATCCCCTTGTTATCCTGTGTGTATTTAAATCTTCAGTCGCCCTCTGCTCATTGTCACATTGTCTCTGCTAGCTGTGTAGTCTATCGTGTGTTCCTAGTTTGATCAGTTAGTTTCTGTTGGTATTCCCTAATTGTTTATTTCTTGTTTTGTTACTAGTTCCAGAGTTTTCAGTTGTTAGTTCTTTTATTTTTGAATATTTTTACGCAGCAATAAACCTTTCTCTTTTAGCTTACAACTCTGTTTTTGAGTCCTGCTTTTGGGTCCCACCTCTGCCTGCCACACAGCTGTACGTGACAGTTGTATTTCTTGTTTCACAGTGCACTTAGTTTTCAGTTGGTGAAAGGTCTGGACTGCTGACAGGCCAGTTAGGTACCCGGACTTTTCTTTTACGTAACCGTGCTATTGCAAAGATGCAGTATGTGGCTTAGCAATGTCTTGCTGAAATATCCAAAGGACCCCCTGACAAAATATGTCATATGACTGGGAGCATCTGTTGCTCTTATGCATGTATTTATGTATATAAATTCATGCAGTAATGGCAGCTTTAGACATGTGCATGTGTTGACATGTGTCAATTCCATTGGTGCTGAGCACTGATAACAAGCCCGATGGTCCCTCCTCTTTTGTTTGGAGGATACGCCATGCATGTTTTCCAAAAAATTTCAAGTTTTGATGAATCTTTCCAAACACAAGGAATGAACTTAAGGGAGTATAAAACTGCACAAACACCTATTATGATGCTACGTTCCAATTTTGTAATGGAAAAGTAGAAATACACTCAAAATCAAACACATTTGCCAGCCACGTGATCCAGGTCTGTTGATACAACTTAAAACAGCGAGCTTTCTCTTCTGCGGCATTAAGTTCCTCTTTCCACAAAATATAATATGGAATTTGTAGTAAATTCAGACAGATAATTGAAGGTATGTATCCCTACCTTTTTGATTGCTGTTGCGGATCTTTTTAACTGATCTGGACCTTTCACTACGACTTGACCAGCTGCGTCTGAAGGAAAGGCAGTGATGAGCAGAACAACCTGCAGGCACAACAGGAGCAGCACAGTTTTGTCCATGGCTGACAAAAGAAACGAACAGAAAGCTGATGCTCACTAGAACTGCTGTGGACAAAGATGTGGCAATAACAGACTGCCAGCTGTGTTTTCTTACTAACAGGAAACTGCAAGTCATGTCCACAACATGCAAGTCATTATCAACATGAAACTTACTTACATTAATAAGAGTGCATAAGAGGTGTGACCCAAATACATTGACAGCTGTGGTTTTACTACAGTGAAAACCACTCCTTTAATCTTGGTTTAGAAAAAAATTGAGTTGAGTTTAATTTCATTATGCTTCTTTATATTCTTCCTGGATGATAGATGGAATACTATATTTAAAAAAAAAAAACAGCTTACAAACTTAATTATGTAGCATAAAGACTGAAGACAGGATGTAACAGCTATCCATGCTATCTCAACAATCACAAGATCTGTTTACAAGCCTTTAAATTAGTATCATAACATGTAAAAAGCCTATGAATATGCAGCCACAATCCTTTCACATCTACTTTCACAAACTTACAAGTAAACAAACTGAAGAGATCAAAGTATGCAACTGTTTCTGTACTATGAAGATGAAGGTATTGCCGCCTACTAACCAATCAGTAATCTTAAAAGCAACATCACTATTCCTGGAAGGTCCATCAGACCTTTCCTTGATGACTTGCAGTAATAAATGTATATTTGCAGAGCTTTGATCTGATCTGACTGATGCTGGTGATTTGCCTGCAGTAATGACTTTCAGTACTTACTGACTGTTTAACCTGTTCATGTATTTGCCAAAGTACAGTTTGCTGCTACAACATCAACAGTTCTCTGTGGCTGTGCACAGAATTAAAGATGTACTCTGTGCAATCATTCTAACCGGGAGAAAGAACACTTCAAACAAATCATTAAAATCCCTGAAATTATTCCTGTGATGTGAATGTAAGCTTTCAACCATAGTTGATGAATAAAACTGGTGTCACAATAAGCCACGTCTACAGAACAATAATGAGGAAATAGAAGTTCACGCAACAGCAATAGACAAAGCAAGCAGCCATCTCTTGGCTCATATACGCTCACACAAACCCACAGTCAAAGCCACAGTTTCCATCACTTGTCACGTACTAACTATTGTAAACCTTTGGCCATCTTTACTGCCGCTCTTTGGTAATATGCATGAATTTATGTAACTTGTTTATAATACTGCACAATCCACAGACTTTACGTTTCTTTTAGCTGGATTACATCAGTTTAGAGGAGGAAATCTGATTATTTATCATCATTATTTTGTCAGTGCCGCTTTTAAATTCTGATTTATTCTGTGAATTCTGTTTATTCTGAAATTTTGTCAGATGTGTTGAGTGTTACATGACTTCTTCTGACAACCCAAGCTCTTTGTAACTGTGTCACTTGGTTCAGTAAGTACATCTACACAATCTTAGTGTTTAATGTCTGTGACAGTTCATTGACTGAGACAATGTAGAAGATAAATAGGCATGTAAAACTGGGTCTGTTATACTTATTTCAGACTACTAGATTTGCTTTGCATTCAAAGTAATTCAAAATGATATTTATTTATTTATGCATTTATTTATTTATTTATTATTCTACTGGGCCTTAGTGCATTCAATATGACCCAAAATGTGAGCACACAAACTCACTAGGAAAATGTTTAGAAATCAGTCAGAAAGCCATTTTACTAGTCACTTATATAGGACTAGAACTACAAATATCACCCCCTGGTAGCCATAGAAATGCAACTTTAAGACGCTTCAGCTTTGGCTTAACTTTTCAGAAGTTTATGTTTTATGTTGTCTGTTGTTCTTCCACATTACTCTCTGATTATTTTGTTGAACTGATGAGCTGTACTGATACCTTTCTCCAAGGTTAAGTCTGACTGCCTGCAGCTTCTGGGACACTTCAGTCTCTGCTATACTGATGACAGTGTGATCATGTATTTGTTTGTCTTTGTTGGTACCAAAGTCACAAATCCGAAGGTGGTTTTTGCCAGTGGTCGTAAAACACCAGTTTCTTCTTAGCAACAGGGGGTTGTCAAGAGTCTCCTACTAGTCTGTAGACATGCATCACTGGGGCCTTAGCCATTATTTACCTAGCAACTGCCATCAGCCTACCTACAGGAACCCCTGATGATCAGTCAGGAAATATTCATTTTTCTCTCATGATTGGTCAATGCCAGATGGTTGGCAGAGCAGTCTATAGGATGATTTTGCAAAACTACAATATCCTTAAAGAATATGTGAAAAGTACAAGACTAAATTATATTTAGATAAAAATATAAATAATCACATTTACATGAAGTGTATTTGCAAATTCAAATGTAATAATTTCATATATTACATAGTCAGAGATCACAGTAAATTTAAGCTCGATTTATGAAGACAAAACTATATGTATATGTATATATATATATTGAACCACCTGAGTTCGTGCTCGCGGCATATTCAAAGAAGAATCTCTTACATGTATTTTGTTGTGGGACTAACCTTGAACTTCTGTCTGTAGATATCCCTCTCCTGGACCGAATCACCGGACCTGTCCAAGTGGGGCAGTGTGTGGAGTGTTGGAGCGAGTGCGGCTGAAGAGGAGTGTGTGTGTGTGGAGGAGCGGTGGCGGTGACTGAGTGGAAGAGGAAGCGTGTGTGTGGATTCCCCCCCCCCTTCTCTCCTTGGAACCCTGGACCCCCCTCCCAACTCACTGTACATATATTTTGCACTAAGGTGATCCCTATTGTAAATAAATCCCCTTTCTCCTTGAAAAGTACTGTCTGCGCGTGAGTCCGTTCAGTGGCCATGACACTTAGTGCCTCTGATCACTCCTCACTCCTCATGCATTGGTCTCCTGAATACATTTGTGCTGGCAGTTCTAATATATTTGTGTTACTGATGGTATTAAAGTATAGAGGTTTATGTTTTTTGTATAAAGGATGATTTAAACAAGGGAATTTCACATTCAGTGGTTTTTACCTCCAGTAAATGAACTACATTGAAGTACACTGGCAGTGTGACAATTGCTGTTTTTGATACTGAAACTACTAAACTAAGACTCAAGTGCTTTTAAGTGTTTATGTTCTGGGCAACAGAAGTCTTATTTTGTAGTGTTTGCTTGTGGCCACCAGTTATATACTGTGTAATGTGACTGACTCTGCTCAAAAGTTTGACAGTTTCAGTGAGTGTTACAAAGAAAATAGGGATTTTTTTGCATATAGAAAAGCTTCTTCTGTGTTTTGATGTTGCATCCTCAGTGCAAGAAGAGATTGTCTGATCAAACTATTTTTTTTAGTAAACTCTTCTTTCACTGTCTTAAAACCAAACACAGGTAAGTCAGTAAGTTACTGAATAAAATGTGCAGAAAACATGTGGAAGTTTTACAGTTGTTCAAAGTCAGTGAGTCAGGGGCTTGAAGGAGAAGCAAATATACATCTGATACATCTGATTTTCTGGCGCTGTGTTTAACACCATGTTATCATGTCTTTATTTGTCATCATTGGACAATCTTACAATTAACTACACAACTTCTTTTCAGAATATCAGTCTAATTCACGCAAATGTGCAGTGCTTTAAATATTTTATTAGTCCAGTTTATACTCAGCACATGCAGTACTTAACAAAATTATTATTACTATCCAGTGCAAGGTTCCACACAAGGTACTCACAGCTGCCCTAAATACACAATACTGGTAATTACCAAAAACACTTTTTATGTTCCTGTGGTTAATCCTCCAACATGCAATTATTTATTTAATATCAAAATAATTATTGTTGTTATCTATGATTTTTCAAATTCATAGTTTTACAAAAAAATATATCTTAAAACAGTTAAGTGCTTTAGGATTTTTTTTTTAAATTAAGATGCAAAGGTTATTTATATGACGTAGTATTAGGGCCGCATTAAGAAAAACAAAATTATTCATCATTTTGAGAATAATATTATAATTCTATTTTGTTTCAAGACAATCAGCCATGGTTGCTGTACCCTCTGAGTGAAATCGTACTTCAGAATCGACTTAAGTAACAAGGAAGGAAATGATTTCTTTTTTAGCACACAAACATATTATGGTGATATGTAAAAGGATGTTGAAAAGATGGTGCAGATGGTTGCATTCGTGTAATGTGAAATGGCTAATTCATCTACACAAAGGTATAAGAAACGTGGCAGTTTGTCTTGAAACAACAAAAGTAATCTCCACATTTTGATGCTTTTCTCAAAATAGATTTTCGATTTTAATCGTGAAATTTTGACTTTATTCTCAAATTGATCAAAATATTTTATTTTCTTAATGTGGCCCTAATACTCCGCCTTATATTTACTTCCAAAATTAGTTTTAGTGGTTGAATGTTGTTTGTGTTTAATTTCTGACTTCTCAGAGGAGTCCAGTGAGCTGGTTCAAATTTAGCATCTGTCTGTATGCGAGGTGACTTCTGCACCAACTGCAATGTTGCAACATGTTTGCAGAGAATCTGTTGTTGTGATAGTTTATATGCGTAGATTATTGAAGCACCCAGGTCAATGGAAAAATGCAGGAAGGAGTTTCTGGCCGCAGCGATGTGTGATGGGTAAACTACTGGCCCTGCAGAGAGAGAAATAAATAAAACAGTCTTTGCTCTGCTTTAGCTTTAAATATCTATGTGCTTGAAATTAAAAAAAATAAATAAATTCAATAGTGATCATAATAACAGGACCAGCTTTTTCTTTATAAAGAAAAACATGGGCTTCGCAATCCATTATTGTTTTCTGTAATAAGAAAGCTTTGGAAACAGAAGGATAATTCACAAGATGATTCAGTGTTTATCAAGTTGCTGTTCTGTAACAGCAGGAAATAAAGAAAATGTAAATAACAAAACAATTTACCATTGGGCGGCACCCTCCACGTCTAATGGAACACCTTCTCTTCTGTTGTTCTTGGTTTGGTGGGTTGACCGTCCTGTTTGCCACCTATAATGAAATGACATGAACATTGCGTTTTTATGTAATGATGATAAATTAAAATCAACATAAAGTATAGACATGTTGTTACTGTATAAAGAAATCATGGTCATGACATTTATAGATTAATATACAAAGTCCACAAGGAGTTTGAAAAATTGTGATCCTGTGTAAACAGTAAATAAATACAGAAGGCAATAAATTGCAAATCTCACAATCCCACATTTGATCTAATAAAACAACAGATCAAATGTTTAAACTGAGAAAATGTACAAGTACAAGTAACGAGTTCTTAGTTACTTGTTCATTTAGAAGTTTTGATGAATCTTTCCAAACACAAGGAATGAACTTAAGGGAGCACAAAACTGCACAAACACCTATTATGATGCTACGTTCCAATTTTGTAATGGAAAAGTAGAAATACACTCAAAATCAAACACATTTACCAGCCACATGATCCAGGTCTGTTGATACAACCTAAAACAGCGAGCTTTCTCTTCTGCGGCATTCAGTTCCTCTCTCCACAAAATATAATATGGAATTTGTAGTAAATTCAGACAGATAATTAAAGGTATGTATCCCTACCTTTTTGATTGCTGTTGCAGATCTTTTTACCTGATCTGGACCTTTCACTACGACTTGACCAGCTGCGTCTGAAGGAAAGGCAGTGATGAGCAGAACAACCTGCAGGCACAACAGGAGCAGCACAGTTTTGTCCATGGCTGACAAAAGAAACGAACAGAAAGCTGATGCTCACTAGAACTGCTGTGGACAAAGATGTGGCAATAACAGACTGCCAGCTGTGTTTTCTTACTAACAGGAAACTGCAAGTCATTATCAACACGAAACTTACTTACATTAATAAGAGTGCATAAGAGGTGCGACAGCTGTGGTTTTACTACAGTGAAAACCACTCCTTTAATCTTGGTTTAGAAAAAAATTGAGTTGAGTTTAATTTCATTATGCTTCGTTATATTCTTCCTAGATGATAGATGGAATACTATATTTTAAAAAAAAAACAGCTTACAAACTTAATTATGTAGCATAAAGACTGAAGACAGGATGTAACAGCTATCCATGCTATCTCAACAATCACAAGATCTGTTTACAAGCCTTTAAATTAGTATCATAACACGTAAAAAGCCTATGAATATGCAGCCACAATCCGTTCACATCTACTTTCACAAACTTACAAGTAAACAAACTGAAGAGATCAAAGTATGCAACTGTTTCTGTACTATGAAGATGAAGGTATTGCCGCCTACTAACCAATCAGTAATCTTAAAAGCAACATCACTATTCCTGGAAGATCCATCAGACCTTTCCTTATTGACTTGCAGTAATAAATGTATATTTGCAGAGCTTTGATCTGATCTGACTGATGCTGGTGATTTGCCTGCAGTAATGACTTTCAGTACTTACTGACTGTTTAACCTGTTCATGTATTTGCCAAAGTACAGTTTGCTGTTACAACATCAACAGTTCTCTGTGGCTGTGCACAGAATTAAAGATGTACTCTGTGCAATCATTCTAACCGGGAGAAAGAACACTTCAAACAAATCATTAAAATCCCTTAAATTATTCCTGTGATGTGAATGTAAGCTTTCAACCATAGTTGATGAATAAAACTGGTGTCACAATAAGCCACGTCTACAGAACAATAATGAGGAAATAGAAGTTCACGCAACAGCAATAGACAAAGCAAGCAGCCATCTCTTGGCTCATATACGCTCACACAAACCCACAGTCAAAGCCACAGTTTCCATCACTTGTCACGTACTAACTATTGTAAACCTTTGGCCATCTTTACTGCCGCTCTTTGGTAATATGCATGAATTTATGTAACTTGTTTATAATACTGCACAATCCACAGACTTTACGTTTCTTTTAGCTGGATTACATCAGTTTAGAGGAGGAAATCTGATTATTTATCATCATTATTTTGTCAGTGCCGCTTTTAAATTCTGATTTATTCTGTGAATTCTGTTTATTCTGAAATTTTGTCAGATGTGTTGAGTGTTACATGACTTCTTCTGACAACCCAAGCTCTTTGTAACTGTGTCACTTGGTTCAGTAAGTACATCTACACAATCTTAGTGTTTAATGTCTGTGACAGTTCATTGACTGAGACAATGTAGAAGATAAATAGGCATGTAAAACTGGGTCTGTTATACTTATTTCAGACTACTAGATTTGCTTTGCATTCAAAGTAATTCAAAATGATATTTATTTATTTATGCATTTATTTATTTATTTATTATTCTACTGGGCCTTAGTGCATTCAATATGACCCAAAATGTGAGCACACAAACTCACTAGGAAAATGTTTAGAAATCAGTCAGAAAGCCATTTTACTAGTCACTTATATAGGACTAGAACTACAAATATCACCCCCTGGTAGCCATAGAAATGCAACTTTAAGACGCTTCAGCTTTGGCTTAACTTTTCAGAAGTTTATGTTTTATGTTGTCTGTTGTTCTTCCACATTACTCTCTGATTATTTTGTTGAACTGATGAGCTGTACTGATACCTTTCTCCAAGGTTAAGTCTGACTGCCTGCAGCTTCTGGGACACTTCAGTCTCTGCTATACTGATGACAGTGTGATCATGTATTTGTTTGTCTTTGTTGGTACCAAAGTCACAAATCCGAAGGTGGTTTTTGCCAGTGGTTGTAAAACACCAGTTTCTTCTTAGCAACAGGGGGTTGTCAAGAGTCTCCTACTAGTCTGTAGACATGCATCACTGGGGCCTTAGCCATTATTTACCTAGCAACTGCCATCAGCCTACCTACAGGAACCCCTGATGATCAGTCAGGAAATATTCATTTTTCTCTCATGACTGGTCAATGCCAGATGGTTGGCAGAGCAGTCTATAGGATGATTTTGCAAAACTACAATATCCTTAAAGAATATGTGAAAAGTACAAGACTAAATTATGTTTAGATAAAAATATAAATAATCACATTTTCATGAAGTGTATTTGCAAATTCAAATGTAATGATTTCATATATTACATAGTCAGAGATCACAGTAAATTTAAGCTCGATTTATGAAGACAAATAAATATTATATGTATATATATATATATATATATATATATATATATATATATATATATATATATATATATATATATATATGTGTGTTTTGTAATTGCACAGATCACTTTTAACCTCAGAAATATCAATTTTAGCGTTCTCTGATAATGTAGTAGATGTGAGAGATACACATATCGACGGGGCCGGGTTATGTTAAAAAGTATAAATGGTTATACTTTGTTCATTGGTTCAAAGGTACCCCACACTTCTTTTTTGGTTGCTTGTTTGTTCTGGTATATTTTTCATTTGAACTGTTATTCTGCCAGAGTACTCATATTTACAAGATGGCATTGAACGCCCCATTGGTGTGTTAGGAAAACTCTTTTGTACATATGTTCCTTGAAGGGGTTTTGGAGTGGTTCTTTTTCCACCGCAGCAAAGGGCTAGGAGTCGGAGAGGAGCTGCTGTATGTTTTTGTTATGATCGGATTGTGAAATAAAGCATATACAGTGAGAAAGCAACTCCAGGAGTCATCCCTGCCTTAAAGCTGCAACATAGACTTGCAGTTAGTTTAAAGTCTTGATTTCAACATAAATTTGAAACACTTTAATGATAATGCCTGATGCTGATAAAGAACATTACATCATCTCTTGTTATTACATCATTACTTAATTTCCATTTATTGGTTGACACATATATAAACAATTCCATATAAGTCAATTGATTAATACTTTTGTTTGATTATATGTTATTGAACAATCAAATTAATTAAGTAGTCTTGCACACAGAAGAGATACATCAGATTACAAACCATTTTTTTTTAAAAAGCTAGAAAATTAAATACAAAAAGAAAGCAATGGTCTTAATAAAATGTAAAAATATATCAAATGTTTAAACTGAGACATAGTTCAGAATTTTATGAAAAATATTAGCTCATTTTGAATTTAATAGTAGCAACATGTCTCAAAAAGGTTGGGAAAGAACAACAAGAGGGTGGTACTAAACTTAAAACAACTGGAGCAACATTTTGGAACTAATTATATGAATTGACAACAGGTCACTAACATGACCGGGTATTAAAAAAAAAGAAAATCTCAGAAGTTAAGATGGGTAGAGGTTCACCAATCTGCAAGAAACTGCCTTTAAATTATGGAACTATTTCAGAACAATATAACTATGTCCAAAATTAGAAAGATATGCCAACATCATTAAAAAATTCAGAGTCTGGAAAAAAAATTGTACAGTGATCAAAGCAAAAAATCACAATTGGATATCTTTCCCCCATTAGGCAGCAATAATGGAATTGGCAGCATTCACAAGGCTGAAATGTAGATATATGAACTTATAATATCTGCAAATCATTGTATTTGGTTTCTATTTCCATTTTACACAGAATCCCAAATACTTGGAATTGGTTTTGTAAATAAGCAAAACAATATAATCAATGTAATAATCAAATTGCATCGAAAATAAATGACTTTTTTGTTGAAAAAAGATTACATATTAGATAGAGTTACACTATAGGGCAGTAACTGGGAATATACTTGGAAACTGACAACAGAAGGACATGTAGACAGGCTAACCTTTCTTTTTTCCTGACTGATTAATAATGCAGTCGACTAAAATATGCTATCCTTTGCTATTGTGTCTGGAAATACCTTAGAATTGAATATTTGACCTTTATACTTTACTGATTTCTGATCATGTCAAAATTTGTTTGAAGTCTGAAAATAATCTTTTAGAAAGAAATCAAACGGCCCTACCTTACCTAATCCTAAACAGCATTTAGGACTAAGGATTTCTAACAGTATGTATGATTCTTATGCCGTCTTACCTGTATTAAATATGTATGTTTTACTACAGAATCAAAAGATCTAAATTAAAACTAAATTGAAAAATTGCCTCAATGTCCAAATTGAGGTAAATGTGTGTGGTTTTTTGTATTTTTGTCTTCAATAAAGTAAAAAAAAAAAAACTGAATTAAAAGTATCATATCATAATAGAGAGGTCTCTTGATGATGATCAGACAGGCGGAAGAATTGTTTGATTGTTCACCAGTCTTGTTCTCAGTTGTTGTTACTGGAAAGAAAAGAAAGAAAAAAAAAACACATCCATCTTGTCAAATCTTGCCACAAATCAAAGTATTGTGTGTAACAGCGTCATGCACCAATCACATTCATTAAATGTTATAATCCTGCTTTACAAATGTACAATAAATCCATAACTCTAGACCAGGGAGCAAAACATAACAATTAAAAATAAAGCACAGATTTTTTATTTTAGCTGTAATTTAGTATCATATCAAATGTGATTGTACCTGTTCAGTAGAGGACGCTGAGGATTGTGTTCCTTGTTTTTCTTTGTATATTTTTGCCATTCTTGGTATAACTCTACTTTTCCAAACTCTTCCTGGTGTAACCTTTTGCTTTCTTCTATGGCCTTTTTGGGTGCAGCTACTTCTGCCACGTACCAGTCCCCTCCCCTGATTGATTCAGTCAACTCTTTGTGCTTGAGGAAAGGCTCCCATTGGCCTGGGTTACTGAGGAGAGCATCAGCCTCCACAGATCGAAGGCAGTCTGCTTTCAAAGCGATCTCGGCAGAGCTGCCTTCTGGTTTCATACCCCGTGCCAAAGCATGAAACAAACAGCTCTTGCCCTCACTCTCTATAATCACTGTCTGGTTATTGATGTGCACATCATAATGGCCATCAGGGTATTGGTCACTCTTTTGTCTGTAGATCAATGTCACAGTTGTATTGGCAGGTCGAGTGTCTGGGCTCAGCTCCTGCATTTTGGTAAGTCTTCCATTGCTGTCCTCTGTTAGGATGACAACTTTAGTGCCAGTGGCTTCTGACAGAACTTTGATATCGAGGATGGTGCCTGCAGTCGTGGAGTTCTTGATCTTTTCAGCATGTGATTGTGAGCACTGACCTGCCTCTCCTTTAAGTTTGTGTTTAGAATTCAGCTTTCTTGGGGTGTATATGTTGTTCTGCCCAGCTCTGAGTTTTTCCTCTGTCCTGTCACTCTTTAAGCTGTTTATGATTATATGATGGTCAATATTGCTTTTTATTTGACCGTGAACATGAGAAACAATGTAAGTAGAGAACTTGTGGTCGAAGACTTCTACCAAAGCATTAGCCAATAAAGTATTGATGGTGGATGCTAAGTCTTGCTTGAAGTCTTTCAAAAGTTTAATGTCCTCTCCAGATAGATCACTTACTTTCACATTCTCGTTGCTTTTCTTTTCTTTAAATATTTTCAGCTGTTCATGAAGATTTGAGAAAAACTTATATGAGAGGCTGAGCACTGTACTGATGGTATTGTCTGCCAGTCGGCCCATGTAACGAGTTTGGATTGTGGTAAGAATTGCAGATGCATTGTCTTTGGTGTGTGATTTGGCTTTTTCAGTTATTTTAGAGAGAGATGAATTCAGTTTATTTTGCCAACTGAGGTCTGCATAGAATGGCTGCACTGCAGTTTTGCTTAACTCTTTGAAAATGGCCAAGAGATTATTCTTTGTGCTCTTATCGTTCAGAAGATCTTGAAGTTGCTTTTTATCCTCAGCTTGTGAGAGAATGATGAAGTCTACTAATGTAGCTAAGGGGTCTTTTTCCATGTTTGATTCCACACTGGGGACAATCCTTTCTTTTAAATCAGATTTGATGCTGTTTACTATATCTGCCAGTATTTTCTCTTCTTTATTCCCAAAACCATTAGTAATGATTGTCATTTCTGCATTCTTCATATTTGTCACAGGACTAACATTTTCTTCAGCCTGTCTGGAGAGAAACTTTGGCATCGGCTTCATCTTTTTGCCCATTCCTTTGAGTAATATTTCAGAAGATTTGAAGCTCTTTGCGACCAACTTTCCAACTCCAAACCCAACGAGAGATACACCAAGAGAAATGGCTTTTTCTGTTGCCCATGACTTCCAGCTGATTTCTCCTGTCATCGTAGACTCACTCGTGCTGTCTGTTTTTTCTTCAGTAATGAGTCCCATGCCAACTTGAGCCAATCTATGAAACATACATGCAGTGAGCAATGATCCTCCAATATTCTGTAAAACTGCAAAAAAGGTCACTAGAAGACCTTCCCATGAGAAACGAGGCTCATCTTCCACAGAAAATATATATCTCAGACCTCTATTATAGAGGGTATAGACTTCAACTTGGAGATCTTTATCAGCCCCTGATACCAAGCAGAAAATAGGGGATTTTTTTACCACTGGATTCTGCTGTTTTATTTTATCCAACTCTTTGATGGCCTCAGTAATGTTTTTGTCAAAGTAACTTAGAACGTTGCACTTGGTTGATAACTGTTTTTCCAGACTGGTTGGGTTGCTGTTGGCTGAGTATGCAGAGGACATTGTTACAAACTGAAGGCAGACTAGTGATTCTTCACTGAGAAACTTCAGAGATTCCTGTGCCTTCATTAGATCATCTATTGCCTTGGTGAGGTAATCTCCTTCCGCCTGTTGTATAGTGCAGTATGCACGAGTGTAAAAAGCTACAGCTGCCCAGCTTTTATCCTCTGTCGTGGCTTTTTCAAACATTATGGCTGCGGTGTCCCACTTTTTTTCATCCAGTGCAATATTTCCAAACTTGATGTAGTGATAAATGCTGGAACTTGGTGAAGTCTGACTTTCAGACTGACTTTTTGCCTTTGACAAATCAGCTTTCAGACTCTCTTGCAGTTCATTTCTCTTCAACTGATCAATTTCTTCTGATTTAGTTTGCAGCCAAATCCCCCAGAACTCATTCATGATGGCAACAACAGCTCTTTCCTCGTCTCCATCAGTGGTGTCATAAATATCTTGAAGTGTTTCACAGTATTCTGAAAACAGGTCCTCCCGCAGTTTCATCTCAGCAACATCGTTCATCATGTAACTTATCTTTTCTGCTGCAAGTCTGTCTCTTGTGCTCTTGGCTTCCTCCAGAGAGGACACTGTGCTGAAAGATGGCTGCAGGTGTTCAGTGGAAATGATTATCTGAGCAGATCCAGGTTTACCTTTGCGTGCAGTTCGTCCAAAAGCCTGGAGTTCCACTCTTGTGTTCTCAGAAAGGAAGGAGAGGATCACAAATAACCCTCCATTATTGTTCACCTTTGGGGACACTTTTATGTCTGTGCCACGGCCGGCAAGGTTTGTGGCAACAATGACATCACCAGGATGAAGCTCCTTGTCTATTTTACTCAAACTGTCTCTGTCACTGCGGCAGTAGAGAATCAATTTTTTATTTGGGATGCTGCTCTTCAGCTCTTCGTAGATCTCTTTGGCTTTGTTTATAGTTTCACAGATCACCAACGCTGCTCTTCCTTCTCTGTATGAATTTGGGGAAATCTGAGCCATGACCACATCTTTTATTTCAGATTTCCATTCTTCAGCTGTTTTTTTCAGAGTACCTTTGACCTCAAATAACTTCTTCCTGCTGAATGTTGGTATTTTGCACACAGAGAGATTTGGATACAGGTCCTGCAAAAACTGAATGTCTGCTTTGCTCCCCAGTGTTCCTGTTGTTCCGTATATTTTCCCCTGGTATTTCTCAAAAAAGGAGATGTTGGAAATGTAGTTTGTCACTGTTGAAATTGTGCTCAGTTTGACTTGGTGTTTAATCTCCACAAACTGCTGCAGACCATCCCCCCATTTCTTATTCAGTTCAACAATACCAGTGGATCTGAAGTCCACTGGACAGACGTTGTCATTTTCTACGACATATTCTTGTCCTTGTTTCAGTAACATTGCCAGAAAGGCATTCTGAACCCACACTGAGACTTTCTTCTCCACCAGAGTCTTCAAGAATCCAGGAATGCTGATTTTGTCTTTATTGTTTTCACATGGGGTGTACTGAATCCTCTCAGAGATCAATTCTGCAATGGGCTTGATGAGAACTTCTTCTGACTCATAGAGAGGACAACACAATCCTTCCTCCAAGACAAGAAATGAAAGCTCTGGGATGTCCCGGTCATTATATGGACTGCACTTTTGAAGACAGAGCAGTCCCTTGTCATCTAGCGTGTAAACAGTAAAGCCATAGGGGACATAGTCCTCAATTTCTTTGAAAAAGTCAACCATAGCATCCTGACTCACTGTTTTCAGTTTACTGAGAATTTCATGGTTTTCACTCTTGTAGATATCTTCTGAAAATCCTTTTGGCACAATGTTGGATTCTTCAGCAATAGTTAAAATGTCCATTGGATCACTAATTTCAGTGTCTTCTGTGTTCATTGAGTCATAGATGGCCTTGAAGAATGAAGCAGGAGGACCTCGTACAAATGTCTGATGTCCTGTAGATAGGAAGCCATACTGACTGACGTGGCTCCAGATCATGGTGAGAATAATGTTCAGGTGCTGCATGGAGACCATGGGGCTGGACAGGTATGTCAGCTGCACTCCCTGATCCAGCAGCAGTGAGTCCACTTCATCGATAATGATGCACTGAAAGTTACGATCAGGCCTCACATCCTTCATCTCAAATATTTGGCGAAGGTGATCAGCAGCAAAGGCTTCAATGGTTCCATACACCACGTCCTTCTGATAGCATTCTTTCCGATCTTTATCCTCATTTTTATTTGTGTTTGTGTCGACTGTAATGCCAAAGTATTTGTAAAATTTGGCCCATTCTTTAGCATCTCTTTGGCATAACACAGAAGAGCTGGACACCACATCCACCTTTTCACCTCTAAGCACACGCAGCACGGCAAACATCGCTATGACACAAGACTTCCCTTCTCCAGTTCCCATCTCCAGGAGCTTCCCAGTGTCAGACAAGGCCAACAGGCACCAGCTTATCATCTGAGTTGCCCTGGGAAACCACTTCCTTTCAGCTTTGTGGAGGTGTACAGCATTGCATAAGACTGCAAGGACTTCCTGAAGGTCCTCAGTTTCTTTGCTTTGACACAGAGACCTAACATGTTCCACATCACATGTGTGCTTTTTAATTTCACCAGTTTTGATTAGGTTTGTTACATGAGTTACTATGTTGTCTGATGTACTCAGTGTTTGTTTATCAATGACTTTCATCTGCTGTATTTCACAGAAAAGGTTTTCAATGTTTCTTTTTTTCTCACCTCTAAGGCTCTTTTCTAGATGCTGGATCAGATTCTTAGTTGTGCATGAATCTATGAGCTCAGTGAGAGATTTGTTGTTTTCATCTTTCCACTTAGAGGAAACCTGATATGTTTCCATCAAATGTAAAATCTTCATGATGGAAATACAGCCGTCATCATGGTGGTTATCAGTTAATGCTCCAAGAAGGTTTAAGACCTCTACTGGTGACCAAAGTCTTTGTTCCCCAAGATTTGAAACCATCTTGAAGACTTCTTTGGTTTCTTTGTCTAAGTCTTGGAATTGTTCCACACAGGCAAATAAATTCTCCAAACACCATTTGCCTGCAGGATCTGTCATGTTTTTAACAGCTTCTGTTTCTCTAGCAAACACTTGCAAGAGATTTTCCAGAAAGGTCAAAATAAAGATCTCATTAGAAAGCAATTCCTTCCCTGTGATTTTCTTTGAGACGGTGATGATTTTTGTGTCAGTGGTTGTGTCTTCATTTAGGTTACAATGGAGGACCTGAAAAAGGGCCTTAATAAAGATATGTCTCAGTTCCACATCTTCACTGTGAAATTTACTCATGAGGTTCTGCAGGACCTCCGCAGCAAACACCAGGGAGTCATCGTCTTTGAGTCTTGAAAGCTCCAGAGCATGCAGAACACTGAGACTTTGTTTTTCAATAATAAATCCACGACTAAACGGTGTATGCCCTGTTTCCATTGCCTCTATGCCACGTTGAACATAATCTGACACAAAATCATCCATTGTACCATAAACAATGTCTGCTTCATAGACATCCTGGAATGATGGGTCAGTCTTCTTCATGTTTGTGTTAAGTGAAATGTTAAGGTGCTTGTAGAAGTCAGACCACTCCTTTGTTTGCTCCTCTGAGTGAACATCAGAGCTCAGCACAATGTCCAATTTGTTTCCCATGCAGACTTGCATGGCTGCAAACATGGCTGTAACACATGGGTCTTCTTCCACACCAACCAGTTGTACCACTCCAATTTTCAGAGTTAGCACCAGTCCACACCACCGCACCATCTGCCTCACTGTGGGCCACCAGCCTTTTATATTAAACACTGCTTTGCAGAGCTGACACAGACATTTCTGTATGTTGTCTGCATTCAAAGATTCACATTTAAATAACTCTTTCATAAAAGTTTCTTCTTTTGGTACATTTTCTGTATATTTCAGGACACCAGTGTTAATGTTTTTTATCATATCAATGACAGAGTCATCCAAATTCCACAGCATCTTTACTTCTGCTAGAACTGCAGTTACACTGTTCTCATCGTTTCCTCTTAGAGTCTTTTGGAAATCCTGACAAAATCGCTCAGGAGCAGCAGATTCAAGGAGCTGGATTAGAGAGTGCCCACAGTCATCTATCCAGTCTGGTGGTATGTCATACACTCGTACCAAGGTAAGGATTTGAGTTATGGAATCATCATCTGCATATTTCTGTGACAGTGCTTTAAGCAGAGTGACTGCTTCCATTGGAGTCCATTGGTTTCTTTGCACAAGTTTGAGGAGCATTTCAGTGGATTTTGAGTGGGCTTCTTTTCCATTTAGATCTGTGAGTGTGGATAAGAGAAGCTTTAAACACTGGATTTCCATCTTTAAAGTGAACACAGAGGCTCTTCCAACTGCACTCTGCAGTGATGATGTGAGGGTGCTCAGGAATTCAATTACAAAGAGGTTTTCAGTGGAAATCTCATATTCTGCCCATTGTTTGGCTATGAGGACAGCATCATTATCAGATCTGTCACGGTCATTGAAAACATGCATCAGGTTCAGATACAGGGCTTGAGTCAAGAGGAAACTCTCAAAAACACCACATGCTGATTGGCTGATGGATCCCAAATGGGACTGCATATGATTGGAGATGGTTTGTAGGGAAACTTCTTCAGATATTTCCAGAGACAGAGCACAGAGCTCTGTGATGAACACCTGAGTGTGCTGCAGAGTGCTGATGGATGGAGGAGCACTGATCCACTCATCAAACAGAAGTTTGTCCAGGACTGAAAGGATCTCACTGAGCTGATCAGCTGTGAGCTGAGTCAGACTGAGATTTATAACTGGGAGACTGCATTTCACCGAGAGGAGTTCAAGAAGCTCGTCACTGTCACTGATTGATTCATAGTTGGCTTCAGACTTATGCAGATGCTTTATTAGAACATCTCGCTTGGACTCACATTCCTGTGAAATGTGCCCTCTCACCTGTTTCTCAAACTGCTCTTTAGCTCATTGGTAGGAACTTTCCAGAGTTTCATTGAATTTTTTTCTTCTTTTGTCCTCTTCTCTCCTTTGCCTCTCCTGTTCTCTTCTCTGTTCTTCCTCTCTCCTTTGCCTCTCCTGTTCTCTTCTCTGTTCTTCCTCTCTCCTCTGTCTCTCCTGCCTCTCCGCTTCGCTTCTCCCCCATTGGTCAAAGCAACTTCTACACTCGTACGCATTATCCTGACCAACTGGTCTGTAATATTGACCTCCGTTGAACACATATACATATCGTCCATAAATAGTATTTTGAGAAAGGTTGTTGAAGCTCATGCACGGAGGCAGGCCATTATAACATTTACAGCATCTCAGGTTGCTGCCCATGTTACTTTCTGATGGTGCATTCCCCATTTTTGATGATTTAGTCAGCAATTAGTCAGTGGCTGTCAAACGTGCCCAGCATTCTTCTGAAAAGCCAATAAATAAATAAAAATTCAATGACTTAATTATATAACAACTTATCCATAATCCATAAAGTTGTGCTGACTATTATTATAGCTCACAAAATAAATAAATAAAGTAGATAATTATAAATATTAAAGTACATAATAATTAATTTTAAAAATTCAGATTTCTTTACCACTAATGTACAACAAGCCATGATGGCACTGAAGAAACAGTTAAACATATAATAAATTAAAAATACAAAAATGTATTCATTTATAATACATAGAACGTAAGTAAACATACATATACATTCCACTTACATGCCTGTTAAGCAAAAAATGCCCAGCAGTTTATATACATATATGTATATGAGGTGCGATGAAGAAGGTGCCTAATAAGTACAGCAAGCTGTCCATACCGGAGGACTTGAAAACTGCCTTGGAAACTCACAGCCTTGTCCAGGTGCTTGAAGAGGTACACCAAAGAGATAAAGGGCAGGAGAATAAACCATCTGTTCTTCACAGAAACATCCAAGATGTACTCTCAGTGGCAGGGGAACAATATGAGAACAACACCACCAAGGCTGGAGGAGGAGCATATAGGAGAAGGATGCAACCCATAACAGCAGTTGGTGGAGCTAAGAGAAGACCACAGCAACCTCCCTGAACAGGACCCAGTAACAATCACAGTGGGAGATATCAAAGAAAGGTTCATATGGTTCACGCCTACTGGCTGAAGAAGCTGACTGCACTCCACAAGTGTCTGGCAGCACTGATGAACCAGCTGCTGGTCAATGAGAGACACCTGGAATGGCTAACCGAAGGCCGGACAGTCCTGATCCTCGAGGACTGCCAGAAGGGACCGGTCCCTTCCAACTACAAGCCAATAACCTGCCTCAGTACCACATGGAAGCTCCTATCAGGCATCATAGCCATTACAAGAAGGCCTATGACCCGATGTCCCACACCTGGATCCTGGAATGCCTATAACTATACAAGAGGATACAGGAACTCAATGGGGATGTGGCGTACAACACTGGAGGCTAACTTCAAGCCAATAGCACAAGTCACCATCAAGTGAGGGACCAAGGAGAGGCTCTGTTCCCACTGCCGTTCTGCATAGACCTGAACCAGTGAGATCATAGACATAGATCATAGTCTCGATAAATGCACGGCGTTTCGGCGGGTACACTGGCTTCCGCGAGTGTGATGCTTATTTGGAGCAATGAAAAAATAATAAAATATAATTTTATTTTTATATTTCAATATCACAATAAACTTCCAATTTAGAAGTACAAGTTTTTTTTTCTTTTTTTCTTTTTTTTTAAAGAACTAACATAAATAAAATACACTTCAGCTAAATACTTCTAATTTATTTTCCCAAACCACGAGGAGCCGCACTATAACGACTAAAGAGCCGCATGCGGCTCCGGAGCCGCAGGTTGCCGACCCCTGGTCTATACCTTACCCTAACACTATACTGTTTATACCGTCTTTATACGCAGGGGTGTCAAACTCCAGGCCTCGAGGGCCGATGTCCTGCAGGTTTTAGATCTCACCCAGGGTCAACACACCTGAATCAAATGATTAGTTCATTACCAGGCTTCTGGAGAACTTCAAGACATGTTGAGGAGGTCATTTAGCCATTTAAATCAGCTGTCTTGGATCAAGGACACATCTAAAACCTGCAGGACACCAGCCCTCGAGGCCTGGAGTTCGACACCTGTGCCATACAGTATAAGGTGTCTATAAAGTTGGAATGTCAGAAAATTAATCTCTGCTATACTAACACAAAAATTAATTCTCAAACTCCTAACTACATTCACAAAACACACAGTAGTTTCAGATCATGCACACAACCAGTCACAATAACATATCATACTATAAGGACTGTAGTGTATTTTTGTTTCTATCACTGAGGGAACATTGACTGCACACTAAAAAGCACAGTAGCTCAACTATTTTCAGCATCATGTGTCTCTTAAATTCCTCAAAAATATGATAGGAAAAAAGAAATGGACCTCATTCTGTTTGTACTTAAACATTCGTATAATACACATTGTCCTTCTTCTGTTATTGACATAATAAAATAAAATAAAATGTTAATGTTTATGATTGAAAAATGATTATTTACACTGTTAGTGTAATATATTAGTGTCTTAGCAATTCAGAAAAATGTATACAAAATGTAAAACTTTTACATTACCTTGATCTTCAGAGAGGAAGAAACAATCAGCCCCACAACATCTAGAGAAGTGAAACTGACCTTAAGGCTCACAGCTGAAGCTGCCAGTGATATAAGAGTGAAGGACAGGGGCGTGTCTAAAGGGTTGTCTCTGAGTTTACTTGTAATAGAGTATTTTTACACGGTAATATTGCAACGACTGCTTAAGTAAACGGTCCAAATGTTTTACAAGAGTTGATCAATACGAATACAAAACACATGAAAACCATGGCCTCTTTTTTTACTTAGCTAGTTTTTAATGCTCCATTTATTTCTGAATGAATTTTCAGAAATTTTGAAATTTCTGAATTTTCTTGGCATCTCAGTCCTTCTCTCCTGACTGGTTGCTAGTCTTTCAATGCTATCATATTTGAAAAATTCTATAGTTGCCGCTGCATATCCGCATGTCATGAGCATAAATAATGACATTCAAAGGTATTAGAAGTAGGAAGTTTTGCTTCTGAGGCTATATTGCACAAATAATTCATTATAAGAATCAGCACTGCAATGAGCACATTGTCTTCTTGTGGTGTAAAGGTTTCATCCAATATTTCACGATTAGTACCCTGATGTACATGTGGCATAAAAAAACTGAGATAATAACATTTTCCCTAAAGATGGTCTTTCTGCAGTCCAGGGGTCGGCAACCTTTCTGATGATGAGTGCCAAGTCAATGTGCCATTTGATTGCATTAGCAATAAATTTAATAGCACTCTATATTAGCAGTTACACGCTATATAGAACAACTTTATAGAATTATATTTGTTCACAGATGCTGGCAGCTATCAGCGAATAGTTATCAGCTATTTTTTAAAAAAAAAAAGAGGCACTTTTTATCCATAACAAGAACTCTATAACAGCAAACAACAGAAAATCCAAATGGTCTCCAAATGGTCTCCTCACAACAATGATAAGAAAAAATAAACTGAACCAATACGGCATGTTTGTTAATACAGAGATACACATGTTAATGTGATCTCTGGTCTCCCACTCAGAGACACACGTCTCCCAGCATTCAGACGGCTACCTGAGGACACTCTCCGTATGAGAAAAAAATCTGTAGAGCCAAATACTGTAAATAATATCCCTGCAATATTCTGAAGACAGTTAACCTTGTCAGGTAATGATGTCCAGCAGGTGAAAATGCAAGCTGCATGAACACGTACAGCTGTGGATTCCAGCTGCGTTCGTAGTTCTGCAAACTTCGACTGTCAGCTAACAATGTCCGTCTCACCGGTAGGTTAAGTGATTTTTAGCCAATTACAAGATGAATCTGGTAGTTGGGGTTGTTAGCTAAGATACTGTCATTAAGAAGCCAATATGGGACAAATAATGTGTCAACTAATGTGTCTATGGGAGGAAATTTGCGATTTGCACCGCTGGCCCGGCCATCTATTTTTTTAAGATAAGATAAGATAACCTTTATTAGTCCCACAAGTGGGAAATTTGTTTTGTATTGCACCTTCTCAGATTAATTCACTGTGTGTTGTGCCTGGGGCTGTACTGGGACAAAAAATCGGCCCAGGCATTTTGACTAGAGACCGGCCCACCAGGTATTATAGGAAAAGCCATAAAGCCTTTGAATGAAAACAAACGCTGTTGTGACAGTGATGTACACTGTCTTGTTGGTATATGTATGATTTCTATACATTTCACATCAAATAAAAACTTTGGTTATAAGATTCAGATAATTATTTATTAAAAACGAGACATTTTAAATGAGAATAAGAAAGAAAAGTATTTCTTTGTGCCCCCCTTTCCCTGTTAATGCCCTACCTGGCCCCCCTGGCAAAACTTTGCTAGACCTGCAGCATCTGTAGAGAAAAGAGTAGGAAACAAGTATAAAATCTAACAATAAATTGGCTCATATTACTCTTTTTTTTTTTTTTTTTTTTTTTTTTTAAATGACATCAGAAACAGCAGTATGCGACATTACGTGATGGCAGAGCTTCAGTTCATCCTTTGTCATTTTTTTTTTTTTTTTTTTTTTTTTTTTAATAAATAGGACAGGGGGAATGAATGAGAGAGAGAGGGGGAGAGAAAGAAAGAAAACCAAAGGGGAGAAGAGACGGTGAGAAGGGGGGGGAAGAGAGACAAAAAAAAAAAAAAAAAAACTCCTGGGTCACCTGTATGGAGAAAAAAAAACAAACAAACAAACAAACAAACAGAGGAGACAGCAAACAACAAAGAGCAACATAATAATAGAGAAAACAAAGCACCATCACAATAAACTAGCTAGTCATAGATATCAGTATTTACTAAGTAATAAACGATATTGTGCAGCACGCAAGATAGACAGCGCACAGTGTGCTTTGAGGCAGCAGCCAAGAAAGCTTTAGTCCGCGTCTGTGAATACCCATGTGTGCATACCTGTGTGGATCAGCATGCTTGCATTCCAAAGGTTTCTCCATGTAATGATCTGCTAGGGAGTGTGATATAATGTCTAAAACTCTTTCAGAGTTTTAGACATTATTTAGACAGAGATATAGACATTACCTATTACCTATGTTATAGCCTTAACACAGAACGAAAAAAACTTCCATCAATTTTTAAGTTACAAACCTTTCTTTGCCTAATTAGCTATGAGTGTGTGATGTCTCCAGTTCCAGTTACACTCCATCTTGTCTTTTTTTTTGGTGCATGTTTGTGCAATCTAAATTCATACGATATAGCCAGGTATTTCACGACATAGAAAGTTGTATGCATCCTTCAATTCATTTATTGAATTGACCAGATATACCAGATAAAGTTAGAAATCTACTATGGAGGTTTATTTGGCTTCTTCAAACTTGTAGCCCGAGACTTCCAGTAAGAAACAAAATGATCAAATGGCTTATTCACAACTAGACAGTTTCTAGTGGGTTGATAAAAGAAATTATAAGTGAAGGCAAACATCTAAAGAGAAATAACTCAAATTGCTGAAAAATTAAATCAAGTCACCCATACATACATACATATTCTAATTTTAATTCTGACATGCAGGCATATAGAAACAGAGAAAACAGGGGAAACAACTGTGACGATAGGCCTGAGTATAAGGTTGTCCACAAGGACTAAAACCTGAAGAATTCTTGTAAAAGCCGAGTAGAAGGTGGACAAGGCACCTCAGAAATTATCTCAGTTGATCTTTACAGTGAAGCTGAAGGGAAAACATAGATAGGCTAAGGCCTGAGAGCAAGACCAGCTGGAAACCAGTTAGATCCAAGTGAAGCTGGCAGACATAAGGTCCTTGGTCTGCGAGTCTATGGCAATGACTGTCTAGATTGATGGAGGTTGACTGTAGATGTCAAACAACTCTAGGGGATAGACTTCATTGGCTGACTCAGGATCAGGATGCACATGGCAGAACAGACTCAGGACAGAATGCCTTAGACTCAGACTTGGTATCAGGAAAGACATCTGATAAAATAATGACAGTCTGTTGCTGCTTCAAAGAAACGCCAGATTACCCAGATTCACTAACAGTTTCAGGATACATGGGGGAACAGAAAGATTGTATGATCATTCAGAAAGAGGAAATTGGTTAGCTGATCCATAGATATTTTCAGGAACTGAAAGGTCATCCACATATTTTGACTCAGAAACAGGAAATCAGTTACCTGACCAAGGGATGGTCTCAGGAACAGAAAGATATTCAGACATAGAAACAGGAAACCAGCTAGCTGACTCAGGAACAAACTCAGGAACAGGAGGTATGACAAACTCAAGGTCAGGGGAACTTGCAACCTATTCAGGTGCATTCCTTCAAGAAGGGAGAAGAGTCAACTGACCAAAGACAGTATTTATGCTGACCATCCATAAAAGGAGCTCTATGGGTTTAATGTGCAGAGTCAGGCAATCGTTTTGGTGATCATTATTAGTAAAGCTGTTATGAAATGTACACTGTTTGTGTTTTTTTATTTATTGATTTATTTTACAAATGTTATATTTTAAACCTTATGCACTGAAATCATGTTTAAATAATGTCAATGCCACTGAGGTTATCTTGCCATCAGTAAAATAAAGCAGACACATCAGTAGTAAATGTCAGGCGTAACAACTATTTGAAATTTGCAGCTTTTTCTTAACTTTTTCTTTGACTGAAAATGTCAGTTTAGTCAAATTTATTTGACTTTACCATCATATTTCCACAATATATAAAAAACACTACATATGGATGGATTACTGTATTTAGTATAACATGTGCCGATGCTCTGAGACTGACTTCAAATTCAGTGTGAACTAAATATTGATGTTTGGATACAGCTTTTGTAACACAGAAATACCAGAAATTTACAGTCATGTGAAAAATAATGTTTTTTTACATGACTTTGTGCAGTACTGCGAAAAACTAAGTACACCATTGGTGTCTTCATAGGAATTAAGAGGGTAAATAGCTAGGTGCTGCTGATTAATTAACCATCACCAAGTGTGAGCACTTCCATAATCACAGAAGGTTTTGAGGTTTGTTAAATCACGCCTGAATGCATCACACAAACAAAACCCATGAGAAGGACCTCACATACACCAAACTGCTGCTTCAGGTTCAGCTGTGTGATCAGTGGTTTTTAAATAAAGTTGCCTTAGCTTGGCTTAATATTATCTTACAGTCTTCCCAAGATTAGATGTCCCAGCAAATTCACAGCCCCATGTTTGACGAAAACAGAACACAGGGTTTCAGAACATGTCAAGCAAAGTGGTAGAGGATTGATGATTTTGGTTTCTGTTTGAAGCCACAGAACTTAGGCATCTTGCAGTCACCGAGTCAACCATCAACTCCTCTGTATATCAAAGTATCTTAAAGTCAAATGTCAGGCCATCTATCCAACAGCTAAAGGCTGGCCAAAATAAAATCATGCAAGAGGATGAAGAGCCCAAGCACAACAGTAAAAGAACAAAATGGCTGAATGTGGCAGGGTGTGGTTTGTGGCTCAGCTGTAGGGGAGGGGTGGAGCAGTGGGTTCAGGGTGTGGTTTCAGGCGAGGCAGTTGTTCTCCATCACCTGATCATATCTGCCCTATTTCAGGAGGATACGGGACCTGACGACAGAGCTGAGTGCTGCACAGGAACAAGGCAGCTGGAAAGCTGCACAAGCAAAAGAAAACAACTTTATAAAGTAAATAAAAACATTGACATGATGTAACACTTTGTGCTTCATTTGTACTATGCTGGGAAAAAAAAGAATCAGTGGTTTTTAATGACCCAGTCAAAGTCCAGACTTTAACCTGACTGAAATGCCATGGTGGGACCTGTAGAGAGCTGTGCATAAGTGATAGACTATAAACCTCGATGAACTGAAGCAACATTTGTAAAGGAGAAACGGAAAAGTTTCCTCCACAACAACGTGGGAGACTGTAACATTTGAAACATATGAAAACAAAAACCTTTTAAGGAAAAAAGGAAAAAAAAACCAACAACTTTATTTTTCACAATTCAGCAGATTCACAAAGAGAGAAAGGGCACAATTAAAAAGCACAGCCGAACAGAAGCCCCAAGTTACAAAAACTTCAATTAGTAGGTGTGTATTTTATGTATCACTTGATTTTTCTTCCCTGTCATCTTCTTCTTCTTTTTAAGAAATACTGAAGAATAATTTTGCTTCCCTTTCAGTTTGTACACACAGCAGTGAACGTGTTTTTCTGTTTTTGTGTACCTGCAGTTTGTGTGCTGATTTGACCACATGTTTGACTCCTGTTGCTGCATCAGCAACTTTTATAGAAAAATAAGGAAGAAGCAACTTCAAAATGAACCATCACTTTGAGATAACAATGGATTACTGCACACTACTCTCTTATGTTTAATTGCCTCACAGTGGCTTTAAACAATTTCTGAGAAATTAAACCTTTGTAAAAAAAACAAAACAAAGTGTGCAAGTGATTTTCTCCAATGAGTACAGTAAATAGTACATCTTAGTTTAAAATGCAATAATTAAGCATGCCATTTTGAGCCGGTGCCCCATAAACCATAAGGTTAGTAAAGATGGCTCTGGCTGTTTATTATCTTCCCTTGGTTATTCTTCATGGTCCTATAACATTAAATGCTAAAAAGCCCCCAAAATGATAGTACAAAGAAATGAGTGGTTCACTTGGACCACTCTAATAGATTCTCCTACTGAATTAATAATCAGAAATGACCCTGAGGTAACATGGAAAAATGATCATATTTATGCCTCTATTATACAAACTTTAGTCAGGAATGTCAGGCATTTCTAAACAGGAATCTGTGTTCATTTGACTGGTGCGTTGGGTCTCTTAATGATATTAAAAATTGTATAGGCCTGAATTAAGTTTATTTATCTACTATCATTTTCTTTAACAAATTCTGAGTTATTTAAGTATCTCTGCTGTATTGGCACATCCACAAATATAATATGTAGGTATGTATGTTTGACTTCTTTTATCATGTAGCCTGATGATTTTGGTAATAAAAATATCGCCTGTGAGCTCTTCCATTCATTCAGAAATGCAGTGTTATGAAGTGTTTGGAGAAAATGTGAGAGAAAAAGTTCTTGTCCTATCTTGCAAAACTGTACAGAGGACTGGAGCAAAGTAAAACAAAGAGCCGTGGGTCATTGTACAATTCAAACCATCATTGTTTTGTCAGACCACTGCTGATTCCACGGACAGCTGTTCCTACTTACATCTAGAACCTAAAAGGAGAGCCGCTGTTAAAAATACTCAAACATGTGCGACACGTGTGTCTCATAATTCAGAAGGTCTGCCGTGGTTCATGGATGGATGTTTGACACCCTCACAACGGCGACTATAATCTGCAGTTCTCCCGCTGTCCACTAGATGCCCTCAGTTCCCTGCTCTTTATCCATCCATTCCCTTTCCCTCCCAACCCACCAGTTTTAGTTTCTACCTTTAGCTGTTTGTGACTTTATCTTTACAACATGTATCCTAAACTTCTGACTGTTTCTGACCCTCATCACCTGCTTTTTACATTTTTTGTTTGCTGATTCTGCCGCAAGTCCCGTGGAATTTAGACTCATTAAACACTGTTAACAGCACGTGTTACTGAAGCGATTTAAGAATAATATCGTGACAGAGTGTTTGCAAAGCATCAAGATATGACTCCAAGACTATTGTTCATTTACGATTGAACACAGTCAGAACCTAAGGGTTTTATTATAATCCATGTCCTCTTAATAAGTGATATAAACAAGCTTTCATCACTTCCACGTCACCTTGGCAAGTGAAGAAACGCTCGGATAGACCCTAATCAGGATTTATCCTGCTTTTCTCTCAGAAACCAGGCCTTGCTGCGCAGATCAGGCTGGAAACACTTTCCCCCCTCAATCTTTCATACGAAAAAAACAAAACAAAAAAACGATGAAACAAAAAGACTCACTGGATTATAATAAGCGTTTGGCTTCGTCTTACTGATAATTCTTTCTAGAAGTAAACGGAGTTCAGCTTTAAAGGTGTTTCTCTATTTCAGCCACAGATTCTGGTAAGTTGTTGTAATCAAACTATGACTTTATCACCTTCAGCCTGAATGAAAACTATTAACTTGCATGTTCGCATTTTTGTTTGTGTTCGTATTTTCCGTTAAAATCGGTACTATTTGCTTCACATTCCAGTAAAATACTTGTGATTGTGAGAGTTACGGTTATTTATTAGTTTCACGTCCGCATTCAAGAACAAAAACAAAAGTAAGCTGCAGCTTCAGGTCTGATGGAAAGAAAAGAGATTTCTTCTACAGGAAGTGTCAGTAGCTCTGATTTTTCTTGTTAATGCTGCAAGTTACGTCAGAGTACTAGATTACAAGTTTACACAAAACCCAGTGAAGTATAATTAATTATAAAAATGTATCAAAGGTGAGTAAAAGTACTTTTATTGTAATAAATTAGTCCCTAGGAGTGATATGTGACATGCTGAGAATTAAAAAGAAGCCTGAATGGAAAACATGTTAGCTGGATCTGATTCACTCTCTCCAAAGAGTCTCAGCATGTATTTTAGGAATCATGTCTTAATTAAAGACCCAAGAGAAAAAAATAATGACTCCTTGAACATCAGGCTCAAACATGTTTGATTAACAGTAGTTTAATGTTTGTGTTTTATAATCATACCATGTTTTTAAGAGTAAAATCACATACTTAGAACTCGTAACTATAACTGTAAAGTACTATAAAGTAGTGAAGTACTCCTTCTTTAGTGAATATATTTATTTTTCCTCCCCCAGTTTGCACTAAACCATCCAGCTGTAAACTCAGGTATTCTGGGAACTTTGTCACTGTCAGGTGTTTTTGTTTGTATTTTGTGTCATTGGCCTGACTATTTTTCTCTTTTCCAGATGAAAACAACAAGCTGATTATTCAGTCGGTGAGTTTGAGACAGCTGGTGGGGTGTCAGCCATGGGTCGAAAGCTTGATCTGACAGGACTGACGGACAATGAGGCGGAGCACGTGCTGCAGGTGGTGCAGAGGGACATGAAGCTGCGCAAGACAGAGGAGGAGAGACTCAGGTGAGTTCTGACCTGTAAATGCAGTGGAGCTCCAGGTGTTTTATGTTTAGGAAGTGAACTGTACTGACTTTCCCCCCATCCTGCTGTTTTTCTATTGCAGCTTGGTTACTCTCACTGCTCATATGAGTGTTTGAAAGTTTTGAACTTCCTTACCTCTGATGAAATCTTATTTCTTTGAGTCTGCTAGTAAATGTGAAACTGCTGAATAATCAGCTTATCACAGCGGTTTATAAAAGTACACTTTTTCTCTTCTTAGTGTTGCAAGAAACATAAACCTAGGATTTATTATTGGAGATATTCTTTTATTTTTGGTTTCAATTTGAGTAGATCTTGGGGTAGACAGAAAGAGGGATTGTGGAAATTAAAATTGTGCAGAGACCATGGAGACGCACTTGTGTGCAGTCCTCCAAAAATTACAAGAATTACAGTCATTTTAATACTTTGCCATTTTCAAAGTCCCAACATTAACTAGACAAACCAACCAAATTTAAACATGAAGTTTATTTTAAATCTTTTGAAATGAATGACTGCTTGATGCCTAGAACTCATGAACATCACAAAATGTTGTTTCCTTCCTTGAGATGCTCTGCTGGGCCTTTACTGCGGCTACCTTTAGATGCCGTTTGTTTGTGGGTTTCTCTGCATCCAGTTTTGTATTTTATTTATTAGTTGAAAAGCCTCCTCTGTTCGATTGAGATCAGGTGACTCACTTGGCCACTGGGAATGGAAACTATATCTCATTTCTTTGCTTTTGCAGTTGCAGCATTTGGCTGAATCTGTGTAGAGAGATCAGCCCTGTACACTTCAGAATTCATATTGCTTCTTGTATCCACAGTCACATCCTCAATAAACACTAATGACCCAGTTCCAACAGTTCCAATGTCATACCATTGCCTCCACTGTGTTTGACAGATATGTTATGTTTCAGATTATAAACTATTTCTACCATGGTGATGAAAATATAAAGTATGGCTATGGAAACAAAATGAAGAACATATAAGTAAGTAAGGCACTGCATAACCAGTATACCTTTAAGGTCTTTCACACCAATTTTCTCAGGCTGCTTTTCTTTAGCACAATTTAATTCGAGGAATTTTTAGACCTTGGTGGAGATTTCCTTTCCCGCCTACTTGCTCTGAAGTGTGTCCTAAACACAGTAGCCAGGAAGTGAAGCCTTTTTCCGCTGCACTCAGACCAGCTTCCTCCTTCACCCCAACCTCAACACATATAGATACAAAGGCACAATAACGTGGTAAATAGGTGGATTTCATTGCCTGTAGCCTCAGCCTGAGAGTTACACAATAGTGGAAAATGATTTGCCTGTTTAACAAAAAGAGTCCTTGCTGGTCCTGGTGCTTTATTTAGAAAAACACTTACCTCTTACAGCATTACTCCACTGTTTACCAAAATGCTTTCAGTGGACTGAAAACCCATGAGAAGGACCTCACATACAAGATGAACCTAATTGTCAGGATTTCCCTTAGATTTTTATCAGCAAAAGCCCTTTTATTTGGACATCTGGCTTGATTAATTAAGTGTTTATGTGTAGTGTTTGATAATGTAACGTCACAGCTAGATTTTTTTAAAGTATATATTCTTAGGACTATGTCTAGTGTGTGCTTATCAGCCCAGTGTGGTCTATTATAACTTCCCATAAGAACTGTTTATTGTTGTTGCTGTTACCCTCCAGTCTCACTCTGTCCACACACTGAGGACACGAGGTTTCTGCCTGTAGGTCAGACTACGCATATGTTTTGAAAGTATTTCATATTTAATATGAAATGTTTTACTTTATAAGCCACCTACCAGATCAGTTAGCTACATTAGCTACATTTACATAAAAAAAAAAGCAGATGGATTTATTTTTCAGTACCACATACTGAAGATGAAACAGGGTCCACAGAATTATCTATGAAACACCATAAAATATCTCTGCATCTCTTCAGACGCAGTCTTTGAGGACCAGCAAACAGATTTTCAACCCGTGGTCTTTTCTTTAAACTTTTAATCTATGTTGTTTCAGATTATTTTCTGGTTACATTTTGGAGGTTGAGGAAACAGAGACACCAAAATATTACTGTAAGAAAAATATGCTTTAAAGAAGTGTACTTTAGTATATTAGACGGGCAGGTGGTTGTTACGTACCATACTTTAACTGAGTTATAGAAATAGTGAAAAACTAAACTATACGACTAAAATTTATGACCCTCAGCTTAGGGCTGCTCAATTAATCGAATTTTAATCACGATTACGATCTGGGCTTTCAACGATCATTAAAAATGACTGAGCCGATTATTAGCCCCTCCCTCATGCTTTACTCTCGCGCTGCTCCATGTGGCAAATCAAGCGCACTGCTCTGCATTTCGAACACGCGTCACAACAATTAAGAGGACCCGAGGGAAGCTCGGAAAGCTAAGCAGAAGTTATTTGGAGAGGAGTGGACTGCCGTTGGTTGAAAAGAGAGGTAAAAAAAAAAACTTAAGTGGTGTGGAAACATTATGGCTTCGCGGAGTCAGACGTGGATCAAGTAGACACAGTGTGTAAACTTTGCTATGGTGTCGTAGCTGCACCACAGAGCAACACTGCAAAGTTCACATTTTTCATTTATTTCTTATATTGCAAACATTTGCACTGTTATCAGTATTTGCACACTATTTTATATTATTTTTTAAAGTCATTATTCAATACATTGTTATTGTTAAACCTTTAAAGCCGGTCAGAGCAGCATGCTCGTTTTGTGTAACTATTTTTAAATCCCTGTAGAACCTGAACGCTAAGCTAGCACAATAAATTTTTTTCCATATGAAACCAGAGGAGTTGTACTTACATCTTATGCCATCATTTGTCCTCGGTCACGGTTTCCTTCCACATATAGCTTTGCAAAAATTGCATAAAAAGAGCTTGCAGGAACAAAAACATAATATTCCAGAAACACGCTTTGCCGATCCGATCAGCTGTTCTTAACACTTCCCACATTGAAAAAGATGTCAACGTGAACTATTGCAAGTGACGTCATTTTTGCGGAAAATGTAGTTTTTTACTTGTAGGCCTTAGAACTCAAATTGCACTGCTGGAAATAGTTTATTTTGATGCACATGCACATTCTTTGCAAATTTGCATCATAGGATTGTTTTTTTGTTTTTCCTGCAGTATATAAAAATTGCTGTATCTCCAAAAATAAAACTATGAAGACACTCAAAAAAAATTTCCTGTTGTTGTAAACTATTTTTTGCAACTTTTTTGTATTTAAAGTTTTGAGGGATAAACCTCTTAAATTTCTCCAAGTAGAAATATATGTAAAAACAAAAACGATTTTCAATTTTTTTGTAGTTTATTGCACTTTTTTGCAATTAATGTAGTTACTATGGACTTAATGCATACACATTTTTAAAATATGGGCTATAACAGTTGTATTGATGTATAGCAACTTGAAATGCTCCCACAAATGGCACTACAGCATGTAAAAAAAAATAATATAAGCTCTGGCGGACGAAATAAATATCGTCAAATAATCGTGATCTCAATTTCAGTGAAAATAATCGTGATTATCATTTTTGCCATAATCGAGCAGCCCTACCTCAGCTGCATATATATTTTCGGTACATTCACCTTAACTTACTTTCCCACCTCCCAAACTCTAACTCTATCTAAGTCTCTGTGACAGTCTAGTCAGAACATAGAACATACGTCTGTGGCCTGAAAACACTGTAGAACTACAGTATCGATCCAATTTTGTGTCCATATTCAAAAATCTGTGTATTTGCTTCACTGTACCGCCATTAATGTTTAAAAAGGCCCATCATCACTATCTGAGGCCACTGAAATGACAACAGTTTCTCTGCTTGAATCATATGTGTAACTGAAAGGAGTTTTTCTGTTAAATCCCCACATGACATGACGAAAAAAGTGATTAGTTGGTGAGCTTTTTACATTCCTTAACTTCAACAAGTGTTGCTAAGCAAAGCGCTTACCACCAGCTAATCTTGTAATTGTTTAGCCGGCATGATTACACATTGTTGACATTGTCTGAGTTCTTTAAAGACAGACATGCTTTTGCCCAAATGTTAAGTTATTTCTTAGGTCAAAACAATAATAAAGTCAATCTATACTGCAGTTTTTAACAGCTGATAAATGTGGCCAAAGATCTTCACGGCTAATCCCCTCTTTAGCAGAAGTACTTGATACAAAAGGTCACGTACTGCTTTCAGTCATCACACGTATGATTTTAATCTGTCATGTCATTTCGATTGTTCACTTTTCTGCTTCCTCACTCCCAAACTTGTTACGTGAGCTCTCACTTCATGCATCTTGCTTTTCAATTTCTGCACCGACATCCCTGAGATGAAACCCAGGAGTGTTCATGCATCTGAAACAGCAATCAGAGGGCAGAGATGAAGTTAGGAAAGGAATAGAGATGAGCAAAGAACAGGAGAACACATCTGGATGCTGTTGACTTTCTTTGTGACCTCTGCTGCATGTTTTTCTTATGAAAGGAGAAACTTCTGTGTTAAGATGTTCAGGACTGATTTGGATAACTGAAATATCACACATGTATTTTATAACTGATCTGAGATGATGTTATGTGTGATAAAAATACTCTTCTGTTTTTCTCAAGAATGTTCAAGCATAACTACTTCATTAGATAATAATAGAAAAGCAAGAAAGACACAAAAAACACAAATAAATACTCCAGATGAGATTTGTTTTTAAAACAGTGTGCTGGGGATTTCTGAAGCTAAATACAGCATCTACTGATTTCACACTTACTTGGGGCTAATACTTAGTTAGACTCCTTTGTGCCCTCAGAACTGCCTCAATTCTTCATGGCATAGAGAGGCAGAAACATTCCTCAGACATTTTGTTCCATATTGACATGACAGCGTCACAGTTGCTGCAGATTTGTAGGTTGCACATCCATAATGCAGATCTCCCATTCTCAATCCAGCAGAGCATCCCAAAGGTGCTCTACTGGATTGACATCTGGTGACTGTGGAGGCAAACTCACTGTTCAAGAAACTAGTTTGACATGATTTGAGTTTTGTGACATCGTGTGCGGTCATAAAGGGATCGAAAAGGGACGAAAATACGAGCACAGAAAAAAATATTAGAAGCATTCCTGGTTGTAATTAGTGGTTATTTGAGTTACTGTTACTATTACTATCAGCTGAAAGCATACTGGACATTCTCCTCTGACCTCTGGCATCAATGAGGGATTTTCACCCACAGAATTGCTGCTCACTGTTTTTCAAACCTTTCTCTGTAAACCCTCGAGAATTTCTGAAATACTCCGACCAGCCAACAACCAGGCCACATTCAAGGACACTTAAATCACCTGTCTTCCTCATTCTGATAATCAGTTTGAACTTCAGTAAGTCATTTGTACATGTCAACATCCTAAATGAACTGAATTGTATCCCAGCTATGATCAGAGACAAGTTAAATGCACATTGCAAAAAAGGTGATTTTGCAAAGCTTTTCTGAGACATGGTTCTCATAACTGAAATGACTGATCAGTAGATGAAAATCAGCTATAAATGAGTTTTAATGTTGCCGCATAGATGCTAACATGTAAATAAGCTGCTATTTGTCAGATGTTTTCATGCATCAGCCTAGAAGTTGATGATATATGAGAGATTAGCTGTCCTGGAATTGTGAATAGTGAAAACCTCCGTTCACCAGATACAAAAATCCTAAAACTTAAAACACAGCTGTCCCCTGCTGTTCAGAAGCAGCACAGCAGGCACATTCATTTGGTAAGATACACTGTTTACAAAGAACAACATGACCCATCTTTTTATCTTCTTATGACAAAAGATAACTGATCCCCATTCAAATCTTCAAACACAAGAAAAATAAACTAAGCTCCATTCAGACAAATGCCAGCAGACATTAGTTAGCTTATCACCAAGAAGCAGACTTTATGTGAGGATAACTGCAGCTGACACAGCCTGAGCCTCTTCTTGTTTGTTCTCTTTGAATGACCGAAGCTCAAAAGCTTCTTTCGCTGAGGGTGTGTGAGGATAAAGCTGCAGAGTGCTGCGAAACATTACTGTGCATGTCTTATTAGGTCAAAAAAAAGGTCCACAGCTTTTTTTTATGTTGAGTATCATGGGATGCTTTATGTTTCAGGTATGTTTGTGCATGTTTCTTCACTTTCTTGATGTTATTACCTCACAGTCTCTGTCTGAGTCGGGCTGATGCTGTTCTGTCTGGGAGGTATTTATATCATCCACTGAGCTTTAGTAATGGATGTGGTGCTGTAGTGAGGGGCATCCGAGGGAGACTGTAAAGTGTTTATGGTTTTAAAGTTACAAGTTTCATTTAAATATTTGTGGTTAAAATTTTTAAAGGACTTCTAAGTCATATAACTCTACAGAGCTGAAGTGATTAGCCAACAGAACCAAAGCTTGCTATCATAATTGTTCTTTTAAAAAAAATTAAATTCATCTTGTTCGTCATCGCTGATGTGACCTTTTACTTGTTACTATTGATTAACAGAGAAATTGACACATTTTTCTACACTAAAAATATTCATTTGTTGTCTGAGTTTTTGCTTTGAGCTTTTGTCACATATAACATCATCATCTTTTCTTTTAAAGAAACCCCTAAGTTTCCATAAATCACATTCTGTAAACGTACTTTAATAAACATTGTCACGTGCAGAATGAGGAATTTATTTTGATGCTTTGCATTTTGAATTTCATGTCATCAGAAACTGAAATGAAACCAACCTGCATACCTGCAGAAGCAGTTCCTGCCTCTCTCCTCATCTTGTCAGACTCCATCAGTTTCGAGCTGTAATAATTTATAAATGGTTCAGTTATGGCTGATGCTCCTGCTGTCATGATGTGAAAATAATGGATTTCTTTCTAGTGCCACCTACACAGTGTTATGGTTCAAAAATATTGGAGATGGACACCAGAGGAAAAACCCACAATAACAACACTGGTCCGGTCGGGTTGAGTCAAACGATGATTTAATGATCACACACGTGGGAGATGGACACTGTATGCAGACAGTCTCAGATCTCTTCTCAAAAAACACATCACCATAGTTTTATGAAATCAGGGTATTAGAACGCCCCCTCATGCGTAGTGACAGGTGTAATACAGTCAATGTTGACAATTTTATTTAACACAAAGAATAACATTGTCTCCTTCCCGAGGGCAGACGCTAACTGCCCCCCTTCTCCTGGAACCGTCTGTACCCTGCTGAGACACAACATGGCAGCTACAAGGACTCTTTCATTTATTAAGACCATCAGTGTGTATTGCTCTAAATCAAGTATATAATATTAAATGAATATTGCTGGATCAGCTACTTCTACTTAAAACATATTAAAACATGACTAAGCACAAAATCACCAAGAATGACATCTTATAAGTGCTGTGTAAGCGCGTGCGGCCTTCCAAGCTCAAAGCCTTTGCCCTCCATAGATCAGCCAGACTCGCGCTGGCTGTAGCTTTTAACCTTTAATTACCTTGAGCACAACTCTAAAATGAGCAACAAACTGCAATGTGTATGGAATGATCATGGTTACATCTGCAATGGAAAATCATGTTATTAGTCTGGTACCTGTAAGAAAGATCAAATTAAAGTTATCACCATCACTGTAATGCAAAGAATAATGTAAGATCAAAAACTTCAATTCATGCTTAATGCAAAGCTGGTATTAAATGATAATGAGAAAAACATCCCCTCCTTATTCTACAATTGTTACACTTTCTATTTGCCTCTCCTGCTTTGCCTTCATTTGTTTGACTAATTTTATATTCCATCATGTTGGAGCTCCTGTCAAATCATCTGCTTCTGTCTGTATTTCTTTGCTGGAAAGCTAATGATAAAAGAAATGAATGCTAAATTGTTACACAATTACCCGTGTTTGTTTGCTGTCACATTTACTGAATGTAACAGAAAAAAAAATACCTGGCAGTTATTCAGCTCCCTGGCAGAAAGCAACCAGTCTAAAACAAATTTATAACAATGTAAATTCAGATAAATGTGATCTAGTAACACCACAAATGAAGAGAGATGTGCATACCAAGTCCAATTAATTTAGATGAGTAAATAAATAAATAAATAAGTAATTAGATTAATGTGTTTCATTTTAATAAAACAAATAAGGAATTTGCGTACAGTTTTAATTCTATTACTTTGACCAGTTTGACCAGAACAGATTTGTTCCTCACAAACGCACAGAAACAGAAACACTGTGCCAATGATGTCAAACAGCAACATTAATTTAACTCAACAACAAAAGAAGCAGACTGCTGTCTTTGTATGGCACTGAAACAGATGGTAAAATGGTAAATGGACTGGTCCTTATATAGTGATGCACTCAAAGCACTTAATGTAAGTGCTGTTTGCAGGTTGTAAATGCAGGCTGCTGTAAGTCTGTTAGTGCTTTGTGTTTGCGAAAGGATTATAAATGCAATCAAACGTGTAAAGTCGAGACGGCATGTTAAAAAAAGTCATATTGAGGCACACAATTACAAAATTACATTACATTAATTAGCATAAATTATTATTGCATTAATCTCCATGGTTTGAGCTCTTCTCACTTCTTTTGCACTTTCATCCAGATTAACCTAAAAAAAGACATCAGGGGTCTCAAATGAACCCCTTTCAGTCCAATGTTACCTGATTTTACATCTCTCTCTTCAAGCCTCAACAAGTTCTCATATATTCATGCCATCATTAACACCATAACTAGTGAAGATACTTGTTCAGTTATTAACATTAGTTAATTATCAGGACAAGCGACTGAATTCATTTGTCTTAGTGAAGATGCACTGAAGACACTGGGCTCTTTGTGTGTGTTTTAACCATGTATTTGTGGTTTAGTCACCACGGCTGTTATTTATTTAATACAGGCTTTCTGGTTAACAAGCAGCTCGATAAACATATGAAGCAGCTCCATAATTCTCACCGTATCTATTTATTTTCTGTTTACAAAATGATGAAACAACCTGACCGAATTTTTGAAACCACTTTAATTTCTGCTCCATTTTCATTAAAGGGATGCAGAGGATCAGTGTGCGTTCATCTGTGCACTCTGTGTCCTCATTCACATAATCATCATATTTGACACAGTAAACCCTGGTCTGGTGCTTTATCCATGTGCAGGAACTTCATATGATCCCTGTGGAATACTATACTTCTTATCTTACTCACTGACACATAAGCATCTTTTTCAAACAGATTTTATACATCTCTCTCTCTCTCTCTCTCTCTCTCTCTCTCCCTCTCTCTCTCTCGCTCTCTCTCTCTCTCACACACACACACACACACACACACACACACACACACACACACACACATTCCTAGTTTCACTATCTCTCTCCCCCCTCCTCCCCACAGCGAGCTGAAGCAGGAGCTGGACGAGGAGGGCAGTCGCTGCCTCCTGCTGTCACGGCAGAGTTGCTTCAACCAGCGCTGCTGCATCCGCTGCTGCTCGCCTTTCACCTTCCTGCTCAACCCCAAACGCCAGTGTCACGACTGCCACTACAATGTCTGCAAGGCCTGCCGGGTGTACAACAAACGGGACAAGACCTGGCTCTGCTCCGCCTGCCAGAAGAGCAGGTAAGGTCAGCGGTGGTGCCTGGAAGTGCTGTGGTGTTTATCTCTGTGTGTGTGTGTGTGTGTGTGTGTGTGTGTGTGTGTGTGTGTGTGTGTGTGTGTGTGTGTGTGTGTGTGTGTGTGTGTGTGTGCGATATACAAGGAGACTAAGTGAGGATGAGAGGCCGAGAGTGACGTCAAAGGTTATTAAGGTCTTACTCCACTGTTGGAGAGATGGATTTAGCACTTATTACACATAACATAGACACTAAGATACAGTGCAGGATAAAGTCTCCTTTGGCCCCAACATTTGCACTAATGCAAGATGACAGAGGTAGGGAGATGAGGTAGGGAGATGTGCAGCAACATAAAATGGATTTTCAAAGACATTTTCCCAAATTTTCCCTTTAGAGGTCTTTTCTCGAACTCAACTTGTTTGTTTAATGTTACAGAAATCCTGAAACGCTCCATTAAGCATGTGAACTTTAAATCCACACGCTCTACTTCACTTTATTTTTGTGTAATTTTATATTTTTTACAGTTTGCTCAGATTGTAAAGCCTAATGGCTAAAATCGAAAGTGTGTCATAATTAAAATTCCCTTTGTTCATGAAACGCTGACATTTCAGGAGTTGACATTTTCTTTTAAAAGGACGAGGCTGAGCTTGTTATATGTTTTTCTCATTGCTGAGGGGTACAAAGCAAAAAACTAGTTTCTATGACAAATTGAATGCTGTCTTGTAAGGCCTGCTGAAAATGCAGCAATCATGAAAAAGGTCGAGACGTGATAATCGTTCAAATGTGTGGAGAACACATTTCTAGACAGGCTCCTAATCAGAAGTGATTGCATGTAGAAGAAAAAAAATGGAGCCACTATTCTCACCTCTAAACATGCAGGTCTGACCCTCAGACTGTTGGTGTTTGAAAGTTACAGACTGTCAGATTTATGGGGTTTTAGTGGGAATGTATTTCTGCAGCCTCTAGTCAAACTCTGAAGTGACCATGTCCGGTCACGTCTGCTGCACAGAGTCCAAATTAAAAGCCTGTGATTTCTGCTAAATGATTACATTATATACTTCACAATGGCACCTTTTTAAAAGCCTTAATATATTCCAGAAACTTCAAAGACACTGTAGATGTAAATTTTAAATGTGTAAAGCAGTTGCTGGTTTAAATGCCACTCTGTATGCAGTGGATCAGGGTTGTGCTGCTGTCTGACCCAGACATTCAAAATCAATTAAGTAGATAATATGAGAATAGAGAGCCATGACATGCGCTGGTGTCAGGAATCACTGTGATAAGCTTACCTACCTGCCACCTGCCTCCAGATCATTCAATATAGCATCAGCCGTGGGGTCAACGGGGACTGCAGATATCCAGTCATGCATTAAACGATGTATTTAGGTGCTACGTTAACTTTAGTATTTGTCAGAGAACCTAAAGGTAGAACATCCAAATAGACTTAAAATAAAGAAAAAACTGCAGTGTAATAAAAATGTAATAGTGCTTTGTAGATGTACTTCTTTCTTTCCAGTGAGGCATCGTGGCCAGTAGCTGGTAGTTAAAACCTGGCTGCTTAGTCTGCACCAGGAGGCACCTTACAAAGCCTGTAGAAGTGCAGTAATGATGTGTGACATTTTATGTTTTGCATCTGCTTCCTGTCAAAGCACTCGCTGTGTACACACACTTACAACCACTCAGAAATCGGAGGGTACCTCATTAAACATAAACGTGTCATTATACAGTTAATTTAAAAGCAGCAGTGATAGGAATTTCAATCTTAAATGTACTTGAAGATAATGCAGCACGTAACTGAGCTAGACTAACAATATCATGCACACATTGGATCATATACTGGGTCTGTTTACAGCCATGTTTCATATGTTACATACAACAATTTTAGTTATAGTATGCAAGGCTATAAACAGACACTTTTCATAGAGTCAGTCACTATTTGTAAATGTTGTAGTTGAGATACATTTTCTGCACACTTACTCAGATTCTGCAGAGTAACATGTTACTTTCACATTAGTCTAATTCATGTGACCTCACTAACTGATAGGTCTACAGAAATCTTCAAATTCTTCACATTGACTTATTTAAGTAAAACACTGCTGAAATACTGTTCACAGCAGCAGTGTTCTGGGTTTGGGTACATAAACGCCCTTCTGTCTGGGGTTTGCATGACCTTACATGATTGTGTGGGTTTTCTCCAGTTAATATGATACAGTAGGTAAAACAAAGAAAACAGCACAGTGTATCTACGAGATGTGTAACATTAACAGGTTTTGTTTTGGACTGTGGGAGGAAGTCGGAGTAAACCCACGCAGACATGGGCAGAACATTCAAACTCCACACAGAAAGATCCCGGCTAGATTTGAACCCAGGACCTTTTTGCTGTGACGGTGCTAATTACTGCACCACCGGACTGCTCCCAACCGTCTTCACATTTAGATTTATTGGTGGTTCAGACTTTTCACAGTTAACCAAACAGTGATTTCATATCTACAGATTGTTTCTTAACTTTACGTCAGCAAGACTCTGCTAAGTTTGTGTGAAGTGTTTCTGTAATGCTGCCTTTTTGGTGCAGATCAGATAGTGTCACTGTGATTTGTTGGCTGTGACTTCTTACCCGTCACAAATGATAACAGCTGCTGTGTTTTTCCAACTCACTTCCAGCTTTAAAAACACTTATTTTTTAGGTAGAGTGTAAGATGAAATCAGTGCGACAATCCTGCTATTTAATCAGCGTTGTCACTGTATTACCCCCCATGACGACCCAACTTCAGTGTAAACCGGCCCGTGTGATTTCATGCTGTCTTGCAAACATCAAAGTGAGACGCTTATGTGTCTCCTGTCTACCTTTTACTAATGATTAAACATCTCCTGCTGAGTCTCTCTCAGCCTCCTGATTTATGAAGTAACTCCAGAGAAGTTTTGGCTATTGATGTGAGAGACATAGTGGAAATGAATCCGCACAGCTGCCAGCAGCTGGTTGTGTTCATCTGTGAGTCAGATGTAGATTGGCACCAGGACTGACTGATGGTTTTGCTTTTTTGTGTTTGACCTGGTTACTGAAATTCTGGTTGAATGTTGCTTGACCAAAACGTGGATAATAACAAATCTGTGGATAATAACAAATGTGAAGAAAACTACATTTCCTTCACATTTGGTAGGGTGATTAGCATAATCTATATTAATCTGTTGTATGTTTGTGTGTTTCTTTCTCAGGTTGTTGAAGACACAGTCACTGGAGTGGTTTTACACTAATGTGAAGAAACGCTTCAAGAGGTTTGGCAGCGCCAAAGTGCTGAAGACTCTTTACAGGAAGCACCTGGCAGAACACAGTGCGCTTTCAGAGCTAACAGGTAAACTACTTCTGCTGCGTTAGATGCTTAAGATTCTCAGTTAGGAAACCGTTCCCAGCTCTTACTTCACTAAAACCTCACATATGATTGGCTCGTTTCATAACAGCTTGCTGTAGGGAGAATCTACTCTGATGAGAAATTAGTGTGCTCGCTCAAAGTTGTCTTGATTTTTGCTGTTTCATATCTCAAAGCAGTGGAGAACATGAACTTGGGAAGAGGGTGAAAGAGGATTAAGCTCTTGGCTTTCATCCCACATTACTCTGGCAAATCACTCAGGCTGTTGCTACACTTCAAGTCTATTAATGTTTGTTTGCTTCTTTCATATCTTCACTCAGCAGGGACTCAGTGCTGCTGTATGTGTGCAGGTTTTATGATCCACTGTTCAAAAGTGTTTACAGACGTAGATGTGAACATGACGGTGCAGTTACAAGCACAGTTTAAGTTAACTCGAATCAGTGGATCACTTTTTAATTTGTTTTCCTCTGTTTTTGGCCTCAGAATTTGTGTAATTTAAAGCTGCAGTGATCAACGTTTTTATATTTATAATCTCTGGTCTTTAATTATTGTTATTAATAGGTGTAATGTGTATTGCCGACAGTAGATGTTCTTTAATTGATGTTAGCGCAGGGCCAGTTATGGTTCTTGTCAGTTTTTTCTTTGTAATGTGTGATCCTGAAGCTTGTGTGAGATTTGTGCAGCAATGAAACATTTCCTCTAAAAACCTTTCAGCACATCTCACTGATTCGACAGCTTTGTGGTGGGCTTGAATTTCTGAGGGATGAAAGTCATGCTAGACAGAATCTTTGCACTGCATCAGCAAATCATCTGTGAACAGTGCACCTCGCGCTCCCTGATGACTAATATCAGTGTTGGGTCCAGCTGTTTTGAGACGGCAGCTCTTTAGCCCTTTACTTTTTTAGGGATGGACCTGGTTCTAGATTAGAGGAGTTTGTTCTCAGAGGAATTTGATTCGAAAGATTTTCTTTGAAAAGTTCATTATGAACTTCAAACATTGCAATATCTTTTCCTAAAAGTTTTGTTTTTACACGAGATCTTTCAGTTTTAACCTGTTTCTACTTCAGTGACAGTAAGAAAAAAAGGCTTTGAGCTTTTCTTTAATGAAAGCAAAGTCAGTGTAGAAGAAGCTTTTTGTGTCTTCACAGCTAAATGAGAAGCTGTCACACTGAAAACGTTTTGGTTCAGACACAGAGAGCTTTGAATAAATGTGTTCCTAGTGACATATGCTCAGGCATCTAGGTCTAGTCAGTGACAAAGCACCAGAGCATCTGTGAAACACTGGTTCAGAGTGTGATCTGATTGAACCGACAAGGGATTTCAGAGAATTATGTGTGTTGTGTGGAGGAGAGGTCACCTGCTGCAGATAATGCAGAGCTCTGACCCTGGTGGGAGGAGGACTGATGTGGGCTGGCGTTAGGCCGTCGCTCCTCTGATGTATAGCTTTTTTTTATTCTCTGCACACGCACTCTTTAGCACTCTGTTTCTTCCGTTTTTGTACTTTAATGACAGACCAGCACTGAAAACTAAACTCTCCATCCAGTTGCAAAATGCGATCGACTCAGCGTGACTCATGATGTTACTTTGCATATGAATAATGCGTATGACATGAATAGCATCAGAACTAGCGGAGCTGACATTTGAGAACTAAATGCTGTGTGATCCTGAACCTTGTGTGAGATTTGTGCAGCAATGAAACATTTCCCCTCAAGACCTTTCAACACAGTCCACTGATTCAACAAAGCCTGGAGACATTCTCCTCTGAACAGAGACGCAAAGGAACAAAGTGGCCCTGAGGAGCAGAGGAAGTGAGGCGAACTCATATATATGATTTACTCAAGGCTTTGTATAGTACAGACATACAGGCGTTTTATTATCATCTAAACTAGTGATTACTGTTGTGATTCATCATTTGAGAATTCTGAAACTAGTTTTTTCCACGAACAGTCAAATCCTGATGATAACTATGATTATAAAATAAATACATCTACAAATCTTTACAACTGTTGTTGTAATTTTGGTGTGACATCACTTTTTTTTTTTAATTGTTCAGTTTTTTAGTTTGCTGCTGTAAACATGGAGAACAAATGGCATCCTCAGTGTTAAAGATTACTTATATAAGCATACTAACAAGTCAAAAAACATTGTGGGCATAATGATGATTATTAGGATTCTGCTAGCTTTAGCATTTAGCTCTAAGTCCTGCTAGCACGTTAAAGATATCTAAGACTGTAAAATAATAGGTTAGCTTTAGTACTGATTTAATTTTCATTTTAATTCAATTTCAATTAACTTTTATTTACATAGCTCCAAATCAGCCCCAGCAAACAGATGACTACCTATGGCCAAGCACTTAGCAACAGTGGGAAGGAAAAACTCCCTTTAAACAGGAAGAAACCTGGCAGAACTGGGCTAAATCTTCCGCTAGCGGTTGAAAGTGATTAGACGAACACAGGACAAAACACACCATGGAAGAGAAATTAACAATAACTCTTTGATCAGTTAGCTGTTTAACAAATACTCTTTCAAGAAAATGATAAAAGGATGGTTTGAGATTGGCCTATAATTAGGCCAGTTGACAGCCGGGTCGAGTGATGGCTTTTTAAATGATGGTTTAATATATAATGTGTAGATTAATCATACGATTGAAAAATTAATAATGGTAGGACTTCTCTGAGCAGTTTTGCAGGAATAGGGTCTAAAAGACACGTTGATGGTTTGGAGGAAGTGTATATTGAAGTTACGTAAATATTAGTAGTACTGAAAGTAGCTGTATATAATAATGAGTCTGTAAGGTGGTTAGAAATGTTTTCTCTCTAATGGTTTCAGTTTTACTTTTGAAGGAATTCATAAATTCATTGGAAGTTGTGGTTAAAGGAATTTATTGGATTTCTGTAAGATCTAAAGGTAGAATAGATGTAGGTTAATGTTATTCAAATCAATGGAATATACTCTGCCATTCATGATACACGGGAGAAGTACTTTCTGCTGCAGAGTTCATATTCTCATGCATGCCTCTGTCAGCTCGCCTTCCCGAGAGATTCATGGCGCCTTCAGGGTTACAGTGACCTCCAGCTGCTGTTCTGGTCATACTTCTAATCGCATGCATCTGTTATGACACAGATGTCTGCAGACATACACGAGGCGTCACTAGAACAAAATCCCTTTTCCTGCAAATAAAACACAAAAAAAATCCTCAGGTTGTCTCTATTTCAGGATATTTCACATCAAGCTTGTCTCTGGAGTTTTAACCAGTGGAGTAAAGTGCTTGCTTCATTTAAAAAATCTAAACAGTTCATATTACTTAAGTGCTCTTTGGCCTTTTAAATGAATTGAAGTGACCCCGTGTACTCAGCTGTACCCTTGAACCGGGCCCTGCTGTGCACAGATCGGCTGGTAATGCCATGCATGAGGAAACTAATGCACTTATATAACCACAAATGGCTGCATTGTTGCATGAATATTTAAATGATGTGAAAAGAGCTCAGAGCTTAAGAGCTGCAAGGGGAAACTATGTAGAGAGTGACTGAGTGCTCTCTACTGAGCAGTTACTGACATTAAAATCAGATTATGTATTTCAAATATCGGTCAGAGATACTGTTGATAAGTTTGTGTAGTTATATCTGTTTACACCATAGATGTATTACCAGCAAATGTAGTGAGGAAACAAGTAATCAAACCAAGCGAAAAACATGGTAGAGTGTCATTTTTATCAAAACTTACACTTAATAAATCAAAAATTAAGCTCTCATACAGGAAAGAACATCTCACTGGAGACAGCACAGCTGAGGTTTAGGTATTTGCAATGAAAACTGTTCTTGTCATAATAAAATATCAAAATTAATTCTCATAATTGCACAAATGTAGTTTCCATAACGCAATTTAAAAAATGACAGTGACCAAAAAGATGCTCCTTCATCTCTTTAATGCTTCATCTTATTTAAAGGTTATTCCCGTGATCAGGTTCCAGGATAAAAAGGTTAATCCCACGTGGAAGTCTTTTCACGTTCATGTAAACATGTGTGTGTCTGCAGAGGGCAGCGCCTATGAGGAGAGCATCTGCAATGAGGACAGCGTCTGCGGGAGCGACTCAACGTTTTACAGACAAACTGAAGGTGCAGACACATTTAATTATGACTTCACTGATGCTTGATTGTACTGTACACCTGCTGTTGTAATTACACATGCATACACTTGGACTTTCACATATCAAAAGTATGACACTTTGTGGTGGCATAAATGCTTTATTTAATGTACAAAAGTTACAGATTTTCCCCAGTTCAGCTTTCTCCCAGTAACTAGCTAAGATAAACGTTAAACTAATTAGTTTCAGTTTTTGTTTGTTAGCAATGAAGTAAAAAAAAAAAAGACCTGCCATTCAAGTTTTGCTTACAGTTCTAAATGTAATTGGTTTTAGTTGTATATCTGGTATTTGTAAAATACTGAAGTGCCAAAGTAACTTTAAGTACAGGGGTCAGTTAACTCATCAGTGAGCCCTTTGGAGCTGTGCGCCTTTAAGTCCCAGCGTAGCTCTGTTTTCCTCAATTTTTGAGGTTGGGCAAGTGCAAATTTAACAATCTGCACCACAATATTATAACATCAACTTTTATATTGAAGATAATAAAGCTGAATTTGGGTTTGCAGGGAAATATTTGCTTTCTTGCGAAGAGTATTAAGATGCACAAAGGTGGATTTTGTTAACTTAACACAGTTCAGATGATTATCTTGTGTTACTCTGCAAGAAACCAATATGTATTGTATTGCAATGTTGGCTTATTTTTTTAGCCCTTCCTGGAGCATCAGTTTTAGGCCTATTAATTTTATGTTTCTTGATTTAATCTCTTATGGAGTGAATTTAATAGCTTAAACAGAGGTGTTATGGTGCTACATGTTTTATTCATTTAGCTCCATGATAATAATGAAGTTCCAGCCAGGCCAGAAATCCAGAAATTTAATGGAAAAACGGCGCTTGGCAACTTTGTGTTTATATACTATAAGAATACAACTCGTTGGCAAACAGATTGAGTCCTGTATTGCAAAGACACCCATTGCAACTGGGTTGGTCTCATTGGTGCAGACAGACCCAGACAGCAAATATTTGCAAACCTTCACCAATATGAGAGTATTTGCAGTCGAATGTGAGAGCTTTTCCATCTTTTACCCAAATCAGTCAGTGAAATGCTCACCATTTATTTGCCATACATCAGATTTGGCTACTCGAACATTTGGCCTTTTTCTCCTGATTGGTCATCCATTTCCTGTTAAAGTGAATTTCAACAAGAAAAAGATATTTCCCAATATCCAGGTCAAACATAATCCTCTCATGATTCCACATGAATCCATATTTGTTCCCATGCTGACTTTCATGTAATGCTTTATAGCAGAAGAATTGAGTAGTTTTATGATCTTAGCTGTAATCTTTTGGCGCAGGTTCCTATTGCATCTCAAACAACCATGTCAGTCTGTTCTCTTCTGTGTCCTGCCTTGCTCTCATTTGTCATCACGCGCATAGTTCTCTGCGCTAACAGGATGAGTGACGGCAAACATGAATGAAAAGCTGCTTTGGGCTGGTGGTCATGTCTCAGTCTGCAGAAACTGGGACTGAATGCAGACAGATGCATGTCTTTAAAAGTGAACTGAACTGAAAACTGCTCCTTCTTTATAAAATTTTGCAGAGTAAACAATGTAAACAATTGTTTGATCCAAAAGTCCTTCAAATAACAACAAAACACGTGATTGTTATTTTCGCATTTAGAGCACAGCATGGCAGAGACGCTCACTGTGGCCAGGCGGGTGGCAGAGGAGGCCATAGACGAGGCCATTTACAAGGCTGAATTTGACACTTCCAATCAGGTTATTCATGTTTTTCCTCTCATACAAATAGTTGCTTATTGTTCGAACCTTTATCGACCCATACAGTCTTCTACTGGAAATGCTACATTATGTTGGAGATTATCCTCAATCTGCACTTTGATAAATAGCCTCTAGAGACCTTACATGAAGTTTCTTTTTAATCTGACTATTCTGTTTTTTTATTTTCTTTCAGTCAGATTAAGTTAAACCATCAGGATTATGCTTCAGTCCAAAACTCAGATGGTTTAATACTACAGTATAAGACAATGGCAGGGCGATTGCTATCTTTGTGTAACACTTCCAGCTCTTCAAAAATCACAGACGCTCAGAAAGATTGGCTTTTCACGATTTATTCCTGCAGAAGACATAAAACACACTCAACAGGTGTCTTCTGATGGTACCAGCAATTGTAGCTCCCTCACAGTGCAAACGCGCGCTGTCTTAACAGACTTACAATTAACCTTTTAATAAAGAAAAGGTGGAAAATAATAACTTCTCTCATTTTACACTCTGTCATACTGAGCTTGTATACAAAAGAAATCTTATGACTAATAAAATACATTTCACAATCGTATAAAACAGAATAACAGGATAACATAAGTATCACCAACTAAACATTTCCCTCTAGTGGTCAAATTAACAATAGCGCATTACATCTTCACTTGCTTGTGCTTTACAGACAAAATGGCTGTTAACAAGCTCACGTACCTGCAGAAGACATAAAACACACTCAACAGGTGTCTTCTGATGGTACCAGCAATTGTAGCTCCTACAATGTAAAACATCACAAAAAGCACAGAAAAACGGTAAATCCAAACACATTTCCTGCTATGCGCAGCAACCACTAGGGGGCTGACAAAGACTAACTGCCAAAGAGCATAAATACGGCAGAAACACTATTTAACAGCAACCCGCCTTTGTTTCAGTTACACAGAAACTTTCTAACATCAATATGAACCTATATACATCGACATGTACAACTTATGTAACAACATTCACACCAGAAACCATAAAAATGCCAGAGCCTTTCATTACAGGACTTTGCGCTGTGAGGAGCGGAAGCCTTAGCAGCTTCTAAACGTTAGAGTGAGATCCGGTTTCTGGGTTTTCAAAATAAAATACAATAAAAAAAAATGATAAAATTCACACTTAAAATGATAATTAAGAACAGGTAAGTGCATGTTTTTCATATGTATTTAGAGGAGGCCATAGACGAGGCCATTTCCAAGGCTGAATTTGACACTTCCAATCAGGTTATTCATGTTTTTCCTCTCATACAAATAGTTGCTTATTGTTCGAACCTCTATCGACCCATACAGTCTTCTACTGGAAATGCTACATTATGTTGGAGATTATCCTCAATCTGCACTTTGATAAATAGCCTCTAGAGACCTTACATGAAGTTTATTTTTAATCTGACTATTCTGTTTTTTTATTTTCTTTCAGTCAGATTAAGTTAAACCATCAGGATTATGCTTCAGTCCAAAACTCAGATGGTTTAATACTACAGTATAAGACAATGGCAGGGCGATTGCTATCTTTGCTCATAGCTGTATGTAAAATGTGGCCACTCCATGAAATAACCCGAGGAGGTCATGATGTGAATCCTCGATCTGAATGCTTTTGCTGATGTGTTTTGGCTGAGTGACCCTTGTATGGTTATAACTTGTCAATCACAAGGAGGGACTGCCATGAAACCGCATTCTTTTCTTTTCTAACTTGAATCATAATTTAAAAAATTGTATTCAGTAAGCCTTGAACCCAGTATGTACGACCATAAAGCCATGAGGTTGGGTCGTTAAAGAGGTCATAGCTGAAAGGACATTTTTCCTAAATTTCTTTGTTTCAACCATAGTCAGCACCCCCTGTTGGTCTTTTGAAAGAATGCAGGTTGAAAGTATTTTCTTAAACAAAGTTCATCTAATATCTGCATACCTTTTTAACTCAACTGAAAACGATTTGCTCATTCACATGAAACCCCAGTAACATGCTAGCCTTTAAAATGTTATACTTTTTCATATAGGGGGAATTATTTTGGTTTAATTCATCACTTGACCTTTCTAACTTAGATTTCTGATGCTGCATCTTTAAAAACACAGTTATGTTAGAAAAGATTTACTTCTTACTAATCTCTCAAAGTATGCTAAAGCTTTTGGATGCAGCACAGCAAACATGTATATGTAGTGTATATTCAGAGGAGTAATCAGCTTAGAGTGTTTGTTTGCGGCGATTAATAGCTTTTTTATTTGTGTTTACAACAGGAGAAGCAGAATGAAGCACGCTATCTGCGGGAGCACAGAGGAGAGCTCATTGAGGAACTGGCCAAAACCATTGTGCAAAAAGTAAAAAACATAAGAACAATAATTTAGCATGTGAAGGCCTCTTCAAACCTTCCAGTATTAGAAAGGAGTTAATTATTTAATTTTATTTATTTTTTCATCTGCAGAGTACTGAGCTGTTTGCAGCACTAATCCTAGTCTCTGTTTATGTAAGATCATTAGTAGGAGAAAGACTTTGGCTGAGATGAGAGCAGAATATGATCAAGACTTGGCCCTTGAACGCAACACTGACCTTCATCATCAACATCAGTCCCCCTCTGATCAAGCGTCCAGCTCACAGAAACATCAACCAAGCCTCTGGGTAAAAATAAATAAATCAGAAACACGTTTTGTGATCCAATAACTTTACCTTTGTGAATAATTGGTGGGAAATAACTCAAGTAATGTATTTGTATTTATTCTTAATGAGTAAACCAGTTTGCTTAGAAGACGTTAAAGCTCCAGGAGCACATGTAGTATGAAGAACAAGTTACATTTAAAAATCTCTTTTGTTGGTACCACCCAGGCTGTGTTTTTAAAAAAAAGAATATTTGGTACTTAGAGTCTGTTCTGTGATGATCCTGATGAAGGCCATGGGCCAAAATGAGTTAGTCAAGTAAAAAGGTTGTTCTTCATATGATAAATGTTGCTGGACCTTTAGGTTCTTCTTCACACGCACATCAGAAGCAGCTGAACAGTAAGTCATCAGTTCTTCTTTCACTGAAACAAAGGATGACATGATCATTTCTGTTTCCACATGCTGACCTCTGCTGGTTGAACTATTCAACAAGGAACCTTTATATTATCATCAGTTTATAGAAATAAAAGATCAATTCAAATATCACCAAATTATTTTTTTCTAATTTTGCAATGACTTTTATCTTTTTCCCCAGAGGTCACAATCTGCTTTCTCACTGTTGGACAATGACCTTCCGGGCCTTATAGAAGACTCCCCGCAGACATTACAGAAGGAAGGAGCTGGGTCGGCTTGGAAGAGTGTAGACCGGCTGGATAACGCTGGTAAGATCCTCAAAAACTCAACAAGTATGTTAAACTCACAGTTGTAAATTGGATTATTTTATGTATATTTTTCTCCTCACACTGTTTATGATTGAATGTATTACCATAAAAAGTTGGAACAGGTTCATTACATATGATATACACAACATGCGTGCTCCTGTAACTGGAACAACATGATTTAAGTGACAGGTAAACAATGCTACAGTCTCCCAATTTTAAGGAAAACGGTCCACATTTGCATCAGCATTTAATGCTTTTTTTCATACTTTATCTCTTTTCAAAGTTTTCATACAAACTGGCTTCATATCCAAATTTTCTCTGCCTTGTTGGGGAACTGCTAGCTGTAATGTCACGCTCTCAGTTCTAGTTAAAGGTGTGGTAGGTAATACTTGTGTGGGTGTTTTTGTTGCATCGTTATATGCCTCGTTTGGCACACTGCTCCCTGCTTCTCTGCGTGATATCTGCGTCCTTGTGTGTGTATGTGCATGTCTGTGTAAATGCGTCTATGCGTCGGTGTGTCCGCAGTGCTGAAGAGCCCTGATGGGAACTGGATTGCCCTGCAGAGCGCCCAGCTGTCTCGTCCCAGCCTACTCACTAAAAGGAAGAGCCTGGTCTACAGCGCTTTGGAGAGGGAGTCCGGAGTGGTGTCAGCCTACGAAGGTCTGGGCTCAGACAACGAAAGCAGACCAGAGCCTGACAGCTCCTGGGGTGCCGTCCTCAAGGAGATCCACAGGAAGATGACGGACTCTAACTTTCACCTGCCTGACGCCGGCGACAGCATCCCATCGCCACTAACGGGCGAGCGAGGCAGCCAAGATGGTCTGTTTTCAGACTCTGAGGGGAACTGGAAGCCTAAAAAACCTCTCATGGCTCTCTTAAAGCGGAAGGTGCCGGCAGAGATCATCAGACCTTCGTCATCCCACAGGACAAACATCATCGATGTGAACTTTAACCTGGAGGGAGCAGGAGGGAATCAGGGAGAGACGAAGGTGACAAAAATGAGGAAGTCACGGAAGAGGAGAAAGAGTAAAAAAGAAAAGGTGGCTTCTTCTCCTGTGTCGGTAAGAAAGAAATACAGATGAAAGGACACTGGACTATCCAGCTGAGTCATTCAAGGACCTTTAAACATGCAAAGCTGCCAGCTTTTGCTCTGAAACTTGTCTAATTTCTGCAGTTGTTTGCATGGAGCTATGACGATAAAGAAATGAGATGATTACTCAGTTAACTGATAAATCAATCAGTCAAGTCTCTGTTTTTCAAGACAACAAACCCACTTCACAAATAATAGCAATGGTAAATATAATAAATTTATATTTTCTAAGTCAAACACTCTTTCTGTTTGCAGGATTTAAATCAAAATGACAACGTCCCACCACATCCTTCTGATGATGTGACCTCTGACACTCTGACGTCTGAAGCCACCACCCCTGAACCGTTTGACTCTGAGGGTAACATCACTGTAAATAAATCCAATCCAGTGGACGAGGAGCTTCAGTTAAGTCTGCAGCAGCAAGCGGCACGAGTTTCTGACTCGACCACAAGAAATGAAAAGCTTGATGAAGACGGAGATGATGGACAGACGAAGAAAAGGACTCAAGAAAGTACGGATGTAGAGGAGGAAGATGAGAGGCTGTGGAAAATGGAGATCGATTTGGATGAAAGGAGAATGGAGGATGAGGAAGAGAAAGAAATGGATGAAGAGATGAAATACAGATTTTACAGGCTTGTTGCACAGTCCAGACTCTCATACTTTTCGTCTACTGAAGATAACCTCGACAGAAGTGAAGGAGAGTGGGAAAGAGAGAACGATGAAGATATGGAGGAGGAAGATAAAGAGCAAGATGAGAAAAAGCCAAAAGGACTGACTTACAAAATATGTCAGTTGGAAAAACAAGTCAGAGCTTCACAGTTCTCATCCACAGAGGACGAGCTGGACAAAGTTGGCATAGAAGAAAAGGAAAAGGGAGAGGAAGAGGACGAGGACGAGGAGGAGCTGGTGGTGAAAGTGTGTAGATTAGTTAATCAAGTCAGTGCCTCCGAGTTTTCATCTACAGAGGACGAGTTGGACAGAGTGAGCAGAGAAGGAGACGAGACGATGGACGAAGAGTCTCTGTGGAAACTGCCAGCAGAGGAAGCAGCACAGCTACGTGATTTGGTCAGTTTAGTGAGGGCTTCTCAGTTTTCTTCCACTGAGGATGAGCTGGATAGAATTGGAGAGAATGAGGGAGAAATGGAGGAGGAGATGAAACAAGGAGAAACTGAGAACAGCATTGAGATGGAAGAGCTTTGGGAGAGAGCAGATAGGGAGAGGACAGAGTCCATTGGAGACCTGGACGTGAACATGTTTGAGTTAATGGCTGATACTGAGAAAACAATGAGAGAGGGCAGGGATGGAAAAGTAATACATGAGGATGCTTTTTACAATCAGATACAAGTCGAGGCTGTCCAGCATGAGGAAAATGAGAGAGCGGAAAATAAAGATTGCACGGTGGAGAGGGTAACAGTGGATGAAACAATAGCCAAGGGGCACTTAGGCGCTGAAAAAGTAGAAGTTTTCAAAGGAAATGAGAGTGAAAACGACTCAGAGAAAAGACAAGAGATTAACTTAAAAACAGGGGTGGAAGCACAGGGAAGCGACTTACAGCAAAAGAATTGGCTTGAGGCAAAGTGGCCCGACCAAGACAGAGAAGACAAGTTTCAGAAAGAAAGCAAAGAAAGCGAGAAAAAGAGGCAATCTTTAGAGGACAGCGATGAAGAATTCGACAGAATAATCAGCAGCATGTTGTTAATGACTTTGGGCGACATGGACGTAGAACCAATAATGGATAATGTCGGAGGAAGAAACAAAGAGCTAAAGGATGAAGATGAAAGCAGTGATCAAGGAGGAGAGAAAGGAGAAAAGGTTGGACAAAGCACAGACGCTTCAGAGGAGACGGGACATCTTTCAAAGGAGTCTCAAAGTCAAAGAGGCCACCAGAGGTCTGAGTCAGAGGTGAGAAAACATCCCGAGGAAAATAGAAGTGAGGAAACTGAAGGAGATATTTCTGCAAAACGGGAGAACACAGACAAGGCAGGCAGAGATGTAAATGAGCAGAAAGAAAGTGAAAAAAGTTTGGTTAAAGAAAAACCTGCAGCTTTGACATTTACCAAGACATTTGAGACAAGTGAAGCTACCATGATGTGTGAAAGAACAGAAGAGGACACGGAGGAAAAAGAGGATGGAAGAGAAAGTCTGGCAGCAGAGCGGCAAGCACTGGAGACATGGGGAGATACTGCAGACATGGAGAAGACAGACATGAAGGAAGTCAAAGACAAAAGTGCAGACATCATGGAAGAAAGCAGCACTTTGTCTCTGCCCGAGGGTTTACTGTCAGCAGAGGAGATTCAGAATGTAAGCACTCAAGCTGTGAGACCATTTCAGAAGCTTTTTTCTGACACTTATTTCCTACTAACACTCTGCTGGGTAAAGTGAGCCTATGTACCTTAGAACAAAACAAACACACACATGCACATTTCACCAGTTACAAATGAAAAGGTCAGTTCATAAGAAATAAAACACAGGATTCATTATTTCTATCAGTGCTACAAGATTACACATAATCCTGCATCAGACATAGTCTGTCCCAATAACCAGATTTATTAAAGACCCTCCAAAGAATGTATAATCGTGCTAATGAGTCTGCATGGTGTGTTTTATTTGCCAGAGGGTCCCTGATTAATTCCTGGCTGGCCAAACCTTTATTCTATTTTCTGTCTGCCGTAAAGAAAACAAACGTTTGTGTAAACCTGCTTTACATAACTTCCTGCTTCATCGCTGTTTTCCTCTCACTTCCTAAAAGTTTTCCGTTCATTTGAGCTCAAGTGTTTATATTCAGTCCAACAGGCCTGTGCTAAAATTTCATTTACAAACTTTGCCCCCTTTAAGAGTTTGATTACAGAAGAAGTCTTGATTTGTGTTATTACAGCTTATAGTGCTTCCTGCTGTATTGGACTAGATTATAATAACATAATAAAACAATACTGACGATGCGAAATGCAGAGTTTATGATAGAGCTGTAAGAGCCGACACCCCAGTAGAGCTCTCTACGAGTTTAGGTTCTCCTGTGTCTCCTTTACTTGCAATATATCACTTTAAAGTCCAGTGCAAACTCCCTAAAAATCATTTGTTTTGAACGCAACTAACTTCTGTCTGATGCTTCTTTCTCCTCTGTGTGCTTCGTTTCCTCCTGCGCTGTGTGAGCTGTAGGGTAGAGACATGGAGCTTTACAAAACAATAGAGTTTATGTCGACTCTGTTGGAGCAGGTGAGAATGAACTTTGTTTTGGTTGAAGATGGGTACTCAGATTAGTTTTTGTTTTTTAATATTTTTCCATGTTTGTCATGCATAACTTATTTTTCAACATGTCATCAATGTTACCCCCCCCAAAAAAGAAAATCCATAATATTAATGATTTACTAGCTTTTATAGCTGATTACCATCCACTGTGACTGAAGTCCCTCCTCCTGAAATGCATTTGAATTCATTCATGCATCTGGATGTTTTTATTTTGAACTTTATTTAGAGCAGTAAGTGGAGTGGCACTGCATTTCATTAATCTGAGTCCAGGCTAACGTTAGAGCGTTAATATCCCAGTATGACCTAAAAAAAACATCAGGATGTGGAGGAAATTCAAACTGCAAGCTTTAAAATCCTTCACACTGAATTCCTATATTTTGGTCACCTGGGTATGAACAGTTGTTCTATTGCACTCTTACTTGTTTTTCTAATTTAAATGAAAATAAAGGTATCCTTAATCACACTGCCAGGAGATGTCAGTATTTAGAGTAACACCCGTCTCTGTTTGTGTGCTGTAGAGATACTCAGCCGTGTCCCTGCGCAGCATCACTACTGAGATGCTGAAGGTGCTGAACGCCACTGAAGACCTGCTGCAGGGTGTGGAGGGAGGAGAAAACACCCCACCCCCATCCACCTCCCTGCCCCCCAACACTGACCCCAAAAAACTGGACCAGCAGTTCTCCAGACTGGAGGAAAACGTGAGTTCAGTTTAAAGATATTCTACATCACATGTAGCACGGTTAGCTCTTGTTTTGAAGATGCAGCATTTTAATTTAGGCTTTAAAAGGATCCGCTAAGTATAATTAAATATTACCATAAATCTTTCAACAAACATTAAAAAGAAACAAAGCCAACTGAATAATAAGTTACTTTGGCTGCTTCCTTTTTCCCTTACATTTACCCTGCTTCAATTTCTCTCTCAATAACTCAGTGACGTGACAGCTTGTTTTAATAGTTTCACTTTATTCACTAGATTTTCAATTGCTATTGAGATAATTTATTAAAATCATTATTTTTAATAATTTTCAGTTGAGTCCATCAAATAATTAACACATAAAAATTGTGGTTAATGTAGCTGTTATTCCATCATGCATTGTTTTTGTTTTTTGTTTTATTTTGTTTCACACATGGTACAGCAGTAATTCATTTCCTATACACAACCTTTCTTTCAATTAAAGTAACATGAAAAGGAGCAGGAAGAAGAATAAATTCTGATTGACACTTGCCCCCTATCTGTGATAATACAAGTAGGCACTTACAGCCAAAAATACACTCTGACACTATTCTGCACACAACACAACACAACACAACAAAACAAACAGAACAATATACTCAACAATGAGCAATACCACTAAATATCAAACTAAAAGGATCATTCTTTCTACAATTTCTGTTATTTTCAGCTTCTTCATATCGGTTTATCATTTTATTCTTATAGCAGATTTTAAATTGAGAAACATTTGTACAACCCTTAAAATGATCATGGAGAGAATTCCAGTTTCTTATGCCTATGACTGTTGGACACATTTGGCTTTGTGTGGTTCAAGCAAACCGGTGCTTAAAATAAAACTTCCTTCTGCTGTCCCCATTTTCTGAACACAATACAAATAAACTTTGTAACTTAAGAGGTAGTGTTTTATTTTTCGCCCTAAACATAATAGTTAAAGTCTGTAATTTCACTATATCGTCTAGTTTTAATAATTTAGATTTTATAAACAAATTATTAGTGTGTTCTCTATATTTAACATTATGCATAATTCAAAGTGCTCTCTTCTGTAATAAATATAATGGTTTCATATTAGTCACATATGTATTCCCCCATACTTCAACACAATAACTCAGATAGGGTAGAAATAATGAAGAATATAATATTCGCATTGCCTTGTAATCTAATATATACCTAACATTACCCAGGATATAAATACTTTTAGCCAACTTTTTATTTTTAACATGTTGTTTAATTTTTTTTTAACATCCTGTTAAAGTTTATAACCAAAAACCTTTATGATTATCTAACTGTTCAATAATATAATAATGTGGAACTAGTGAAACTTGTTTTTCATTATTACAGTTATAATTATAGTTATAAATGAGCACATAAATGAGCAAATATGGCCTAATGACATTATTGTGAAGATGAGTATTAAACAAAATCGTCTGCAAAAATGTGTTAAAATGCAGCAAAATCTCCAAAATAAGTGCTTATTTCACTTATCCTTGTTCCATCACTGCAAGCTGCTATTTCCTGTTTTGTGCAATTTTAGTAGTTTTAGAGAAATAAAGTTCAAACGAACGCAGGTTTCAAAAACACTTAAACTTGATTTTTTTTTAAATGTGCTGCAGGTGTACGTGGCAGCAGGATCAGTGTACAGTCTGGAGGCTGAGCTGAGTGACCTGGAGGAGTGTGCCCGGGGAATCTGCAGCTCCACGTCTGACATGGAGTTGTCCTTCCTGGAGGAGCAGGTGGCAGCAGCAGCTGCCAAGGTACAACAATCTGAACTGCAGGTAGGTCGTGGTTGGATTTCTAGTAAAATATGTAAATAGAAGGAGAGATTTTGATTGACAGATATTTGGACGGTATTTCCTTTAAAAAAAGACATAAAAACATAAAAATTACACCAACAGATTAAAATGAAAAACAATTCAAATATTGAACAGTGCTGTTTTGTTTGTTAAAAACACAAAATCATTTTAATCCTTTCTCTGCGTCTGCTGTAGATCTGTGACATCTCAGCAAGGATCGCTGCTCTGAAGAATGCCGGTCTCAATGTGGACACACAGTCGCGCTTGATCAAGAGCAGGACTATTCCAGTTATGGTACAGTATCTGTTTACACTAACACACTGCAGTGAGTCCATCAGAACAGGAAGTCAAACTTTGCACGTGCACACAAAACTATTTCTCACATGCATCTCCCTCTAGCCCGTCACCCTCGACTCCTCGAGACAGATGAGAAGGCGATTACCTGCACCCCCCGTGAAAGGTGGAGAAACACTGTCCTTCTTCAAACAGTAGAGTTTGAAATACTTTATTTCACTTCATATGGTTTATGTAAAAACAAACAAAGACATGAAGTGTTTTAGTTATTCATAATGAACTTATATTTATGATGTAATATGTGACTTGTTAGTTTTTATTGACCCAATATCAGCTAAATGCAAAATTACAGCATTTACGTAGAGTATTTTCTAGGAGTACTGCAGTGATATCCCTTTATTTTGTAACTTTTCATCTTCCCTGTTTTCCAAATCATATTCTTTTTATTTCACTGCATCATGCAGCTGCTTTTAGACAATATTCAAATTTATGTCCAGTACAGGACATATTTTTTCTTCATGAATTTGATATTTGACCCTCCCCCAGGAGCATAGCTGTGCAGATGGTTTCTTGCTTGGATACTGCAAAATGTTAGTGGTTGTAGCAGGATTTCCACTTGTTTTGGGGCATCATGGACTTTACATTCATTGCATACTAAATAATATGTATTAATTATACATTATATAAGTTTTGCAATTCATTACGTGTCGTGCCAGGAAAAGCATAGGTGAAGCAATAATTGCTACTCAGTTTGTGTCAGTGACACTGAATCAAATGGGGAGGGGGGTTAGGGATTAGGGGTCCGGGTTAGGTACACCTGAAGGTCTTTTTATGTGTATTTTTCTATTCAAAATATTTTTGTAAAACAGGCCAATTTATGTATGCAGTTGCTCTTTTATAGCAGTACCTGGGTTACAAATTAATGTGTCTTTCTCCTCATTTTCTTTCATTCTGCTTTAGAGTACAAAGACAAATAAGTCACCGGTCTGTAGTACCTCCAACACATCAGTGCCTTGACCTTGCTACACTGCAGCCTACAGGCCAGTCTTAAACAATCCATCTAGACACCATTTGCCTTAATTTAATTTTAAACTACTCACGCCTCAAATCATATACCATAAGACTTTAGTACTGTATGTGTAATATGAGATGTACAAATAATGCAGGAAATAGTTGATTTGCATCATTCTATCAGATGCATCCAGCAGATTTCTATCAGCACTGATCACTGTTAAAAAAATCAATCATTCACTTTTTAATTCCCCAAACAATGAAACAGCAATCTGAAATGATTAAACATCAGGTGTAAAAAAGTCTTAATGTTTTATTTAGAAAATGTTTCAGTCTTCATTTCACTGCTGTTACTGGATAAAACCTGCGATTTACACTGTACATTATATAGAAAATACAGTGATTACATTTACACAGGAGCAGTTATAGCATGTTAGAGAAATGTTGTGATACTGCTTTATGTCTACAGTTAATATAAATTTAAACAACTTACAATGTATACCTGTATTTTATTTAAGTGTGTATGTTGAAGTGTACATATCTGCAAAGCAATCAGTAAATGTTGTTTTCTGCCTTTTAAATATAGAAAATAAAGAGAAATAAGCCAAAGTTGCTGCAGTGTGCAAATGTTACACAGGGCTGAAAACACTGTGCATCCTGTTTTCCACCTCAGGTGGATGTGGGTGTAACGGTGAGGAATTTAGTCTGTAATTTTGAGATGAGGAAATGACACTCAAATATGACATTCCTCTTTGTGAAGGTGTGGGAAGGACAGCTGTGGAAAATAAAGGCCGTCTTTGAGAGGTGGTTTAAACCATTCAGCAGCATCATCTCGCGCTCTCTGTGGAGCTGTGGTAAAAATGAGCGGATGACCTGAGCAGCGTAAACTCATTATTTTGTCCTTTATGCTTCATAAAAGTGCTGTGGCTGGCCAAATGGATACAAACAGGAGGTAAAACTGGTGCATAAACATAATCGTAACACTTTCCTCATAGAGGTTTGGTGTTTTTGTGTTTCTGTGTACTCAGCTGTTGTCCTTAAAGTGCAACAGCTAAATACAAATAAACTGTAGCATCTGAAAAAGGAAGAAGACGTCCATCGAGAACCAGATCTTTCCCAAAGGATGGTGGGATTTGTAGTTTTGGTCAGGAGCTCTCTGAACTTAGGAAGCGCTCCCTCTGATCAGGAATGACGAATCCTTCTTTCTGTTCGCTCTCTCGTCTGTCGGAAATCACAAAACACTTTTTGGGATCGATGACCACGATGCTGTCTCGGTCCTGACCAGGAGCTTCCACCTCGGCGTAGGAAGGACGACCCGAGCCTCGCCTGAACTTTAGGATTGGCCAGTGGGTTGGGCGTCGCTGTGGGGTTGGTGGAGGGGGGGCACAATTAGCAGACAGTTCAAGGAAAAAAAACTATTAAAAATAGTGCCCATTCTATTATCCCCCCCATTTCCTGCAGTCATTACAGTCCAACAACAAGCACTCATGAAGATCACATAAACATTCATCACATTTCACCTAAAGCAAACATAATGCTCCACTTTAGAAGTGTTCATTTCTGCCCATTTTTATCAGACTGACTTCTATTTAGATGTATTTAATGTATGTAAAGTCCATGTGTAGTCCATATTTCACTGAATATTATAACAACTGATGGAAGAATTTTTGGCTGAGCTCTCACAACAAATGTCGAGTAAAATAAGAGCCAAACAATAAAAAGTTAAAGTTCACTTCAAGTATTTTTCTCAATGGGAAATATTTCCACGTTGCTAAAACAGTTCATTTCAATTCAGTTCAATTTTGTTTATATAGCACCAAATAAAAGATATGTATTATTTAATTTTATATAATTACACTGTTTGGAATATGATTGCATGTTTTTGTACATGAGTGTAAAACATACTCAGTAATGTACTTGTAGGTTCAATAGGAAGTAAAAACAAGGTGACTCATTGGTGCTGATTCACTTCTCCAAACACACTGAAATAACTGATGAGTAACGTCTGCAAATGTCGAGCAATGTCTGGACATTAATTTAAAATCATGTTTTAAAGGGAAGTTTGAGTAACTAGTTTCATAGTAAATGTGAGTAGTTTCCTCCAAATTAAATCTAACCAAATGTTTACTGTGTTAGGTTTGCTTCTGATAATTTATTAAAATTCACTGTATTTCCAGTTTAATTTTAAAGAGGGGGGAATTAAAAGGATCTAGGAACTCGTGATTTTGCATAAATATAATGTTGGCAAGTGTAGGTTCAAATAAATTAAGCCGTACTACTAGTGCCCTTGGCTGATTTTAGGTTGACGCACCTCCATGAAGAAGAGGCTGGCGCTGGACGTGGGGTGGTTATACACGTAGATGTATGTAAAGATGGCTGCTGCCAGCAGGACCATCACTACGAGGACTCCCACCAGCAGATGCATCGGCGATGCCTCATAGGTGTCTGTGTTCTCCCCCTCTCCTGCTGTACACAGAGAGTGGTCAGATTCAGCTCATAGACTTAAATGTAAATGCTTCTGCAGTCACGTTAACTTTTCATTTTTCTCGACATAAAAAATTTACCAACTTTGAACAATATCAGGTTCATTAAGTTGCGACATTGTGTGAATTGGTGCTTTTTCACACGAAACCCAACAGGAGGCCTGCCTCAGACACAGTCTCACTATGGGGAAACACTGTGTTTGACTAAGGCGGAGGTACTGCTTGGGTAGAGCGCAGAGGAAGCAAGACTCAACACACACTCGCTGGATGTGAATTTGTTAAGGAAATTACATGCACTATTCTCACACGGGTGCAGTTTAACATCACACACTTTGGACTAAGGAGCTGGAAAGCAGAGACCGTTTCAGGTCCAATAGAACTGCACGAGGCACTTTCATTCGACTGTGAGTGACTTACGTGCATCACTGATGTGAAAAGCAGTCTCTGCACCATCTAGAAAAGAAAAAACAAAGACTTTTAAATGCACACAGTACATGACATGCTGTGACATGACTTTAAAAAAAATTTTGGTTAAATTTCACAAGTGGCGGTTTCTGAGCAATCTGTAAACTTCATTTTCTCTTCCTAAGCTTTCACTTCAGTGGACTTGACTTAAAACGTAGTCTGCAGAAGAAAGAAAAAAGTGATAATCAACAAATTTTTTTGGGTTGAGTCGGATATTGAGTCTTTCTCACTCTGCTAGAGTGATGAACGTATATCACGCCATCCTTCAGCACACTGAGGACATCATGCAGTATTTAACATGGCGCTGTATATGCTCAGCTATGAGCTAACAGGGGGCTGGGAAATAGCTGGCCACTTGACCCCCACCCTGTCAGATGTTCCACAACACACCAAGCATGGATACTGTGCAACAACAACAAACATTCATTCATGGGGTCGTAATGATGGCTGCGCTGCAGAGGTGCACAAAGAGCGACAGAGTGATCTCAGATGATTCAGCATTCAAGATGATTTATTTTAATGTTAACAATCAAAAGGATTCCATTAAAGGCATCCACGCTCCTCTATGTTAGTAGAAACTGACATTTGTTTATAAGGCAAACAAAATAAAAGTGTAATCAAGGCAAAGAAATTATTTCAATTAGATTTCAAAACCGTTTTTTTTATTCTTATTGATTCTCTGATTAGAGTCAAGTGAAAACATGTGCATGAGGAATGTGATCAGACAAGCAGTCACAACAAACTATGAGTACTATTAAAGCAGATAAAAAAGCTTTGTGAGTTTACCACCTGCAGATTTGTTGGTGGGACGCTGCGGATGTGATTTTGTTTCTCTGCTGATGCTGCTGTGTGTTGAGGGAATGGTGAAAGTGGGAGTCTCGGGGGTGGAGGTCATGCCAGATGTCCTCTGCTGCCCTGCAGACACAGTAACTGGAGGGGTTCGGTGTCTCCCGTGATGTGATGTGGCATTTGTGACTTCATTCATCCGGGGACATCGCAGATTCTGCCTCTGGGAAACAAAAGTGTGTTCAGACTGACGCTAATGGTGCTAAGCTCTAATGTGGTCAATCTTTATGGAGAAAAGCAGAAGAACCTCCTCTGGACAGCCGAGGTCAACCCAGTCCTGCCGTTTACGATCAAAACCACTGGAACATCTGAGAAAGAATGAAATGACTGCTGTTACATTTTCACTCTGTGAGAGCACAACCCGCTTTATTCATGGAGATGAATGTTTCCAAAACCAGATTTAAGTTATCCACCTTAATGCTGGCAGCTGATGATTTATTTTTAAATTAAAATTAAAATGATTTATTGGAGATGTGGATAATAATCACAAAATATTTAAACCACCATGAGTGATGCTTAAAAACCTTTTTCATTGTCACAAATCACTAAATGTATTACAATTATTTATTTAAAAGATAAGTTTATTAGACTCTTCAGTGCTTGACAGGAGATTCGGCTGCATATTCCTGCTAACTGCAGTGAACTTTGTATATTCATCTCTTAAGGTCGCTAGGCCAGATTCGGGTAGTTGGGGTTGCTGACTATCCCGCAGGCTTCCTGTTGACTGTACTGTATGTGAATGACATGCGAATGACTCTGCGAGCCTGCTCTGTTTACTCACAGTGACAGGATATGAGACAGTCTCAGGAAGCACCGCCTATGAATCAAGTTTACTGAGTGTGAGTGAGTGAGCGTATCCCTGCATGCGCAACCGCAACTGACTGAGAGCTGAACTGAACAAACTTTGGGCAACAACAAAAAACTCTCATGGATAAACTGTGAGGTTGAATAGGCTGCATGTACAAAATACTTCAAATTCATTATTATTAAAATGAGAGATAATGCAGTTATTATATTTTCATATTTATCCACAGTGAGAAATGCCTCAGTTTCACACTGGAAAAAAAAACTTACTGTAACTGCCTTCAACTAAAAATATTCTCTAATTTTAATGGATCCACATTAGACCATGAAACATTTTCTATTCCTAAAATAGTGGCAAAGTCACTGGTCTCTTTGATCTCTTTGACTGCTTTTCCACGTTACCTTCGTAGCTTACTGCACCAGCTGCAGTTAAAGCCAATCTGAGAAGTGACACATGGGCCACAGCTGGAGAACTGCAGACACGCTGAGAAGACAGACAAAGAGAGTGAGGAGGAAGGAGCTGCTTTGCCTTCTGCAGATAAAACAGCATAATAGTAGAATATCCTGTAGCACAAAGATTATACATTCTTTGAATACTGACTGGTTCAAATGGTATTAAAAATAGGAATAACCTACTAGGGAGAGGAAGCATCTCCACCGCTATTAAACGGGAGATTTTGGACACTGGAATGTCGACTTTGTGATACTCATAGATGGTTCTCCGACGAACATCTGACGCATGTCGGATAGAAAATAAAGATGTCACATATAAGCTGCTAATAATTAAAGAAAGTATTTTGATGAAATTTTAACAGGACAAATTTTCAACTTACTGGGAATCTGCTCTAGCTCACGAAGCACCATAAATGCATCGGACAAGCCCACTTTGACAGGATGATTCTCAGAGCTGATGTCGCTGATGCTAATAGGAATCTATGAGGTAAAAACTGCATGAATAAATTTACTTTGTTTTAAAAGATGGACACAAAAGAGAGAAGAAAAGCCACCTCTTTGTAGGCAAAGACAATCCGCCCGTCACTGTGCAGAATGGCCTGGAAGGTGAAAGCTCCCACGCTGATGTTGTCCTGGAGGTGAAGGTGGTTCCACTGAACCACCAATGCTGTGCCTAATGGATGGACATGGGCACACACAATACTGTAATGTTTTGTACGCATGTTTGCACGTTCCCTGCCAACCTTATGCAGCACATGTTAGGGCGTCTATTCAGTAAAAATATTTAGTCTAGTAAATAAATAAGATCAACAGTTCCCACCGTTATCGAAGTAAAACACAGATGAGTTTTTCGACAGGCTCGGGTCGAAATTCGCCATCAGAGGAGCGACGTACTGAGTGGCTGTGAGCATCCGATGGATTATGTCTCCAGTGTAAATAAAACCTGGTAGGAAAAGATGTGCAGCTGTTAGCATCAGTAACTTATTATACATTATAATCAGTTGACACTGACAGCTGTCATGTAAATTGCTTGTAGACACAGTCATTAATTTAACTTACGGTATGTACTTTGTTCCTGTCAATGCAACGGTCAGATCTTTGACTCACTAAAGCTCAGGCATTGATACTGCCCCAATAAAACTTCAAAATATGCAAGTAACAATTATTTATTACCATTTAATAAACTAATATATTTATTAAGTAGGTGGAATTCCAACTAACAAAAGTGTGTTTATTCTTAGATTTGAAGAAGGTGATGGGATTTCCTGACACGTGCAGCTTTGGGCTCACAACCTCCACAGAAACAACACTGAGTGTAGTTAAAGACTCACCTCCAGTTGCAACTGTGATTTCTTTGAGTAAATGGCCGTAAAAAGGAAAGTCAAAGGAAAGATTCACTCTCTGGAAGCACAGAAACATAAAGCAGGAAATTAGGTAAAAGAAAGTTGTTGTTTTTTTGTCTTTATTTAGGAAGAAGATGAAACTATAAAACTAATATGAAAGGTGTACAAGACAGTCTGGACATCATACCTGGAAAATAAACCACTTCACCCCCCACAAATTTGAAATGTTCCTATTTTAGTTATTTCTTCACAGACTGATCTCTTACCTCAGCTTGTCGGTGAGTTCTGGGCAGGAAGCCACGGACCTTTTGCTGATCCGCCTCCATTTTACTGATGTTGACCCACAGCTCTTTACCAGCTGCATCTCCAGGAGCATAGATTTTAGATGTGTAGTAGACATTATTCATATCCTACAACAGCAGATATTTATTATATATGTTATTATATGTTCTTATCACATCTTTGCATGTACCCTTTTTTAAACACTAAATCAGTAGTACAGTAATATTTATATTACATTAACTCTATCTGCTGTTGAATGTCTTTGCAGCAGAATAACCTTACTACGATCTGTGTAGAATTACTGGGCTCATCCTCCATCATTACATTTGGATCTGACTCCTCTGACTGGTGTTGGTTTCTGTAGTGGCCTCGTTTATCTGCAGTCCTGTCAGGGGCCTCGGACCTGGGCCTAGATGCCCACCTCCGTTCTCTGGGCTGGTGGTTCACAGAGATTATATGTAACCTCTGCTCTGGAGGAGACGGCTCCTGCATGTTGGCAGGGTAGACTCCTAAGAAGTAACAGAGGAGAGCAAAGAAAATAGGTTGGTTAGATTAGAATTTTTAATGAGACAACAACAATGTAGCCAAATAAAAAAATTATGCATTTGTTGTATGAAGCATTTTATAGGGCTTTATATGTATCTTATCATAAATCAATTTATTATAAACCAGTGCTTTTAGTTCTGTCTTTTTGTTGTTTTTGTTGTTGTTTTGCTTTGTTTGGTTTTTTTTTTTTTGCAATTTTCTCTTTTATTCTGATATAAAAAAACTTTTAAAAATCTATACTTATAAAAGACAAAGGGGTTATAATCAAACATCATAACAAATCTAATTAAACATCTATTGACTGAAGAGTCCAGTGAACAGATTTAGTGGATTTAGCAGATGTAGTAGATAAAGCAAAATCTGACAATATAATATTCAGCAGATCACTAACTTACTGTAACTTGAGCGCTTACAAAAATACCAAACTGACAAAGTTTTAAATAAAATCGAAAATATTAAATGTACCTCTCAAATATGATCTCTTGAGGCTTTTCATTTACTTCTCTCCATTTTAAGGTACTGATTTGTTTTCCAAATCAGTAAACAAACAAACACATAATTTAAAATGAAAAATTTTGTTTTCTAATTACAATTTCGCTTTTCTAATTAACTCTGTAAAGTCTGATCTGATTGAACCTTCAAACAAATTTTAAAAAAGAAATGAAATGAGTATTAATTTGTATAACTTCTCTACATCCGTCATTTTTTCCAAATGTATTCCTAAAAAATGTGTTTGTGCAACGTATTAATTGTTTTCAATAACAACAAAAATTGACTGACAATGCTGAAAAACTCACAAAAACCTGTGTATCACAGTAGCCATTAAATAATTAAGAACATCAATTGTATTTTAACACGACGTGCTGTCATAAACTTTACATCCACAAAGTTTATAATATCAGTTTCTTATATGAACCCTTTCAGAAAGTTCTGGCTTTTCTTACGTCACTTCAGAGGGTGTGGTTTGTGTGCTAAATTGCATTATGTCGTATTGAGCACATTTCCAAGAACAAAATATGACTATTTTATTTAAGCATTTTTAACAGTAGCACAAACCAAATCCTGTAAAACAACACCTTGCCAAAAACAGTCTGTATGCTGTGAGGCTGCTGTATTAGAGTGCATCAGCTTTACTGAAACACCGCAAACTAAAAAGCTTAAACAGATTAAAAGATTATTTTAACAGCATTAAAATAATCTTTGATTATTAGATATTAAAGAGATTAGATATGGACAATACGATGTCTAAAACGTAAAGCAAACTCGCTCTTTTACATGTCCGGCTGGATGTAAACAGTTCCTCAGTGGGTGCCATGTGGCAAACATGTGGTCACTCTTCCCTTCCAGTGACAACAGTGTCCTAACTTTTCCTTTCACAGCGGACAGTGAAGGCATGCTTCACATTCTTCACACCAGGAGCTCCAGGACCTGGCGTGTGAGGCCAGACATCAGTGGGTGATGTGTCCATGAATCTGTCACACGGTAACTGTCGGGGCTCAAAACACGCCACAGCAAATGCCAATAGGTGCTTCCACGCAAGATGTGTTAGATTTTTTTACAGACGTGAACTCTATTACACAAAGCAGCAGCAACAAAACAGCGTGGTTAAACATTTCATTAGTTTGCCGTCTTAAAATAATAAATAAATAAATCACTGCTTTCAAAGCAGGAGGTTAAATTTGTGATTTGGCACTAAAATAACTGAAAGGCCATCGGGCTGTCAGTACTATGGTAAGAAATATGGACACTGTAAGCATATTCAGAAAAGGTTACACTTCATCACAGCCAACCCATTATTAGCCTAATGACAACAAATAAATGTTAAAAAGGAAAAAGTGATTTAAAAATTGTCTAAATAAAATTAATAATATAATTAACACTTAATTCACGATGTGGGTCTGTGCTTTTTGTAGCTGGTGTCAATTACATTTTTATGACTCACCGTAGGCAGATTTTAGCCTCATGAAGCTGATTTCAAGCTGGAGAACAAAGACCAGACATCTGACGAGATAAACCGTCTTTGTCGTCGCCATCCTTCCTGTAGCTCCAGTTTCTGAGCGCAGAGAAACTCATTAATTATCCCGAACAGATTCTTCACTCTTTCACTGATGGCAGTTATCTATTTAAAAAGACAAATGCAGTCCAGTGTTTTGAAGAGAAAAGAAAGGAGAAAAAAAAGCAGACGAAGCAAAGTTAGATATTTATGTATCCTCATGTGATGTTGATGTCCAACTCCATCGGTGTTCATCATCAGCAAGCCTTCTCTGCATCAGTTCAGTCTGCAACAAAGTCAAACGCTGCAGGAAACGTTGCATTCAGGCACTGTCGTATTGATCAGCATCTTCAACGTCATTTCATTGATTTAATTTAATTTCTTTTTTATTTGTCTGAATTTTATTTGAATAAATCAAAATGTTTTTGAAAAAGAATCTGTGCATCTCAACCAGTATACTGCATTGGCCTAAGGTACTGACAGAAAACTTGGGCTTAGGCTACTAACTATATCATTCCTGTGACTGTTTTAACCTGTGATGTGCACAGTGCACAATTCTGCAATTACAATGTTTGACAAATACATAAAAATCCATGCATGCATGAGTATTATAAGGTAACCAAAAGCACCAAAATTAAGACTAAAGTGTCCCACATCATAATCGTCTTGCAGATATAAAGAGCAAAAGAAATCACACACACTGCCAGGATGTATCTTAACTCAATCATACACTCAAATTTCTAACTGTTAGAAGACGTTATGAGAGTTTGCTCTTTTTTCACCTGCACCTACATTCACATTAATAACAACCTGAGTATCCTCTGTCTATCTCACTCTTCTATCCAAAGAATGTTGAATGCAAAAACCTGCACCTACAAATGGAGAGATGCCAAACTGTGTTTCTGGTAACAGTGACATTACAGATCTATCTTATCTTAATCTGCATTGAAGTTTCACGATTACGGGGAACAAGTGAATGCACCAGGTCATCCGCAGCTCCAACCTTTCCCGTTGGATGGCGCACGATTGTGCAACTGAGAAAAGGACAAAGCAACCCACTCGTGGGACTAGTATGAGTTATGCATTTATTTGAGTATGCTGATTCATTACCGCTTATTTCACTAATAATATGCCACATATTAGAACAAACAAAATGCCTAAATTTCTGTGATATTACAGGTTGAATATTTAGATAAAATCAGAATGTAATGACATACAAATCTCATAAGTCCATATCTTTTCAGAAACCTAAAGAAGATATAAAATATATTGAATGTTTGATTTTCCACATCCGTGGAAGTGATTTGAACTTGTGGAAATGTGGAATTGATTTGAATACCTGAAAACAATGATTTTGATGTGTGAGACAATACTTTTTTCAATATTTTGCAACGGTCTATGAACACAGTTCATCGCACCATCCATAAATGCAGGTTATCATGTTTTAGTTTTAGAGTAACATGCTCACAATGACTATGTTAAAATGTGTATTGCATCTATTACAGCACACAATGAGTCCTACTGAACTGGCCTGCATGCTTGCAGTCCAAACTTGGGACTGTCCAAAGTGGAAACATTGAATGAAATGAAAAATACAACACAGAAGACCCAGGACTGTTGAACAAGTAGCAGGAGGAGGAGTCAGCGGCCTGGTCAGGGTCTGGGATGCTGGGCCTCCCTGCTGCTGTAGGACCAGGGGCGGTCTGCTTGTCTTCACCACATGGCCAAGGGCAACATCTCCTGGGTCTGGGGGTGGATTGCCCCTCTGGGGGTGATGGTACCTGGACCTGGGGGTATAGAGTATGTTTGGGGAGTGTGAGTGTGTCTACAGTGTTCATTTCTGTTTGTCTCCACATTGGGCGAATGCTGACTATTTGTATATGTGTGCATGAGGGTGGGAATGCATGTTTGTGTCTGCGTGCACATAGGTGTATACACGGTGCTCACAGACTTACGTGCTGCTCAGTAACATTCAATATTGATTATTTACTGTTACTTATACTTATCTAGGTTGTTGCTGTGGTCTCCCTACTCTGTTGTTCTGTTTTTGCTTGTTTTCCTTCCCCCCGTTCCAGTAGATGATCCAGCAGATTTTTAGTGTCTTTTCTCACCGTCCCTCTCACCTCTGTTTTTCTTTCCTTCTTGTTTTCTTGAACTTCTCTTGTCTATGTCTTTCCCTTTCCTATCCCCCAGTCATGTCTGTTCCATTTGTAGTAACTCTAAAGTTTAAATAAATAAATAAATAACAATAATAAAGATAAATCAAGTGGACCAGTATGACAAAGCCATAACAATCCACTTGGAAAAATAAATCCATTGGGCTTTTTTGTTGGTCTTCAGAAAATAATTCTGATTGCTACAGTGCCGAACAGGACAGGCAACAAGAAAGCCTACAGTTGATTTTTGGCCTGTCTTGACTATCTTCCTATAATCAGCTAAGTCTTATCTTGTTCCCTCCCTGGATCTATAGTGGTTGTGAGGGTAGTCAACTAAAAAAATTGCACTCTTTACATTCTCCAGTTTTCAACCTTCATTTCTCAACACATGGTAGTTGGGAGTTATTTTAGTTCAACATTAAATTAATTTTGAAAGGAACATTAAGCTTAACAGTTCATTATTTTCTTCATTTCTTTTATATATTCATAAATGTCATGGGAAAAACACTTAAATATGCAACAAAAAAAAAAAGAGAGAAAATTCTTACTAAACTGCATAGCAACTGAAAAGAAAACTTCTTTATTTAGAACAGACAAAAAGAACTGACTTTCATAGAACACAGCGTAACATTTCAAAAGCACACAGATTAAATTTAGAGTGTAATAGTCTCACCCGATGACATTGTAAAACATGGAAATGCATGTCTGACGGTGTTCCAGTAGAGGCAGCATTACTGTGGTATTTAAATTCATCACCGAGAAATGTGCTGGCTTCCTCAAAATGCATTGCTTACCTCACGCAACATACAGTAAAGCTACAATGTTTGTTGTTTGTGTTCATAATGGTTTCATTTTAGGAAAAACAGGCCATTGCTATTATTTTTTGTCATCAAGGTTGGTTCTGTTTAAATAAAGAAAATGACCCTGCATGATAAGTTCAGAGACAGGGTATCAGATGAAACAGTCCTGGTAGGCATAATGTCTAGGGAGAATTTAGCTTCACTTCATATCGGCATTGTGGCACTGAATGTTTTCTCTGTCTAAACTTCTAGAGGTTGGTAATGTAGGAATATTGTAATATTTTACTTATTTACATGGTTTTCTTTGCTAAACTGTGCTAGACCAGAAATGGAAAAAAATCTGCTACTCTTTTTTTAAATGAGGAAAAACAACACCGCAACAACTCAGCTCAGCACTGAACTTTGAGTAAAGGGTATGAACACCCCCCTAAAATGTGGTAACCTGTGCTGGATACATAACCTAGTTTGGAATAGTTTATTTTATAAGTTTCTAAGTATTGATTTAAAAATGGCTGTAGGTGCCACGTGATTACAGATTTTTTTGTTGTTGTTGTATATAGCTTCTCTAACTTAGGAATAAAGCATACCTATACTCTCTGAATGAAGCCCAGCTGTAACATTAAATATTATATACTGATACTGATTTAATGAAGCAGAAAATGTGTAAATGTTCTTATGTTTCTAATCTGCTGCTATATAATATTAATGTATTGCCCACAAACGAAAGTGATTTTGATGTTTCCTTTATAGATTTAAACTTTAATGCTTAAATGTATTCAGAGTTTCAGAGCACAGATTGTCTGACAAATAGAAAGCAGCACAGATAGCACAAATAGTGTTGAAAGTATTAGCTTGAATTGTTTATTTTAGTCTTATTTGTAGCCAAGTTGCATTTTGCTGTCATATTTTTTTTTAATGATGATGATGATGTCTCCAGTTTGGAATAGGTAGCGCTCATGAGGATAATTTTGTGCAGAAGAAGAGTCACATGATCCACAAAGTGCCCCTTTTTGTGAGTGAGTGTAACCGGTGTGTTTCTGGGTTGTGTGTGATCCTGACGATAAAAGGTAAAAGAAAGAAAGACCTCCAAATAAATAGCTTGCCCACTCCAGCTCCTCTCCCACAGGGGAATTGTAGAAAAGGGCTGGCATTTATTTTTTACATTAAACATAAAGTATGAATTTACACGAAACATATTTGACATAAGATTAAAAAAACAACAACACGAAATCCGACATACCTGACAATAAAAGGTAAAAGAAAGAAAGACCTCCAAATAAATAGCTTGCCCACTCCAGCTCCTACACTGTAAAAAAGGGCAGTGAAATTGACATAAAAACCATGTAAAACCCCTACAGAAATGTATAGTAAACCCCAAAACACAACTTTCCTGTTTCGATCACAGTGAATTATTGTAAACCTTTAAACAGAATGTTCCTGTTATATTTACAACATGAATGTGTGATTATAATCAAATTTATTGGTTAAAACTACAAATACTGTGAATAAAAACAGTGAAACACCGTAATACTCATAACCAAACAATCATGTTAATTTGACATGCAAATACTGTAAAAATCACAGTTTTAGTCAGTTTTTCTTAAAAACACATGACGTATATATAAGTCACTTTACAACTGCATGGATGTACTGGGCCTACTTTTAACATGATTCATGAAATGATGCAAAGTCATGGATTGGACTAATAAAAATGTTTTCACAGAAGATGTCATTGTGAACCTGAGAGGTTGCCTCTCCATTTATAGGCTATATAAAAATATACAATTAAAATTGTTTACATCATGTTTTTTTCTTAAATCATTTGCAGCCTATTGTAGGGTAACCAATAAGAAATTATTATTTAACGACTAAGTAATGCTTCTGTCATAATGCTTGTATTCTTTATGTTTCTTTTAATTGCAATGTGATACTTAGACTAGAATACTTTTTTGGGTTAGGTCAGCAATGTCTCATTATTAAAGGCTAAACAAACTTACAGTGCCTCCCATAGGATCTCTATGGTGCCTCATCTCCACAGAGCTGTAAGCTACTTCAGGCCACTCACAGTTGCACTGAGCGCGCCTAATTTTGAATGTGCATCTGAAGCTCGTCTCTGATTGGATAATGACGTGAGGGCGGGAGGAGAAGAGCGCCTAGTTCACGACTATAGCTAACGAGCCAGCACGAGAGAGAAGACGGGAGAAGAAAACATCGAACTTTCAGCAACTACGTTGTTAGGACAAATTACAAACATACGATTTCAAGTGTTTTTTGAGGATCTGTGTTTGTTCGTCAGAAAGTCTGCACGGTAAGTTCAATATCTTGGCGACGTTTTTTCGAGATAAAAGCACCAGTTGATATTTAGACCAAGGCTCATAACCTAGCGCTAGCATGCTAGTTCAGCTGAAAAGCACAGGCAAACTTTAGAAATACTAAAAATGATCATCTGCGTCTTTTGTAAAAAGGTATTGGTCACATTAAGAGGCTATGTACTACATTGCAGAGTGCATAAGAATGAGCCTTGTTGTATTTTTAAATGTGTTGGCGCCAATTGCAGCCAAACATTCACCACGTACTCTGCTTTCAAGGGGCATTTTTATCGTGTGCACAATGCACCTGCACTTCAAGCTACTCCTAAAGCTCTTGTTGCAGATTTAAAATGTGCAGTTTCATTATGTGCCCGCCATTTTCAAACAGTGAAAGAGCTAGTGTCTCACTTAAATGATCATATTGCAGAGGGCAGGTCTGTGTCATGTCCAGTAAGTGGTTGTAAGCATATGTTTACAAAAAAGTCATCATTTACTTCTCACATGTGTAGGAAGCATAAAGCTTGTTCCCCAGATGGTATTGATGACATGTACAAGGAATCTCGTCCTCAGCCCCCAAATGACAGTACAGAATATTCAGAAAACACACATGAAACCATGGCATCTGCTAGTTCAGCCAGTGATATGCCAGAGAAGGATAGTCATTCTTATCTCAGAAACATGTGTCTCTTTTACCTTAAACAGCTACTCAGCTACTTTGAAGAGAAGGAGGAGTCCATGCTTCTCTGTGTTGAAGATACATGTCTGGCAGATGAGGTACAACTGGAGCAAGTGCCTCTGACACCCACTATTATCATGTGTGGTAAGTCTGTTTCATATCTCTCTCTCTTTTTTTTTTTTAAGTGCATTTTTTATAGAATGTCATGTGACTGCCGTGTTTATTGATATAACCTGTTAAATAATTTCTTCACAGGACAGTCCTGCTATTCCTCAAGAAGATACATGCTGAGTGTTGATCGGCACCTCGTCAGCACAAACATATCCTCCTTCATTTCTGCACTGTGCCTCATGTTCGGGAGCTACTACAATTTCAACATCCATTATCCATCTGAGCTGGCTTCCACTTTAGAGTTTCTTCAGAGGTGAACAAATATGGCTTTGTTATTTCTTATAACTGAGACTCTGGGATCTGGAGTCTGGCTTTGATGTGGTTCGAGTCCAGGTCTGGCTCTGAGTCTCGGTCGGCTTTGGAGCCGGTTTCAGTTGTTTTTTCTGTTTTTTGTTGTTGTTGTTTTTGTTTGTTTGGTTTTTTTAAATACATTAACAGTCTGAATCCGGGTCCAAGCCTGGCCGAGACTCAGGGCTAGACCAAGCGTCAACTGACGTCTGACTACCTATAACCTTTGCTTTGGATTTTAACAATGCTAAAGTGTGACATATCACTGCAGAAGACACTCGTGAAGGGTGCCAATACTTTTGACCATGCATTGTTCACTTCCCCACAGCATTTTGGTTATACTTTGTCTTGAACGTGGTCATGGCCATGACTGTATATATATGTATATACTTAATTTTTACTTACTTTGTATGTGTATTTTAACTGATCAATTATAAAAATGCTTAATAAACTTTTATATGATTGTTATTCTACAGGTGTTTCTTCTCCATAAACCCAGAAAAAGGAACCAAAGTAGAGAACAAAAACTCAAAGCGTCGTCTCAGTGTGAACCCTCGAGTCCTCACCCTGATTTAGGATCTCGCCGACCACGAGTGGCGCTAAGCCTAAATCTTGACTCTCTGTGGACTGTTAGTTTTACTTTGTTAATTTTGTTCCACAATGTGTACTGGAACCTTTTACTGGTCGAATGCATGAAGCCAATTCATGAAGATGTTCTTTCTTTGTAGGAATGTTCTTTATTTACATAAGAAAAGAAAAAAAACAACATGCTGCTACTGCAGTGTTTCTAGACCACATGTGTAGGTTTGTTTCACCACGTGGTTTTGCTGATGTTTTCTGACCAGGGCCATGGTTGTGGTGACAGCAGGGTGCGTGTTGCGTTGCACGGTGATTATGATCATTTTTGGCACAATATGTGTTTTTTGTTTTAAAGTCTTAACAGGTTATTTAACTTTTTCTGGTGGAGGGTCTAACAAATGCTTGTTTCATGAACATGGTTCTTGCTTTGCAGGAATGTTCCACAGCTTTTATAGCCTATATTTTGATTGAATTGTGTAGTTGCTGTGTGCCTTGCATATTGTGTTAGTTGGAAAAATGGATCCATTTGCTGTCATTTTGCTAATGTGGCTGCAAAATAAATTTCCCAAAAGTGATATTTTCCTCTCTTGTGTTTTCTCATGTGTATTTTTGCATGTTTGGGTGTAAGCGTAGCAGTAAGAAATTTGCTGGGTTATGGTTAAAATTTTACATTAAAACATATAATATTCAGCATAGATTTTATGTATAATTTACAGAGCAGCTCCATTTAATATGCACAGTTTCACCGTAGTTCTACCATTTTAAATTAGTTCTTTGTACGATATTTCCCTGTTAATTTTGCAGTTTATGGATCCACAAAAAGTCCCTGGTAACCCCAGCTGCCAGGGTTTTCCTGTAAAAACAGCACGTTTTTTTTTACAGTGTATAACCAAATACAAACAGCGGGGAAGAGGGTTAGCTCAACCCACCACAACTTCCAAGCTAGCAAGAATTATCTATTCATGCTAGCATTCACGTTTCCTAGAACACATATGTGGCACACACATACTACACATTTATAGCATCTAACAAAAAACAGGCATAATGATGACAATAATTGAACTAAAATTGCAATCAGAAACATCTGGGTGGCTAAATTATAGCCACCCAGATGGCTAAATTATATGTGTGTTTTACAGTTTTGGTAAGAAATGACACCCACCTCTCCCACAGGGGAATTATAGAAAAGGGGAGAGGCAAAAGGGGTACATTTAGGGTTGCCAACCGTCCCTTAAAATACGGAATCGTCCCGTATTTAGAAACAAAAGTACATGTCCCGTATTGAGCTAATAAGGGACGCACTTTGTCCCATAATACAGTGAGAATCAAAAGTAGTCTATAAATGTTAATGGAATTAACGCTTTGTATGAAAACATAATTCCCAGCCCCTCTCCTGCTTTGTGACCAATGAGCTGACAGCACATTTATGACAATTCGAGTATAACAATTCAGATTACTGCTCATCTCATTGGTCGAGGAAAGGTCGCTTACAGAGAAAATACCGGAAGACAACAGATGACCACAACAAGAAGCATGGCCAACAGGGAAACAAACGCCGACACTGCGGTGCAAGTCTCGGATGACAGTAAACCTAAAGCTGGGCAGACACTGTGCGATTTTTTCAGTCGCGATATTCAGCTCCTGCTCAAACTGCACGATTGACTCACAGGGGTTAGAAGTTGGTAGGTCACGTGCAGGGTCTCACACTATTCCGCCCGATGCTCTGATGCCTGACCTGAGTGCTCACACTGTGTCTCCATAACATGAAGGTTATAACAGAAAATCTGTCGCTCGCTCGCTCTCTCTGTCTTTCACTCACACAGACACACCACCACCATCAACTTTGCTAAATTGCTAATGAAAAACACTGATCAGGCAGCTGTGATTGAGCAGCAGTGTAAATCAAACTATTTTCACGGTTGTTGTGGTCATGATAATTTTTGTGATGCCACATCGAAAAGGCTCGGATGAGCTTTCCAAAGTTCTACAAGTTGTGCCTCCATCACTTGTGTCCAGATCACACGCTGCACAGCCGTGCTGCTCCGTCTTTTTCACCGACGTTTACGTGTTTGCGCGCGAGCAGTGTGAGCGCCTGTGGCGACACCATCACGAGCGATTGATAATCGGGAGCTGGTCGTGAGGTGTTAATCGCTTCTCGTCACCCCACGTATACTACACGATGCACGATGAAGGCCAAAATCGGTCCGATCACTCAAAAATCGGCTCAAAATGGGCCTAAAACCGCACAGTGTGAGCCCAGCATTAGAGCAGCAATGTTTGTTCCCCTCAGAGAAAGGGAAGAATGGGAAAAGGAAAACACCTGGCTGGAAAAAGTTAATATGGGCATGTGCAGTGAATATCAGCGCTATGTGGCCAGAAGTGTGATAATATAACTTATTTTGTGTAATAAACAACTGCAAGGATAGATGATTACAACAAATTGATGACTAATACATAAAAGTAATACATAGATGAATAATGATGATGAGTTAAGATGCGTAATCATGGGAACAAGCGGGTTTACAAACAGGAGCAGCTGATTAGCATTAGAAAAGCTGAAATAATACCTCAACTGAAGCCAATTGTACTAAATGCACTAAATGTGCACTGTTACAAGAATGTTTTTCTTTCTATTGTTTTCTATTATTTTAAGTTAAGCAGGACAGAGTTCTTTTAAAGAAAGATTTACTTATATTCTCAAAAGTTAAGCATGACAGGCTTCTGTTTAAGAAAGAGACCTGTTTTATTGTGTTAATGTTGTCATTTTGAGCTAAAAATAAGTGGCTAAATGATCATTTGTTTCACATGTGTTCATATCACAAAGAATAGAATATGCATCTACTTAAATCAACTTCAAGTCAAATGGTTAAAAAAATAATTTCACACACAAAAAAAGAGCTAGAAAATTCACCACACTGGGAAGGGTGAAGACAACTGGGTCACTCGGCCCTGGCCACGAGGTGTCCCTTATTTATTTTTCAGGGAGTTGGCAACCCTAGGTACACTGTATTTATAGGGTTGCACCAAAGAAGAAGAACAATGAGGAGGGGCCCTAACTGATAATGAACATAACTACAGGCTTGGAGGTCCTAACAGTCAGGTATTAATAACACGTTTTGTGTAATTATAACAAGATGTGATTTATGACCCTGTTACATTTGCACAGAATCACAAGTAGAAAGTCTAACAGAAAAGGCTGATATGCATCCATACCTGTTATCTCTGACGGGTATCTGTTCATCTCTCTTTTAGGTTTTGTTAAGGCAGCTAACTAAAAGAAAGGCTGGCTTTGTTGAACTTTCTTCGTGTTGCCCCTCAAGTGTTTTTTTGACTTTGTTATTCTTAAGCGCCATTAAGCTACAATAAAGGTCAACATTTGCTTATCTCAAGTTTGACTGTGCAGACTTCCTTTGGATTCAAATGCATTTGTTTTTGCTGACTCAATAACCCCCAATGACTTGCTTTATGTGTTATTCGTAGGTCTAATAGATTAACATCAGAACAAGGTGTCATACAATTGTGCTTAAACACATTTCATTTGAAATGGTCCATTTTGAGAGTCAGGTCAACACTGTCTGACTTTCATTCCTTTTACTTAAATTTACATTATATTTTTCTTGACTAATGTTGAAGGCATAACACATAAATAAGATATCCTGATATCCTGGAGAAATATTTAAAGATCTTAAAATATGAAATGTTTGTGCACTGAAGTTTAATACTGGCTACGCATGGTTTGCCTTACAAATAGTACAACACAACAACATTAAAAAAAATGAAACAAAAAGCAAAATACAAACTGGAGCTTTCAAAATGATAACCTTTAAAGTTTCAACACAGCTCTTGTCAGATTTTATAGGTTATATTATTTTCTGATGTCTGGTACGACTGATGCAGGATGCTTGTAGACAGTTATTTGTCAGTAAAAAGTATGACAAACAATGTTAAAAAAAATGTGTGCTTTCCTTTAAGGCAGTGCTCTGACTAACTTAAAAAGAGGAACTATAAGTTTACTTAAGAACATCAAAACCTTTCCAGCACAGGAAATTGATGGCTGATGCTTGGGGTAAGTTGATCAGTATTTGCTGTGCCTCTTCTCCTAATTTGGTGCTTTATTACTCTCTGTGTTTTACAGATCATACAAAAACTAAAATATAAAAAAAGAAATTCCCATAAAGAAAATTGCTTAGTTAATGTGTTTAATTACATTTTAAAAATCTAGTTTTGTGTTTGTGTTTTATAGAAACTTGACAATGGAAAGCAACTACACAACTGAAGAAGAACATTATCTATGTGAGGTTAACTTTCCAACCTTTACTGGCACTTTGTTCATATTGATCTTCATCATCAGTGTCATAGGCAACGGTCTCCTCTTATGTGTCCTTTTCATCTACGAGAACCTGAAAAGTATCACAAATATTTTCATCCTGAACCTGGTCTGCTCTGATTTGATCTTCACCATCACACTTCCATTCTGGGCTGTTGATTATCTACACCACTGGGTCTTTGGAGACCTTTCCTGCAAATTCATAACTGCTGCATTCTTTGTTGGTCTGTACAGCAGTGTCATTCTGCTGACTGCGATGACAGTGGATCGTTTCATTACTGTGGTGCTGCACAACCAGCTGAACAAACTAGATAGAAAGAAGTACGCAATTGGTGCTTGTGTAGCTGCCTGGGTCATCAGCATCTCTGCATCCCTGAGGGAAGCTGTGATCACAAAGGTGGGAAACTGGGAGAATTATACCTATTGTGAGACATCTGAAGACAACCTCGGGCAACACCTCCAAGTGTCGCTGCTATTCTTCCTCCCATTTGCCATTGTTATTTTCTGCTATTCTGCCATCCTCAAGAAGGTTTTACAAGCTTTAAACAGAAAGAAGCACAGGACTGTAGCTGTGCTGTTGTGTATTGTTGCAGCATTTTTCATTTGCTGGGGGCCATACCATATTATGTTTTTAATCAATTCTCTCTATACACCCAAAGGTTGTAAAACACAGGAACGGTTGGCTATCACGTCTCGTATTTGTGAAATGCTTGCCTATTCTCATTGCTGCATGAACCCTCTGCTGTATATGATCTCACAGAAGTTGCGAAAGCATCTGTTGAATCTTTTGCACTGTGAAAATGTGTGCAGGAAGAACAGGGAGAGAGACACTGGCCGGAACACAACTATTAGCCAGAAAGTTGTTTTCACAGAACAAAGTACTGCTGTCAACGAGGACCTGCATGACTATCCATTAAACAATCTGTCTTAAATTTACATATTGATTTAATTTGTAAATGCTTTTACATAATATCTATTTTTCAGTTTTTCATTGAGCCAGCTAAGAAAACAACAACATATGTGCATTTCACTGCATTCCTTTGCATTCACACTGTTTTGTGTAAAAAAAATAAACTGTTGCTGAAGTTCAGTGAAGCCGTTTTCACTTCTCTCTTCTAACAAAATTCTGTATAATGCCATGGCAGGCCGAACTGACAAAAAATGCACTGACAGCACTACTTTATGGTGTCACTACTGTGAAGTGTAAGGGCCAGATTTGGCCAGTGGTAAATTTTGAAATGATGCACTCCCAGCAATGTGCCAATGTGAGAAGAGTGTTATACTAACAATGGACATTTTTTAAACACATATTTCTGTCACGGTCCGGGGCAGCGGCCGTGTGAAGAGTGGAAAGGAGGACTCAAATGCAGTACTTACTCAGATGTGAAGGCGATTTATTGACAATATCAAACATAAAGTGGAGATGGCAAAACAGAACTAAGGATGAACTAAACTGGGTGAAACTACACAAAGGAGTGGCAAACCTGAACATGAAGGGAGAACAGCAGGGAGAGCACGCAGGGGATTTCACAGGGTATGAACACAGACGACGCGACGAGGAGCAGAGGAAATCACACACTATAAATACACAAAGAGACACTGGGAAATCACACACAGGTGGGGGAAACAGCTGGACCTGATTAACCTGACGAGACAGGGGAACACTAACACCAGGGACCAACAGAGGGAGCACAAACCCAGAACCCAGTGTCTAAAATCCCAAACACAAACCATCCCAAAACAGCCATGAATAATAATGAAAGTAATAACAATAAAGAACATAAACATAAAGTCACTGAGTCATGGTCGCAGGACCATGACAATTTCTTTCAATAATGATCAATGATAGTCTGAGTGACTAATAAAACAGTGTGTGCAGGTTTTACACGTGTTTCTCTTCAAAAATGCCATTACAATTTAGGAAAATCAACATGTTTTTGATATCAGGAAAACTGATCCTATTAATAACTGCTGTGGGTTGTGTGTGCATAAATCCACGTGGTCTGGATAAATCTGACGGTGAAAGAAGAGCACATGACTCATCCAGAGAAGGTCTGCATTATTACAACCTATTCCATCATCCTGAAACCTCTGCCGTCCTCCGATCAAACCACCACCGGTTTCACGTCTTAACAGCTGTTTTATACGTAAGCTGTGGGGCGTGACCAGGCTAGCCACAGTGTCTTAAAGAAGTATCCATGACCAAGGCAGAGGGGGCCATTTCCCTGTACATGTAACGGAGTGGAAAGATCATAGAGACACCGAGTTTCTCTTATATAAAACAGGTGCCTCTCCAGTACCCCTGTTGCTACTTTCATTTACACCAAAGCAGATGAAAGGGATTCACAATGGTTTATGCTAGCTGACCGGACAGACTGATATCAGTGCACTTTAATGACTTTGTGCTATACTGTTTTGTTTACTGACTTGTTTTTCAATTCATTTTTAAGCTGTGAAGTAAAGATTTCCAGTAATAAAATATAAATACATTTATTTTGAGAAAACAGCATTTTAGTTATTTCTAAGCATCCTTTCAGGCTACAAAGTAACAACTAAAATAAAAACTGTTTTTGATGAAAATCTGAAATGTAATTTTTAAACATTTTTAGTTAAACAACAGCCATAAAAACATTTCCTCCTCTCCTACCATTTCCTTAAATGAGATAATAGAAATTCAAATTATACTGTTGTAAAACTTACAGGTTATCAAAACTGTTTTATCAGGCTATTAATTTAGTGAATACTTCTTATGCCAGAAATGAGTAAATGCGAAGTTTATTATTATAAATTCGATTCCAAGTCTCATACTTACAGGAAACACAGTGAATACAGCAGTGGTTTTGACCTGAATGCAATCCCGACCTTCTCCATTAGATGGCGGAGAAATTTTAGAAATGAAAAAGTAAATCACTTACAGAACTACGCTGAGCGCTGGGCTCAACAAAAATACGGCAGGTAATTGCTGCCTCTGGTTTAGCTGCACCAAATGCTTACCTTAAACATAATCCATATTTACTGGCCAAAAGGCATAATTTCTCATCTGAAAGGGCTCCTCATCAATACATAAATTATTTTGATTAGGTTAAGAAAACATTTCAGTGATAGAGAAATAAATATGATTTTGACCACATCTCAAATCCATGAAATTACTTTAATTTGCTGTATTATTAGCAGGTGTTTCCCCAAGAATATGTCAATTATTAGGGGGGGAAAAGACGCTAAACTGCACCCTTGGAAGCGATGGTCAGGGGTGGTTTAAACTTCTTCTGTGCCTAGAGCCTCATTCTCAGTTTGTGCCAGGGTGACCAGTCCTCTAATGTGGTCGGCTGCTCGTTGTGTCTTCTTCTCTGGGACTCTAGCTCTTTGGCCATGGGTGCCCCTCCGTCCTTCTCCTGCTGCGATGGATGCACAGATATCGCTGAGATGTGTACTCTTGTACTCTTGGGGGCTGTGGATGGCCTGGATCTCCTGGATCTAGTTCTGTCTGCCTCTGGGGGCGTTGTTGTGGCTTTCCACCCTTATTATGAAGTACTTTCAGCTTTAGACATTGTCATACTATAATATATAATATTATATTTAATGTAACAACTGAAATAACATAAATAGAAATGCATAAATAAAAGAGATAAAAGAAACACATCAACAAGAGGAGGAAAAGCAGAATATGTTGGGCACAACAGTGCATTCAGATCATAATTCTGATTGCAAAAGTCATCAGACATGGCAGGAATAAAAAGAAAAAAAGGCTAAATGTCTCTTATGTTACATGATATAATGTAATAATCCTAAATCTTAATAAGAGGTTTTTAGTCTCATTCTGCCACTAAAATTAAATTATCTGGAGATGTATGAATTTGAAATAAAAATCCCACCTTTTGAGCAAGAACAGAATAACTGGTTATATTTAGAGCTGAGGAGTCCTCACAGAGCTGGCAGTGTTTGGAAACAGTTCATGCTTCCAACTTTCTCTACTTCAGACTCCTTAAACAAGACCAGTCTTTTAAGGTTAGATCTGAAAGAAGAATATGCATATGCAAAATGAAACACGTAGACAAAACAAAAAGCCACAGCTTTGTGTTTGACACTCAGTTCAAACATTCCTGGCAGGTAACAGATTTAATCTCTGAGTTACAATGTAGTTTCACTTCATATGGATGCTGTAGTGCAGACTGCTTTCTCCATCTAAAACTCCACATGAAGGTAATGCAACAACTTTGACATTTTTTATTTAATAAAAAAAATATTTAATTACCTTAATTAGACTAGACTAGAAACTGGAAAAAAAAAAGTTTGACTCTATTTTCATTACAAATTTAATTAATCAACTCTTAATTCTCACTAAACTTAAAGATAAAGGGGCCCCCAGTACAATATTTGCCTTGTTGTGTGTGTTTATTTTGCTGAGCAAACAGCTGTTTGGGGAACAGCTGTTGGTATTATATTTACACAATATCGCGAAAACACAAAGGAGCATTCAGAGGACTTTGAGGAGCTGAGGTGTTTCACTTTTTTCACAAAAATATAAAAAGAACTAGTGTCTTTTTATGTCAGTGTATAAACTGTAAATGTTCGTATACTTTTTTTAGTCTGTGAAGAATCATTAAATTCATGTTTAACTTCTGATTAATTAAAAGTAATTTAGAAAGCTACCTTTACCTAATCATGAGTATCACACAGTCACGGCAGCTTAAAAACGTTTCGGTTTTCATTGAACTTAGAACTTAAAAATGTTGAAAGAAGATTATTCTTCATAATAATAAGATTATTAGAAACAAGGATGCATCTTCCGTCCACTTTCTTCAGGACTACAGTTAACTTAATTGCCACTTGGGGATAAATGATGTCTTTCTGATTCTGATATTACTCAAAGGTGATTTTATGGATTTTTCTGTTTAACAAATATGTGCAGATCAGTAGCTGTGTAACAATGGACATAGATCATATGTAATTTTTTTTGCAATCTGATGCAAATTATTGTATGATTTGAATTATAAATGAAAGTATATTTTAATATTGATTGGTCAATTGTAATCAGTAAAGAAGAATGGACTCTACTTGAAAAGTGAATTTTATGTATATTACCAGCTCTTTAATTTCTGTGAGATGAAGAAAATGAAGGAAAATGTATGCAAATCTGTGAATTTTGACCTAACAATGCATGAAGCCACTCGTTGAATTTCAGTTTGAGTTTTAATCCACACAACTTAATAATCTTAGACTATCTGCCCTTTATTTGAGTGCTTCTACATTAACTTTACATTCTGAGTAATGAAAAAACATCAAGATAAATCAAGATACAAGTAAAGAGTAAGAATTGCAAGTGTACACTATTATGAAGTAAACATACTTTAAAATTCAAAAGATAACCAACCAAAATAAAAAAGACTGGCTGGGCAGGTAAACTTTGTTGTCCATATTAAATCATTTTCATTTATTTAATGGTACCAGATTTTTAACACTGAGTGATTTTGTCACTACTATTGTATCATAAAAAGCAACAGGAAAAGGTCATGTTTCATCTCAGTGAAAACAGGCCATTCCTATTATTTTGTGCAGTCAAGGTTAGGTCTTCAAGAATTTGACCAATGAAAATAACCCGGATAACACTGTGTTCTACTGTATTGTCTAATACAACATGTGACAATCAGTGCAATCAGTCTGTGCAAACAGTAGCATCCTAACAAAACAATCTACATCCTGAGATCTAGTAAAACAGGTAAAACATTCCTGGTATGGAGATATAATCTCTTGGCTAAGTTTAGTTTCACTTCATATGGACATTGTTGCACAGACAGTTTTTGCCAATTAAACTTCCAGAGGAAGGTAATCCAATCCAATCCATCTTTATTTATAAAGCATTTTAAAATACAAGGCACAGGCCAAACGTGCTGTAGCTTAAATAAGTTAAGAACAATAGAATAAAACAAAACAGTAAAAAATAAAACACATAATACATCAGAATTAAAACAGCCCTATATTAAAAAAAAAAAGATAAAATAGCATAAATTAAACTAAAACATCTGAAATAAAACTAGAACAAAAAACCAACATCTCACAAGGAGTCAAAGGCCAGGGTGAAGATATGGGTTTTCAGGAGTGATTTAAGAACAGAAACCTGTCTCATCTCTAAAGGCAGATCGCTCCACATAATGTAATGTAATAAGAATGAATTGCTCTTCCTGTTTCACCTAAGCAGAGAAGCTCAGACCTCCCTCTCCACAGCTATCTCCTGGCTTGTAACAGGCCAGACACCCTATACTCCTAAAGAACTTCCCAGAGAGAACTTCGAGGGACACGGTCAAATGCTATCTCCCAGTCAAGAAAAAAAATGGGTAAACTCCTATGCTCCCTCAAATGTCCTCGAGAAGATAAAGAGCTGGTCCGGGACAAAAACCGCATTGTTCCTCCTACATCCAAGGTTCGAATAACGGATGGACTCTCCACAGACTTTCCAGGGGAGCATTTTTGAATAAAGAAAATAACACAGACACCCTGTCTTACTTTATTCAACATACAAGGAGTACAGTCATTCTGTGTTAAATTGCATCCATCTAAATCTCCAGATGAAGGAAACATGTAAACATGTAACTGTTTTACTTACTAACACAAAGTTTTGTGCTATACTAGACAATTTATATTGATTACTTAAGTTTAGGTCTTCAGGAAACATAATTGAGATAATGCCATATTTTTGGGAATGTTTAGACCACTTGGTATGTAGTGAGTATTGTTTAAACTCGCAGGCTATCTGGGTTAAGGTTAGGGTTCGCTAGTTCGATACTGCTTCTTGTAACTGTTTAACTTCTAAGTATGTCAAGGATCACTACTGCTGTGGTGTACATCAACTGGTTACTGCATTCACACCTTCACATACTCTTGGTATACAAAAAATTCCCCTGGTCACCAGTTAAGCTTAGTGGGTGAGCAGGCGACCATATGCCGTATGGCTCGAGAGCAGTAGGCCCAGGTCGAGTCTGATCTGTGGAATTGTTGCATGTCTTCCCACTTCACTCTTTCCCCGTTTTCCTGTCAATCTACACTGTATCTATCCAATAAAGGCTTTTTAGCTTTTATTGGATAGATACAGTGATGTCAGATGTTGTTCCTGGGATCTGCTGGACACACTCGTCTAGCTTGGAGGTCACTGCACCGAATGCTTCGATTACCACTGGGACCACTGCTGCCTTTACCCTCCATATCTTCTCGAGCTCTTCTCTGAGCCCTTGGTACTTCTCCAGCTTCTTGTGTTCCTTCTTCCATGTTGCTGTTTTTCTATGCGAACATGGAAAAAACATGCTTGATTTCGCACACATTTTGCCAAATTCAAAATTGCACCACCTTTGTCATTTCAACAGATCCTCACGAAAGTCCAGTAGCATGCTCTAGTTTGAAGAAATGGAATATAACAAGGCCAAGGCAATTTTCACATTCCAGTACACTGAAGTTGGTGCTTCTTGGCATTAAAAGTTTTGGAACCAGGTGAGTCACTTTGGCAAACGTTTAATCAGTTTATACCATGTCAATAAAAATGCCTTGAAATTGAGAAAACAAAATTATTGATGGTTACAGCGCTCAGAAACCAGTAGGAAGTGTAGAGGCCTTTTTCTTGGATTGGCTTTAGCATATCAGCACCAATGGGATATTACTAATGGCTCCCATTAATGGTTGGACTACTTCTTCTCTGCTCACATAATATGTTCCTTTGAATCTATCTGTTCATTAGTACATTTGAAACTACCCTTTAGGGTTTTCTGTTGATGTTAGGCTTGGTCACTGCTTAGAGGACTTATAACTCCAAACCATTTGAACTGAGAAATCAATGCCTGTCAAGAAAGTTCAGCAGTGAACTGGCAAGCAGTTTGAGATTTTCATCCCAAAAGACTTTTACATGGTTATCATTTTGTGTAGAGATTTAAAATGATTAGCCTAACTGCATATTATAAGACTTTAATTTCTGATCTATGTGTGAACTTCAGGCCTGAATGCACTGACCTTTGAAGATTCCTGTTTGGTCTCTGAATTCTAGCTGGGGATCTAGATTTCATCATCAGGATTATCCTTGACAGTCAGGCAGTGCACACAGATGATGTTCATCCTCTGTGCAAGATTGAGGTTCATGATGAAATTGTAGAGCAAGAAGGCATGTTGGCTAAACAGACCTTCTAGGAAGAGATCAAAAGTACTGGCTGTGATGCTGTTGCACCAAAGTAAGTGAGACAGTGATATAAAGAGGAGAACCTTCAAAATTAAATTACGTTTGTTTTCTGATTTTTTTTTTTCTTTTTTCTAATGAATGAAGTCTCATAAAGTGCTTATGAGTTGGCTGTTATATCAAAAAGTATTTCTAATTTGGTTATTTATTTATTTTATCTTTCAGAAAGTACCACGTCACTGTTCAGATCAAAACAGGGAACAAAGTTTCAAATGAAAGTCACATGGGTGACAAACTGAGATGCTGTGAATAAAGTCCTGTCTCCATGAATATCATTTTCATAAATTATACCAAAGTACTATTCATGAACGATACATACATGTGTTCAGTGGAAGGGAATACAACAAACCAGTTGTTAACGATGAGTTGAGCAGAAGAAAGAGGAAAGACAGAAAGAAAAACTGAATCAAAGACTACAAGAATTTCACCAACAAGCTAAAGAGCAGCTTGAAAAAACCGAGTGCCCAGATCTCAGATTAATTTGAGTCACAGTGAGATGGCTTAATAGGGCATCTGGATAAATGTGAAGCCAACTACGAATCAGGCAGTGACAGTGCTGAGTTTCTTGAAATCCTCTCGGTGAAATGCAGTCTCCCAGTTTCAAATCTCAGTCTGAGTCAGCTCACAGCTAATCAGCTTAGTGAGATCCTTTCAGTCCTGGAAAAGCATCTGTTTAATGACATCCATCAGCACTCTGCAGCACACTCAGGTGTTCATCACAGAGCTCTGTGCTCTGTCTCTGGATATATATGAAGGAGTTTCCCTACAATGCATCTCCAATCATATGCAGTCCATTTTGGGATCCATCAGCCAATCATAATGTGGAGTTTTGAGAGTTTCCTCCTGACTCAAGCCCTGTATCTAAACCTGGTGGTTGGTGGTCCACAGTGAGGCAGATGGTGCAGTGGTATAAAGATGAAGAAACAAAAGGCACGGACATTCTTTTTTATGAAATACGCCAGATGAAAAATATTGAACAAAAACTGAGTGAATCAACCTAATAACTTATGTAACAAAGCTGATCAAAACTGATTACATAAAAAACCACACAGATATACAGCAAGCTAGGACTCCAGGCAGCATCCCAGTTGAAATTATTCTCTACTGCCGCAGTGACAGAGACAGTTTGAGCAAAATACACAAGGAGCTGTTTCCCGGTGATGTCATTGTTGCAACAAACCTTGCTGGACGTGGCACAGACATAAAGGTTTCCACAGAGGTGAACAATAATGGAGGATTATTTGTTATCCTCTCCTTACTCTCTGAGAACACAAGAGTGGAACTCCAGGCTTTTGGTCAAACTGCATGCAAAGGTAAACCTGGATCTGGTCAGGTAATCATCTCCACTGAACAACTACAGCCATCTTTCAGCACAGCGTCCTCTCTGGAGAAACTTGCAGCAGAAAAGATAAATCACATGATGAATGATGTTGCTGAGATGAACCTGTTTTCAGAATACTGTGAAAATCTTCAAGATATTTATAATACCACTCTCATTGAGGAACTAACAGGCTGTCTTCAATTTGTAAAAATGTCCTCTGCAGACTCAACAAACAGTAACCCAAACAGCCTGGAAATACAGTTAACAACCAAGTGCATAATGTATAGTTACTTTGACAAAAAAAATTACTGAGGCTATCCAAAATTTGGATGAAATAAAAGAGAAAGCGAGGGATGCAATGTCCAAAACAATCCAGATTTTTAAACTGGTGTCAGACGAGGATAAAGATCTCCAAGTTGAAGCCATGAACGCCTACCATCGAGGTCTGAAATATGTACTTTCTGTGGTAGAGAAGAATCGTTTCTCATGGGAAGGTCTGCTGGTGTTCTTTCTTGGAGTTTTACAGATTGTTGGAGGAGCACTGCTCACTGTATTTACATTTGGAACATTTGCTCAAGTTGGATTGGGACTCATTACAGAGGGAATATCAGACTGCATCACTGGCATTGAGGCCATGGTGACAGGAGAATTCAGCTGGAATTCATGGGCTATAGAAAAAGCCATTTTCATTGGTGTCTCTCTTATTGCGTCAGGAATTGGAAAGCTGATATCAAATGGATTCAAATGTTTTAAAACCTCATTTAAATTTGGTAAACAGCATAAATCAATGTCAATGTTCCTTTCAAGACAGGCTAAAGATGGCTTCAGTGTAGTCTTAAAGACTAATTTGAAGAATGTAGTAAAACACACAAGTAAAGAAATGTTAAAAGAAAAAATCAGCTATGCACCAGGAAAGACTGAAGGGAAAATACTGACTCAAACACTAAATGACACTGAAGATAAAGTGAAATTAAAAATAGAAAAAGAGCCTTTATCTACATTAGGAGATCTCATTATTCTCTCACAACTTGATGATAAAAAGCAACGTCACGATCTCCTGAAGGACGAGAGCAGGAAGAATAAACTGTTGGCCATTTTCAAAGAGGTCAGTACAGCAATACAGCCATTCTATGAAGACCTCAGCTGGAAGAACATGCTGAATCCATTCCTCTCCACAGTGACTGGTAAAGCTAAATTACATAGCCACAGAAAGACAACAGCACTTCTGGGAGGTATCCAAAGTGTCTACATGGTCTCCAGTCACATAGTTTCTATTGTTAAAGGCCAGGCAAATGGTGCAATTAGTCGTTACATAAGAAAGGGCTTAAAGAGTCGCAAAACAGAGGAAAACCTCAAAGCTGGACAGAACACCAGACACATTGCATGCATGCCAAGAAAGCTAAATTCTAATCACAAACTTGTAGGACATGCAGGCCAACACTCACAATCATATGCTGAAAAGATCAAGAACTCCACGACTGCAGGCACCATCCTTGATATCAGAGTTCTGTCAGAAGCCACTGGCACTAAACTTGTCATCCTAACAGAGGACAGCAATGGAAGACTTACGAAAATGCAAGAGCTGAGCCCACACACTAGACCTGCTAAAAAAACTGTGACATTAGTCTACAGACCAAAGAGTGTCCAGTATCCTGATGGTCATTATGATGTGCACATGAATAACCAGACAATGAGCATAGAAAGTAAGGGAAAGAGCTGCTTGTTTCATGCTTTGGCACGGGGAATGAAACCAAAAGCCAGTGAAGAAGAGATCACTGTGGAAGCAAATCGCCTCCAATCTGTGGAGGCTGATGCTCTCCTCGGTTACCCAGGCCAATGGGAGCCTTTCATCAACCGGAAAGAATTAACTAAAGCAATGAGGGGAGAGGAAGAGGAAAGTGAACCAAGAAAGATAATAAATGAATGCAAAAAGATACTTCAGAGAGAGGTTGGAAAAGTAGAGTTATACAAAAACTGGCATAAATATGCAATTCAAAATCCAGGACTTGGAAAGTTCATCAATGCAGATCACCAGCCACCAGTCAGTAGTATATTGAAGGCCCATAAACAGAACCAGAATAGCAGATTAGCAGAGGCCATGCTTGAAGTGGCAACAAACTCATCTCCTCTGGATCGAAGTCTCATTTCTAAAGTGGACAGTTCTCATGGTCGGGAACTTCCAACTGTTTATGTACCTACAGAAGTCCATCGTGAATTTCCCAGTACAAAATCACCAGCCTTCAGAGACCTCTTGGCTGCAGCCATAAGTAATAATGATATAAAGAGCACCTTCAAGCTGACAATCCTTGGTTCAATGCCAAGATTCTGGTTGGATCATAATAAGGGCTTCAAAGACTTTCAGAACACCTCAATGAGTAACACCAGGCTTGAAATTTTTGAAAACAGCTTTCAGAACCACAGCACAGAGATGGTAAAGACATGGTTTTCTCTGCTTCAGATCAAAGGTGTTATAACAGATGATGATGTAAAGATCATTACAGATTGGATTGGCAAATCAGGCTACAATGATCAAAATGAGCCATACAGGAACAAAGTCACCAACCTTCTCAGATCAAAAGGTATAATCACATTTAAAATGACATTTAAATAAATCACGTACACAAAACTTATATGTGATTCTTAATAAAAGGGAATGGAGGTGCTTAGAGTGGCATTCATTTGAGTGGATTTGTGTTTTCAGTTTGTGAGGTTTGAGAATGTGACTTAAAAGCAGATCACACAGGACACTATGGAGATCTTCCACCTGGCGATCATCATCAATAGGGCTCTCTGTGTCGTGACTAATAACGACTATATAATAACGAGCATAAAAAGCAATGTGTTTCTTAGAGAATGTTAACAATCAGTCTCATAGGCATCTAAATTCATGAACTTTACAGAGTACCCGAGTGACCTCTAGTGTTCAGAAAGGCAAAACACACATCTCTTGCATTTAGATCTAAGCAATGCTTATTTATCATTCTTTTCTGGTGGCAGCTGGTGTTATTCTGCAAGAGCTAGACAGAGGGAGCTAATAAAATGCTAACTTTGAATCATAAAAGCCAGAAAGATGTACAGTGAAAGAATTAGTAACATAATTATAGCAGCTATAAATGAAGCTGGGACATTATGTAAATATAGATATTGATATAATGCAGGTAAATAATTTAATGATTAATTCTGTAATGCAAGGAAAAATATGTGTATTACAGGTTAAATGTTGAGACGTCCCTGTGCAGTGGATGATTTGTTGGAGGGCTGCTGATTAGCTGGAGAGATTGATGTGGGGTTTATGAGACAGGCCTCATGAAACACCACACAGTTTGGATGATGGGGAGCATTTCAGCAAAGATAACTTTACTTGGTGAATTTTTCAACCATAAAGTATTCTTGCTCTCTTCAGATTCACCAGGTTGCACCCACTTGATGTGTATGTATTACTGGCTGGTTTACATGAATGAACTGTAACTCTCTGTGGGTGATGCAAACCATTGCTATGGGTTACTTGTTGCAGGTCAAGCTGCCTCATTTCCTGTTGGGGGTTTTCATCAGAGAGAAGACAAATATGCTCAAAGTGTAAAAAAAAAACAAAGTGTATTTTCTTAAATTTATTAATCAGTTCAAGATTCAAGTTAAAAACGGTAGCCGTGTCTCTTAGCTCACTCAGGAGACCCAAACAAACAATGAGCACCACACCCAGGCAGCAAACACTTTTATTAGGCCACAGAAACAGAATATCGGCTCACGTTTCTTTTTCTGGACCTCTCTGGACCTCTCTGTATATAGAGATGGCCCTTTTACAGGTAACACTTGCATTACCGTGGCAACCACCTCTTGCCTTTTGCTTAGGGCTGTAGAGTTAAAGAAGAGGGAAGGACTGGAAGACCATTTCCTAACACCAGAATTTATGGCCGTCTTTTGGTGTAGGAGAGTCAACCTTAAAGATTTGTACCTTCTGGTGCCATCACCAATCCAGGCAGACCATTCCCCCTCACACAATCCTCAAAAAAGAAGGCTTCTCTGTGTCTATGCCTGTTAGTATCTGAGTGTAGCAGTCTAAATCCAAAATTATACTAAAATGCAAATTGGTATGCAATAAAGGACAAAACACAAATCTGTGCCACAAATCACGAAGCAACATAAAATAATGGGATACATGAACCTTAAAGATAAAAAATAAATTCCGACATTCCACAGAATTGGAAACACCGCTCTTTGCAAGGAGAAAGCAGTGAGGGAGGAAATAAGTTCCATAATAATAGCCACTTCTATACTAATTCTGCAGCAGTTTTCATTGCCATCACACAACCATTGCAAATTCTTCTGACATCTTTATTATTTAGGTTTTTACTGATATTTTAGAGTTCATTAATAAGGAAAACTATTTGTAACTTATTACACATTCTTAGAAAATTTAAAAAAATAACACATATTCTGTTGTTTTAAATTAGCCTAAATGTTGTTCATTCAAAATGCAAGATGGACCCAGTTTTACCAGCTGCAAGATTTATGTGAGCTAGGGTCATTAAAAGTACATCAGTACAACTAATTTATTATTGTAAATAGATACTGTCCAAAAATCTTGAATCCAACTCTCTTTCTTTATATTTTGCTTCAAATTTTCTTGTAATTTCATAAACTGGCCTTGGACAATAGGTCCTTTAAAGTTTTTGTTTGGACACCATTTCATTCTAATCCTTGTACCTGTGCATACCTACAGGGAGTGCAGAATTATTAGGCAAGTTGTATTTTTGAGGAATAATTTTATTATTGAACAACAACCATGTTCTCAATGAACCCAAAAAACTCATTAATATCAAAGCTGAATGTTTTTGGAAGTAGTTTTTAGTTTGTTTTTAGTTTTAGCTATTTTAGGGGGATATCTGTGTGTGCAGGTGACTATTACTGTGCATAATTATTAGGCAACTTAACAAAAAACAAATATATACCCATTTCAATTATTTATTTTTACCAGTGACAGCAACATAACATCTCCACATTCACAAATATACGTTTCTGACATTCAAAAACAAAACAAAAACAAATCAGCGACCAATATAGCCACCTTTCTTTGCAAGGACACTCAAAAGCCTGCCATCCATGGATTCTGTCAGTGTTTTGATCTGTTCACCATCAACATTGCGTGCAGCAGCAACCACAGCCTCCCAGACACTGTTCAGAGAGGTGTACTGTTTTCCCTCCTTGTAAATCTCACATTTGATGATGGACCACAGGTTCTCAATGGGGTTCAGATCAGGTGAACAAGGAGGCCATGTCATTAGTTTTTCTTCTTTTATACCCTTTCTTGCCAGCCACGCTGTGGAGTACTTGGACGCGTGTGATGGAGCATTGTCCTGCATGGAAATCATGTTTTTCTTGAAGGATGCAGACTTCTTCCTGTACCACTGCTTGAAGAAGGTGTCTTCCAGAAACTGGCAGTAGGACTGGGAGTTGAGCTTGACTCCATCCTCAACCCGAAAAGGCCCCACAAGCTCATCTTTGATGATACCAGCCCAAACCAGTACTCCACCTCCACCTTGGCGTCTGAGTCGGACTGGAGCTCTCTGCCCTTTACCAATCCAGCCACGGGCCCATCCATCTGGCCCATCAAGTCTCACAATGATCTTGTCACACTGAAGTGGACGCGCAACGAGATATCATAGCGTGGCTCAAGCACATTCATCACAGTTTAAACCCCTTGTTTTGCACAACGGAATACGGCCTGCAGCTAAACACCCCAATAGCTTTTGTAATCGCTTTAGCCCGGTCGGATTGGGCAGCAAAAGGCTGCTTAAATGCCGCAAACTCCTCTGCTCCACCACTTGGACCGCTAGTGCTGACCATAACTATTGCTTGACAGACTGACCACGTGCACCATACACATACTTTTTTTTTCTTTTTCGAATCTTTGGATCGAACCGTGGAGTGGGATCGGTTCGGATTTCGGACCAACCGTGATCCGTTGCACCACTAATACCTACCGCATCAAAATAAAAACTTTGTATCTCAATAATGACTTTTGAATTCATTTAAGAATTTATGTTTTAATTATGTTATTTATTTAAACATTACTAAATAAATGTGTTGTACAATAATTTAATTAAAACTATAAACAACAAACAAATAAGTATTTCAAAATGAAATATCTGTACCTATTATTGCTAAATAGTAAATTAACTACCCTGAATAAAAACCTAATTTCATACAACAACATTTTCAAATTACCAATTAAATAACAGATTTTCTAAAAATCTTTTTTTTGAATTGGCAAATGAACTGGCTTTTAGATTAACTACCGGATTAGCTCCTACACTTGCTAACAGATTAGCTATCCCATCTCTCTGATTGGCAGTGGTGTGCGGATTAATACTGAAATATCACTTCCTCCTATACCAGATATTTATGTTCTAGAATTGATTCTCATATTAAAATGTTGATGTTTTAAAAAGTTGGGAGTGTCTAAAAAGTTGGTAGGAACTACTACTTCTTCTGTCTGTCAATGGTATGTGAAATACTGCTGTATAAATGCATAACGGCTCACGTGTGCTCACTCGGCGACAGCGACGTGTGGCACTGTTGCTGAATTTTGGAAAAAGACTCAGGTCAAGGCTTAGGTTTTTGTGCTGATGTTTAAACAATGGGAATTCATATCAATAGGAACTCATATTCAATTGGCAGTCCTGAGTTGAGGTAATAGTTATATTAGTTATGTAGTAATAGGTATTAAAGGTGAAGGAAAATCTTAACCTTGTTCAGGAAATCTAAAATAAATTGAAATGCGCACAAACAAGTTGTCTTTGTGAGGTTTTATTTTCCTTTGCAAAGGGGTCAATCAATACAGAGTAATACAGAGTCAGAAAGGCTTTTGACCAAGAAGAAGTACAAACAGAAATACCCACTATCGTCACAGAGTACAATCAGAACATTTCGTACAAAAGATAACTTGTACAGTTGAGGATATTCTGTATTAAAAGAGTATATAGAGATTGTTGTAAATAAACATTGTGCTAGAGTCTTAAATCACACTTATTTCTTCATATTTTGCTACCCAGGAGAAAGACTGTCGTATAGTTTTATAAAGTAGTTTGGAGCAATACTTCTCTAGGCTCTGTGAAGCTCTTTCATTGCCTTGGAAATGAATGCATGGCCTTATATTGGCATTTTCCTGCACTTTCAATCCAGTTATTGTACCTGACCGCTTTCAGAATTATGTTTTTCGTTTGTTTGTTTGTTAAGCCACTTAACACTAACCTATGAATCAACTTAGCAAATCTGTATCTTTAGGCACTTTACTACAATGGCAGCATGTTGCAAAAGTACACAATTTGTTCCCATTTCTGAATCTATATTACAAAAACTAACAATACAACTGGACTGACATAAAATATTTTTTGCACCTAAAATGTTATTCTCAAGGAGCTATTAGCTGAAAACCAATAAGAGCACAATACACACCATGCACGTTGCATGAAAAATCAAGGTCCTGGTCCCGGTTCCGACGCCATTACCGCAAGCACTTTTGCAGTGTTGTGTTACATATTTTTACTTAAAGGTCAACAAGAGCCCATGTGAATTTAATGAAGAACTAGATGCATCTGATGCAGGGACAGGAGTGCGGTTTTCACAGTTTTTTTGTAAAATTCCATATTCTTGTGCCTTTTTTCAATCACCGTCTAAACTAATCAGAGTGTAACTAGTAAATGGGATTCCCAAGTGCAGCATCATCTTCAACACTACCATAGACCAGTAGTGTTGATACTTGAATAGCTCTACTCAGGACTGCAGACCAAAGCAAACATCACCTTACGACCATGGCCTGTACCTATGACTCTGGTAATAGAGTTTGGTTGTCCTCAAAAGATATTCCATTAAAAATGGAATACACTGTGCACAACATGGGATCTGTCAATGTCTGGGATACATGTTACTGTTTCAGTTTAAGTATCATGCCACAGCTGATGTTAACATAAAAAGCTAGCTAGTAAGTGAGGATGAGCAGATTTAGGATTAAAGAAAGGTGAGATAGAGTCAACATTACATTGCTATTGTTTTTTCTGTAACAGTTCCTCTCATTGAATTCACAGAGTTGGTTTCAATAATTTCCTGTTTATACCACTGTTATGGCACAAATAATCAGAACCAACAGGGACAACTTCAGCTCTACAAAAAATACTTGTAATAGGCACTTTTAGTTACTTTGTTGTGACTGCTGACAAATGAAAGAAGGAACTCTACCAGTTCTCTTTTCAAGGAATGACAATAAAATCCACACCAAGACCTAATGCGTGTGAGCATCGGCAGAGAGCACTGCATTGTTCCTGACAACAGATAAAGGTACAACCCTGGTTTCAAATTCAGTGTTTTGCAGGTTCAGACAGGCACATACTTTTCTGCCACTCCTTACTTCCTCATTCATTATTTCCTCAGTTAGCACATGTTTTCTCTAGATCCACAACAGCACAGTGCAACAGCGCAACAGTCCTGAGTTTCAGGAGTTGCACAAATTGGACATACAAATTGGACTCTCTGTAGAAAGCAGAGTCCAATTTGCATGTTTCCCTGAGAGTCTCCCCATTGACAAACAGTCTGAACACACACAAGCATATTTTATGTATGATCTACAACAGCTCTGAAACTCCAGAACAGCTTCAAACATCTGTTATACGCAGAGTACCCTAACTAACCCTAACATACATCTTTTTTTCTAAGAAAACAAAACCAAAGTCAAAAAATAACAAAAACAACCAAGAGATGCTATAACAATAAATAAATGACAAAAAATGAACTGAACTGGAGATTTTAGTCTTAGAGCTGAAAGCTGAAGCTATAGCATGTTCCAACTACACTTTTCACATGCAGTATATTCTAAATAAACGAAACTAAGACCAAAGGAAAACATAGTAAAAAAAAAGTAAAATAATTTTGAAAGAATAAATAACAATAAACATACAGAAATAAACACACAAAAATATTCTTTTTTTTATAAACAATGAAAGTTTTGATTCACTTTCATATTTTTTAGCACCATGTTTTTAAAACTTACATAGTGGTACACACTCTTAATAATTTATAACAGCTACTTTTGACTAGTTACTAATTATTATACATTTTATTTTGCTGTCATTTAGTGATGATGTATGTGTCGCAACATTTTTTTCCACTGCATTCAGGCACTGTTCTAAACTTTTCCCAGAGAAAAATAAATGACTATAACTGATGATACATTACAGCAAATAAAGTTGTAGTAATTTAGATACGATTCATGCATGTCCAGTATAAACTGTTTGGGGTCCAGCACTGAACCGTTGAACCCCACAGGTAACCTTCAGTAAATTGAAATCAAAGTTAAAATAGTTAAATACTACAGTATCAATTAGTACATACATCTGTCATCAAAGTAACTGTTTACCTTTGTAAATGTTAGATAGCTAACATTTTTAGAATTTTTCTATTTTATTCCTAAATAAATGAAATAAATCTTAAATTTTATTTAAAAATGTAATAAAAAACACTTTACTGCTCTCACCTCTCTATGCAGAACTTTAGTTTAAAGTGTGCACAGACGATCTGAATATTAGTTCAGGTTGTGCTCAGTGCATGTGCCAAGTGTTCAAACTGACTGAAACAGACATTTGAGAGCTCACAAACTCACAGTAGTTTTACATATTTGTCAATGTGACTTTTCATTTGGTAATGACCTTATTACTGTGAGTTTCATTTGGAAAAGCTTCATCAAGAGATGAATCACATTGACTGAACAGTGAACAGATTCACCTTTGCCTTTTCATTCAGATGACATAATTCTGTCTGTTCTGTCTGGCACACGGGAAGAAGCTTCTGATGGTTTTCAGCCAGCCCTCTGTAAAGAAGAAACACAGCATCAGGTCAGATCAGAGTCCTGACCAAGACCAAGATCACGTGACTGTGTGTAGTTAGTATGAAGGACAGAGGATAATAAACACTCACATTCAGAGCTGTTTTTCCTGTTTCCTGAAAACATCTTTGCTGAAAACAATTACTTTGTACTAAATATAGTTATTACTTAGGACTGTAGTTTTATTCTCTATGATTTCATCTACAAAAAAAAAAACTCTTCCCACTTCATGACTGTTACTGGAGATTAATGCTTCAGTGGGAAATCTGCACAATTGCAACTGCAAACCATTCTGAAATGCTATGAGGTAACCCATTCTGTAACCTGATGTGCTCTTCCCTACAAATGTAACTGCCTGTTGCATAAACACAGCTCACAACTGCTGTCACTTTGCACTTTTGTAGTTTACTACATAGGTTCTAAGATTAATTGCAAAAGCCTGCATCCTGTCTCTCACACTGCTGTTCATGTCCTGTATAACTCATCAGTTCTTCAGAGTTTTTTTTTTATGTGAAGCGAGACCTTCACAGACAATGTAATAATATCCTAAAATGTGACTGCAGATGTTTCATTGAAACAAAGCAAGTTAACACACTAAGGCTACGTTCACACTGCAGGCGAAAGCGCATCAAATCCGACTGTTTTGACCCTATGCGACCCATATCCGATCATGGTATGACAGTGTGAACAGCACAAATCCGATATTTTCAAATCCAATCTGGGTCACTTTCATATGTGGTACTGAATCCGATACATATCTGATGTTTCAGAAAGCGACTGCTGTTTGAATGGTCATGTCGCATTAAATCCGTCTTTTACGTCACTGACACAAGACAGACGCCAATTATCAGCTCCGGAGAAGCGCCTGAAAAGACATCGCGAACGCTTCCTGGCCATCCAGTGTAGATGTTAGTAAACTGTTGGGAAGACTTTGGAGAAACGTGAACATTTTATTTGTACTGTATAATCTGCAGATTCTGACAGAAATCTGCAACTTTCCTTTGAAGCACCGCTCCGCTATAAAACAGCAATAAGGATCATTATTAGGCCAAATGTGAATAACAAAAAAACTTAAAGCAAAATTGGGAAACGTAAAGTCCGAAACAAGTCTTTTATTTTATCGGCCATCAGTCAAACAATACTGTTTGGTCTGGATCTAAACAGAGCGCGTTGTGTGTGACGTCCTCAAAGGGCCGCTTTGAGGGTTCACACAGCAGCGTGTTTGCTGTCACATTTTATTTGTAGTGTGAACAACCTGACAAAAAAAAATCAGATTTGATCAAAAAATCGGAATTGAGCATTAAGACCTGCAGTGTGCACGTACCCTAAGACATCATCAGGATCTTTCAAGCTCACATCCTCTAATACTGACCTTTGACCCAGAGTGCCACTACTTTCTGTTTCAGGGCCTTTCCATGCGTGTCATACATGGTGCATATGTAAACACCTCCATCTTCAGAGCGAGGATCTGACAAAGTTAGGCTGGCGTTTCCTGTAATCCATGGATTTTTCTTCATCTCTATGGGGCCTGTGTCAGGTACGTCTTGACTTTTCCGATCCTTCTCATACACGACCTTCATTTCGTCTTCTTGGATATGTTTCCACTCCACTTTGGCGGTCTCCTGATTCTTCAGTTTTTTGGATATGAAGGGTAGCAGGACAGACTCTGCTCCCTCTGTCACATCAACAACTTTGAGCTGGCAGACTGAGGGAACAGAGCAGAACATGAGCTGTGCCAAACAGAAACTGTAAATCACATTAAAAACAAACATTTGAAGTATAGTTGAGATGAAAATCAGTGTTCAAAATGTTTTAAAAAATCAGTTTGAGGAATAATTGCCATTAAGTCAAGTTATTTTGTGTTCAACTATTCAGACAAAAGACAATTGAGAGGTTTCACAGAGGTATAGAAAGAGCAAACTGCACAAGACATCAAAACTGATTTAAAAACATTAGAAATGAGATGAGGCTACTTCTTTATATTCTCTCACTCACAATGGGTTTCCTTTAATTTTTCATTTGGCAGGTTTGAGATGCCAGGAATATCCACAAAGAGAACTCAGATAGCACAACAAGAATATACAAACTCCACTCAGGAGTTTCCACTCTACCCTATTTAGTCCTCATTGTATCTGTATGTAGACATAGCTCCAGCATACCTTTGTCTTTTGTCACAGTTTCTGTATTGTCCTCCTCGGGTTTCTAATCCTTGTTTTGTTCATTGTTTTTTTTACCCTCGTGTTCTTTTGGACTTCTTTTGGCTTTTTGGATTTCAATGCTCTTTGAATTTGACTTTAATAAAGGTTACAATACCTTTCTTTTTGTTCTTTTGACATGAGGTTTAAATCCTGCATTGGGGGTCTTCATTGAGAGAAATGTGATTTAATGGCACTGAGAGGTCAGTAGCTCTTTTCTGGTTGATTGCACACGCATGTTTTGGGTCTTTGCGGGGAGCCTGATGGAGGAGAAGTGTTTGAGGCAACCTGCGTTTGGCTCTTTCACTTCTCTGTTACCATCTTGGCAACACTGTTTAATAAAACTGGTAAGTTGAACAGATGCAGGCTCCATCTTTCAAAAAAACATCTATTAGGAATCACTTATTTCCATGATGTACATTTACTTTTGATAATTGATGTCCTTTTTATACAATTTTATGTGTATTGGGGTGTTTTCATGGTGTTTTATTGTTCGAAATGGTTTTAAATAAATCAAAATTAAATAAATAATTACATGACAACTATAAAGGTAATAATATTTTACAATTCTGCAGCCAAGAAGAAGTGCAGAAAGCATCATTTCTGGCAGTCTTCCTATAAGTGTCACCACACACCGCTGCTCAGGCTGATTCAGCTCTGCTGCCAGAAGGATAGATACAGATTCATACCACACATTTTTATAACACACCTGTCCAACAGAGACAGGTGTGTTATAGGTTTACTCTGTCAAGTTATCAATAATAATTTTCCAAACGGATTTCTGGGGAAAATAGAAAAAATTTTATCTTGTTTTTTATATCCAGTCAGAACATGTAGTAGTTGTGTTATGGAACGGCTGTGTGCAGGCAGGAATGGTGGACCCAAAGTGCAGACGCTCAGAGGCACAATGTAAACTCAAAAACAGCTTTAATGCTGAACTCAAAAAAGGTACCAAACCTCAGACTCCAAATAAACTCAGACAAGCAGACAGAACACACAGCATAGAAACCAGTAGATCACGACACAGACAAACTGAAACACGGGGCTTAAATACACAGAGGGAGCAATCAGGGAATGGGTAACAGGAGGGAAACACAGCTGGGGCAAATCAGGCCTAACGAAACAGGGGAAGCAAAACCAGATACATTAACATCAGACATGGACCTTCAAAATAAAACAGGAAACAACACAGACTGAACTAAAGACAGACTCACACGCAGGCACTGCAACAGAGGGAACTGAGACGTAAACCATAAGACAGAACACAGACAAAGAAACCAAAGACTAGAAATGATAAATAATATAATAAATTCAAACCTCTGGGTCAACGACCCAGGCATCCTAACGAGTTGGGGCTTCTGTAGAAACTTTGCTCAGTGACATCAAATGTAAAACTGAAACTGTAAGTACCGCTCCTTTAGGAGCAGGCCAGGTATTCAGCATTTGTTACTATAGTGATCTATAAAGGGCCACCCACCCACTCACACACTACTACACCCACCTGCTGTTTTCTTCATCCTTTGATATACAAGACACATGAAAACACTAATGCCAATAGCCAGGACAAGCACCGGAACCAGGACCGCTGGGAGAACTTTGGGCCAGATTGGAGGAGGAGGAGGACGCTCTGTAATGAACACAAACACAACCTGAACATGATGCTGAATGTTTTGAAGAATTCATTAATAATTAATATGAATTCACTGATAATAACCATGCTAATTGAAATGAATTCTAGTATGACCTCTGCTTCAAATGGATTTAAGATTTTTAAATCTTATTTTGATTGTTTTTATAATGATTTCTGCTGATGAAATCACAGTTATATGTTGGTTTATCCTTTTTAAACAGAAGTCTGACCTTGGCTACGTTCACACTGCAGGCGAAAGCGCATAAAATTAGACTTTTTTGACCCTATGCGACCCGTATCCGATCATGGTATGACAGTTTGAACGGCACAAATCCGATATTTTCAAATCCGATCTGGGTCACTTTCGTATGTGGTACTGAATCTGATACATATCTGATGTTTTAGAAAGCGACTGCTGTTTGAATGGTCATGTCGCATTAAATCCGCCTTTTACATCACTGACACAAGACAGACGCCAAGACAAGATGGCAAGACATCATGAACGCTTCCTGGCTATCCAGTGTAGCTGTTAGTGAAACTGTGGGGAAGACAACATTGGAGAAACGTGAACATTTTATTTGTACTAATTAATCTGCAGATTCTGACAGAAATCTGCAACTATCCTTTGAAGCACCGCTCCTCTCTAAAACAGCAATAAGGATCATTATTAGGCCAAATGTAAATAACAAAATAACTTTATTACTTAAAGCAAAATTGGGAAACGTAAAGTCTGAAACAAGTCTTTATATTAAGGGCCATCAGTCAAACAATACTGTTTGGTCTGGGTCTAAACAGAGCGCGTTGTGTGTGACGTCTTCTTTTACGCTTTGAGGGCCGTGAATGGTTCACACTAGAGCGCGTTTGCTGTCACATTTTATTTGTAGTGTAAACAACCAGACAAAAAAATCAGATTTGATCAAAAAATTGGAATTGAGCATTAAGACCTGCAGTGTGAACGTAGCCTTTGATCTTCTCTGGTTATGTTGACCGTTCCTGAAAGCCTTTCATCTTTGTAATGTTGAATGGTCACTTTTCTCTCTGGTCACTCTCTAAGGGGAATCTACAGCACTGACCTTTGACCTTTAGTTGCACTTCAGTCTGGTTCTGTTTTTCTCCAACCTTGCGTACGGTGCAGGTGTAGAGTCCACTGTCAGAGAATGTAGGTTTTCTCAGAGTGAGGCTGAGGTCTCCAGTCTTCAGGGCGTCCTTTTGAATGGATGTTCTGTTGACGTATTGTTTATTTTGCTCTGTAAGATAATCACCTTCCTCTGTGCGAACATGGATGATTGAAGGATTCAGGTCATCGCGTCCCCACACAACTACACCCTCTTCAGCTGGAACGGGAAGCTGGCAGAGCAGAAGGACAGACTCCTCCCCCTCATACACCTCGACTCCTGAGGCATACTGGGAAACTGAGGATGCAGAAAGAGGTTAAATCAATCTGAGTTCCATACTAAACAAACAATGTGAGCCGGTGTAGAATTATCTGTAGCTCAATTGTGCAAACACATGAAAAGAAAGTCCAGCTTTCCTGTTTCTATTTTGAAATTTAAGAAACTACAAAACGAAAACGGTAGTGGGTGAACTTCTGTCCTGAGTTCCTGAGGCTAAAAAACAGACTGGAGATCAGTTTCTGAAAGCAGATCTGAGTTTTGTCATAGTTAGGGGTGGATCAGGTGACACTGACTCATTCCTTAGTTATGAGGTCAGGCTGCTGGAGGCTTCCCATGATGCATTTTTCCTCCTTTCCCATTATTTTCATTCCCCGTGCATTTATACACCACTACAGGATGTCATTACCCTTGTCTTTTCTCTCCCTTTTTTGTTGTTGTTTTTCTTCCTTCACACAGTCACCAAGTGCTGGTCATAGGGGATCATCTGACTGTTGAGGTTTTGATTCTAATACTGTAGGTTCTTTACAATATTAAGCTCCTTGACGTGACTGTTGTTCTGAACTAGTGGTATATAAACAGAATTTAAATGAATTATTTTAATGTTTAAAAAACAAGTGGAAAAGTAGACACAGCTGAACTGAACCAGAATTGCAAAACTAGATTACAAAACTAAGACAGAACCTATAGAAATAAGCTAGAAAATATCTACTAAAAACAAAACTGAAAAAACATAACAATATACTAACTATGAATCAAGCAGGAATTAGTCAACAACAAAGAGAACTCTTAAGTCCATAACTCAGAGATGGAGGACCATGACAATGTCACTTATTCAATATAACTATAGTATAAATCCTCAGAGGTATACACACAGTATGAAAACTCTGTCAGCACATGTAAAAACATGCAGGAGGAGCACAGGTGTGTAAATCAAGGAAAATAAGGAAATTTCCTGCCTCAGAGCCGCAGCGTGACATTACAGTAAGTACTATTAGTCAATATACAGCGATTCTCTGATGTTCATGCATTTTCTTTTGCGACCTTTAGATGAACAGAAATGTTAGTTATTGATTATAAATATAAATACAATTAATTTAATAAACATTAATAAACTAATGCTATGCTTTATACTGACATATAGAGAACACAGTCTGTTCAGGACCAAGTCTTCTGCTTAATATCATAATGTTCCACATGCATTGTAATTTAATGAAATATATTTTCAAGTAGCCTAATAAATGTGTCACTGCATGTACATCATCATCATCTGTCAAGTAAGAGAAGCAAAGTACAATTCAGTAGGACAGGTTTCAACAGCATTGATGCTTATTGATGACCTGGGGTCCCCAGTTTCACAGCGGCAGGGGAAACCCAGTACAAAATGCAGGCACGCAGTCGAGCAGTGGACTGGCAGGATTTTAATAGGCTACCGACTTTAATAAATACCCAGTATGACACTGCACAATACCAGTACATTGGCATGTGCGTATTTACGCAAATGACACAGTTACTGTGTAATGCGGATGTGTCCGACGCAGATCATGTTTTGTTCTTCTGCACTCTGCGCAAGTAATCAACCCATATTTGAACGCAGAGCAGTCCTGCTTCCACCTGAGCTATCAGTTATATCTGTGTTGATATCTCTGTGAAAAGCGGTGGAATTTAAATATTTACCCAACTGTAAGTGAGGGAGAGGGATGACAGAGAGACAGAGAGGTAATGAGGAAAGAATGAAAAACGTAAGAAAACACGCACACGGGAGGGAGCCGAAAGCAGCGATTAAGAACTGATACAGATGCTCACACAGACGACTTCATGTTCTTAACTTCATACTGGCATTTTAACAAGTTATATCTGAGTAATCTTAAGTTGTTACTGTGGTGAAATAACGTGAACTGGACGTGAAGAATCGCCACACTCGGTGCGTGTGTGCGCCAAGTGAGTATTTCAACTGTTGACTGATCAAACTGACAGAAACAGAAAGAGGAATAAAGGTGATGTTACCGAGCAGGAGGGAGACAAGCAGCACGGTTATCCTCATCCTCCTGGACGACTCCAGTTTAATCTGACTGACCGAAGAACCAGATTAAAGTGACCGAGAGGAAGAAAACAGATGAACAGACCTCCTTCACCTTGCACTAGTTTATCGCCCTTCCCACAATGAATCCACCTTTACTTTCGGTTGAACCGGAAGTCTGATGCTTTCACAATACAATACAGTTTTTAAATTAAGTAATTTCACTAAAGAATGTTCTGGGCTTTTATAAAGTCAGTGAATTCACCGCATCATTATATTTGACCGATTCTTAGTATTGTTATTCTAACTGTTTGATCTTTAGTAAAGACGCTGGATTCGTGATTCTTTGTAAGCATTTACTGTAACTGAGGAGACATTACATGCAAACAGCTTGACTCATGGCTGGGGACCCGGCACAGTCCCGTCTTAGACATTTTTACTGGTGCATGCGCAGTGCACTATTTGCTTCGAACAGATATGGGAAACCCCCGTTTTACAATAACACTGGTGAGATGTTCTTTCTTTAGCTTAGGACTGTATGACTAACGACATCTTCAGCATAATGCATTAACAATAGATTCTAGTTTATAGCATTATAGCTTGAAAATAATCATTCACTTCAAACCTGAAACTCTTTCACTGGTAAGAACATAATCAGCATTTCACTTTGTCATCATCAAGTTACATGTAGTTTCCACGAATAGCAATAGCTTTTTTAAACAGTCCATCTTCTACGCCTTAGTGTTCATACGTGGAGTTTTGGCTTGCAAACTCTCCCAGATCATCTAATGTAAGAACTGCCAGCCAGCTGAGAGGACTGTTCAGCCATCTACAAGCCTTTTTTTTAAAACCATCTGGAAGTTGTACCTTTGCAGTCTCAGCATCATACGCTGCAGTCTGGCTGGAGCTGACTGTATGGGCTTGTTTAGGATTGTGACTGATGATCAGTTTAGATTTGGAGCTGTGACGTTTTCTAATGTGTGGGCATCTCATTAATTGCTTTGGTCTTCGCTGGATCAGGCTTTAAGCCTTTGCCTGTGAAAACACGTCCAACATAACAGGCTTCTTTGAGTAGGATTTGCACTTTAGGGGGTTAAGTCTCAGTTTGACTTCCCTCGCACGGTTGAGTACCATTCTGAGATTCTGTTAATGCTCTTTCATATCTCTTCCACCAGTGATTATGTCGTCGACGATGACAGCACATGGGTATCCAGCAAAGATCTGCTCTACTGCACTCTGGAACACCTCACTGGCTGAGTTGATTCCATATGGCATTCTGAGAAAGCAGAAAATGGAGAGTTGAAAGTTGTGAGCATGGATGACTTGAAGTCAAGCGTTATCTGCCAAGAGGAGCATTTCACATCCAGGACAGAAAAGACTGTGAAGTTAGGCATTTGTGCGCCCACTGCCTCTATGGTACGCATAGGGTGATGCAGGCGTTTCAGAGCTTTATTTAAATCTCTTTGATCAATGCAGTGTAATGTCATCTGAATTTTAGAGTAGAGGTTGTACATCTTGATCCACTACAAAGAATTGCAGAGGGTATTCCTTGTCTCCAGAGTGACACGAGCGTTTAACTGTGCCAGCTGTGCCAGCTGTTTGATTTCCTCACCTCCATATGCCTCCAGTTTGGTTTTCTGTGATGGCAGGAGTTTTCCATCTTGTTTCAGTTGTACAAAAAGAACGGCTGGAATGTCATTACATTTAGCACCGCTCTATTGGTTTTCTATTAATATGCACAGCGGTGAATATGTCATTCCTATACAGAAAACAGGGATTCACAGAATCTTCAATGACCCCATTCACAAAGAACATTTCCTCATCGCTGCTGGGCGCTTGCATCTCAACACTGTTTACAGATCTCTTTTTAAATCCCCTTGTTTGTGATGACTTGCAGCATTTCTGGAAGTGATTCCATTTTTTGCATTTATGACATTACTGCCATATGCTGGGCATTTATCTCTTTTTGCCATGTGGCTTCCTCCACAGTTGTTACAGTTAGTTATTGCATGTGCAGCACTCTGTTCTGATTGTGTTGAATGCTATTCCTTTCCTTACACAGTTTCCGGGTCTACACTAACCATACATTTACTTACATGCAGAAATACATCTTTATCGTATGTATTTCTCCTCTTTGTTATTTATTCCTGCACAGCTGGCTTGGATCACCCATAATTTCATTGTACATGTACAATGACAATAAAGGTCTATTCTATTCTATTCTATTCTATTCTATTCTATTCTATTCTATTCTATATTTAACATTTAAATATGAATAAACGTATACTGATATGAAGTCAGTTCATTAAAAGTCCCTTATTTTCTCCTTCATAGTTTCAGTCGAGTGTTTAACGGTGGGTTAAAAGTTGCCTCTTTCAGTTCCGTGATCACACAGAAAACAGGGTCACAATGACACAGACGTGTTATTAGGAGTCATTCTTTATTCCCACTACACTTCATAAACACTTTTTCTTTCCAGTTTTATACTGAATACTGAAATGTCTGCATTTGTTGAAACCATGACTCATTCAACCAGTAGAGGCTTGTTTTTAACATTTACTGAGCAGCAACCTTCAAAATATATGCTGGGTGTTCACAGTAGAATTAAAGTTATTAGGTGGCACTGGATTCAGCTGCAGGTTGTGCTGTGCAAACACTGACCTTCTAGTTTATAGTTGGGTTTCTGTGAATGTTTTTATAGTCAAAATTTTTTATATCTACTATTTATTGTGTTATTGTGTTCTCCTCATTCTCCCAAATAATTGATAAGTACTGAAAAAACCGTGAGAGTGACACAACAGTTTCTTGTTTGAAGAAGATGGTCAGTTGAGTTCTTCCGTTGTGGAGTTTCCCATCTTCTTCTTCCTGGTCCTGTGTGTGTGTGGGTTCCCTCAAGATACTCAGTCTTTCTCCCCCAGTCCAAAGACATGTATATAAGGATAACTGCATGAATGGCTGTGGGCCTCTCTGAGAAAGAAGAGAAGAAGAAAAAAGAAAAGAAGAAGAAGAAAATGGCAGCTGACAAACCGTATCCATGCAAACGCTACACAAATGCAGGTGTAAACACAGCAGGTTACAGAAACAACAGAAGTAAGATCCAAAGTGTGAGTAACACTGTTTGTGTGGACTGAATAACTTCACCACACCCTGAATATGAAACTGAGCCGAGCAACAACTTCTGCACCTCATTTCTGCTTTTCAGATCTTCACATCTGTTTTAGGAACCCATCATCACACTGAGCCACTTCAGTGCACATCATCACTGAACACATTGTGATGTTTTTTAAACCCACCTGAACCAAAGGACTTGGTTTGTTATGTTCAGAAAAAGAGATCCTGTCAATTAAGACAGAGACAGACAGTGAAAGTAACAGACTGACACTGGATCAACTACAGCAAAATGAAAGCAAACACTGAAAAAAGGAGCAATAAGGAGAATCAGAAGTGGCGAGGACGTTGATTTTAGTGGCTTTAAAAACAAATGGTGTTAGCAGTCGTTACCAGGGATTTTGTGGTTCTGTGGTTCCACCTCTGCTGCTTCCATGAATAGCAGAGCGGGTTTGTGGCTTTCTCCTGTGTTGATGTTGTTCTGTAAGTGGGCCATGACTATCAGGTTCAGAGCTAACGGGTGATAGTCATTCATGCTTTTTACTGCTGCAATCATTGTACATGTCTTAAGGCACACTGGCACCAAAGCCTGGGAGAATGAGATGTTATCTGAGTTTATGAGCACACTCTCTTGTATTATTCTGGCCTGCTGCTTCATGGGGGCTGCTGCACTGCAGTGGCCTCGTCTTCACGCCCTCCAAAGCTATTAGCCTGCTATTTGTTGTATTTAGTGTGAAAATAAGATCCTTATAATTTAATTCATTCGAACAAACAGATTTCACACTTTTGTGTTATGAGTTTCACCAAGTCCTCCAAATTTGGTGTTTCAAGTAAATGTGTACCACTGTGGACAGTAGAGGGCAGCAGAGTGCCAACCATGGGACTGCAATAATGATATGACTGTATAAGCTTGCCTTTCTGACCAAACTGATCAGCTGATTGGCAGCACGTTTCATCTACTCATTCTTTCTCCTTTTTTAAGGGACGTTAATCTTTTTTCATATCCACTGTTATAATTGCACTGAACTGTTTCCAATATGCTGGATGATAGTCTCTATTAGGTATGTCCTTATGAAGTTATATTTGTTATTCATTTTATCTATTTATTTTCATTTTTTGACTTATTGTCATGACAGGTTATTGTCATGCACGTGAGTAGATGGGCAAAGTTTGCTGACCTCAGCTGGCCAGTGGCTTCAAACCCAGGACTTTCTTGCTGTGAGGCAATGGTGCTAACCACACACCACACACCATTGTTAAGGCCTGTGAGCTGGTTGTAACAGTGCAAAGAGAAAATATTCAGTCAATGATCATGAGTAGAACAAAATGCAGATTTAGGGCAGAGACATGGACACAAGCTTCAGTTTTGGAGGAAATCACAACATTTACTTGTATTTCTGTAATACCTTTAATCCCAGTGCTGCAGAAAACCTAAAATGAGAGGGTTCTGCACCCTTGTGGAGAGGTGACTGGGAGGTCCCAAACTCTCTACTCAAAGCTGTTCGCTCCCAAAGACTATGATACTGGCGTAAGAATACTTGACATTTCTTTAAATTACTGCTAAACTCTAACACAACTCATTGAAACATGTTATATTTTATCTGCACAACAATGTCATTTTGTGACTTTTCTGTTGTTTTGTGTTCCTGGTTTTGGAAGAATACAAACGTTTCTAAAACAGATGGACGACTTCTGTAAAATATTTTTTCATTTGTGATCGACTAAGTAACTTTTTTTTTCTTTTTGTTCTTTTTATTTTCAATTAATTATTTAATAAGAACCTTAATTCTGAAACTTGGTGGGAAACGTTTAGGAGACCTAAAAGAAAATGGATTTCTTCCAAAACCATAAAATTACAGGTTATCATTGCTAACATCCTTTATTTTTACAGCAACTACAATACATGTCCCCACCACTATTTACTCTCCTTATTTTGACAGTTAAAGACATCAAAAAGTCTCACCATCTGTAGTCTTGTTAGTCTGTTCAGTGATGTTCTTTGCAATCTTTATGGAAAACTGAATTAACCTGATGACCTGAACCAAAACATTTGTTTCTTCGTTTTTTAAATTAAAATTTGTGTAAATATTTGCTTTTATTTGCTGTGGATGACCCAGTGTCAGTCTGTTAGTCTCACTGTCCACCTGTGTTTTTATACTCTGTATAGAACAAATACAGATGCGCAGGGTCACCTGATGCTGTCTGACCGTTACCCAGCTTTTTAATGTTAAAGAGGGATCACAGAGTGAGTATATGATATCCTGCTGTGGTTTAAAAACGCTGCAGTGTGTTTTTGAAGGTTCAGTGTTGATGGTGTTGAAATGACTATGAGTGAGTGCGGTCAAAACAGATGACGGTCTGAAAAGCAGAAGTGAGGATGAGGAGCCCGTCCTCAGGTCAGCTGCTTTTTTGGCTTTTCCAGTAGAAACGTGAGATTGAGGAGCTCAGAGACTGAGCTGTGGGAAAGTTGGGGAGCACTGAGGTAAAACTAGTCAATCTGAATGAGGATTTTCATTTTCTTTCTTTTCTTTTCTTTTTTTAATCATCTTTCTATTTTTTTTCTTGTTCTTTCTTCCCATTTGCCCTTTTCTCACTCAAGTAAAGGCAATATGTATCAATTATAGATGGTTTATCACCTGTTTGTCTGGCATAAGACATTGTTGTGATTGGATATTATTCCTATTGGTCATGTGACCTATCACAGTTGATTTAAGATGGTACTGCCCTATGCTTCATGACAGCTGCAGCCCCTGGATTTTGACAAACCTTATTACTGATGAAGAGTAGGTGTGCTCGAAATGTCTGAGAAGATGCAATAAATAAGGAAACTGGAGTTCTGCAGTGAGCGAACTGTTATTTCTTTTCTATCCTTATGAATATTAAAGGGTTTGAATTTATGAATTAATGAGATATATTTTCATGTATTGAAACTTTACATTCATATAATGTCTTTATACTACATACTGACACAGGTGATCATAAATACAATAACCATACAGTATGAACTTCAGTTTCTTGTAAAGCATTTAAAGTCTTGTAAAGTTAAAAGTTGTGATGGACTCAAAGCATTTAAAGGTCTGTTGTCTTCTCCTCACAGATGTTGACGGATGGCAGCAGAAAATCTTTTTGTGTTTCAGTGTAAAAAAGTGTTTATGTGCTAAAGAAATAAATATTAAAAATAACACATAATGCAGCTTGTTTTTCTCAGAGGTTATTAAAGCAGTGATGAGTGAGCCTGATGTTTTACCCACACTGAGGTCACACAGGAAGCTGTGTTAGAGTGGTGCTGATTTCTGATGCTGCAGATATTTAAAGCTTTAAACTGCACTCAGAGGTGATGTGAACGGGTTTCCTGACAGTTTCTGAGCTCTGACAGTGAAACAGAAGCATGGAGCTCAACCTAAGGACCTTCATCTTCTTCATTGGTAACTATTTTGTTAACATGTCTGATGTTATCTGCTCACAGAAAATAAAATGGTAAATGGCCTGTATTTATATAGCGCTTTACATATCCAGTCATCCACCCATTCACACACTGGTGATGGCAAGCTACATTGTAGCCACAGCCACCCTGGGGCGCACTGACAGAGGCGAGGCTGCCGGACACTGGCGCCACTGGGCCCTCTGACCACCACCAGTAGGCAACGGGTGAAGTGTCTTGCCCAAGGACACAACGACCGAGACTGTCCAAGCCAGGGCTCGAACCGGCAACCTTCCGATTACAAGGCGAACTCCCAACTCTTGAGCCACGAAAGGTGAGCTTCAGTGTGGGTGCGGTTTTAGAGCCTCAGCAAATAAATGTGAGCAGAGGGAACTGAGGGAATCGTGTTGGTGCTTCATCGAGGACAGACACAGAAATGGTCTTAAAAAGTTTTATGTGATGGGTTCTCAATGATATTAAGTTATATGCTTGTGATTAGTTCCAGGTAAAAAGATAATTGATTAGATATGAGGTAGTGCAGTTCAGCCTTCAGCTAAACTTACTCGTGTTTATTGCTGAAGTGAAACAATATGGTGGACGGGTTGAGTTTCATACCTGTACCCTCACACAACCTGCTCACATTCACACACGTAGCAGAGGAGCGGCTTCTTCATGAACACATGGAGGGCTGACGCTAAATAATGTTCTGTGTTCTGCTGTGTGTCCCACACAGACGTCAGGGTTATACAGAACATTCGTTTATGATTATCATCATTATAAGATATATGGTTACATTACATAGATGCAAGAAGGAAATTCTCATATCTGTTAATGTGCATGTTAGCGGAAGCTGAAGCACTCGAGGCCAAAATAATTAAAATCTTTAAAAGAGAAACATGGTGCAAAGTGAGCACAAACCTTCAAAATGAATTAAATAGCTTTATGTGAGAGCATCCAGATAAATTATAATGAAAAACATTGCACATTGACTAAAAGTGAACGAAAGCTTCAACAATACCAATACTTTGTGTTTGTGGCTGACCTGCACCCAAACGAGCTGCTCACTCTTCGACATCTTTTCAATCCTCTCCCGTTTATCCTCCTGTTTGACTTTCTTTCTCTTACCGAGAGAGCCTCTCTTTATTTCCACCAAAGAGTTTAAGCTCATTGAAATTTAGGAACAACAATCTATAAGCAAGGCTGGTATGTTTGCATTAAGTGACTGCTTGACACATAATGCTCAGATATGTATTGAGGGGATACATGTCTTCTCTCTGCATTTTGGAAATGAATGTGTGATTTGTGATTATTTCTCTAAGGGGTTTTGTGTAAAAGATAAGTTAGTGTTTATCTGGTCTGCTCATTGATATTCTGAAATAAAGCTTCAAAGAGAAAGATTTTATTCCAAATGAAAAAACAATCAGTGGATTTAAATGCTTCCTTGAAAAGTATCTCTTCTACAGTTGTTTCACAGTTTTGGTGGGCATTGGTGTTGACCTCAGCTCTGTCCGAAATGAGCCATGTTACTTCCTCTTCTTTTAAGATTACGTGTTCATTTTCTGGTTAGTTGCTTCTTGTAAGCAGAAGCTTTGTGTGCCTGAGACGACCACAGTGGATATCCACTCTCTGAAATTTTGAGTTGTTGTATTATTGACTAATTTTTAATACAAGGGAAACTGCTGAAGCTTAACAATTAATTTGCTTATGTTTTAAGGAATAAAACATTTTCTGGTTAAAGTATAATAATGCATTTGATGCTGACTTCTTTCTTTTACTTTTTCTTTTATTTGTTCTTTTTTGACTGTCCTCTCCAGCAGTGTAGCGATCAGAATTATTGTCTGAAGGTTAAACAAAATGTCCAAGTGGACCATTATTGCTTTTGCTATACTAGTCCACTTGATATGCGTACTTTATTAGACTTTTACAAACATTTTTTTATTTTGAATTATTACAGCCCAAATAGACAATACCGGGAAAAGGAAAGAAGAGAGAAAGAGAAGTTGGGGAGAAAATTAAGAAGAGGGAGAGAGAAATAGAGAAGAAGAGGGATAGAGAGAGAGAGAGAAACACTGAAAACAAAACAAGCAAAAAAAACCAAAACAGCAGGGAAACCACAGAGACAACCAACATATGCATACGTAGCAGTAAATAATAAATATTAAATGTTACTGAGCAGCACACAGTATAAATGACACATGACATGTTTACAGGCAGCAGCCGACCAAGATACTGTGCATTTGTAAGTACCTGTTTTGACATGCCAAATATCCTAACAAGATACTAACCCCAAGTTGCTCTCTGATGCATCCGTCGGAGTATGAATGTGTGTGAATGTTAGCTAGAAAGCATTTAAAGCATAGAAAAAATGCTTGTGTGAATGTGGCAGGTTGCATAAAGCACTTTGAGTGCTCAGAGCAGACTGTATGTAAGAATCAGTCTACCAAATCTACCAAATCAGTCCGAGGTGGGTGGGGGCACAGGCCACAGGCAGGTGGTGTGGTGGGGGTAAATAGGCCTGACAACAACTACTATAACAAGAGAGCGATTGATCTAATGTGGCAGCAGAGGCTGTATCAAGACTAATATGGTCCAACAAAGGATTTTAATTTTGATGGTTGATACTGGGAGATTTCTCCAGTGTTTCACATCATCTTCTATTGTTCTCTGGACTGGAAGGAGAATAAATCTGACAGCCTGGGGGAAATGATAACACAGATGAATGCGATGCTTCCCACTTCTAAAGGATAGCGCTGTCCTCCTGAGACATTTAAGGAACTGAGAGAACCTTTAACATGGAGCACTGATACTGAGGTCACAGAGAGGAGGAAATAAAAGTCCCAGTAAATCCCTAGATGTGCTAACAGGGAAGTGGGGAAGCTGAAGTTGTTTATCTGCTCAGTGTGGAGTTAAATCTTCATTAAGACACCATGAAAACTTCATCTGTCTCTCTGCTACTCGGTGAGTCAAACACAGAGCTTCTATCTTAGTCATTTATTAATTAATTCAGTATAGATTCAGCACATATGAATAATGGAAAACACATAATTTCAGAGACAGATTAAAGTCTCCTTGAGATTATTTGAACTTCTCTCTCATACTATCTGTTTGAGTTTGAGGGTCACTCTGTCTCTAAAAGACAGAAATATGTTTGTTTTTAGTTAATACTGCTTTGAAAAACATCTAACATTCATTATAACTTTCACAGGCACATTTTATCTTCTATTTTCTACATTTCTGTTACTGTTATACTGTTGCCTCACAGCAAGAAGGTCATGCATTTGAATCAGCCATCTGACGGGGTCTTTCTGTGTGGAGTTTGTGTGTTCTCCATGTTTTGTGGGTTCTCTCCAAGTACTTCAGATTGTCACGCCATCCAAGGGCATGCATGGGGTTAACTGGTGATTCTAAATTGCCTGTATAGGCTGGTATAGGCTCCGGCACTCCCACAACCCTGACCTGAAATGGATAAGTCGATTAGAATGAATAGATGGATAAAATTTTCCAGCACCTAGTGACATGGTGATGTCATCAATTAGGCTGCTGTGTTAAGTCATACTTTACCGGACTCGCATGTTATGGGAAGGTGAAAGAAACGACTTTGTTGTTGGGATATATGAAGTTGTGTTTGTGTTTGTTTTAGTTGTATTTGTATGAGCAAAATTATGTAAGAATTCAGTTAAGTATTAGAAGTTAGACGAAAGACAGTTTTTGTTAAGACAAATGTTGTAACTTTGGTCATTACAGTCACAAGGAAAGATTTAAGGTCTGAAAAAAATGAAGTGAAAGTTTGGCCTTAAGGAAAAAAACAGAAAACATGTGATTCGGATTTGACTTATCTAAGACAAGGGTCAGGACTTTCTGAAGACTTTTAACATCAAGCTTTTTACAGTTAATTAAACCTAGATATGAAACATTTTAGATAACTGAAAAAAATAATAAAGAAAGATGTTAGCAAACAACAGAAGCTAATGGAAACCACAGTGCACACTCAAAAACATCGGCATAACTTTGTGCTGAACATAAATCTGGGTAAATTCCTAGATGATTAAACATGCAACTATTTTGCTGGTAATACCTGAAACGAGTAAAGAAAATCAACAGCCTATTTATGCAAGATAATTCATAATTTCCATGGGGGTGTTATATTGGTTGGGTCTGATTATTGGGGGGTCATAACCCCCCTAACCCCCATGGAAATTACGCCCCTGCTAAAAAAGGAAAAAAGTCAGTAAAAATGAATCTATTTTTGAGATTATGAAAGTGACCAGAGGTGGCAAAAGTAGAGACATTCTGTACTTAAGTAGAAGTACAGATACTAGTATTAAAAAAATATTCTAGTAAAAGCTGAAGTACTGATTCAACTTCTTTACTCAAGTAAAAGTGAAAAAGTACACTTTCTTTTTAGAGCTATTGTTCTGCAAAGCTAACCAAACCTTGCTATGTTAAGGTAATAATAAGATAATATTAGTAGATGGGAATACAAACTTTATTTTAGTCTAAATTTTAATTCTAATAAATATTCTCAGCTTGAGTCAGTTAAGGTGAACATGAAAATAAAAATTTGCTCTGTTTTCTGTTCCTACTTTGTAGAGGGTGACTTTGCCTCTAAACACAAATTGTGTACCGTCAGGGGTTAAAGTGAGATACAGCAGGTGGGAAATCCCCAAAATCGGTTGAAATGTCTTAGTGTGGAGAAAAGAATCATAACTTACAATAATTTCTATTGCGATTTCGGTAGATTTTATAAATGTACAGGCTGTGATCAGCTGACCTGCTGCTGCTCTGAGGTTTACTGCTCTTTGTGGATTTACACAACTAAATTTATCAAGATGAAAGCAGATGTTTCCATCCTCTACACTGGAAGTATACTGTTTATATGTACTAACTTTATACTAGACCATGAGCATCACAGCCAATGTGCCCCATCACACAGTACAGCAAACAACCTGTTTATCCTGCACTAACCTGCAGAGTATTTTTTATCTGATTTAAAAAACATTTAACATTGATCACTCCCACATCTAATGCAAAAACTTGACCCTAATTTCTGTTTCCTTACAAGTTTTAACTGAATTATTAAACTGTTATTCTACTGTTAAACTGCTGTGCTTCTCTGATCATGTCCAGTTCAAACTAGTAAAATGTGTACAACATAAACAGTCAGGTTATCAGGGCTTAACTGTGCCAGCAAAGTGTATTCTTGTGAAATTATAACTAAATGTCAATACAGTTCAATAAAATCTAATGTATACAGCTCCAAAACACAAGAATCAAGGTGCTTTACATTGTAAGATGAAGGTTCTTCAATTATACTGAGAAAACATCAGATGACCGTCTATGAGCAAGTGTGGGGAAGGAGACGGGACCAAAAACATGCTGTGGAGGAGCCAGAGAGTAATAATAACTAATGAATAAATAAGCGAGGGGATAAAAGATGACTGGAGAAGAAAACCTCACCATGATCGTTGGGGTTTTCTCTGTCAGTAGGTGACTGTTTTGGTATTATAGAAATAAAATGTAACTGAATTGAATAGTCATCCCACAGCTGTATTATTACCCACAGCAATTTGAATAACTACTAAAATTTACTTAGACTCATCTCTCTCTGACCTTTGACCTTTATTGACTGTCTTCATGTTGCAGGTGTGTGTGTGCTGCTGCTGTCTGCACCGACTGTTTCTGCCGGTGAGTTTAGGGAAGTGAAATTATTCACTCGACCAACAATACAAATACATTTAGTCCGTCTGTGTTTCTGTCTGTCCTCCAGTCTCTCTGTATGTCAGCCCAAACCATCAGCAGTTCTTCAAAGGAGACCGTTATGTCTCCCTGAGTTGTGTCGATGATGGTCAGACAGCTGATGGATGGAGAGTAAAGAGGACCAGAGGAGTATCCACTGAGGGCTGTAGTACAGCTGCAGACTTTAGAAGGTTTAATAATTCCTTCTGTGTTCTGGATCTCTCCGTCTCATCTGGTGGAAGTTTCTGGTGTGAAAACTCATCTGGACAGAAGAGCCATGAAGTCTTCATCGCTGTTTCAGGTACAGAAAGCGATCTGTTCCCATCTGTCTTGCTGTCTCTGTATGACTCTGCTTTGTGGACCTCTGTCTCTAAATGACTCTGTTTGTCTCTGCTGGTCAGAAAAACAGTTGATCCTGGAGATCCCAGCGCTTCCAGTGAACACAGGAAGTAATGTCACTCTGCTCTGCAAACCCAGAAACGGTTCAGCAAAAAAATCTTATTTCTTCAGAGATAAAGACAAACTTGGACATGGACCTGAAGGAAAATGGATTCTCCATAATGTGCAGCAGTCTGATGAAGGGCTCTACTCGTGTTCTACTCTTATTCATCAGTCTCCTCAAAGCAGGCTGAAGGTCAAAGGTCAGAGCAGCGACATCACTCCTGCTTTAAAGATATGAGTCGGGGGCAAAAAAAATCTAAAACTAATCCCTCTCTCTCTTTACTCCAGGAAGTGAGAAACTTAAAATAAGAAAAGCATTCATTCACAAGCATAAACTAAACTGCTGACCTGATAATAAACTGAACCATCTTCATCATGTCTCTTGCAGAGCCTCCTCCTCCCCCTCACACAACCATAATGTACACTCCTTCACCCTCACCCTCACACTCACCCTCGCCCTCGCCCTCTGATAATACTGAGCCTTCGGCCTCTTCCTCTCTTCGTCCTCGTTCACCCTCTGTGTCTGTACTAAGACTCTTCTGCCACCTGCTGGTTTTCTGTCCATACTTCATCTCTACCATCCTGCTGCTGTTGATCTGCTGCAGCAGGAAGTGAGGTACACTCTCTTATCTAGATTTCAACACATACGCCAATCATCCACTTCAGTTCTCCATCCTGATTTCTTAACTCTGCCCACAGGTAACAAACATGATGTATCCATGGAGATGACTGAGGAAGAGGATTGAAGCTGCAACATTTTCAGTGTTTCGGTGATTTCTTTTTTTAATCTGTTGCATTGATGCGTGTGGGGTTTTTTAAGGTTCATGATTACACTAAAAAATCAAACATTTGTGAAATATGAAAAAACTGGGCTAATATAGGTGTATTTATGTTTGTTATATGATTTATAATTATTGGTTGTATTTGTATTAAAGGAAATTCAGATCAGCACATTATCTTTTTTAAACACCTGCCATATGAAACACTTGTAGTTTGTAGAATCATGATCTGATTGCTTTGTTGTGCAAAACACATTCGCTTTTCCAAGAGAAGCACTATGGACTCTCTGTAGGCTCCTTTTATTAATATTTTTATTGTATTTATTCATTATTTTTATATTATCTGTGTGGATATTATGCTGGAGCAGACAGGAGGAGAAGGCCAGGTTGGCAAAAGATAGAAGGAAAAAGAGGAACAGACAAAAAAAAGGGAGAGAAAGAAAGAGAAAAGAAGTGGGGTGGGGGATGAAACAAGCAGACATGCTGGTCTCCAATTGCTGCATCTGTAGCAAAGCACACTTATAAGCAGTGCCTGAAAGAGAAAACAGGGAGAGCCAGAGGCAGAGAAGAAAGAACCACGAGACTCCGGCCATCTGGGGTCCCCCATGAGTGCTGAAAACCCAAGGCCACACATCGCTATCACAACTGTGCCTCCACCCCAGCAGGGGGAAGATGGAGGCACCAGACAGAGCTCCCACAGCCAAGAGCAGGAGAGGCAGGGCAGTGATGACCAACGAGGAGCAACAGAACACAGATAAACTGTTAATTTGGTTATAAATTCAGCTTTTATAGTTCAGAAACAGTGCTCATACATTATATGACTACTGTTTTGAACTATGAATGTTAAATACACTATTTTTGTATCTCATAAACCCATATTTTATATATATTTTAAGAAAAAAAATTTCAATGACAACAAGAGCTCTGAAAAACATTGCGATTAGCGCAACAGAAGGCTGAAGAAATAAGTAGCAACAAACAGAAACAGCTGGAGGAACATTTAGCATCTCATCAGGTTACATAGCAACAGGTAAATATTGCATTGTTTTTATTTATATTTTGAACATCTTGTATGGAATTGTGGTTGTAGTTGTTTGTGACTCTTATGTTTATATTTGAGCTCGTCTTGTTGTAAAATGAATACGGGACCAATGAGGTGCTTTCTCGAGAAGAATAAAAAGGACCTAAAATTAATGGTGAAGTCTTGATGTAGTTCACCATAAATATCTCTGAACACTTGGACTCCACAGTATAATACATGTAGTTAGCGTGAGGCATGTGCAGGAAATCATGTATATTGTGTCAGGGCTTCAAAACAAACAGAACAGCAAAAAACAAACAAACAAAAAAAAACAAAAAAACGGATGGACTGACACCTCCACGTCCTCTAAAGTCATCATAAAGGCTGATTTTTAAATGCACAGTAAGCAAAGCAAGGAAGAAGTTTGGGATTAGACAAAGTCATTACAAGTTTTCTTTAATCTGAACTGTAAATTTGAAGGAGTCTGAAAACTAATACCTTACTTATGTTAGTACTTTACAGTTCAATTCTTCAATTCTTCTTGTAAAACAAGGACACAGTATCGTGTGTAGTAGAGAGGAGAGTAAGGCCGGGTCGCGGGGGCAGCAGCCTAAGCAAAGAGGCCCAGACTTCCCTCTCCCCAGCCACCTCCTCCAGCTTATCCGGGGGAATACCAAGGCATTCCCAGGCCAGCCGAGAGATATAATCTCTCCAGCGTGTCCTGGGTCTGCCCCGGGGCCGGTGACAACTGTTGTTTCAGAGATAACTGAATTCATAAAAACACTAAAAGATCTCCCAGATAGATATGACATGAGCCATATTAAAACATCACCAGTAATCCCAAACTTGTCCTTAAGCCTGTTTATCATTAGCTTAATTACAAAACAGTGCAAAAACTTATTGCACTCAGACTTTAAAAACACTGGTACGTGAGGAATATTGTGAGAGAAAAAATTGTTAATTGTATCAAACAAGACTTTAAGAGTTTTCTTTTCTGAAGTAATAAGATGTGAAAAATAGTCTATTCTGGCATTTTTTGATAAAACTGATTCTTTAACATGTAACTCATGAAGCTGGAGCTTGGACGCCTTCCACAAATGTTCCAACTTGTACAAATACCTCCTAAAATAATAAATATGTTCATTTTTCCAAGTACAAAAACTTGAATATTGGACAATTCTTTCTTTTAGTGGGTCAAAAGTAGACCTACATTCATTGTTAAAGGACAAAATAAATGTGTGAACTTCACTATGAGTCATGTTGGCATCAAAAAAGGCAGGGACCCTCTCAGCAGGATTGTGATTTATAATCCACCTTTGAATCATCAATTTATGAAGTGAAGGATCCAGAACAAATGACAGACTAAAAAATATACAGCTGTGGTCTGTCACATGTACATTTTTCACACATACATCGTTTGTTTTTAAACCCAGGGAGAAAGCAAGATCCAGCGTGTGGCCTTTTATATGTGTGGAGCCAGAAACATGGTGCTTAAAGTTCAAAGACTCAGCAGCTGAGTTACAGGATCCATCGATATGAAGGTTAAAATATCTCAGTATTACAACCTTCCCCAATGTAATGATAAATGATGAAAGGTCGCCGAATTCAGCTGAAAATGCTCTGGCAACACCAGGAGGTCGGTAGACTGAAATACAATAAAAGGTTTTCAAAGAACCGACCCTAATCATCTGTAACTTAAATGAAGAAATAGAGTCTGACTTCATCAGCCTGCATGTGAGTCTGTGCTGGTACACAGCAGAAAGTCCTCTGCCACATCCCCAAAGACACCCAGTTACAATGACGGAAATGCCAGCTGTGCAGATCTCCTCAAAATAAACATGATCCATGTCCTGCTGCGATGTCTCAGTCAGCAGCATGAAGTCTGGAGACTCCTTGATGAGGAGATTGTTTAGAATAAGTGGTTTGTGGAGCGAGCATCGAGCAGAGAAATTGGTGATGGCTGGTCAGCACCCTCAACAGATGACTGCAGCATCACTTTGATTAAACAGCTGTGCACATCTGTGTAAGTGCCACGTTGGACAGTGAGTCCCGAACCAGGTGAAGCCATCATCGATGTCAGGACATCAATCCTGCTAGCAAAATGGAGGAGAGATGGCGAACATGAGAGCCGCTTTCTCAGGCATCATCGGTAGTCCCCGAGCAATTATTTTCTGCTCTTATCTGGTTTCCTGAAAAAACAGAATTATTAACATGTTAGTGACTGTAGGTGCTGTGCAGAGGGAGCAGATTTGACACTGGTTAGATGGCACTTACGTGCTTTCACAAATCCTGTTGTCACAAGGCAAATTACTATTATTAGGGAAAGCACAACAGATGAAATAAAAACATAACGATGTCTTGATGCGCTTCCACAGACAACGTCACTGGTTGAGCTTCCTTCTTCAACTTTAATCTGGCTCTCAGAGCAACTGTGGCAAAAAAGAAATAAAATATAAATAAATCATTATTATCAGTGTTTATTTGTGTTTGCACTGTAAAGATCTTTGTAACAATGTGACCATCAATATTAACTGTTTAACTGTCCTGTCGTCTGTCTGTGGCTCAGATATGCAGGACAAACATGTCCTGGAATGTAGCTGGTTCCACTTTAATATCTAGTTACCTGTAACTACCCAGTACTCTATCTGCGATTACCCAGTACTCATCATTTTACTAACATTTTATTGGCATGTCATAATTCAATTTTCACACCGATCATGTAAATAATCATTATTGCAATATCTATAGAAACACAGTCAACAGTCAAAGTTTTTTAAACCTTTATTTTGTCTTTGTGGCAAAATAATTAAACTAAATGTAGCAAGACTGTGTAAAACAAATAATTAGACAATTATTTGTCACTATGTGACTTTCACACTATAGATATTATATTATTAAAATCATGATTATCATCAGTACATAGCTACTGAGACACCACATTATTATTGGTAATTAATAATTGATAATATTATATGACTGTATATACAAACAAGAGAACATGGCCACATGGTGTTGCTTTAGCAATGATATTCTGGTATGACACTAAATCACATGGAGATTTATGTTGGTATTACTGCAGGCAATGTGATGTGACACAGCCCAGGATATTGGAGATTCCATTAAGACATTGATGATCAATAGCTGAATATATAATACACCTTTAGAGGGATTTGAATATAAATTATGACCTACGTTTTCCAACCTGTGCAGTTCACACCGTCCTTGGAAAAAAAGCCTGGCTGACAGTCTTCACACACTGTGTCACTTCTGCTGGTCCCTGAAAGAAACACATTCGTTGTTACACACAATCCAGAAAAAAAAACAAAACTTAAAATCACAGTTTATCAGCTCATCTTAAAAATAGACTTCGACTTTAAACTTTCTTACCAGGTTCTTTTATCCTCTGACCAGCTTCACACTGTGAATGTTTCTCTGCCAAACTACATCTGTTACTGTCTGTCAAACCTTTGCAGTAATATCCATTTAAAACGTCACACACTGTGTCAGTTGTTGCTGTACAGTTCTGCTTGACAAAGAGACCATGACCTAAAAAAAACAAAACAAAAAACATTAGTGTAAAATGATGTTTCTGTAATTTACTTTTAAATGAAAGCTTTATTTTTATTTTTTTCAATCTAAATTTGACAAAGGATTTCTCATCTGACTGTACCTGTGTCACAGGCAGTGCAGGGGAAACAGTTATACAGGCCGTTGGGTTGGTTCATAAAGGTCCCCATCTCACAAGAACGGCACCGAGTTCCTGCATATGCTGTGCAGTCTCTCTGAACAACTGTACCTGTTCAACAGAACACAACATTTATGTCAGACTTTTAGCATTTAACACAGAGTGAATCTACAGTTGTGCAGTTGTAGTGTTGGGTGTTATATACAGTAAGTCAAGCAGCTACAACATTACAGATCTACAAATTCAATGTGGCCCAGTTTCCTGATCCAGTATCACAGCAAAACGTGTAACAGACACATCGGTCCACTGTGTCCCTTTCATGCTTGACCTCTCCAAAGTGTGAAATGGACACTTATGCAGAAGCTGCAGTAACAGCAGAGGGAGATATTTTATTTCAAGTAACATGAAAATAATCATGTTTAAACAGACATTATTAACACATTTACATGTAAATCTTTCTTAACTGTTTTAAGAACCATGGAATGTACTTCATAGGTTTCTTGGTCACTACCGACTTCTTGCCTTTACATCTATTGTCTCCCATTGCTGGTGATGCAACTTGTGCTTCATTTTACTGCTTGTGATAAATAATAATAAAAATAATAAATTTAAAATAAGAAATATGTTTTAACTGAGATGCAGGAAGTCAATATTAATTACCTGAATGCAACATAAAATATCTAATAATAGAGGGGGCTTAAACAAAGGTCCTGCCCCATTAAATCAAACTTTCAGAAACTGAGAAAGAAAAAAAATAGATTACCCACAAACTGAATATGGACAAGATTTACTACAGCATCTGAAAAATGCACTGGACAAGGCACAAATGTCATGGTTTCACCTCTTGTTCACTCTTTCCCTTCGTGCTCCGTTTTTGCACAGGCTCACACAAAACTCAGCAGAACCCCCCCCCCCAGCTAAACATCCAATCACTGTTAGTATATAAATGACCCATTGACAGGTTTCTCAGTAGGCAGAGCAGAGCAAAATGAAGCAGCAAATCTCTGTCATCAAAATCACAGCGACTCGTCAGATAATTAACAACTAAAAAATACATCTATTTTAGTCAAGCTCAGCGATTTTAGTAAAACTAAACTTTTCACCCCAGCTTCCAGCAGCCCGCAAAGGGAAAGTTAATGCTGTGTGATAGGTCCTAACCCCCTGTTGTCACACCATGTTACATAAAAGGTCATCTTGGTCCATGAAAAGTCAGTAGCAAAAAAATTGGATATGGATGAATCTGTAAGAGTTTTTCAAAAGGGAAGCAGGAGACTGTTGTTGTAGAGTGGATTGGGGAGAAAGGAGAGTGGAGCTGTTCAGTTGCAAACTAAGTCCAGTTCCTTGCAAAGCAAACAAGCTTAAAACAAGACAAAAAAAAAGAAGAAGAAAAAAGTTAAAATGATCTGATTTAAATCTGTTGTGTTCTACATAACAGATGTGTGATAGGTCCTATCCTCCTAACACAGGCAGACTATGCTTACAGGATGTGATGTTACAACTCTAGTGAAATATTAATGTGTCATATATTTGTCCAAGATGTATTTCTTTGTTATAGTAAATAAAATTAAAATCACGAGTGGTGACTTCTATAACTTTCAGTATGTAATCTGGCATTTTCTACTGTTGTAGGCTGAAAATAAATACATAATATAATTTCATTCAGTTTAAAGGTTTATTTGCAAGATGCAAAAACAGACAAAATTGAAAGTTACAAATGTTTTGTGCATGAAACAAATTCAGACGTGGTGCAGATGTGTGTGTCACAAGTTAATCTGGCTGTAGGCTATGGCACTTGGCCACAGGTGGCGCTAGTTGACGCGACTCCATTTGAGTATACGCAAAGTAAACTGCACACTTTAGTTATGAAGCGAAAACGCTGAAGTCGGAGTAATAAAACATACGAGGGGAACGACAGCGAAGACAAGATTCTCCAGATCGATTACTCTTGCTGTCCTGTGAACAGCATTTCGTCTACTTTTGTCTATCGTGTCATTTCAAAGACGAAACCAAAACGGATCAAATATCAATGTCCCCTTATCGATATGTGGTTGTGCACATTTGCAGTCATCGCTTTTCTTCCTACCTTTGTTGCACATCGGGCAGCACTGTTCACCATTCGTTTTATACTCCTTTGATTGACACGATAACACGGGCACCATGAAGACGGCGGCATATCCTACAGGAAAACACAAGAATATTAATATCCTGGGACAGACAAATAGCTCAGTTAGCTCTATAACCTAAGCTAAAGGTTAGCTTAAGCTAAAGGCTGTGTCGTATACACGAAAATGTTGCTGTACTTACCGAAGATAAGAAACGCAGACAGCATGATATCACATCCTAACACGCTGCTCTGTAATACATTTGTAGGCTTTATTTCACTAATGTACTATACAAATCTAACAGAAACAGCTAAAATGCGTTAAGCTTTCGGTTGTGATGTGGGCGTAACAGGAAGAAAACTTGGGGAAGAAAGAGCCAAAGTCCATCCCACACTGACGATTATCGTGACTTTTGTCGACAAACTGAAGATATTTTACTTATCTTTTACAAGGCTCATCTTCGTTTAGACAGAGACAATAAAACAGAGAGAGTTTGAAGGAAATCGTAGGATTTAATGTTTAATTTGTACACATTCCAGCGATTGTTTTACTCCTGAACCCGATGAATATTTACGAGTAACACGAGACAGACTGAGGATCGCGGAAGTATTCGTAGCCGAAGATTTTACTAATGAATAATGAAGCTGAGATTTTTATTTGAACCTGTACCTGGATTCGTATTTTCCACTGTGAAATAAAAAGTAAATAATTTATAGCCACGTAGATGGTTACCATTAATTAATAATATTTAAGTTTTAAGAGTAATTATTTAAGAGGGATTAGTTTGGTGAAACGTAATCGCCAGATGATGAGACGTCGTGGTGTATTCACTGCAAAGAGTTGAAAATCCAGTGATGGATTGGATAAAAGAGCACAAGAAGTATAAAACAGTTCAGTACTATCATTACTTCAAGTATAAATAGATAAGACAAGTAAAAACAAACAAACAAAAAACAAGTGAGAGTCTTTATATAGAATTGACAGTCACCTCTTCACTGGTATTATTAAGCAGCATCAGTACAAAGCAGTGATTGGAGAAAACCAGCAGTTTCAACAGCTACGTTATCTTTCAGGACATCCTGATGTCTCCCTGTCTCCATCCTCACAGTCTCCTCTTCCATTTGATTAATCTTCTTTGTATGTAGACTCAAATAATTTGTGACCTCATAATGATCAACACGGCAGTGCTTCACTTACACTGAATCTTGGAAATGTGAGGATGCAAGAAATGAAATAAAACCAGCTGTCTGTGATACCAACTAACGTGTTAACTTTTTAAAATGATGTAAACTTTTTAGAAAACGTGTCCGTGAATCTGATGAAGAACTACTGCACGTCTGCTGTACACAAGTTTGTTGAAGGTTTTCTTTATTGTCTCTATTCAGTCAACCTGTTTATAAAATATTCCCCATAAATACATTACAAAGATAAATATGAACTTGTATCTACACAAACATCTACAACGAATTCCACAGAAAATGTGTATAGCAAAGATAAAAACATATATATATATATATATATATATATATATATATATATATCCTCACATTGCTTTTAGATTCCAAATTTAATCACTCTTTAATGGCCGAGTGCAGCTTCAGGTTAAAATCACACACAGAAGGCGAATCAGCTTCCATTGGACAGAACACTGAACTTGGCCAACAGATTATTTCATCCAGCTTGTTTTCACTGTAACTTTTACTCTTATTGCAGTTCTTCTTTTCCAAATGCTTCTCCCACAGTCTTTGCTTCTTTACATCAGGTTTGCTTTGAGCTGTTTGCCTGTAAGCTGTGACTTAAAGGGCCGTGAATGAAAAGTGAACCAGCAGGTCACTAGTTAGTTACAATTTTACTTCAAATTAACACAATATTCAGAGTTTGTGAAACATTAATTAAGGTATGTTCCACAGTTTCAGCATCAACCAAATACATCATAGCAGCCATCAAATCTGTTAGTTTGATTTTAAAAACTTTATACAAGACTGAACAGAATTGTATATGATTTATGAATATTTATAATTACATTACATGTTTGTATCAATCTGGTACTCTGGTATGTCTTATATAAGAGAATCAACCATGCTGGCTTTATGGATCCAATTAAAAAACCTCATAAACATTAAAAATGTCTTTTTAAAGAGACGTTGGATCACGAGGCTAATAGAAATTGCAACAAATATAACATAATAGTATTTTAGACATTTAAGTGGGCAACAACCAGACTGATTATAATTTGGGTACAATAATGCAGTCATAAAGATATTTGCAAAACAGGTAATTTCTTTATTTTATATACAACTGATAAATCGTTTTGACTGCAGTCTACCTTCCAATATAAACAAAGACATTACACATACATACACAAACACCAGAAACCAGACAAACAACGCAGAAACCATGATATCACATCCTAACACGCTGCCTTATAACACATTTGTAGGCTCTATTTCACCAAACTTCCATATAAATCTAACAGCAATGATCGCTTTTGGGTTTTGATGTGGGTGTAAACAGGAAATCTATTCATTGTTGGAAAGAATGAGCATCAACGGTTTTCGTGGCTTAAAACAGAAACCGAAAACAAGCCATTTTATGACGTTTGAGGGCAGATGGTGATCAACTTCGTTTAGACAAAGACAAAAAAGGGGGAGAGGGCTTGAAGGAAATCGTAGGACCTAATAGCTGTGTCCCAAACCCTCAACCGCATCCTTGCAGGACCTGGTGTCGTGCCAAAGTAGGTATCCCCGACAGACACCGCCCTTCGCGGTCTACGTGGGCCGGGTCATTCGAAGACCGAGAAGGCCGGAAGTGCAAGGCTGTGAAACTGGAGATGTGAGAGTGCAGGAAATGAAATAAAACCAGCTGTCTGTGATACCAACTAACATGTTGGCTCCTTAACTTTATAAAAAGATGCAAACTTTTTAGTGTCCATGAATCTGAAGAACTACAGTCTGCTTTACACAAGTTTGTTGAAGGTTTTCTTTATTGTCTCTGTGCAGTCAACCTTTTTTATGAAATATTCCCCATAAATACATTACAAGGATAACTATGGCAACGTAAAATGTTACACTTTGGGACTGAGAACGTGTTGACTATGAACTTTCATCTACACAAACATCCACAACCAGTTCCAAGGAAAATCTGTATATGAAAGATAAAAACATTAGAAACTGCTATTCTTTGTTCCATAATGCTGCAGTAAAAATCTGATCGTCTCTAAATATCGCAAAGTGCTTCATTACAAAATTCTAAGACATTAAAACAAAACTTTACCCAAATACAAGTTTAAAAAGTTGAGTTTTTAGCTGCTTTTTAAAAAAGATCAGAGTCCACAGTGAACATTTCACTGTTGTCTTGTCTGCTCCTTTGACCCATTCAGTGCTTCATTTTCTTTTCTTTCCTTCTCAGAAATAAAATAAAAAAAATATAAATACTTTCATTTCCTATATTGTTTTGAGTTTTATTTTTGTCTAAAAAAGTTATTACTTGACAGGAAATATAATCTAAATCATGATATCAGTGATCTTTGACATCCTCACATAGATACATCTTTTAAAAATGACAATAATTAAAATCACTACAGCTATGGCAATCATAACTAAAACCACCACACAGCCAGTGATGGTAACAATTTTTCCCCCTTTGTTTCCAACATTGAGCATAAGCCCTGGAGTTATCATGTGGTTTAGTGACTCACATCTGGAAGGTACAGAGGGGGGAAAATGAAAAAGTTGTTGCACTGGAAGAAATCACGTGTCCATGTCTGCTCTGAAGTGTCACTTACTTAGTGCGTGAGTGACAAGGTGTTAATGTTCCACTGCTGCAGTCAGAGCATCCACTGTCTGTGGAGGCTGTTCCTGCAAAACCACAAATATACACAGTTTTATACTTACAGGTCATCTGAAGGAGTGTCTGTTATGACCTCATCTGAGTCATTATTTCATTCTGATATAAAAAAAAGTCTGAAACATCTAAAAACATTTCTTTGTTTTTCTTAAGCTGTGAAAGAATGAGCGAGTGCAGCTTCAGGTTAAAATCACACCACAGAAGGCGAATCAGCTTCTATTGGACAGAACACTGAACTTGGCCAACAGATTATTTCATCCAGCTTGTTTTCACTGTAACTTTTACTCTTATTGCAGTTCTTCTTTTCCAACTGCTTCTCCCACAGTCTTTGCTTCTTTTCATCAGGTTTGCTTTGAGCTGTTTGCCTGTAAGCTGTGACTTAAAGGGCCGTGAATGAAAAGTGAACCAGCAGGTCACTAGTTAGTTACCATTTTACTTCAAATTAACACCATATTCAGAGTTTATGAAACATTAATTAAGGTATGTTCCACAGTTTCAGCATCAACCAAATACATCATAACAGCCATCAAATCTGTTAGTTTGATTTTAAAAACTTTATACAAGACTGAACAGAATTGTATATTATTTATATTTATATTACATATTACGCTCATTTTAGTACTTTGTCTTGTAGCAAGAAAATCAACCGCTCTGACTCATGTGTCCTGGTTTACAGCTCCTGTGTTTCTGTGTCTTCATGCAGTGGACACCTTCAGATTCAGTAAAGTCCCTCCACAGACTTTATCTGATGTTGCTGTACATGAACTCCTTCAGACCAAAGCCCCTCAGCACACACAGTACAGAGGATACATTACATTTCTGCAATGTTTAATGTGATACTCTACATCTAAGTCCTTTGTGACTAAATTACACTTTTAGTGAATATCTGACTTTGGACACATGTTTTCTATAATTAGCTGTGGTGCCAGAAAAGTGATTTCCAGTATTTTCCAAAAAGTGATTGCCCCCATTTAAACCGTCATTAATGACCTGTTGGCCTAAAATGTGTAAAAAGTATGTCAGACGTTTCTGTTATGAATGATATCGAGTTATTCTGAATTACAAACAACATTTTTTCCCACAAGGTAGAAGCTGCAATCAGTTTATGACAAAGTGACTTTTATATGTGCTTCATGGATTCAGTTAAAAAGCCTCATAGACATTAAAAAAAGTCTTTTTAAAGAGATGTTGGGCCAAGAGGCAGAAATTGCAACTACTTACCAATACAAGCAAAGACATTACGCATTAAAAACAAAACAAAAAACATACAGAAACACCAGAAATCACCTTTTGGAACAACACCGTGATCCAAAAGCACCTGTTCAGTTGTCAATGCTGGGTCTTCTGGCCTTCCCAGCTAAAAGTCTATTAATGATATAAATAAACTGCTAATGTTTAGTGAGTTCAATTTTCTTTTTAAAAAGTCATTTTTTTCCCTTCCTTCTTCTTCTTTGCTTTATTGGTACACAAAGAAAATTAGTGTTACAGCAGGAAAAAAAACCCTAAGCAATAATAAAAAGGCAACACTGTGTTGTTAAGGCTTTAAACTGAAAAATCAACACAATGCAGACGATGCACCAGGGCTCGCAAAATTTTAAAATCCCTGGTAGCCCTTTGGGCAGGCACTCTTTAGTTTTTGGTAGCCTGAAATAAATTTGAGTAGCCCGAATAAAAAAAGATAATTTTTATTGTATAATATTGTAAAGGAAACAAAACATCAATCAAAAAATTGTTAAAACACAAATTACAACAACTGTGTAAACATTACAATCAACTCAAATATCTGGTTCTAATTAAACAGAATTTTCTGTGAACTTGTTAGAACTGTGTAGAACATGAATTAGTCTGTGTCAGATCCTGAATCTGAAATTTCCACTGAAGTCTCGGATGAGAAAATGCCACTCGACGTTGAGGGCATAGCATCTCCTTCATCAGCTTTCTCTTCCTGTGCATTGCCCTCCATTTCACTGCTCTTTGTTCTTGTCGGGGTTTTATGATCCAGGTGTCTTGAACCTTTTCCAGAAAACATCCAGAAACGAATCGACTTGTCAGGGCAAAAAGATTCAACTGTTTCCCCATTAATGGAGAGTTGCATGCAGTCATTCAGTGTTTCAGGGTGTAGAGAGGTACGATGTGTTGTCTTCACTCGGTTCATGCAAGAAAATCCTCTCTCACAGATGGCTGTCGATGGACTAAGTGTCAGCATTAATTTCACCAGCAACAAGATATGAGAGAGATGTTCTGGATTCTCAGAGAGGAGATCTCTGTACAAGCAATCTACTTTGCGACCCCGGCGTTCTCCAAGCCACACTTTTAGATCCATCCATTCTTGTGGAATTTTCCCTTTCTCTTCTGCATCTAGCAAACAGGCAAAATGTGTGACAAGATAATCCACCTCTTCATCCCCATAATTTGCTAGTTCTTCTCTGGGGTAGGGAAGAGTGGAAGGGTCAAAAACCTTGAAACAAGAGAGAGGTTTTTCATGGAGATTTTTAAATCTGTTGTCCATGTACTTGACTGTGTTGTCAATAATCTTCTGGATCTCTGCACCAAAGGTGTCTTTGTCTGTTCCCTCACCTCTTCTAGCAGGTCGCTGACTTTTTGTTAGCTGAGTTCCACAGTAGCAAATGCTACCATCCTGGTTCGCTGTGAACTTTGTGTCCAAGGTTTTCTGATATTCTCCTGGTTTTGTTTTTAGGCTGAGTAAGCGTGATGTTGTGCTCTCAACTAACTGATTTGTTTGTGTGATGTTTAGGTTATCATGCTGAAAATCAGTAGAGCACTTGGATAAGATGGTACTGTAGTCCAACATGAAATGCAGGAAGCGAACAAATTTCTCAGTCTTCATCTCCTGCACCACCCCCTTAGCCTTGGCTGCATCCTCGGCTTTGACATCACTTCCTTCTGCCATGTTCTCCATATGAACAACAGTGGGAGTGTAATTTTTTTCCACAGCCTTTAGACATCTCAGCCGGCTTGGAAGCCACCGTGTGCTCTTCAGCCCACTGAAATGTGCCAGCCTCTCATTTAGCAGTTCACTTATTTCTGTCAGCTCTCTTCGCTTCTTTGGGGAATAGTAGTAGATCTTAAAGATGGTTTTCAGTGTATCTTCAAATTTCACCAGGTACTCACAGCCTTTCACGCTATCCAGCACGGCTAGCTCTAGTTTGTGTGCCACACAGTGGATTGTTATGATGTGGGGTATCCTCTGTTTCAGTCTCCCAGCTACTCCTGTTTTCTCACCTATCATCACTGCAGCACCATCAAAATTTGCACACACTACTTTCTTTTTCCATGTGTCCTCTCTGATACCCATGGTGTTCACTGTTTCATCAATAGCCTCTAAAATACCTGCAGCATTTGCACTCTTGACTGGCTGACATTTGATCATGTATGTGGCTATGTCACCATTATCCCTCACATACCTGACGTGAACCAACTCCTGTTCTATTATACCAGTGTCTGTACTGCCAATCTGCAAGAATGGATAAGAACCTGCTTTCTTGAATTTCCTTTTCAATCTGGTCTCTTGAAGTTTGTGCTATTGCTCCAATAAACTCTCTGCAAGCATGGTCATTGAGGTAAGTGGAACCAAGATCTAGGCCATTTGCTTTCTGAAGTTTGCAAAGACTGCTAAATTTTGCCAGTGGTAGTTCACTCTTTGCAACATAGTACGCAGTTCTAAACAGCTTTTTCAGGACTTCTTGTTGTGCTTGGTTTATTTTTAGTATGGTTTTTGCAATTGGTGTTTGTTCTGGGACAGATGCTGCAGACTGAGCACCAATGCATTTCTTGTGATGCAGAGATTTCTCATGAGTTCTGATGGGGTCTTTCCTAAAATTACTGGTCCCAGTAACAAAGGCGCTTGTCGACTCAGCAATAGAGGGAAACTCACGACACACCAGGCAGAACATCATGTTATTTACCTTGTCATATTCCAGCCACAGAAATTCTTTTGTCCATGAATCCAAAAAACTGTGCTTTCTTTTTGCCTCGTAATCTGATTTATCATAACTTTTCCGCTTTGTGGTAGGCCTTTCTTTGCCTGTCCCTTCTTCATCCTGACCTGTCTTTTTTGGCTCAGCAGAACTAAAATACCTGCGTAAATCCATCTGTCTTTACACATGCCAGAGATTTTTTTTTTAAATTCTCTGCGCAGTCAACCTCTAGCACGTTTAAGCTTGCTGCGGGAGATTTCACGTGCCACGTTTGAAGAGTAAGCTAGTGAGTGATGTTGTGTCCTGTCTGACTATACCATATTGCACCACTAGAGGGTGGTGTCGTGAAATAAGAGGAAAGTGCAGTCGGGAAATTGTAGAGTTAGAATATAGTTAAGACGGCTATCTGATAACTCGATATGTCTCCCTGTTACCTCTACGATGTAAAGTTATGTGCTGCATTCATTAAAGAGCACTGTTCTTTGATGAGGACTCAGCTAATTAGCGAAAGAAAGCAAAGGCATTGTCATATATTTTTACTTCCTATGATAGCCCGACGGGCAGAGCTGAGATAGATTTTGGTAGCCCGACTGGAAACATCACTAGCCCCGGGACGTCGGGCTAGCGATTTTGCGAGCCCTGTGCACTAACCTGTCACAAGGCTAGTAAATGCTACTGAGCAAAGCAAAAAAGGTAAAAACACAAAGTAATGTTGACTTGATGTTCTCCCACAGACAACGTCACTGGTCGAGCTTCCTTTGACCTTTATCTGTTGGTTTGAGCAACTGTTGTAAAAGAAGAGGTGAAAGAGAAAGAAAATCCAAATTAATCCACGTGAAGGAGCAGGACCATAGAGAATTTCCAAGATAATAATTTTATGTAAATTGTTATAATATTTTGATATCCTGTCAAATGTTGATGAAAAACTGAAGTAATTTTGCAAGTCTGAATATTACATCAGTAGTTCTAACTTTTAAGTTCTAAGTTAATTATTATTTTATTTTATGAGCCTGACATAAAAATGTAACAGTGTATTAATATCTGTAAAGTGCATTCTATATGGGCTCCAGTTAGTATTCCTGCTGACAAGCATCTTGTGTCTTGTCTAAAAACAAGATGTTTGTGATAAAGCAGAGCTCATGTTTATGTGTTTGAATGTGGCCATCAGGATTAACTGATGCCTCAACTGTGCTGTCATCTGTCACTTTATTTTAAACAAATTCAAAGTTTTTCTTGTACCATTACAACATTTTTAAAATAAAAGTTGGCTAATTTTCTGTTCAATCAGCTGAATCACTGGTCCTCAGGTTGCTAAAGGAGGGCAATTCCCAAAGTCCTGTGTGGAGGTGAGTAATATATGACAACTGAGATATGAAGATATAGAAAAAAATACTGTATGTTTTTTAAATGCTCACAGGCAGCAGCATTAATAACTGTAAGTAGATGAAGCATCCTTCTTTTCCAGAGAGCTAGTCTCACCAATGTCAGACTACTTAAACTGAAATGTGAATCTAATGAAAGAAAATGTAAGCACAAAAGTAGCCTAGGTAGTATTTTCCCTGGAATTTTCAAGTCAAAGTATAAAATAAATTTTAAAACTTGACTTTGACAATAACTAAATGACCATACTCTTGTAAAATGTTAGGAGCTCCACAATATTGTCATATATTAATATTAAAAAATAGAAACATAAAAAATATTTTCTGCCTTGGTCAGTCTATGCTTAAAGTGTATGCTTAAAGTTCTGCTTTTCCATCATGTAACTGCATCACTAATTTCCATCCACTGTTTGCTCCTCCTGTTATATAGAGGATAACTAGCGAGTGCAGCGAGTGACTGCTCATGTCCCAGGTGTCTCGTTCTACTCAAAGGTATGTTTTTACCCTCTTCTACCAGTTTGTTGTTTTCACTTTTTTCCAAACAGATTTCCTGCATGTTTTCGTCCTGTGTTCACTGGAAGCTGCTGAAGTAGCTCCATTTTTAGTTGCACACTGCTCTTACATTCAGACATGCATGGTTTTGACTCCTTGTCATAAACACTAGGATACAAACACATATTCTTGCTATAACGACACACAGTGTATAGTGTAATACCGATATTATTGCAGATGATATGATGTGGCACAGCCCTAGTGCGAAGTATATGAGAGATTCCATTAAGAAATTGATGATCAATAACTGAAAATAAAATAAACTTAGAGTGATTTTGTTATAAATTATGACCTACGTTTTCCAAGCAGTGCACTTCACACCGTCCTTGGAAAAGAAGCCTGGCTGACAGTCTTCACACACTGTGTCACTTCTGCTGGTTCCTGAAAGAAACACATTCGTTGTTACACAAAATAAAATCCTACTTTATCAGCTCATCTAAAAAACTTTTCTTACCAGATTCTTTTATCTTCTGACCAGCTTCACACTGTGAATGTTTCTCTGCCAAACTACATCCATTACTGTCGATCAAACCTTTGCAGTAATATCCATTTAAAACGTCACACACTGTGTCAGTTTTTGCTGTACAGTTCCGCTTGACAAAGAGACCATGACCTAAAAAAAAAAAATATCGGTGGAATTTGAAAACCTTTTTATTTTTTAAATTAAAATTTGACTAAGAAGTTTCCATCTGTACCTGTATCACAGGTAGTGCAGGGGAAACAGTTAGATAGACCATTGAGTTGGTTCATGAAAGTCCCCAGGTCACAGGAACGGCACCGAGTTCCTGAATATGCTGTGCAGTCTCTCTGAACAACTGTACCTGTTCAACACAGCACAACATTTATGTGAACATTAAAGCCACATTAAAGGTCAAGAACACAAACGCACAGTGAATGCACAGTGTATTAAATCTGGGGTGAATCTTTTTAGACACACATTTTAGAAAACTTTAAACACCACAATAGACTGTGTAAAGTTACTAAGCAACCACCAGCTGGTACTGGCAAAATAACTGCCAGAATATAATAGTTTCCTCTGTACTCCTACTATATATTACTAAATCTTTTATATTTCAAGAACAATTGGTGTGCGCAATTATTGCAAAATACAAGCCTGTGTGGATGAGTGCTGTGGAGCAGATAATAGTATGCACCACTTACAACTTTTTCTGATAGTGGAGGAGCCTCTGCTCTGTGAACCATCTGCATATTTCACATAATTATTACAACAACAAGATAACACAGACTAGTAGCTTACCTAGTCATCTTTTGGGCATTATGAAGAACTAATTGTTGATAGATAGAGAAATGTTATATCACTGATTCAAATGTACGTGCAGATGAAAAGAATCAACTTTTTTCAGGTACTAATAGATGGGTATAAGAAATTGCCTTGTTTAGAACTGTACAATCCTTGTGTGCATCATTATTTTTCACACAGTAGCAGTTTCAAGATGTGACAATACCAAAAGAGGTCATTGGGTGTCTCTTGTATGTATTACTGTAGGGTCTACCTTACAGTATAAACTGCCTTGAGGAGACTGTAGTTGTGATTTGGCGCTATATAAATAACATGTGAATTGAACTGTGAATATGGGGATCAAGTTGTTTTTAAACCTCTACAGCTCTGGTACATTTGAAATGGTTATAGTGTGCCACAAAGCCTTGCATTACTTCACCCTGTGCCAGCAGTGCTGTAGAGGCACATGCTCAACACATCTGATCATATGAAATGACGTTTCAGTATGTGTAAGATGAACTGAGTCGAGGTGGACGGAAGGTATGAAAAAAAGGTTTATCTCATCTGAATATGCAACTTAATAACTTGTTTGTGTGCTGCCCCCTCAGACAAAGTTACAATTTATTTACAATACTTGTGATGTTTCCTGAAAGCTATTATCTGAACTGTGTCAATTCTAACTATTAATGAAGGTTAGCTGACAGTTTCAGGGGAAAAAATGATTAAAAAAAAAAAAGAGTCAGCAGATTTTCTGGTTTATTAACTTAAAGAATTGTGAGATAAAAGAAGCAGCTGTAACATGAAATAAGATGGACGGCTCTTTATTTACTCTTTGTTCTCACAGTGGGAACTCACATAATGTGGGCGGGTTTACTTCTAGAAATGTTTTCTTATCGTACCTTCTTGGCACATCGGACAGCACTGCCCATCCCTTGTTGCATACTCCTTTGTGTGACAAGACACCGCAGAAACCACGGAGGCAGCGCGACATGCTGCAGGCAAGCACAGGATTAGGACGCAGTGATAAGCATCCTCCACACAGGCTACAAGCTAAGCTAAGGTTAGCTTTACATAAAAGACGTGCTGCAAACATGGAGCTGCTGTTTGACTTACCAAATACGAGGAACACAGAAACCATGATATCACAGGCTAACATGCTGCCTTATATAGCGGCTGAAGCAATTATTTTTTAAATAACAGTAACCCTTTAAAATTCTGTAGTGAAAGTTAGCTTAAACGTTGCTCTTCGTTTAGTGTGGGCGTTCATGCTGAAAAGCTATCAGTGTTCTGAATGGTTAACTCTGGGATTGTGAAGCTGCTCCGACGTTTGCGAGGTGCAAATCTCTATTGAGGGACCATTTCAAATTAAAATTCCGAGAGGAAAAAAACTGGAATCCGACTTTAAACTTAATCTGGAGCACGACGACGTGAATTCATGGTGCGTTTTTTGATTAAATCAGAATTATTGAACTAGGGCGTATTCCGACTTCCGAGATTTCCGGGATGTAGTGGGACAGGGCCAGAAAGACGGAGAAACCGGTGATGGGATGGAAGTGTGGTGGGGGCAGTGTTGCCAACTCCTCAGTAAGGAAAATCGCTATTGGTTGTCCTAAAAGTCGCTAGAAGTGGCTAAATGACGTCATCGCCTAATTTGCATAATTGGTCATGCTAATCGAATTGTAACCTATGTTGTTGGAGAGCGAAATAACATCGTGGAAGAGACATAAAGTGACTAAAAAACGTCCTAAATACATTTAGAGTTTATTTAGAACTACAAATTAAATTTCTTTTAGCAATTGTTTTTTTTTTATGTCACAATTCCAACCCTGCTCCTTTCCCTGGGCTTGGACCGGCAAAAGTGACCCGAAATAGGCACTCTGGTGGAGTTACTTTGTGTGTGTGTTTATAAGTAGTTTTAAACCTTGTGATCCACAAAACAGCATAAGAGTAAAAGAAGAACTGACTGTGTTACAGCACCCGCTGCTTGTTGAGAGTAAAAGCGATACGCGCTTTCACGTCTTTTCACGTCACTAAGGGGTCTGAAAACTCGCTAAATATAGCGACAAAGTCGCTAAGTTGGCAACACTGGGTGGGGGCACAGTGTCCCAGTTTAGAAGAAAACAGTTCAGACAGAGGTAGTATAGTCCGGAAATACGGAGCCCCGCAACAGACATTGGAGAAAAAAATAATAAAGATGAACTTTTGAAATTACTCACAAGGGAATATGTATGGTTCCCATATTTTAAGAAATGTATTTATTTATGCAAAAAGTGAATTAAAACTAGTAATAGGTGGTTAGTTTGTGATATTTCTCTGACTTAAACCTGCTGCTCTTGTGTTTAAGTTTGTGTCCCAGTGGTAGGTGACTTTGCATACACCTGGGTAGTAATTTATAGTCAATACCCTGTGCTGTGTATGTTTTTTGAATAAAAAATTCAAGGAAATACATCACTTTGTCTTGAATTTTGATTAGTGTAAATGTACGATTGCATTTACTTTGGTAAAAGTAACAAAATATAACAAATATGACAAAATATCATAATTGAAATCTGGACCAGAAACAAAAGTGCCAAAGTAGTACATTTCTATTCATCCTAAGACCAGTCTGGTACTTTGGTCCACCTCTCTCTGTACTACTACTACAGTATCAAAGGAAGACGTCAGTGAGAGGAAGAGGCTGCGATATACCGAGCTGAAGGCAGAACAGGAAATCTGGAGAGCAGCAGTTTGCCCAGTGGATGTCGACTGCTGGGTTTCATCACTACAACCACAGACACACTTCCTAAACACCCTCAGGGAAATTTGAGGGACTGCTGAGCACTGCAGTCTATGGCTAGATGAGGAGAAAAAAAACCCCATCTGGGCCCTGAGATGTTACGGTAAACACCCAGATCTGAACAGCCTGAGGTAGGCGTCTCTCAGCAGAGGGTGTATTGTGAGTAAAATACACTCTCTACTGAGGGTGTACTTATCTTGAGGGACACAACTGAGGAGGGGAACAACTGACCTGTGAAATTGTCTGAGCATTCAGTTGCCATTAGCAAAAAAAAAAAAAAGAACTCACTAGTAAACCAACATGAATAATGGAAATTTGGCTAACAGCTTGATAGCATATTTAAGATGCTGCATAAATTAATAAAGAAATACCCAAAAGGCTTAACAGTTTTACAGAAACAAATGCTGTTTTATCTTTTTTAAAAATGTCCTCACATTGCAAAGCCATGACATCCCATCAATCCTGGACCAACGTTATTATAATAATGGCAGAACAAAACCAACACAGGGATCTCAGATCAGTAACCACCATCCTGTAATAACTGAGATCGAACTGAGTGTAGAGGAGTATGATACAGGGGGTGCGCAGAAGTGGTGTTTCATTTCTGCAGATGGGGGACACTCGGGCTTTTTAGTGGCCAGGAAATGCAACATAGTTGATATGAATGTTTATAATGGTGTTCTACAAGCAGCAAGCTGACTATAAAGAAGGAAGTCAATTGAATTGAATTGAAGTGAGAGCAAAAAGAAGATTATCACATTCCTTTGTCCACCTGGGTACAAAGTAATTAAAAGCAATTAAAAGCTGAAATAAAATTTTTTTTTTTTTAATAAATCTTACTCAAAATAAAAGGTCACAAGAATTATTACAAATGCAAAGGGAGACAGAAATTCTTGAAGTCTGATCAGTGGTTAAAAGGATGAATTCCATTAAAAGAGAGTATGGTATCCAGTATTAAATGTCAGGGTAGCTACAAAGCTATAAATGGACTGGTTCTGCTTTTCTACTCTGAGCACTTAAAGTGCTTTACACAACTTTCCTCACTTTTTGCCCTATCTAACATTCACACACATCGGAGAGCAGCTTGGGATTAGTATCGTGGATATCTTAGGATACTTGGCATACAGACTGGAGTAGCCAGGGATCAAACCACCAATCTTCTGATTAGGAGATGCCCTAAGAGAATGATGAGAATGATGAAGCTATGGCAGCTATACAGGCAAAAGCAAACGCTTTGCCTGTATATTTGTCATAGTTCAGATAAGATTAGTAAATAAGTGGAAAAATGGAAGAGGGGTATGTTTGTATATAAATAAGAAATGGTGTAAAAACGTTACAGTTCGTAAACAAGTGTGTCTGTCTGACATTGAGCTCCTCTCTGTGTCTTTGAGGCCGTTTTATCTGCCGAGGGAATTCCCACAGATCAACGTCACTGTCGTTTACATCCACCCTAAAGCGAATCCTAAGAATACGACTGACACCATCTCCAACGTCATCCACTCACTACAATCTCTCTCTCCTGAGGCCCCTAATATTGTTTTTGGGGACTTTAATTGCTGCGACGTGAAGAAAACACTGAGCAGTTTTTATCAGTATGTGAACTGTCCCACACGCTTCAATAAGACTCTGGATCTATGTTACGGTTCCATAAAAGGTGCGTACACATTTGTGGCTGGCCCCGCCCTTGGATCCTCGGATCACAACACGGTGCATCTCCTGCCACTTTATAAGACTGTGCTGAGAAGGTGAGGAAACACCACATAAAGGTTTGGAGTGGTGATGCCTCTTTAGCCCTGCAGGGCTGCTTTGACTGTACAGACTGGTCGGTGTTTACAGAATCATGTAGAGACATTAATGAACTCACTGATGTTGTCTGCAGCTATATCTCCTTTTGCAGAGACATGATTATCCCTTCAAAGGTTGTGCATTTTTTCCCTAATAACAAACCATGGTCTTCAAAAGCTCTTATGAGGCTGATTCATGAAAGGAAAAAAGCTTTTATTGAAGGGAATATCTTGAAAGTTAGAGAAATTAGGAAGGAGATCAGATCAGAAATTAAAAAAGACAAAATAAAATACAAGGATAAGGTAGAGGCAGAGATGGGTAGCAATAACATAAGGGTTGCCTGGGCAGGCATGAAACACATGACTGGTCACTGTTACAGTGACTGTAATAAGATAAGTCTCCCCAGTTTTAGTTCAGACTCTCAGTTAGCCAATGAGCTGAATAGATTTTATTTGAGATTTAATGATAATTATAATTTTAGAAATACACTTGATTTCTTAATAGAGAGCACCAGAGCCCCCCCCAGCTTTGTTCTTTGATGAAAGAAGGGTGGAAAATCTTTTTAAAATGAGTAAGACTAATAAAAGTCCAGGTCCTGATAATATATGTGCCCAGATGCTTAGAACATGCTATACATTTTATCACTTCAGCAACAGAAGGTTCCAGAGGTATGGAAAAAAGCAATTATTTCTCCAGTTGCTAAGACCACAAAACCTACATCATTAAATGATTTTAGGCCTGTCGCTTTAACATCTTTAGTGATGAAGTCCTTTAAAAAACTTGTCAGGAAGGAGATCCTGCAGCAAGTAGAAAAGCTTATCGACCCACTACAATTTGCATACAGGTCTCGTAGAGGTGTTGATGATGCAGTGGTTACTCTGTTGAATTTCCTTTATCGCCATCTTGTTGGTGCCAAAACTCATGCTTGGCTCTTATTTATTGATTTTTCTTCAGCTTTTAATACTATCCAGCCTCATCTTTTAGTTGATAAAGTTCTTAACCAGTTTAAACTTGATTTTAAACTTGCCTGCAGTGAAGACAAAGAGACATAGATTGTCTTTTGTACCTACTGCTATTATCATGGTTAATAACACTAAACCATAAGTGTTGTTGCCATTGCACATTGCACTTTTTTGATGATAAAAAAAATACACACATACACACAAATAAATATTATTTTTTTGTGTGTATGTGATGTGTTTATTTGTTTGTTTTTTATATTTCTGTATGGACATACTGCAAATCAATTTCCCGTTAAGGACAATAAAGTTACCATTGACCATTGACCACTGACTTGAACTTAGCTTAACCCTGTTGGTTTTAGCGTCCACCGCGCAGTTGGTGCGTTCGAGCGGTAATTTTGAGTTTTCCTGGGCAGCGGTTTGCTTTGCATTTTGGAATGGACTCCAAACCGAAGCGAGCAAAGCAGAAATCTTCTGTTCACCCCTTTCCTCAGGGATGCGGTTTCTCTTTGCACAACAGCCAGCATGATGCCTGCTCTGTCTGGGGATCGTCCGCGCTAGGAGAGCGTAGACGGAGCCTGAAGCCTGGTCGATGTCCCCGCAGTTTGCTGGGCTTACCACATGGAATGCGTTGAGGGGTTAGTCAAAGACAAGCCAGAACCATGCAGGAGCATGCTTCCCAGCACGCTTTCCAGGAAGACGATGACGTGCTGGACATCAGCCTGGACATCTATGATTTGTCACCATGCTCCAGACGTACCAGGCGATGTGCCTGGTGGAGCTCGGGTCGCTGGTTCCTGATGACAGCCCGCTGGCACCTGTTCTTAATGTGGTCAGTCCCGCTGTGCAGCGCTCTCCCTGGGCAGAAGGATGGCTTTGACAGTAGTGGCATAGGGGCACCTATGGCTGACCCTCTCTGATGTCCCGGAGAGGGACAGGGCTGTATATATGGACGAACCAGTGTCTACAGCTGGGTTATTCAGACATTCACTTGAAGCCATTCAGGCTAGGTTTGATCTGAGGAAGAAGCAGACAGAAGCTCTGTGCAACATCATCCCCAGACGTCAGGCGAAGCCCAAGCCCACAGCTAGCTCTCACAGGCCCGCCACTCCTCTGCCAACTGGCAAGAGACTGGAGCACATCCTCCAGTCTGATCTACACGCCAGTCAGCCTGGAGCAAAGGGCACCGGCGGGACCCGACGCCAAGGAGGAAAAAGCCTCAGCCCTCCCAGTTCTGGTTCTAAGTGAAGAAAGAGTCCAGCGGCAGGGAGACGCTGCTTTTACCCCTCTGTCGCCGTCCAAGTTCTGTTCAGGTTGTCAGCCCCAGAAGGCGCTGCACTTTCCTAACACTGTCTCCCAAGCACAAACCCCATGCCCACAAAATGCCTCAGGCTGTAACTCTGGAAAGTTGCCTCCATTAAAATATATGAATGTGCACATTCCCATGTTACAATCAATAAAGAGTGTTTACTGTCAAATAATCACAAATACTCAGCATGCAGGCAGAATGAGCCAGGTCAGGCAGGTGATGCATTCCCCTGCAGACACACTCGGGGACGACATGCCCCACCGAGGTGCTGCAGGCCAGCTGGCTGGCTGCTCACTTCCCTCAGTGACACACTTGCGCCCTCTCCGTGGGTGCTGCAAACTGTTGCTATGGGTTACCAGTTGCAGTTCCGGGTCAAGCCGCCTCCTTTCTGCAGAGTTGTAAACACTACCACTGGCATTGAAGCAGCAATGATACTGAGGGAAGAAATAAAGGCGCTATTGCAGAAAAGAGCAATACGAGTGGTCCTTGCGTCAGAGACATAAAACGGTTAGTACAGCTGTTATTTTGTTGTTCCAAAAAAAGTTGGAGGACTTTGTCCCATCCTGCGAGCTGCGAGTCTTGAACAGGTATCTATGAACATACAAGTTCAAGATGCTAATACTCAGACAGCTCTTGAATGCAGTCACCCGCGAGATTGGTTTGTAACAATCGATCTAACAGATGCTTATTTTCATGTGGCTATACACCAAAATCACAAGCAGTTTCTGAGGTTTGCATTTGAGGGCATAGCCTACGAATACCTGGTGCTGCCGTTTGAGTCGTTGCTCACTCCTCGCACCTTTGCGAAATGTTCCGAGGCAGCGCTAGCGCCCCTCAGAGAGAGGCATCCGCACTTTAGCCTACCTAAACAACTGGGCTCTTGTAGCTTGCTCAAGAGAGCAGGCGGAGACACAGCTGTCGCTGGTTCTGTCACACATTCAGACACTGGGGTTCTCTGTGAACTTTCAAAAGAGCTCGCTAATCCCGAGTCAGCAGATTTCTTTCCTCGGTTTAGAAATATGCTGCTTTCCAGCCTTGCACGTTTGTCGGAGCACAGAATGGCCGCGTTTCATCGCTGCCTTGCTCAGTTTCAGCTGGGACGCAGAGTGTGTTTCCAGACAATATTACGTTTGTTGGGCATGATGGCATATGATGTATTACATCTTACTTTGGCTTCGGCAAAGCAAGTGGGTGACCTTCATGTGCTGTCTTTGTGTCCCTCCTGCACACAGTTGTCTCCTGATGGCCACAAGGTTGTATTGCGTTCAAATGCTACCTATTTTCCCAAGATGCCTACATTTTATAGCTCAATGGAGTTTGAGTTGCTGAGCTTTTGCTCCCCTCCTTTTGCATCTGAGGAGCAGAGGAGGATGCATTCTCTTTGTCCAGTGTGTGTGCTGTGAACCTACATTGACACACGAGGGCGTGACATTCCATACTTGTACGTGTTATACATCGTCCCTCTCCTTCATGGAACAGAAGTTATAGACATAACTGTTCGTTAAACAATGTCCAATATCAGGTTCTAAGACTCCGCACTGGTGCATCGTTGTTTTGTTAATATGTTACCTTCTTTGTCAGCGAAACCATTCACCTTCAGTGACAGCCTTCCCTGGAAACTCTGAGCTGGTCTGCATTCCCTGAGGAAGGAGTGCTTTACATCTGCTCTGGCTCTAACTTACCACTCTGTCCTCATCCATCTGAACTGTGTCCCTAAAATGCCGGTGACTGATGAGTGATCTTGTAAATAAACTTGTTGGGAAACAAGGAAGAGTCTGTTGTTGGGTTGTGCTTTTGAATTCAAAAACAGTCAAGCCGATTCCAGCTCATGACATAAATGAGACCCCTGAAATAAAATTGGCTTTAGTTCAATTAAAGTCTGTAAATCTCACACGATCTCAACAGCTGAGGGATATAAAAACAACAAAATGGGCCAGCAACATTTATGTGAGCTAGGGCGATGAATACTACATTGCTAAATTAAATTTATGAAGGTAATTTCAACACTTGGTTCTTATACTGTGGTATTGCTACTTTGACTGAAAGAAAAAGATGATGGATTTAAAGTAAAGTTTGGGATTTAGACTGGGAAGACAGCAGAGGTTTTCTTTGTGTGTCTTTGGCGAGACTTTCATGGGTCTTTGAAATGTTTGCCACTAGAATGTGGGACAAACAAAGGCAGCCCAAAGTAAACCACTTGATCACTGTTGAGTGAAAGCTAGATGGAACATTATAATACTGTAATGCCGAATAGTACTGCTTTTACATATGTTAGGGATTTCCAGTTGCCTCAAACTGAGTGGAAAGTTTTTAACAAAACTGGAACAAAGTTTAAGGAAGTGATTGACTTTCAGAATAACGAGTAACAATAAATCTTTTTTTGGTACTGTGATTTCTCAGCCCTGAAACTGAGGTCAAACTCAGGTCAGTGGTTGACTTTCATTTACCACTAAATTGTTCCTCTTAACACTCAACTTGTTTTATTTAATATCCAACTGATTTCCCATCATCACTGCTCAGAAAAGTGTCAATTAGAGTAAATATCCAAAATATGAAGTTTAAAGTTACATCACTGTGAAATCAGACTAGTCTATACTGAAACGATGTTGAAATCATGACTGAAGGTCAATGGGACTTCAATGGTATGAAAACCGACTGTCAGGTTTAATTTAACTGAATATTTAATTTAACCAGTGTTGGGCAAGCTACTTTGAAAAAGTAATTAATTATAGCTACTAGTTACTTCTTTCAAAAGTAACTGAGTTAGTAACTGAGTTACAAGATTCTAAAAGTAATTAATTACTAGGGAAAGTAACTATCGCGTTACTTTAAAAAATGTTTAACCCTCTGGGGTCCAGAGTATAATTGGCCGTTTTTGACTACTTTTATTTTTATCTCTACATTTCACCTTTAAAAACTAGTTACTTTGCTTTGTTTGGTATCATTCTTTTCAACACGAACCTCACATCTGAATTTACAGTTGTGTTTTCATTTTGACATACTGTATTAACACACATGATCTAAAATCAGACAAAAAACATAAAATCAGAGTAGAAAAAGTTATATTTTCTACTGTAACAACCACAAACATGTTTAATGAATCATGGGGCGATCGTGGCTCAAGAGTTGGGAGTTCGCCTTGTAATCGGAAGGTTGCTGGTTCGAGCCCCGGCTTGGACAGTCTTGGCCGTTGTGTCCTTGGGCAAGACACTTCACCCGTTGCCTACTGGTGGTGGTCAGAGGGCCCGGTGGCGCCAGTGTCCGGCAGCCTCGCCTCTGTCAGTGCGCCCCAGGGTGGCTGTGGCTACAATGTAGCTTGCCATCACCAGTGTGTGAATGGGTGGATGACTGGATATGTAAAGCGCTTTGGGGTCCTTAGGGACTAGAAAAGCGCTATACAAATACAGGCCATTTACCATTTACCATATTACATAACTTTAAATGCAAATATAAATTGTAAATTTTAAAATCCTAAGCACAAGTTTTGCAAACAAAGTTATTTGCAGCCATTTCAAACTATTTACATAACAATCAGGTATTCTGCATTAAATAAGATGCCACACGAATTATTTGTGCCACTCCCAAAAATAATTTCTGTCCACTATAAAGGAGAACATCACAGCCTGATACCTGCAGGTCTGACAGAACAGGTGTATCACTCCTCCTGTTTTCTACCTGGAGACACCGTTTACACTGTAATCTACCTTTGGTGGCTTTTTAGCAGCACCTGTGTCATTCAGCAGTTGTCTCATTGTTCTGACACACAACACAAAACTATCCACTACGCTACACACTAACTACACACTTGGGGTGTCTTTTGTTTTGTTTTATTTTTTTATTTTTGGGTCATAAGCAGAGAGTGCTTGCTACACTCAGAAAAATAAAGGTGCCATCTGGAACCAAAAGTGGTTCTTTAGACTGATGCCATAGAGCAGTGGTTCTTAACCTTGCTGGAGGTACCGAACCCCACCAGTTTCATATCTGCATTCACTGAACCCCTGTTTAGTGAAAAATAAAATATGATTTTTTTCAAATTCAAGACATAGATATGTTATTTTGTTTTAGATTTTAATGTCTGTTTTCTGCCTCTGTAAAGCACTTTGTGATTTTATCTTGAAAGGTGCTATATAAATAAAATTTTATTATTATTTATTATTATTATTATTATTATTATTATTATTGTTTTTTACTGGTGCACAAAATGAGCCGTGCATGTCATGTCGGAGGCTCTGCCGAACCCCTGAGACCGTCTCACCGAACCCCTAGGGTTCGATCGAACCCAGGTTAAGAACCACTGCCATAGAGGAACATTTTTTGGTGCCACAAAGAACCTTTCAAACAATGGTTCTTTGAAGAACCATTTCTTTCAGTGGTTCATTGAAGAACCTTTAAAGGTGCCCCAAAGAACCATCAAGAAATGGTTCTTTGGGGCACCTTTAATGGTTTTTCAAAGAACCATTTTTAAAAAGATCCTTCAAATGGTTCTTAAAAAAAACCATTTTAAAGAACCTTTTTTGAGTGGTTCTTTAAAAAACCATTTTAAATCTTTCAAAATAAAATGTATCATAAATTGAATTTGAGTAGGGTAAAATAAATATATATAAATACTATATCTATAGATAACACAATTAATATATGTATTGTTTAATTAATAAAACATCAGAAAGTGATAAAACACATTAGAAATAGCAATCCGATTGTTCAGTCTGACGTCACTAGCCGTGTCTGGGTCTAAACTCCGCTGCAGGTCCATATATCAAACGATCACTATGACATTACTGAGAGTTGAAAAACTGTCTAAGGTCTTTCATCTTTAATAAAATGATCAGCGTTCTGCTCTACCAGGTGTAACAATTGAGTTTAACATCCAGGCATCCATGAAAACGGAATTTATGACATTTAACGGAGTTAGAAGTTAGCAGGGAGTTAGCTCGCTAGCTTCTATCTAAATACAATATATAGCATGTCCTGACTGCGGGGTTTTGGAAACAAATTAAAACGTACAGCTCTGCTATCACTTCCAGCATAAATGAAAACAGAAAACTAAACAGCAGTGATGTTTGTAGGGTTACTGAAGTTTGGCTAGCTGGTATATAATGATGTGCTACGTGACCGCTAGCGACACAGCTATGTTAGCATAATATAAACAAGCTAACTTTTTTTCCACTCGATGAAAGTTAACGTGAGTGTTCTCGGTGGTCAGGAACAAATGTAATCGCATGGCAGGATGCTGTAAAAGGACCAAACTTCAGCCAGGAGAACAACTGAGATAATCCATCCACAATACGAGGTTAGTCATTCATATACTGCTGCATGGGACGGGCTGTAGCTACATCCTAGGGTTTTAAAAACTGAGCTTAAATAAATGATTAGTGGTAATAAAAGCCGAGGGAGGTCAACAGTGATCACTGACTGTTTTAGGAGCTTTTTGAGATCAAATAGAAGAAAATACATAACATTAAATATGTTAACAACACAAAAGCCATATTAAACGCAGACTACTTTAGACCCGGAAGTAGGATTCGTCGCGTCATCACTGAACAACCGGATAGCTTCATAACAGACCAATAAATCAACACATTTTCATCAGCAGATGCTTGCATGTTCAATAAAAATATTTCAACAACAAGTTTATGATTAAAATGATCAATGAACTTCAGCCTTACGCTATGTAATGTACGTTTCATGTTGTACTCATGGTCCTTTGTTAGTCCAGTTTAGGATAATGTCTCTGACGTATGTATCATATCAAATATATGTCATATCAAAACAAGCCCACACCTGCAGTTGTTTCAGTTTTTCACTGGTGTTTCCTGTCAGCTGGTCAACCTCACTCAGGCGGACATCCATATCAGCCAACCAAACGACAAGTTCCTCCCTTTGTGCTTCAAATCCCTCCCACTCTGAGACAAGGAGCTGAAAGAGAGAGAGAAAAGAGTCAATTATAAAGAAGAGAGAAAAGTGAAACCCTCCTCAGAAGGTCTGACTCGCATACCTGCAGTTGACCTGTGATGGACCAGTTTGATGTTCACGTCATCCCTCGCCGATGCCAACAGCCAAGTCTGCAGGGTGCCCTGGAAGAGCTGAGTTAATGTTTCACTCCTCCTGGTCAGGCTCTCCAGCTGGATGATCCAAGGTCTCCCCTCTCGCCGCTGCCTCTGAACACACAAACACAAATTGCATCTGAAGCAGGAGGTGCAGATTTTTTGTGCTATTCTTTTCTAAATCCAGGCTAGATCACGTGGAGGTATTTGTAAAACTTTTTTGGCCAGTGGACGACTGTTGTCTTGCAGAAAGTCAAATCAAACATATGCGATACACAATCAATTCACAAGAACACATTATAAAAAACAAGTCCAGTTCTTGCCTGATTTCAAATGAATTCTGCATCAAAACAGGGTAAAACGAGTGTTTGCAGCAAATGTGAGCACAAAGCCTCACTTTGTACAAGCCCGCTATTAAAGTTCTCCTCTATGCAGACGACTTTCCTGTTTTCAAGGCACAACTTGGATCTGCTGTATGAATCTTATGGATACACACTAAATGAAACAATAGTGTGCATGACTCCAGATTCTGATCCCTCATCCTAATATGGTCCCAACATAGCAACAGCAATAAAGCAAATGTTGAGGCTTCAAAATACAAAGTCCATAAACCAATGGCTGACATGGGTTTTATCATAAGGGTGATAAATATACAGATTTCAGTCTGTTTTAGAGATTTGATGTTCATTTACCTGCAGATGCACTATACGTACCTGCTCCATGGTTTTTCACAACATTTTGCACATCACTAGTTAATACAGTAAGTAGGTGAACTAAAACAAGTCATCTTTCTTTGTGAGAGGACCATATTAATGAAACAAACCTCAATGACATCATAGGGATCCCTAAAGATGCTCCTGCTGCTTCTCTTCCTCCTCATCCTAAGCTTCCTTCTCCTTGTCCTTGCCTTCCATCCAATTGTAATTCAACCCAATTGTGTTTCTCCCCCTCCTCTTCCTCATTTTGGTGGAGCTGTGAACACAATGTGAATCTGGATTAATTTGTGCAAACAAGAAAAATCTACAGCTTTTTGGTCAGAGGTGCTCTTGTGATTTAAGCCGGGTAGAGTAGATTTATGTGTTGATGCTGCCTGCTTCAGCTCTGGCTGCTGAGTGATATTTACACCCTGGCTGGATTACAAACTTTAACCATGTGCTGAACTTTGGCCCAGCGTTGATACCTCTTGTTAGTATAACGACCTCTTCTTAGCTTGTATGTATGATGGTGGATAATGAAATATACAAAGAAAATTTAACTATATTACAAAAGAACATCTATCTTGGAAACATCAAATGACCGGAGCATAACTTGTCAACTAGTCCAAAAATAAGTTATACAGGAACAGTCAAAGACACACCTTCTCATGTCACATTTCTATTCATTTCTATATTATACAATAAAGAGTTATCTAATCTAATTATTCATTCAAAACACTTATGCATAGCTGTATTTTATACAGCTCATACAGAATTCAAAGTACAGGTTCATGTGAGTATTTAATGTACGGCTCAGATCTACAGAATTTCAGAGTTTCTAGAGCAGACACAGAGCTCACATCACAACAGGCTTCAGGCGCCATTTTAGTGACGTTAACAATATATTAAATTTTAATTCCGGTCTAGCTGACATTAGGTTATGTACGCAGCACGCAATTGAACCACATATTTTAGAAGCCAAAGGTTCAAATTAGCTGGGAGCACCTTCACTTAATTATAACAGTGGT